>NC_143514.1:70831317-71503817 GCF_031878675.1 Megascapheus bottae | reverse complement strand
TCTCCTCCAGGCCTCTGCCTTCTTCCTAGATGGAAGAGGATGTCACATTCGATGTCATCAGTGTCTTGATGGGAGAAGAGCCCCAAGTCATTGCAACAAACACCAGACTCACCGACCATGGCATAAGGCCTGGCCAGCTGGTGGGCTGCTGAGGCCCAGGGCATGGAGAAGGCACAGCTCTGCCTGTATCAAAGTTGACCCTGTTCAGGTGTCTACAACTCTCTGGGGACTTCTGGACCCATCATATGCTCAGGTCCACCCATAGGCTTCAACACTCCCCCGCAGCCAAAGCTTGGGTCCCCTGCACCGTCTCCCTATGGGAAGTTCTTCCCACAGCTGACCAACGCCTCTCCTGCCTTCTGTCTACTTTGTAGAGCCATCTCCCCACCATTCTCGGTTTCATACCTGTTGGCTGCTGTGGAAAGACTGCGGGAAGTGAGGTCAGAAGATGGGCACCCCCAGGCAAGCCACTCAAACCGTCCAAGATCGGGAGCCAGGCCTGGAGCTGTGCAGGTGGAGGGAACCAATGGATTCCGGTGGAGTCTCCATGCAGCCCCAAACCTGCTCCTGGAGACACCCTAGGATCCATTGGTTGAGCTTGGGTTCTGAATGTGACCCCTGCCCCTGTGGTGATTGGGGGTCGGAGTCCCTCACAGCTGGATTTGGCTGCTGTGTCTGGCCGCCTAGCACATAGGCACTGATCTTGGGTCTGTGTGGGTGAGGTGCCATATGGCCCATCATCCTGGCACTGCCGATTGATCCTTGGATCTTCCTTCCTGGGCACCATGAGAGACGTCATCCTGTACCTCACCACCCCACCCTGAAGGTCTCCAGTGGGATGCCCTGTCAGGCAAGCAGCTCATACCTGCTCAGGCATGTGTGTCCCCTGAACCTCCTATCCACCTGGGAAGTTGGAGCGCTCTCCATGCCAGGGGAAAACAGGGGTACAAGGCACAAAGAGTCAATGTGGGGAGAGCTGGGATTTGAGCCCAGGCTTTGCCTGACCCCCGCCCCCCCCGCCCTGGCCCTGTCCTCTCAGTTCTGCTCCCTCCCTCCTACCCTTCCCTCTCCCTCCCTCCTCCACTGGCCAGGTCTGAGCCAGACTTTAGACAGAGGTTCCAAAAGCCTTTTTCTTTCCTATTCTGAGATAAATATTTGTTTCTCCCAGTGTAAATACCCCCTCGTGTTTAATGAGGCGATTGGGCCATTTCCTGGCACGGCTCAGTGCCTGGAAGTCTCTTGCACTCTGGGAAAACCAGGCCTAGAGGGACAGCCACGAATGGGGGACTCAGGTCCTCTTAGTCCCTCCCCCCACAACCCCTGTGTATGGATGAAGAAATCACAACTCAGAGAGGGCAACTGACCCACCTAAGGTCACACAGCCAGAATGCCAACTCAGGCCTTCCGTTTGTACCCCAGCTTCTGGTTGATGCCTGTGGCTGCCTTCCCAGCCAGCTGCATGGTGACAGGAGGCAGGTGACATAAATGTTCTCTCTTCCCCCCCACCCCCCATTCTCTTGGCATCTCTGGTCAATATGGCACCCGCAGCCCCTTCCCCAGGCATGGGCCACCCCTGCCATCCCTACTTAAAGTGATGCCTTAATAAATTATGCTTTTATGTTATTACACGTGGAGCTATAAAAGCAGCATGTGCCATGAGACTGAGGTAAGGCACCCGAGACTTTGCAATTTCCTGGTCTGGCCTGGCTCTGCTCCGTGCAGTGAATTTTTCATTAATGTGCCCAGGTGACGCCATGAGAGCAGACACAGGCCAGGTATGCCCCACAGTGGCTCAGCCCCCTTCTCGGACCTCATAGAGCTCGAGTGGGGACAGGGCAGGGGGTCAGACCTGTAGTGATTGGAAACAGTCGCACTCTGGGACTCCAGATTAGACCCGGCTTTGGGCTTGAATAACAAGAAGTAACACCTACCCTGATTGCTGAGGAAGGAAAGATGGCGGACTGCATGCTTGGCCTGCGCCTGGCATAGGGCACAAGTACAGGGCCTTCCCTAAGAAGACATACTTGACACGGGGAGAGGATGGAGGCTCTGCTAGGAGGTGGTGGTACTGGCCTTGAACCTGGCCCAGTTGTAACAGCTCCATGGCCCTCCTTCCTGCCTCTCTCTCTCTCTCTCCCCCTTCTCCCCTCCCCGTCTGTGGCTTTCCACGTGCATCTGTTACTCAGGAGCAAGGGGTGGGTGGAACTACTTAGCATCTGCGGGATGGTTTCTCGACCACGAGCCTTCTGTATCTGCAGCATCAATGTCTCCATCCGTGAAATGGAGCTGGAGGTCCTGGCCTGCAACCCTGTGTGTCTGCTCCAAGGGAACAGGCCTAGGGTTGTCCGAGGTGAGCTAACCATTGTCCACTGCCTTGGCAGAAACATGAGGGCCCTAGGACACCATATCTGGTCACCATCCATGCTTGGCCTGCCTCATCCTGGACACCCAGGCATCAGGACAATAGAGTGACACAATTGAGACTGTGTAGTCCTTTTATCATTATCACCATCATCACCACCATCACCACCACCACCATCACCACCACCACCATCATCATCACCATCATCATCATCACCATCATCATCATCATCATCATCATCATCATTATCATCATCACCATCATCATCATCACCATCATCATCATCATCATCATCATCATCATCATCATCATCATCATCATCATTATCATCATCATCAGTTTAGTTTAATTTTATTGTCTCTGTCCTAGGGCTTAAACTCAGGGCCTGGATACTATCCCTGAGCTCTTTTATTCAAGGCTAGCACTTTACCACTTGAGCCACAGCTCTACTTCCTGCTTTTTGGTGCTTCATTGGAGATACGAGTTTTATGAACTTTCCAGGCTAGCTTTGAACCACAATCTCAGCCTCCGGAGTAGTTAGCATTATTATAGACATGCGCCACCAGCACCCAGCCTATAGTTCATTTTTAAATTATTATTACCTTGAGTAGTTGTACAGAGGGATTTCTGTTCAAGGTGCCAGTGTAGGGGTACGTGCATTTTGGTCCACCTCTGCTCTTTTATCATTCTCTTTTCTCTGTCTGAGTGATTTGTAGAAGGTTCCAGAATAGAAAAGGCAGGAGCTGTAGGGGTGGGAGTGAGGCAGACAGCGCATGTGTGTTCATCCATGAAGTGTAGTGGGGGGTCAGAGGAGAACAGCCTCCCCACCCTGGCCTGGTGGAGGCTGAGCTCACACCCCGTCTTTTGGGAAGTGATCCTGGGAACTGTAGACAAAACCCAAGTTGAAATAAACACTTGGGGTCTAAACACCCCACAGTCTGGGGTGAGTGAGCCTCCTCTCAAGCCATGGGCTTCCACGCCAGGACAAACACACACACGAAGCCACGGGGTGGCTGCGCCTCTCCCACAGTGTTGGGGAGATGAGCCGAGGGCCAGGCCAGCTGATGTCCCTCTCTCGGGTGACTCACTCTGCCTCCCTGATGGAGAGAGAACTCCAGCCGGCTGGCTGGGCTGGAATGGGGCAGAGGTTGGGGTAAACACCTCGGGAGATGCATGCGGGGTGGAGATGAGGGTGGAGGGAAGGGCTCCAGGGGCCCAGCTGCCCTGGCTAGAGGCGGTGTGTGTGGGGGGGGGGGTCTGGAAAGGGTGAGGCCTAGAGACAGAGGTGTGTGGGTAAGGGAGGGTCTTTGTTTGAAGCTATGGGGACTCCAGTCGCCAGGCAGGAGCTCCCTGGCTTTCAGCAATCTGAGAGATAGATTGGGGGATTGGGGAGACATTTTCTGCAACAGCCTCCATAGTAAATATTTGGGGCTTTGCACATCACATGGTCTCTGTCCCAACTCTGTGAGTATGTCTATACACATGAACAAGTGTGGCTGTGTTCCAATAAAACTTTATTTATAAACACAGGTGGCCTGTCAGGTTTGACCCACAGTGGGCCATCGTGTGGCGTGGGCTTGTGGGGGGTGGGTGCTGGAGACTCCTGGACCGGAGGGCATAGATTTGTTCCTGTGTTCTGATCTTGTTCGTGGTCCTCTTCCTCCTGGTCCTTCTCCAGCAGCTGGTCCTGATGTCCCTCAGTTCTGACCTCTGATGGCTCTGAGGTCATCCACCCTGTAGCCACTCCACAGAACCTGCCTCCCTCCTCCTGCTCCTGGAGGCTTGGGACCAGGCTATGAGGTCAGACAAAGTGGGTGATGTGCTTTTGTCACAAGCAGGGAATAGAAGCTCCAGGACTTCTGGTCCCCATCCAGCCCCCTCCTCTGCCCCTTTCTCTTATGTTCCTTGAGCCATCCTTGAGCCCTGGTACTGTGCCGGGCTCTGTAAGGTTCTGCGCCTGTGGATACTAAGACATCCTGGTACTCCTGCCTGCAAAGATCTACAGCAGCAAAGGATGCCACTAGATAGAGCAGGACTGGCTGGGTGGTATCAGGGCAGTCCAGCTGAGGCTTTGGAGGATGTAAAGGAGTTTGCCTGCCAGCTGAAAAGTGAGGCAGAAGGTACGGTTGCGGTGTTGGCCCGGGTGGGGATGGCAGAGGGAAACTGAGCCAGCGGGAAGAGGCTGGAGGTGAGGGTGGGGCAGGCTGGGCTCTGGTTGTGGCAGGACAAATGTGGCCCCCCACTCTAAACCCTCTACCCCCGCTGCCCTTTTGTCCCCACCAGAAGCCTCCAGGGAGTCACAGCTATCTGGCCTCCCCTAAGTAGCTGGGATTGTTGAAAATCCCCAGCAAGCACTCAACTAGGCAGGTTGTTCTGGAGGTGGGAGGTGGGGGGGGGGCGGTGAAAGAGGGCTCTTGGGTCTTCCTGGTAGACAGTGAAAGGTCCTGACCCTGCTCCCTGGTCAGGGCCCCTGGGAGCACTGATCCAGGAGCAGATTACAAGGGCAAGTAGAGCCAAATCGCATTGAAAAGGAGCTGGATCAGCTTAGCTCCTGCTCAGCAGGTCGCTGGGAAAATCCCGGCTGTGGAGTGGGGCACAGAGGGCGTGCAGGGAAGTAGGGGTTCCATGTGGTGCGCAGGGCATGCGTGTGCATTTGGGTGTGAGCATGGGGATGGGGTGTTAGCAGAGAAGGCTTGGGAGCATTCGTGTCTGTGCACATTTATCCCTCCATGCACGCTCCCTGTGTGGCTGTGTGTGCTTGGACATCCACATTCGTGCATGTGTGCATGTGTGTGCTCATATGCACAACTGACGTGTGGACACATGTAAGGGTGTGTAAGGGTGTGTAAGAGACATGTTCTTGTCTCTTGTGGTAGGAATAGACATGTTCTCTTCCCTCTTCCTTCCTCTCCCACCCTCTTCCTTAATTATCAACCCTAACTATCTGAGCTTCCCTTCCCTTCCCTTCCCTTCCCTTCCCTTCCCTTCCCTTCCCTTCCTTTCCCTTCCCTTCCCTTCCCTTCCCTTCCCTTCCCTTCCCCTCCTCTCCCTCCACCTCCCCTCCCTTCCCTTCCCCTCCCTTCTTCTCCTGTGCAGTGTCCCGGAGGGACGTGGGATCCAGGTGGGAGACATCCCCCCTTTCTGGAGGCTCCGTGCAGGGCCCCCCCTGGGGGTCCGTGACCCGCATCGGAGCCCCTCTGAGAAGGCTCCCTGGTGCATGGAGCCAGTACAGGGAGGCTCCTGGGTGATTTATCAGCTGCTTCTCCACAAGCTGCGCCCTCACTCCAAGTGAGACATCTCCTCCACAGTGGGGCACTGGGGCCTGGCCAGGGGCTGCCTGCCGGCCTGGGTAGCAAGTTTAGTGGCCCCCAGAGGCAGACAATGTCTCTCACTTTTTTGTTTGTTTTTGGTTGGTTGTGGGGTTTGATCTCTGGGCCTGGGCACTGTCCCTGAGCTCTTCAGCTCAAGACTGCCACCCTACCCCTAGAGCCACAGCTCTACTTCTCATTTGGAGATAAGAGTCTCATGGTCTTTAGTGCTTGGGCTGTCTATGAACTGCAATCCTCTCATCTCAGCCTCCTGAGTAGCTAGAATTACAGGTGTGAGCCACCGCGCCCAGCTCATCTCTCACTTTGGTGTGGACCTGTTGGCCCTGTCCATGTCACCAAGCACCAAGCCACAGAGGCTGCCCTGACTGGGGCACTGGGCTCCTCTGACCGTCCTCGCATTCCTCTTCCTCCTGCCTCTTCACATTCATCTTCCTCCTCCACCTTCTTTTTGTGCCAATACTGGGGCTTGAACTCAGGGCCTAGGTACTGTCCCTTACATTTTTTTTTAAACTCCAGGATGGCATTCTATCACTTGAAGTACATACCACCCCACTTCTGGCTTTTTTAGTAGCTAATTAGAGATGATCTTACAGACTTTTCTGCTTAAGGCTGGCTTCCAACTGTGCTCCTCAGATCTCAGCCTCCAGAGTAGCTAAGATTACTGGCGTGAGCCACTTGTGCCCAGATTCCAGGTGTTCTGAGGGCTGAATGCCCCAGTGATGTCCATTTTTCCTATGTTTCCAAGAGGTGAAGAAGCATGGCGGGGAGCAGCATCCAGGCCTGGCTTGTAGTGTGTGGTAGCAGAGGAAGACAGAGCCTGAGAAGCTGGGTTCGACTCCTAGTTTATGCTGGCCATAAGCGAGTCAGCTGCCAGGCTGCACAGGGCCCGGGAGGTTGCTGGGGCCACATGTCCCAGGCTGTGCCCCCCCCCCACGTCCCAGGCTGTGTCCTAGGGCCGGGCAGGACAGGCCTCAGGACTCTGTCAGGTCTGGCTGGCTTCAGGAGTGGCTCTGGCATGTCTGGGTCAGGGTAGGGGGCCTGGGAATGTGGCAGAGGCCCAGGGGAGGGAGGCGGTGTTCTCAGTGCTGAGCCGGGCCCTTGCCAGCAAGGCAAGGTGGTAACAGTGCCTTCCTCCCAGCCTGAGTGACAGCCTCTGCCTCCCCCTCAGGTCAGCGTGTAGGCAGCTGTGGGGCCGAGGAAGCCAGGAGGCTGAGCAGGGCATGGTCAGGCTTGGAGTGGCCAGTAGTATCCCCTGAGTGGGCTTCAGTGGGGTCAGGGCACCTCTCAGGCTGGGCAGCGTGGGGACAGCAGTGGGTGTACAGGGCCTGGTCTGTCCTCTCCTTTGCTGCAGAGGCTGCATGGGCAGGTTGCTCTTAGATGGGGTTCTGCCTGTGTCTTCCCCCTTCCCCCCTCTGCTCCCCGCCTTACTCCTCTCCACCAGCCAGAACATTCCCGTGTTTCAGTTGGCCTGTCTCTCCCTCCATGGTTGACAGTGTGGGAATTTGCTGGGGAGGGGCGTCCCCAGGCCAAGGTCCTGTCCTGGCCTTCCCAGGACTCTGTCACAGCTTGGTCTCCTCTGCGCTGTCCTGTGGGTTTCTTCTGCCTGTTCCTGTTGAGAGGACCCTCCCCACCCCTTGTCCCTGGGGACAGTGGCTTGCTGGCTCACCACCTGTCACCCACTGGAACACAAGTGCCCTAGGGAGGGAGGGCTGTGGCCAGCATTAGAGGCCCGTGTTCAATACCTGGGTGCACAGGAAGGAGTGGGCTAAGCATGGGACTGGCTCCAGGCTAAGGGGGGGGGGGTGAATCAGGCTCTGGGGCCATACTGGTACCCCCCACCATCCAGGACACCCAGGGGCTATGTGCCCCTCCCCCCACCTCTGATTCCTTCCTCCCTACTGGCTGGGGACATGGGGAAAAATATTGAACGGGTCCTTTCAGCCTGTGATGCACACACAGTGTGTTAGAGTGTGACTGATGACACCCCCCAGTGGTGACATTGGGGCTCAGGGCTGGTCTCCCTCCCCAGGCTTCAAGTCACCACAGAACACAACTTCCTGTATCCCCAGCGGTGGCAAGGGAAGATCCAGGAAGCTGCCAAAGCCCTCAGAGGAGGCTGTGATGGGGTTGGGGGAGGCCCACTGGCAACACAGGCTGAGATGAGAACCTGGGTGTCTTTGTGCAGAACACCTGTCACAACCTGCATTTCCTCAATGTCAAATGGGGTCCTGAATCTCCACCCCACAGTACCCCTGAGAGAGCTTGCACTGGAAAGTTCCTACGGCCATGAACTGATGACACGGGACTTTTTTTTTTTTTTTTTTTGCATGTAAGCCTCTAATTTTCTCTGGTATAAACACTATAGCCTTACTGGAGGTGAAACCTATTACAGGATTTAGAAATATTTTACAATTAGCCAACTCCACAAAGACAATAAATAATACTTCTATGGAAGATCAAAGGGTGGGAGGTGATACACTTATTTACAAGTGTTATATGCAAACATTTAACC
Organism: Megascapheus bottae; assembly: GCF_031878675.1. NCBI lineage: Eukaryota > Metazoa > Chordata > Mammalia > Rodentia > Geomyidae > Megascapheus > Megascapheus bottae. The sequence continues at coordinate 71,495,614 of NC_143514.1, read as the reverse complement.
TATTATTATTTATTTAACACTGAATCGATCACTGTTAATTAGAGTAGGAGAGCTTTTACATGGACAAAGAGATGATGAAGACATTCGATTTTAATAAACATGGCTTGTAAGTTGAAACAATGTAGTCTGATCTTTGGGCAAGAAACAGATGGTTGTGAGTGTGATCTTGCTCTGATGAGAGACACCCTTGAGATATTATTGGGGATACATTCTGATTCCACGAGGACTGAGCCTCCCGCTGGGAACCAAGGACACTCCCCCCACTGAACTGGTGAACCCACTTTGTCTTTTAAGTCAGCTGGGATGGAGCAGGACACCCCTTGCAAAGGTCGGCTCTGAAGGACCAGTGTGTCAGTGCCACCGTGGTCAAGGTAGATGTGACCCTGCCCGGCTCCATCTGGACTGAAGCCTGTGATTTGGGGTGGGAGACACCAGCCGCTTCAGATCTGCTGAAACTCAGACTTCAACATTGTCCTGATGCTTCGCTCCCTCCTGAGGCCCCCCAAAGCAGCCTGGGTCCCCCAAATCAGCGATTCAATGTATGTACATGAAACCAGTGGGGAATGAAGGAAGGAGACTGGATCTATGCTTTCCCTAGATCACTAGCCCTTGATTTCCCTGAGTGTTTCCCTAGGGGATCACTGTTCTATTTGGGTCAAGTGTCCTCGTCTGGTCTGCTTTACTCATGTATACCACTCTTTAAACACATTTTTACTATTTTTTTTTGCCAGTCCTAGGCTTGGGCTCAGGGCCTGAGCTTTGTCCTTGGGTTTTCTCAAGGCTAGAACCCTTCCACTTGAGCCACAGCACCGCTTGTAGCTTTTTTTCTATGTATGTGATACTGAGGAATTGAACCCAGGTCTTCGTGCATGCTAGGCAAGCTCTCAACCACTAGGCCAAACTCCCAGCCCATGATACCACTTTTGTTGGGTTTGATTCCACCTCGTATGCTTTGGCCCTGTATAAGCTTTGTGCCAACTGCAGTTAGGGCTGCTGGTCATCGACACGGGAGTCCTCCAGCTCTCCAATAAAAACCTCATAATTTGACCTCTTAAGTGGTGGTTTCTCTGTTCTCATGATTGAGTTTCCTTACAGCACTAGTAGCAAACGTGGGTCCAGCCTGTAGGGGAAGCAAAGGGCAGAGGAATGGGGGTGGGGGTGAGCTCCCTTTCCCTTTTCTTGAACCGAGATCTTTCTTGCTATGTTGCTCAGGCTGGCCCTGAATTCCTGGGCTCAAGGATCCTTCTTTGGCCTCTTGCTTACTGGGACTAGAGGCATTCACCACCAAAGCTGTCAGAAATCCAGGTTACTGGACAGTTTCCCCAGTGGCTGCAGGATTTTCCTCCTAAAGCATTAACAACGTCTCCAGCTGAGCTGTAGCATCTGCCCAGCTAGGTTCCGAACTCCTTCTCCATTCTCTCCTTCAGTCACGCCTTCATTCCCGGGCCTGGTGCATTCATCCTGGGCCTGTTTACTTACTCATTTCCTGGAACTAACCTACCTATTCATTCATTCACTCATTCATCCATTTATGTGCTTGCTTCCTCACACACTTGCTCACCCTTTCTTTACTAGTTTTACGTATTCGCTCTAAAGAAGACTAGCAACAAACAGGGAGGTTACCCAAGAAATATGAAGAAAAGCCACCAGGGATTAAGGTGACAAAGGCCAGGGTCTCTAGATGTCTTTCCCAGGAAGTGACTGTCAAGCTGAGACCCACAGAAGGGGGAATGGAGGTTATCATGGGTGGAAGGGGATGCTTGGGCCTGGTCCTGTTACAGACACATCAACGTTTGAGAACCAATGGAGCAAGGCTGTGGAGGGAAGATGATGAAGACGAGGCCTGGCCAGACCTGCAAGAGAAGGATGGTGGCAGACAATGAACATCTCTCTGCCCAGTGCTGGAGCACCCAACCTCTGTCCCAACTCCCAGGCCTGCTGGAGACACACTGGGCCAGGTGACATGTCCCCCAGCCAGCTCCAATCTCTCCTTCCCAAAGGCCAATCTAAGCTGGCTTGGTGAAGCTCGACAAGGAACCCTAGAAGAGCAGCTGGAGGTAGCCAGGCCAGGAGGGAGCTGAGCCATGCCCACACCCCCAGAATACGAGAAGCCAGGCAAAGGCGCCGTTGGGAAATTGAGCAAGAAATCCCACCTCAATCCCACAACCAAAATATTTCATAAGAGCAACTCCCCCCCCGCCTTGGTGTCAACCAAAGTGTACATACAGCCTTTCTACTTGTAACCCAGCCAAGAATAATTTGTGGCAGGAAAGTTTGAGCATTTGTCAAAATAAAATAAAAATGTAAAAAAAAAAAAAAAAGAAAGAATCAAGAGCACTTGACTGTACATTCGGGTGAAACTAAGCAGTGGGGAAGTTATTTAGATGGTAAAATGTCTCTGTGATTCCCTCCCCACGGACCCCCCTCCCTGAGTGCTGAAATCCAGATTGTTCTATATTTGTTTTGTTAATCTCCTGCCAGGGCCAAGGGGGCTGCAGGCTGTGTTTCTTCTTGTTCACACGGCACTCTGGCTGACAAGAGTTACCCCGCACCTGAATTGGGGGACGAGGACCCGTGCACCTGCTCCCCACCCAGCCCTCCTGGGGGAGCTGTGGGGCTGCTCTCTTGGGCGGGTGAGGCTGTAGCTGTACCTCCCCACTGAAACACCCTGAGGCCTCATGGGTGTGCCAGGCTGTGAGGGTGGCCACGCCGTGGTAAAGAGATGCAGGTGGAAAAGTTACTCCAGTCTGGGTTAGAATCCTAACTCACCCACTTGCCAATTGGATGAGTGGGTTTCACTCGCTGTTCCTCAATCTCTAGTCTGTGCTGCTAGGACATTGTCCACAAGCTGGTGACATTGTCCACAAGCTGGATGGGCTAACAGGGAAATGAGGAGGTACTCTTGACACCAAGTAGCTGCCATTGCATTCTGATGCCAACTTACTGGTAGTGAAGAGTTCCAACAGCATGACGAGCTCCATGAGGCTGGTGGCTTTTTTGTTTTGGGGTGTGTGTGTGTGTGTGTGTGTGTGTGTGTGTGTGTGTTCCTCTATAAAACGAGTAACACCTCTGTCTACCTTGTGGGTTGGTTTATGAAGATTTGGTTGCTGAGCGAGGCTGGGCCCTGCACAGACTGGACTGGACAGGATGAACAAGTACATGACAGTGATGGAGATGGTGGTCACATTTCGGAGCCCGGGGCTGTAGGTACCATGTAAGCAACACATACCTAATCGCAGGGAGCTCTTCCATGCTCTGCTCGACCAACAAGCAAACCCAGGCCCAGGAAAGGGAGACAGACCGTGTCCTGGGCCCCTGTTTTCCATGTGCCACCACCAGGACCCCAGGGTGAGGTGTATCTACCCTATGCATGGCTGTCAAAGTCTGGCAGACAAGGTGGGTGCTGGTGGCTTGTGCCTGTAAACCTAACTACTCAGGAGGCTGAGGTCCTGAGGATCAAAGTTTAAAGCAAGCTAAGGGGGGAAAAGTCTGGAAGACTTTCCTCGCCAATAAAACAGCAAAAAGCTAGAACTGGAGCTGTGGCTCAAGTGGTAGAGCACTAGCTTTGAGCAAAATATCTCAGGGACAGAGCTCAGGCCCTCAGATCAAGTCCCAGTATAGGTACACACACACACACACACACACACACACACACACACACACACACACACACACACACACACACACGTAGTCCAGCAAGCAAATCCAGAAGACCTGGTAGACAGTAGAGGCTTAGAGAAGGGCTATGAAGAGTGGCTAGCCCTGGGCTGTTGCATTGAGGCAGGGAGGATAAGAAGAGTTCTGATGGGGGTGGGGAGAATGTCTGGAAGTAGGGAGAACACTCTGACACCCTCACTTGCTCTTCCAGTCTGAATACCATGCCTCCCCCAAATTCGGCTTCCGTCACTGTGCTCCCCTCCCCCCCCAGGCCTCTTATGCCCCTCCCCAAGTCCCCCTGTGAAAGACTCTAGTCCCACTCGCAGGGGACACAGGTAAGTCCCTTCTTCCATGGCATGGAGCTGGGTAAGCCAGGGGACAGTGGTGTGGGATCCCTTCCCTGTACCCCGCCCCCAGGCTCAGAGGACAAACGAGGTGAGGCCGAGGTGAGGCGGAGGACAGGCTGGAAAGCAGACAGAAATGGAGTTGTTGTTATTTTTATTATTCCAGGTTCAGATAACTGGTTGGACAGCATTTTTCTCCACTTGCCCCCGGCCCTGTGGAGAAACAGCTCCAGACCTCACTGAGGGAGCGATGGTACAGGTGCATGCCAGGACACCTCATCTCTGCCCAGGACCCCCCCCCCTCCCCAACACACTCTCACAGGACCCTGTCCTAGGCCCTTCCTTCTCTCCATCTCCATCTCCATCTTCCATCTGGACAGCCCAATGTGGCACACATGTTCCATGTTCATCTCTGGGATGCCCCAGGTGGCAGCTCTCCAACTTGATGGGTGAGGGGGGTGGGGAGACCAGGCTGGGACAGATGGCTGCCTCCTGCCCAGGGGCCTGAGGCAGCAGTCACCCCTGAGTCTGACCATTTTGCTCCTTCCTTTCATCCCAAACTTGGAGAAGCACATTGGTCCCTCCCGAGGCCACACTGATGCTGAGCAGTAATGGGAAGGGACATCAGAGGGGCAGAGGTCATGCATGTCCCTTCCCTGGGCGGCCTGGGGCTTTCTGGGGAAGGAGAGATGCGCCTTCAAAACTGGAGGCAAAGGTGGTAGGGCAGGGGCCGGGAGAGGAGAGGGCACAGCGCCACCTAGGCCCCAACCAGGGCAGTGCAGCCCCAGCCCAGCTACTCGACTTCCTCTTGCAGAGAACTGCTATGCGCCCTGCTGGGGCTGGGATCTCGCCATCCAATATAGACCCCATCCTATCCTTAAGGCATTCACAGCAAGAACCCCCACTACCCTTGGCGTCCTGTCCCACCAGCAGACTGTGTAACCTCGGGCAACAGACCTAACCTCTCGGAGTCCCATTTGTCATCTGCAAAAGAAAAAGGGGGAGAGGGGGAATCTATTTGCTCCCATGAGAGCAATAGATCTCTCTAACAGGGAGTCTGAGAGCCTGAAGCAGAACACTGCCTGCGAGTAGCCACCTAGAGCCTGGCATACGGTTAGTTCCGGTGGCTAGAAGTTCCCTGTTTGTCCTTTCAAGAAGTCAGAGGATCGGGGGAGGGCATGAGAAAAGAAACAGCTGGGGGGTGGGCAGGGCTTCACAGAGAAGTGAGGGCATTCGAGTAGAGTTTTGAAGGATGTGCAGGAGTTCCCCAGACATGCAGGATTTTATGAAAGCAAGAACCAGTCCTGTCACAGACCACCCTTGCCCTTCCAGTGTCTGGTATGCAATGAGAAGCTGGTTAGATGTTTGCGGGCTGCATGGCTGACATTCCAGGGGAGAGGTTTAGTTCTTCTTCTAGCGGCCTGAGTGCACGGCCACTTGGTCTGCTAAAGGCTGTGTGGTATATGTGGATAGACACCTGGTGCTTTGGGGAACTGTGGGCACCTTAAGAGCCAGCAGTCACCTACTGTTCACTCACTTTCACCTTACTGTGTCTCAGTGGTCCAGCCAAAGGCAGGTCTCTGGTGATGGGGTTGTAGACTTGATGCTTGAATGAAGGATTGATTGAAGGGTGGGTGTTGTGGTGGCTGCAACCCCCAAGGCAGATAAATGTCAAGCATTATCCTACCTCACTCTAGCTTGGTGTATCCTTATCAGATGATGCCTGGGAGTGAGAAAGATCCAGCAGGCTGCTGTGGCATGCAGGGGAGGCATGGAGGAAAGTGGTGGTTTCAGGCACATGGCCAGTGCATGCATGCTCTCACTCGTGTGTGTGTGTGTGTGTGTGTGTGTGTGTGTGTGTGTGTGTGTGTGTGGAGTCCCTCACTGGTTTTCCCTCTAGGCCCTGGGGCACAGCTTGCCTTATGTTTCTTGCCCAGGGCTGGGGTCAGGGAGCCCACCTGGGAATCTGGCTGAGTTTTCAGGGGTGACAGTGCCCCTACTTCCTGGGCAGCCACGGGCATTACATCTCTGAGAGTTTACAGAAGGCTCCAGATGGCACCTTATGTCTTGGGTTGGTGAGCTCTGTTGCTACATTCATTCCATTTTCTACTGATTTCCTGGCAAGGGCAGTACAGGCGTTTGAACTCGGGGCCTCGAATGTACTAGGCAGGTGCTCTGCCACTTGAGTCACATCTTCAGTCTTCCTCCTCCTTTTATTGTTGTTGTTGTGGTTGCTTTCTTGTAGTTATCTTTCAGATAGGCTCTCATATGTTTTACCTAGGCCAGCCTTGGTTCTTGATCTACTTCTATTTACGATTTCTGTGGGGCACGTCAGCTTCCCCCTCGTGTCTGTCAGAATGGCTGCCGTCTAGGAAATGTTTGGCAAGGACATAGGAAGCTAGAGAGCTTGTGCCCTGCTGGGTGTATAAGACACAGAGATACTGTGGAATCGTTCTACAACAACAGAATCTTCGAGGAAGTGGCAATTCTCCTTTCAGGTGCAAACTGGGAAGAATGGAAAACAGGATCTTGAGGAGAATTCATAGTCACTAAAATAGCCCAATGGTGGGGCATCCAAGTGCCCACTGGCAGATGAACAGATTTCCAGAACGTGGTAGGCCCATGCATCAGGACACTACTCAGCCCTAAGACAGCAGGCAAACCCGGACACTCACTACCACAGAGGTGAAAGTAGGCACAATATGCTAAGTGGAACAAGTCAGCCACAAAAGGACAAATAGAAGTGGAGTCAGGCCATAAGAGGAGACCTAGAGTCACCCCTCTTCCCTCTCCATCAGGATACATGGGCTTCGACAAACTCCAGGGTTCCCAGAGCCTTGCCAGAACCAAGTCTGTCTGTCTTTCTTTCTTTCTTTCTTTCTTTCTTTCTTTCTTTCTTTCTTTCTTTCTTTCTTTCTTCCTACCTTCCTTCCTTTTTTTGCCAGTCCTGGACTCAGGGCCTGGGCACTGTCCTTGGGCTTTCTCAAGACTAGAGCTCTACCACTTGAGCCACAGCACCACTTCCGGCTTTTTATTCTATGTATATAGTACCGAGGAATTAAACCTGGGTCTTCATGCACGCTAGGCAAGCATTCTATCACTAGGCCAAACTCCTGGCCCCCAGAACCAAGTGTTTCTAAGTGTATCCCAGGGGTTGGAAGGGGAGATAGCACCTCCATTGAAGAGCTGAGGAAACTGAGGCTCAGAGGCAAGTCCCACACCTTTTGATGGAATGGTTGCCCACCCTTGGTCCAGAACAGAGGAGGAGCCAGCTGAGTGAAGCCAGCCTTGGGGGCCTTGTGGGGCAAAGCAGGTGGTGACTGTTAAAGCATGGGAGTGGGATGCTGGCATATTGGAAAAGGCTGGCAGGGCCCTTCCTGGCTTTCCTCCAAGCACAGGATGGGGAGTGTCTGTAGCTCTCCCTGCCCAGGGGGCCTAGACAGGCTATGCAGCTCTCTCTCTTCACAGGTGTTAGAAGCAGAGTTTAGGCCCCAGGAGTAACTCTGTCCATCACTCCTCCCATCCCCTCTCTCCTTTCCTCTGGAGCAGGCTACATTCACTTCCCTAAGTGGCACAGGGAACCTGACCACCATAATTAGCCCATCCTGGTTATTCCTGTCCAAAGCAAGAGCATTTGCTTCTCCCAGGAGAAGTCCTGGAGAAGAAATGACTGACCTCTGTTCAGGTTCCTCACCTGTGGAATTATCTCTGCTGCCAGGAAAGCAGAGGGTAGAAACTGGCCATGGCTGCTGGCCATGGCTGAGTTCTGTGGGTGACCATTGAGCTTCTGTGACTGATACAGTCATATGGAGGAGGAAAGAATAATTTCTCTAAGGAGACCAGTGGCTGATACTGCACATAGGTTGGGCTGTGAAGGATGGGTAGACAGTAAATATCCACATCTGCCACCATCTCTATCTGCCAGGTCAGGCCCCTAGTCTTTGGTAGGAATCAAACTCTGTAAGAAATCCATTCATCCCACCGTACCTCCACACGTCTATCCATTCACCCACACATCCATCTATCTGTCCATCCATTCACCCACATATACACGAGTATATCCATCCATTCATCTACACATCATCCATCTACCCATTAACCTATGCATCCACCTACCCACCCATCCATTCACATATGCAGGAATACACCCATATGTCTATCCTCCATATTCATCATCCATCCATCCATCCATCCATCCATCCATCTATCCATCCATTCATCCATCCATTAATCAACCCATCCATCCACCAACCCCTCCATTTACATATGCTTGTATGCAGCCATCCATCCATCTATCCATTTACCCATCCATATATCCATCCACTCATGCATGATTATGTTCGTGCAGTCATTCATCCATTCATTCATCTATGCATGACTACAAAGATGATCCAGCTATCTGTTCATTCATCTACACGTTCATCCATCAACATCTGTCTATCCACGGCCACACATCTGTCCATGCACACATGCGTATATCCAGCCAGCCAGCCAGCCATCTATACACTTATCCACACACCTATCCATCTAACCATTTATCCACACATCCATCCACCCAGCCATCCACATAAACATGCATGTATCCATCCTTACACCTACCCATCCATTCATTATTAGCTCTGCATCAGGCCCTGAGCTAGAGACTCAGTGATGAGATTACTGCTTACCATCATACCTACAGAAGGGGACTCAAGTCTTAGTTCAGTCTCAAGAGAAAGAACCTTCAACAAGCCAGTGTACTACCCTGGGATAAAGGTACTGATAAGGGGTATAAGTGCTTAGAGCAGGGCCAGATACTGCAGCTTTGGTAGGCCGGTCTGGAGGGCTTCCAGGAGGAAGGAAACTTCTAGGGCTTTCTACTCTGTGGTTTCATGATGCTGTTTCAAAATGGGATGTGGCTCATTCATTGGTCTCCTTTCTTCCTTCCATAGGTATTGACGGGGACCTGCAGTGGCCCAGTTTTCTAGAGCTCCTAGCTGGGCTGAAGTGGAAGGACAGAGAGCAGACTGATTGGCTAGGAGGAGTGTGGGGGCTTCAGGGAGGAGATGACATCTGCCCAATTCCTGACCAGACAAGCTCAGTAGAAGGGAAACCTCTAGATGCTCCATACCCTTCACTGGCAGTCTGGATAACTTCTGGTCTGGGGTGGGGGGTGGGTGGGAAGGGGCCCGGTCCTAGCAATGTCCCTGGACCAGCCTTGCCCTTGGAAATCCTCTTAGTAGTATTGCTTGGCCAGAGTCAGTCTGGCTCTCTCCTCTGCTCTGGTAAAGCTTCAGAAGCATCAAAGGAAACAAGAGAGGGTAGGAGATGGGAATTTGGCTAGGAATTGAAGTCAGGAGGTGGGATTCAAGGCATGACCTTGAACAAGTCTAACTGGTCCATTGTTTGGAGCACAGAGGCCTGGATAAGTTGGCACATCAGTTCTGCCATCTTGGGGTGCCAGGGTATGGCACCCTGCAGCAAGTGATAAACCTTCAGGACCCAGGAGGGCTGGTAGGGGTGAGACTGCCGCATGCTCCTGCTTCACAGCCGCCCATGGCCTGCGGTCCTGAGTCATCAGCTTCCAGAGTGGGTGACCTCTCTTCAGCCCCAGCTCCCCCAGGCCCTGTGACCCTGGGTGGCCTGCAGAGCCAGGCTGTCCCAGGCGGGCAGCACAGAGGAAATCACAATATTGACCTAGCGTGGAGGAAGCAGGGAGGACAGGCCGCCAGGGTTCCTGGTTGGGGAGACAGCTGACTGAATGATGAGCCTGCACTCATGCTCCCTCTTTGGGGTCACAGTCCTGCCCATCTGCCTCTCAGCTGCTCCTCCTGGTTCCCTGGCCCCTCCTGGCCTCCCATCCCAGGAAGGGAGCTGCTGGGGAGCTCAGAGACCCCAGGTGGTCATCAATGAGTACTGTCTGCCCTGGTACAGGAAGGGAGGTATTGGCCCTTGGTATCTGCTTTTTTTCAATGAGTAATGATACTGTGTTCACTTAGATTTCATACTTAATCCTGGGTAACTTCATCAGCTGCCTCTAAACCTTGATGACAAATAATCAGTAGGCATTTTAGCATGGGTTATACTAGCTTAACCATACATCTGTAGAGACAACCCATGGGCCATTATAGAGACAGAGACTCAGGTTCAAGGTCAGGAGCACTATTAGCCCATGGAGGGTTTTGGTCTGGGTGAGAATGAGCCTGAGTGATCGTGGTTTGGAGCCGAGCCCAGGGTGGTTTCTAGCCTCATTCATCTCATTATTCCGGGTGCTCTTATTCAGTATACAACCTGGAAAGCCATACACAGTATTTAGAGTCCTGCCAAATCTCCACAGTAACGTTGTCCACTGCAAATCCAGTGTTCACTTGACTACCACAGCACCGTCTACCTTCTGGGCAGAGAACAGGCTCTAGGTGAGGTGGCGTTTGGTCTGAGGCTTCTTGAGAAGGAAAAAAAACCATGAACGATTTAGCCAGTGTTTGTGCGATGACAGAAAGACCCCTGCTGCTGTGGTGACTTTCTGGGACTCCAGGCAGACCCTGAGCCGCACATAGTGTCAGGAATTGCTCCCCCCACCCTGCCCCTGTATAACCTGCTGGACTCCCCCAGACCTGGGCCCTGGCCTCTGCCTGCGCTGACCACAGAGGCTCAGGGCCAGGCCTCCTTGGCACCTCCACTCTGCACGTGTCTTCCTGCTCCCCCTCCATCGAGATCCTCTGGCTTGGGTTTATGCATTACTGTCACCTGGGTCCCTGTAGGGGAGGCTTGAAAAACATCTCCTGAAAGCAGAGAACGTGTGAGGCATCAGGATGGAGGTGTGGAAGGAGAGAGGTCCTCGGAGGGAGAAGATTTACAATCTTCATTTGCCGGGTCCTGGATATGGTCAAGTCTGCGTGTACCTCCGCCTTCCGGAGGCCAGCTCCGGCTCACACTACCTGGAGTCAGGGTCAGTACCGCAGGACCTTTAGGGGCTACCTCCACCACCCTGACTCAGTGCATGGGGAAACTGAGGCCCAGAATGGGAGGGGCCTGGCTGAAGCATGGAGGAAGGCGAGACAATCCCAGGATGCACAGTCTGGGTCTTAAGACACCAAGCTACCTTTCATCCCTGGGCCTCAATTCTCTCATCTCTAAAACCGGAATCCTGCAGGGCACTGGTAACTCACACCTGTAATCCTAGCTACTCAGGATGCTACTCAGATGTAAGGATGATGGTTCACTGCCAACCCTGCTGGGAAAGTCTGTGAGCCTCTTATCTCCAATTAACCATCAGCAAGCCCAAAGTAGAGCTGTTGGTCACGTGGTGGAGTGCAAGCCTTGAATGTAAAAGCTCAGGGGAGATAGGTAGGCCCTAAGTTCAAGTCCCAGTCCGAGCGCACGCACACACACAGAATAGTGAGTAGGAGGCAGCTGTGGAGGTGCCTGTCACCATCTTGGCTGTATCCGTGCGAGTAAATACAGTGCCTGAGTCAGGCTGGCCATCGAAGGCCACATTGTCAGGTGGTTGGTCATAGCAGACATGGTATGGCTGACTGCCATAGCCCAAGTTAAGGGTTTTTGGAACAAGTAGCTCTGCCTCTCACGGATGGTGGTGGTGGTGGTGGTGATGATGATGGTGGTGGAAGTATCAGTGGTGATAGAGATGGTGGAGGTGATAGAAGGCCATGCTGGTAATGGGGATGCTGGTAGGAGGTGGTGGCTATAGTGTTAGCAGTAGGATTGGGTGGCAGGAGGTGAGAGAGGGAGATGGAGTCTAGAGCTGACAGGTGGAGAAACAGCAGGGTGATGTTGCTCTCGCCCTGTGGCTACCGAGGAAGGGATCAGAGAGCTGCTGCTGAGAACTCTTTGCCCCAGTGTCCAGCCAGGGTGATCCTGAGCTATGTGACATCTCTGTGCCTCTGTTTCCTCAGTAGGCCTCCTCAGTGCTCCTGAAGAAAGGCTGTAAAAATTGGCTGGCCCGTTAGATGCAGATGCAGCAACTAAAGGTCCCAGGAAGTGTGAAAAGACAGAGTGACAATGAGGCCTCTTAGGGCCCAGGCCACCTTCATCTCCAGCCACAGATCCCCAGAACAGGAAAGTCAATAAATGGTGGTTTGGGGGGCGGAGGGAGGAGCTCTGCTCACTGGTCCCTTCCAACAGTCTTACCCGGCTGATATCATTACCTGCATCCCATTTATTTTGTGGACCAGGAATATGACATCATTCACAGGCTCATGGACTGAAGGTTTGGTCCTCTGTTGGTGGTGTTCTTTTAGGAGGGATTAAAATCTGGTTAGAGGAAGTGAGGCGGGGGGGGGGGGGGCGGGACCTCGGTCTTACCACACCTCCTTTCCTCCCTTCTCTCTACTTCCTGGCCTCTGTGAGGTACTCAGCATCCCCCTCTGCCCTCCTGCCTCCTCCATGGCGCTCAGCCTCAGGCTCTCAGCAAGGATCCATCTGACCACGCAGCTGAGCCCTGGAAAGCCGTGAACTAACATCGACCCCTCTCTCTTTCTACTGTTCAGGGCAGGTATTTTATCATAGCGGCCTGGAACTGACACTTGAGGAAACAGAGACCAAGAGTTGTTCACTGTCTCAGGGTGGCACAGCTGGTGAGAGGGGGCCTGGTTAGAAGCCTGGGAATGACTTGGGGACAATTCTAACCTCCAAATATCATGGCTTTCAACATGCCCAGAAACGTTCACGGAGGAGGTCACTGGGTTGGGGAATAGAGAGAGAGTGTGTGTATTTCCTAAGTGAAACCATCTACTAGGCCTGGGGTCAGGGTGGCTGAAGGAAGAGAAAACCCAGCTGAGGGGGGAAGGGAAGGGGACTTCTTGCAAGAGGTGGGTTTGACTTGGGCCTTTTAAAGGAGAAAGGGCAGCTCAGACCTCGAGAGTGTGGCAGCTGAGAACTGCTGGGCACCAGAACAGTGTGTGGTTCCAGGTTTCCGGGAGGGAGCATTTGGGAGACTGGGTGATGGTGGTGCCCTACGATGCTGGACCTTGAAACTGAGTTCCCTTGATCCCCAGGACAGTCCGAAGCCTGAAGGACTCAGGCTTGAGTCCATTTGGTTTGAAATCGTGGAAAGACAACTTGACTGCTGTATGGAGGAGGGACCAGAGTGGGGTCCAGAGCCTGCCTCAGGCGTCTGGGTGATGGCACCCAGGGGGTCACCCACAGTTCTGGCCCTGGCCCCTGCTCTGGCCCCATCCGGTCAGGAGGCTGAGCTGACCTCCACCCCTGGCTCTAGGCTGCAGGAAAAGTAGACTCTGCCGGGGAGGGAAGGAGAAATATTTGTTCAGCTGTAAAGAGCAGTTGAGGCTCCCCGGGGGAGCCTGGCCATGGTCCCCCAGACCCACAGCATCAGGCCCTCCCCAGTGCCTTGGAGCCATCCAGAAAAAGTGTCCCTTCTCCTTCCTCGAGGCCACCCCGAGCCCTGCCATCCACAACCGTGACCTCTTGTTCCGACCTTCGCTCATCAAACGCCCCAATCCTTTCATCTTCCCCTCCCGTGACAGGGCCTGACCTTTCTCTTTTATTTTTAGAGAAATCTTTTTTCTTTCTTTCCTCTGACATCCAAGGCCAGCCAGGACTTTCAGGTAAGGTAGGCAGAGCTTGGCCTCTGATCTGCTGTGCGACCTTGGGCAAGTCGCTTGTCTCTCTGGGCTTTCCCTGGCCTCTGCTCACAGCAGTACTCAGAGGCACTCTCTCAAAGCCTTGCCAAGATGCAATGAGCAGATATTGACCAAGCAGTCAGGACGGTGTCTGGAGTTCGGGATGCGGTGGTACTTCTCCACCTTGAATTCTGTGGTACTGGGAGGCTAGGTGCTCACTAGGGTGCTAGGAAGCTAAGTACCTTCCCTCTAGGACGGTATCTTGGTACCATGATGGGTTCTTTCCTCTCTCCTTCCTTCTCCTTCCTTTCTTCTTCCTCCCCTTCCTCCTTCCTTGTTCCTGAATTCATGCTCTTTCTGCCTTAGCCTCCCAGTGCTGGGATTACAGGCATGTACGGCCATTCCCAGCTCAGAGCTGTGTCGATTTCCCATCCCCTCTGTTCAGCTCACAGGACTTGGCCCAGGGTCATGGCTCAGTGTACGGTCTATGGAGTTATATTGTGCAGGGCATGGCTCTATCTACAGAAAGGACCAGGGATTAGCCTCTTTCCAGCTGACTCCCCACTCCCTATGGAGCCCTTATCCTTGAGTTTCAAGGTTGGAGGCACTGGACTTCAGAACCAGAAAAACAGGAAGCCTTCTCCTCCAACAGGTGACCTGCTTGGAGAGGGAGTTGGGGCCATAAAATGTCCACATCCCTCAAATAGAAGTCGCACCCCACCCAAGGGAGGGCAGGCCAGGGAGGAAGGAAGAAGGGTTTCCCTGGCTGTTTATATTCCAGGCTATTTCAGATGTCCCCGAAGGCACTGGCACACAGGGGTGCATTTACATACACCAGGAAGTGCTCCGGGAATGGAAACTGGAGTCAGAGAGGAATGCAGGGGCCCTGCATGGCTGCCTCTGTGCCACTGCCCCTCAAACAACCACCAATTCAGACCCTTCAATGCCCAAGTCAGAGCCTCTCTCGCCGGAAGGGTATCTGAAGTTCATCTAGCTCCTCCTTCCCTTCCTGCCCCACCAATAAATTCATTGACTGAGCATCTCAGCCTCTTCATCGTGTCTGTTGGCTACAAGGAATAGAAGAGAAGCAACCAAGGTGATGGATGAGGCTGAAAAATAAAGGTCTACTTTGGTCTAACAAGCCTTGGATTCAGGTATGGCTGGATCTAGCTGCCATAGCCAACTGTGATATCATAGCCGAGTCTGTGACTATCCCTCAGCAATGTGCCCTTCATCGTGGCCTCAGTATAGAAACAAGCAAGGTGACTGCCAGCAGTCCCTCAAAAGATTTGGGGTTCTTATTGATCAGGCTCACCTCCCTTCCATTCTTACCAGCTGGGATTGGAGCCAGATTGCCCAGCTCTCGGCAACAAGAATATGGCACCCAACAAAATGGTACCCGTATTATCTGCTTCATTCCATCAACTACATAGCATTCCTTGATCCAGGGCACCTCTGCCCTTCGTTCACGTCACACCTGCATGTTCACCATCACTTCTTACACTTCGATGGACCCTTTCCTGTATCTCCAGCCCTCCACACAGGGCCCCTGCAGCATCAGTGCCCAACCACTGCTTACCAGAGCCTCAGTTGTCATCCAAGAACTTTTGCCCTAATTCTATGCTAGGTACCAGATGTCTGACGTGAACTCCCTCTCCAGATCCTGATGAGTGTCCTCTTCAATAACTCACACCTATCCTCTCTTTTTATGCATGGGGAAGTGAGGTTCTGAGAGGATCAGAAATCACCTTAACAAGGTCGCCCAACAAGTAGAGGGGTGAGCTAGTACCTGAGCCCAGCTGTTTCTTCTACCTGAAGTGGAGAAGGAAGAGAGGGAGAAAGAAGAGCAGGACAGGGAGGAGGAGAGCGAGGACAGAGGGAACAAGGAACGACAAGGCTTTGATATTCAAAGTTCCTTCCAAGCCCGGTGTGGTGGCTCACGCCTGTCATCCGAGCTACCCAGGAGGCTCAGACCCGAGGATCGCAGTTCAAAGCCAACCTGGGCACTGAAGAATGAGAGACTCTTATCTTCAATTAACCATTAGAAAACTGGAAGTGGGGCTGTGACTCAAGAGGTAGGGCGGTAGCCTTAAGCTGAAGAGCTCAGGGCAGCACCCAGGCCGAGTTCAAGCCCCACAACCAACAAACGACCAAAAAATGTTCCTTCCTCTGATGATTCTTCTCACTCTGCCTTTTGGCTTCCGACTCCTTGGGAAGCTGATGGAATGTAGCGTGTTCAGCACAGCACTGCATTAAACCCTGGGTACATGAGAGCATACTGACACAGCACATTAGTCAATAAAAAATTAAGATGATCTTGTTTTATTTGAGGGATTGTTGGGTCAATTGCCCGCCCCACCCCCCGCCATTCTTCTTGGTGACTTGCAGGAGGTTCTGATAAAAGAAATCCAAATCTCTGTTTTTCTACCTTGACTCTAATTCCGGTAAATGGTTTACTATTGAGCTTGATAATGGTGAAAGCAGAATAATAAAGGATAAACATAGGAATGACATTGCTGACTGAGGATTGTGCCTGAATGGTCTTTAGCATCCCCAGTTTACGTTGTGGTCACTAGGTGTGTTTTTAAAATGTTGGGCTGGAGGGTGAAGGGGTGAGGATGGAAAGTTGAGGTGGAGGCTTGAGGGTATCGGGTTGGGGAGTTTGGAGAATGGAGAGATGGAAGGTTGAGTGTGGAGGGGATGAGGGTGGAGAGTGAGGAGTTGAGTGTGAGCTGTGGACCATGGAAAACAGGAGGGGTAGAAGGTAGATGGGTGGAAGATGGAGAATGGCGTTGAGGATGGAGCTTGGAGAGTAGTGAGTGGAGGGCAGGGGTGTGGGGAGTGGAGGGGAGGAGATGGAGGTGTGGAGAATGCTGGGCTGGAGGAGTTGAGGGTGGAGCAGGCAGGGTAGTGAGTGGAGGGGAGAAGGTGGAGAGCTGGAGTGTGGGGGAAGGGGAAGGTGGAGTCCTGGCTTTCCTTGCTGTCGTGGTTGAACAAGTGAACATAGGCTGGAGGTCTCAGGTGGTGGATCCCTCTCCAGGCATCTTTACGCGTGTCACTGGGAAAATTTGCAAATCCCACAGGCACTGACCCTCCCACCCTCCGATGAGACCATCAGAGGGAGCAGCCGTGACACCTCCTCTGCACACAGAGCACCCATTTCTGCCGGTCAGACTGAAGACCTCATAGCTCCCAGGTGGAGTAGCTGGAAAGGCCTGCTGGGTGCTGGGAGTGAGGATTCCTGTGCCAGCTGCCGCTCTAAGTCCTCGTCCTGAAGCTCAGCAGCAAGACTTGGAATGATCAAACTCTTTCCAAGCAATTCGATTTTGTTCTGGAAAAAAGGGTGGATAATTATTTTTTATAAAACTACAAAACTGTGCAACACCCTTCCTCCCCCCCAAAAAATAAAGTTCATGATCTCTGTCACCTAGTCACATGTCACCCCCCACAATGAGGAGAAACACCAATCAAAACCAGCCAGAACTGACAAAGCCATTAGAATCAACAGACAGGGACATTGACACCGTTGTTAAAGATCAAATCCCCAGGCTAGTACATCAAACAAACAAAAAAACCTGGACCAAAGATTGAGCTTACTGCATGGATTGGCGGGGGCGGGGGGGGGTGTTGGGGGGGATGGGGGGATGGGATATACAGAAAGGACTGAAATCAAACACCTACTTATTAAAATTGTAATGCCTAAGAAGGAAAAAAATAGACTGGTTATGACTAACAACAAATCAGACATTGTGGAAGAAAAGAATAGTAAACTTGAAGATGTAGCAACAAAAAATGACCCAAAATGACGCACAGAGAAAAAAAGAAAGCCTCAAGAATAAAAACAAACAGCACAAGTGGCCTGCAGGAGAAACCCAAACAGCCTAACTCATGGGTACATGGAGTCCCTAAAGGATAGGAAAGAAAAGAGACAAGGTAAAGAAAAACACAAAGGAAGAAAAGTAGTTAAAGAAATAATTCCAAAATTGAACCCAGAAAGTCACTGTAACCAAGCACCAAAAAAAATAGTTTTATAATTCTAACTTCTCAGAAAGCTGAGGTCTAGAGGATCACAGTTTAAAGGAAAGGAAGGAAAGTTTATGAGATTTCATTTCCAAAATAACCAACAAAAGTCTGGGCTGGATGGATGGCTCACCTAGTACAACACCAATTGTGAGCATGACAGCCAAGCATGAGGCCTGGAGTTGAAACTCCAACACCAGAAGAAGAAAATGGCACCAAATCACTTGTAATTCCTACAACATATGGGTAGATTGTTTTTAAATGTGGTATCTATACACAATGGAATTTTATACAGCCATTAGAATAAATACTATTACGTCATTTGCAGAGAAATGTATGGACCTAGAACAAATCATACTAAGTGAGGTAAACCAAGCTCAGAGAGACAAATGGCACATATTTTCTCTCATATACAGAAGCTAGATCTAAAATATCAGGACATAATAAATTATGCAGGACTCTAGGCATTCACCCACAGTGAGATCAAATGAGGATATTCTTAGGAGAGGAACAGAAGGCACCATACCAAAAAGAAATGTACTCTTTACCTCCCTTACATAACTGTAACCCTTCTGTACATTACCTTTATAATAACAATAAAAAATTAAAAATCACTTAAAATCAAACTAGTCAAAACCCATGAAAAAAAATTTAAAATAGCTAGAAAGGAATACATGGTATACAAAGGAATAGTCACAGAGATGATAGCAGATTTCTCACCAGACTAAGCAAGTGAGAGGGCAGTGAAACATCTTTAAAGTGTCAGGAGACAAAGCACTAGTGCTAGAATTCTATATGAAGAAAAACTCATTTTTTAGGGAGAAAAAGAGTAATTCCAGGTGGAACATGGAATTTCACAAAGGAAGGAAGAACACTGTAATTAACACTGAAAACTATTTGACGTTTATATTATTATTTTAGTCTCATTAAAAGATAAATTGATGTCTTTCAACAACTGGCAGAACAAGTGAAAAGAAATTCACTAACATTTATTAATATTATAAAAAAAACCCTATGCAGCAAATCAGCCAATGCAATCTGACATCAGTTGACCATTTTAACACCAATGGGAAAATGTACATTCATTTTACATGCATCATTTTAAATGCATGAGGAATGGTAGCGAAAGGATTATATTCTGGGTCATAGAACCAGTCTCAGGGGTTCAGATCATGTGAAGTATGCTCCTATCAATAAGAAAGACAGAGAGAGAGAGAGAGAGAGAGAGAGAGAGAGAGAGAGAGAGAGAGAGAGAGAGAGAGAGAGAGAGAGAGAGACAGAGAGAGAGACAGAGAGAGAGAGAGACAGAGACAGAGAGAGAGGGAGAGAATGTTTCACTAATGCCTCAAAATGTTTGAAAGTGAAATGACACACTGCCAAGTAATGGCAAGAGTTGAGCAAGAAATTCAAATGTAAATGATAAAATATTTTAATTAAACTGAAAGTAAAAACAGGGCACACCAAAATTTGTAGGAAACTGATGAGGTAGTGGTTGGGTGGAAATCTGTAGTGCTAGCATTTTATTTTTTTGTTTTTGTTTAGAAAAAGGAGAAGAGTTCCAAATTGATAACTTCGATTTCCACATTAAAAAAAGAAACTACAAAAAGAGAAAATAAAGACTAACATAAAAGCAGAAGAAAGGAAATGACAAAAAATGAGAGAAGTAAATGAAGTAGAAAATATAAAAACAAGAATTAAGAAAGCCCCAAAACTAGCTGTTGAGAAGATCAATAAGATTAATGAGCCTCTCAGCTAGGGCTGGTGGGACACATCTATAATTCCAGCATTCATGGATTACAAGATAGCCGGGGCTATAGAATAAGAGACCCTATTTCAAGAAAAACAAAACAAAAACGAAATTATACAGTTCTCTAGGCATTCGCACACAGTGAGACCAAAGGAGGACACCCTTAGGGGAGGGACACAGGTACAATGCCTATGTGCCTCTGATCTACAATGATATTTATTAAAATGAACTCCAGGAAATGGAAACAAAAGGGTTTATTATTATTATTATTATTCGTCTGTCTTTGGAAGAGTAAGGAGGGACCCAGAAATGGAGGGACAAAAGGCGAACAAATGGCTGGGAAGGTGTCTCACACCTGTAATCCTAGCTACTCCGGAGGCTGAGATCTGAGGATCAAGGTTCAAAGCCAGCCCAAGTACAAAAGGACCCGAGACTCTTTTCTCCAATTAACCTCTAGAAAACAGGAAGTAGAGCTTGGCCCCAGGGTAGGGGGGTAGCCTTGAGCTGAAGACAGCTCCCAGGCAGAGTTCAAGTCCCCCTGACCCCCTCCCCCCAAAAAACCCTCAGGGATAATGCCCAGGCCCTAAGCTCAAGCCCCACCACTGAAAAATAAAAGAAAATATAAAAGAAAACAACAACTACAAAAATCAGACTAAAACAGTGAAAATATTTAATCAAAAAAGGTTGACTAAAATATTGTAAGAAAACAAAATAATGGGCACAGCTTAAGTGGACATCGTCCAGTAAATGATGCTAGAAAGCAGCAAGTGGAGCTTGGCTTAAGGGTATGAGCTCAGGGACAACACCCAGGCCCAGGGGTAGAGAGGTAGCCTTGAGCTGAAGAGCTCAGTGACAGCACCCAGGCCGAGTTCAAGCCCCATGACCCACAGGAAAGAAAGAAAGAAAGAAAGAAAGAAAGAAAGAAAGAAAGAAAGAAAGAAAGAAAGAGCAGGAGTGGTACTCAGAAGGGATGACATTATCCAAACAGAAACCTACCCACTACCTGACTTATGTATCTGTAACCTCTCTGAATACCACCTCTATAATAGCAGTAAAAAATTAAAATAAAAAAGTATTCATTATATGACTTATGTAACTACTCTTCTGTATATCACCTTGAAGTAATAATGGGAAACTAAAAATTAAAAAGCAAAACAAAACAAAACAAAAACCAATGAATCATCAAACAAACAAATCCCTGATAAGTTTGTGATCATACTGGTCAGGAAGGGGAGAAGACACAGATCACCAGTACCAAGACCAAAGGGTGACATTGCTGCCAGTCGTATGGCTAGTAAAAGTTGAACGAAGAAATAAATTTAACAAGTTGGTGCTAATAACTTCAGTAACTTTGGTGCGTAAAAGACAAATCCCTTGAAAGATACATGATACCGAAGGTTGCTCTAAAAAAGAAATAAGCAAGAATTGGAAATAAGCCTGTGTCTATATTAAAAATGAATGATCACTAGAAACCGTCTCACAAAGAAAAGCTCAAGCCGCATTGGTGAATTCTGGGGAAGAATATTATCAGCTCTATAAAAGTCTCCTAGAAAACTGGAGAGAAATGATGTGCTCCCATAATTGTGTCAGGAAGCCAGCATCACCTTTAACGGAACCAGAAAATCACAAGAAAAGAGAACTGTGGCTAATTCCCTTTATGAAAATGAAATGAGAGGATTCCCAACAAAGTTTTATCAAATTGAATCAAAGAACATAGAAAAACCAACTACAGTTTGTAGTAGGAATGCAAGGTTGGCTTAATATCCACCATTTTAACCCCCAATAGAATAGGCAGAACAAAAACATTTGACAAGATTCAAGACCTGTTCTTTATACAAACTCTTTTCAAATGAATAATTTAGAGGAAGTTCTTCAACTCGAGGAAGAGCACTCGTCACTCGTGAGAGTGAACACCTCCTCCTGGGATCAGGAACAAGACAAGGGTGCCTGGTCTCACAGCCTCTATTCAGCTCTCTGTGGGTTGTTCTAGCTAGGGAATAATGGAAAATAAAGAAATGAAGGGTGGCTAGATGAGGACGGAAGAAGAAAGCCTGCAGATGACATGACCTTGCTCATGGAAAAGGCGTTGAGCACTAGAGTTCATTGGGGAGTTTAACAAGCTTGTTGGAAGCAAGATCAGTACACAAAAGCCAATGTGTATATTAGCAGTGGGAAACAGAAATAAAAAATAACTTCCATCAACATAAAAAAATATAAAACATTGAAAAATACCATACAAGGATTGTATGTTGAGAATGACAAAACACTGCTGGGAGAAATTAGGGACCACTCAAAATGAATGGAAAGAGATACCATGTTCATGGTTTAGAAAACAGCAAAATCCAGGTTGGGAAGGTGATTTAGTGGTTTAGAGGGCTTGCCCAGCAGGCGTGAAACCTTGTGTTCGATTCCTCCACACCACAGAAAAAGCCAGAAATGATGCTGTGGCTCAAGTGCTAGAGTGCTAGCCTTGAGCACAGAGAGACTCGGGGACAGAGGCCCAGGACTGGCAAAAAAAAAAAAAAATAGAAAACAACAAATTTTCAAGAAATTAGTTTTCTCCTAGCTGATCAATGGAGTCAGTGTGACCCCAATCAAAATCTCATAGACAAAGCCACTCTGAGGAAAGAACGCACACTCTGATGTGACATGGCAGAGTTTTAAAACTTTAGAGCTACACAAAGCAGTATTTCGTGTAGCTAGACAAACAGGTCCATGGAATAGATAAGGAAATTTGTAAATAAACCCACATACATACATTTTATTTGGTGTGACTAGGTTTTGGACTCAGGCCTTGATGCTTATGAGGCAGGTGCCCAACTGCTGGAATCACATCTTTAGCCTTTTAAATTCTGGTTAGCTTTTACACAGAGTCTTTTGCTTTTGTTTGGGGCTCGCTGGCACCGTAATCCTCCTTATTGAAATTTCTCGCCAACATGGGGTTGATAAGCAGGTGCCATCTGGCACAGCCTTTTCTGGTGAGATAGAGTCTCATGAACTTTTGTGCCTCAGATGGCCTGAAACTATGTTCTTCCTGATCTCAGACTCCTGCAGAGCTGAGAGGACAGGCATTCAACACTGCTTCCAAGTATTAGTTGAGATGAATCCTTGACAATATTTATCTTGAATGGAGTTCAACGTCAAAATGCTTGCATGCATCTCTGACAGCAAGGAAGGAAGACGAGAGTAGAGAACTTGCATCAATGCCTCATACCATGTTCTAAAAATTCACTTAAAATGATTCAGAACTGGGCCGGGAGTTTGGCCTAGTGGTTAAAGTGCTTGCCTTGCATGCATGAAGACCCGGGTTCGATTCCTCGGTACCACAGACATAGAAAAAAGCCAGAGGTGGTGCTGAGGCTCAAGTGGTAGAGCTCTAGCCTTGAGAAAATCCAAGGACAGTGCTCAGGCCCTGAGCTCAAGCCCAGGACTGGCAAAAAAAATAAAATAAAATGATTCAGAACTGCAAATATAAACTCCAGAGCTACAAAGAGAGCAAGGGAAAGGGTGCCACTGTCCAAAAAGAAATGCATTCTTCATCTGACTTATGTTCATCATCTTTATCAGAACAATCAAAAAATGTAAAAATAGACAAGCAGAAAGAAGCAATTCTAAGAAATCAATGGGGAAGAATGTAACCCCTCTATACATTACAATAAAAAAAAAAGAAATCATGGGGGAAAAGTTTTGTGATCTTGTATTATTAGACAACTATTTCTTAGCCAGTACACCAAAAACACAACTCATGAAAAAAGAAATGAATAAATTGGACATCACAAAATGTTTTAAAAAAATCTATAATGCAAGAGACAGTTAAGGAAATCACAAGGTATAAACTAGGAAGAAATGTCTTTAAATCATATATCTGTTAAAGGACTTACTTTCAGAGTATATAAAGAACTCTCAAAACACAAATGAGGGAATGTGTAGTAGCTCATACCTGTAATTCTTCCTACTCAGGGGACTGAAATCTGAGGATCATGCTTCAAAGCCAGCCTGGGCAGGAAAGCCCAGGAGACTCATCTCTAATTAACTACCAAAAAGGTAGAAGTAGAAGTATGACTCAAGTAGTAGAATAGCTGCCTTAAGTGAAAAAGCCAAGTGACAGTGCTCAGGCCCTGAATTCAAGCCCCATTAACACACACAACATAAAATAGAGAATATATATCCAGGTTTTAAAAAGATACCCAGCAAGAGCAGGGAGTTTGGGCTAGTGGTAGAGTGCTTGCCTAGCATGCACAAAGACCAGGATTCAATTCCTCTGTACCACATACATAGAAAAAGCCAGTAGTGGTGCTGTCACTCAAGTGGCAGAGCTCTAGCTTTGAGAAATCCCAAGGACAGTGCTCAGGTCCTGAGTTCAAGCCCCAGGACTGGCAAAAAAAAAGATACCCATCAAGACAGATACATGGATTGTGAATAGTAGGTGAAATGTTGTTCAACAGCAGAGGCCATCAGACAAAAACAGAGATTTGGTTGTCGTAAGATATCACACTACATATCTCTTAGAATGGCAAAATCTGAAACCAACTTACCTGGTGTCAATGTAGGTCTCATATGCCGTGGGTTGAAATATAAAATGTTTTTGTTCTTATGAGATAGGGGTCTCTATATGGCACAGGCTGATCTTCAAACTCCTGCGCTCAAATGACCTTTCTCTCTCAGCCCCCCAAGCACAGGGGCTATAGGCACTACCATGCCCAGTTTGAATATAAAACGGTACAGACACCTCAGAAAACCATTTAACAAGTTCTATCATATAGAAAAAGTCCTAGCATGCCAGGCCTGGTGGCTCACGCCTGTAATCCTACCTACTCAGGAGGCTGCGATCTGAGGCTCGCAGTTCAAAGCCAGCCCAGGCACTAAAGAATGTGAGACTCTTATCTCCAATCAACCTCCAGAAAATGGAAAGTGGCACTGTGGCTCAAGGGTAGGTAGGTAGCCTTGAGCTGAAGAGCTCAGGGACAGCGCTCAGGCCCAGAGTTCAAGTCCCATAGAGAACAAGAAAGAAAGAAAGAAAGGAAGAAAGAAAGAAAGAAAGAAAGAAAGAAAGAAAGAAAGAAAGAAAGAAAGAAAGAAAGGAAGAAAGGAAGAAAAGGGAAGGAAGAAAGAAAGGAAGAAAAGGGAAGGAAGGAAGGAAGGAAGGAAGGAAGGAAGGAAGGAAGGAAGGAAGGAAAAAAGAAAGAAAAAGAAAGAAGGGAAGGAAGAAAGACTCCTCTCATATAGAAAGCCCATCTAAGGCAGAGTTGCTGGAACCTGGAGAGTAACAGGGACCATGCCACACACAGCTACGCTGCCTAAAGCCAGCTGGCTCACTGGGCTCTTGGCAGTCCCCCGGGGCCACAGCTGGCATCTTGCTGGCTGGTGTGACCTGCCTGGGCAAAAAGACACCAAAGAGGTGCCGGGGTTGATTGTCTGGGAGGGGCTCAGCAGCTGTAATTGCTGGGCATCGAAGCCCTTAGCCTAGTCCTTCTATGAAGACATTTATAGCCAGCCAACCCGGGGGCCATTTCAAGTGGTTTTTCTCTTTCATGACCCTTTAATAAACAACAAGAGACATCAAATTAAGGCTGCTTCCAGAGAAACTTGGCTTTGCCCACAGGCTCTGGACAGGTCAGGGGAAGGTCACTCGGCTCACTGACCTTGAGTTCTGCATTTTTTACCACAAGCCTTTAAAGTGTAGACTTGGATGTCAGGGCCAATCTGGCCTCTGAGGTCACTCACACCCACTCTGGGTCTTGTCCAGACACCCAGAGATGGGGGATCAGGAGTTCCAAAGCCACCAGTGACACACAGCTCCCCGCAGGCACTCTCCTTGGAGAGCTTTGGGATTCACTCGCCAAAGTGAGCCCTAGACCCTCAGTAGGCATCACCGCCCTCCAAGGTTCAGTTTCCTCCTCCATCAAAGATCATTCACTCATTCACTCGACAATCATCTTGCCTGAAGTTGGGCCTTCCCAGACAAGGATTTAAATGAAATCGTTTGGAAGGTGACCCAGAAAGAGCCAGAAGAAGGGAGACTGAGGCTGGAAGCCACCGTGAGCTGAACAATATTTCCCAAAAGACTGCACCAGCTTCCATCTGTACTGGCCTAAAGGACGCTCTTGAGGACCCTGTCACCCCCACTGCTGACCTGACCATTTGTGGACAGGGAGCCCCAGTTGGTCAGAAAAGCCCCTAGATGAGCTGGTGGTGCTGGCAGTCGGAGGTAATAGAGGTGGGGTGCCAAAAGCACCTGCTAGGTCTTTAGTGAGAACCTAGTGTTACAAGACTCCATTCAGAGTGCCGGGAATACACTTGCCAAGCCAATAAGCCAATGGCTTTGATGTTGCCCTGAGGACACACCTGCTGGCACAGTTGTGAGAAAAATTGTGTTTTCCATCAAAGGGTGCTCTGCCAAGTTCCTGCTTTGGCTTGGTGGCCTGGCTCTTATGGAGGAAAAGAGGAACTACTTTGGGGACAAGGAAGGGGTGTTTTGTTTGTTGGTTTTGTTTTTTTGTCAGTCGTGGGACTGAGCCTGGGTGCTTGTCAATGATGCTCTACCACTTGAGCCAAAGCACCACTTCCAGTTTTCTGGTGGTTAATTGGAGGTAAGAGTCTCGCAAACGTTCATGCCCCAGCTGGCTTTGAACCTCAATCCTCAGCTCTCAGCTTCCTGAGTAACTAGGATTGCGTGAGCCACTGGTGCCCGGCCAAGGGAGATGTTTTTGAAATGGAAGGTTTTTATCTCAACCTGGCATCTTTTCAAGATGGAATTGAGAAATGGCTCAAACTGTTCAAGAAATAGCTGAGATTATTTGTGGACTGTTAGCTTTATTTCAAGGTCACCTTAGGTAAACACATTCTACTCTATTCAAACTAGCCAATCACAGGCAGACTATGAACTTGAGCTTGACCAATCTGAGCAAAGGGGTGGGGCCTGCTACATTAGGGCTAAATAGGGGAGCTGCCTGCCTGCAATTTGTGCTTGTTTGCTAGATCTATTGGTGGATGGCACACCCTTCTGCAGAAGTAAATTTTACCTTGCTGAGACAATTCTTTATTTTTGTGTCTATCATTGTGACTCCAGTGGTTCTTGGCCCCTCTAGGTGCCTTTTGGAGTTGGTGAGAGGTAGGCCAGGTCACCTTGCCTCCAGTGCACTGTTACAGTCTCTGTACTTGGACGTTCCCCAGCGGGCCTGCTGGCCAACAGTGGTCAGCCACAAGCCTCGAGGGGACAGAGCCACCAGTGGGCCTATCCATTGGAGTAACTGATTTATCTTTATAGGCTTCAATCCACAATTTAAAAACCCTCAGACAGCCAGGCACTGGTGGCTCACGCCTGTAACCCTAGCCACACAGGAGGCTGAGATCTGAGGATCATGGCAAGAAAGGCTGTGACACTTTTATCTCCAATTACTCACCAGGAGACCAGAAGTGGTGCTGTGGCTGAAAGGGTAGAGAGCTAGCCTTTAAGCAGAAGGGCTCAGGGATTGCACCAGTCTCTGAGTTCAAGCCCCAGGACCAGCAGAAAATAAATAAATAAAACAATCAGGCTGGCATGAGCCAGACCCTGGAAGGAAAGTTGAACAAATTTCTGAGTAGCTGTGAGTCCAGGAGTGGGCCACCATACCAGCTGCGTTGTGGTTTTGAATGAATATGTAAAGGTATTCACCCTTTCACTCTGTACCCTGCAGATGCCCCCCCCTGCTCAGGGACCTGGAGTAGATACTGGCATTCTCACCATGAGCACCCGCTGGTACACAAAGGGCTGGGCTTGAGGTCACATATGGAGAAGAGGCAGAGCAGAGACTGGAACTCAGACTCATCTGATTCTGTGACATGAGGCATCTCTGCCAAAGTAAAACATTGCCTGCTGCCCTTCTTAGGAAGTCACCACGACCTTGGTGGCAGAGTGAGAGGGGCAGGAAGGGGGCAGAACCCAGAGTGACTGTGGAGTCATGGGAATTACATTCAAGGAGTAGAAGCCTGGTTGGGGGTGGGGGGGTGGGGGCAGATCAGGAGGAGACACACTTCCCGTGCGTAAAGGCAGCTGAACACAGAAAGGAGGGGGCCTGGGGCCAGGCTGTGAAGCATCAAGACCCTGCCTGGTAGGCCCAGCCTCTCTGTCTCCCTGCAGGCACACTCACTTTCTTATGCCATCCTTGTGCCCTTATTTGTGTGTGTCGTCCAGGCTGACCACTTCTCCCGATCCCAGCCAAGCCAGGTGGACATGAGGAGGCTGGAGGTGACTTATGCCTTCAAACTTGGTTGCAGTTGTGTGTGACTCAAGGGAGAGTGGAGTGAGCCTCAGTTTCCCCAGCCCTTTGGCTCAGTATTGATCAAACTGCTGGTGACAGATTATTAGAGTCATGATATTAATTTAGTATTTGTGATCATAATTTTTAATTGTTTTTTTAAGTACAGAGCGGATACAGTTTACATTTTTAAAAAGTTAAAAAAGAAGTTTCCCCCTGTCCTTTTTTTTTTCCTGGTCCTGGTGCTTGAACTCTGCTCCTAGGTGCTGTCCTTGAGCTCCTTTTGCTCAAGGCTAGCTCTCTACCACTTTAGCAATAGTGGCTTTTTCTGTGGTTAATTGAAGGTAAGAGTCTCTGGCTGGCTTTGAACTGCGATCCTTAGCTCTCAGCCTCCTGAGTAGCTAGAATTACAAGCATGTGCCACTAACACCCAGCTTATGAGTACATTTATTTCTGGACAATGCCACTTGATTTTTTTTTTAAGGGAAGAGAAGATAGTGAGATAGAAAACTTCAAGGAGTGTTTCTTGAAGTTAAGGGGAGCTGTTTTCTGAGGCTGGCTGTGGGCATAGGGGTGCCAGACGGGGGTGGCAGGCCTGGGAGAGCCCGTCAGCAGCACTGAAGATGGCTCAGTTACCTTCCTGTCACTCAATGCCCCCACCCCACACTCCAGGGCAGAGGCTCTGCAGGCAGTGAGAACTGGGAGACCCTCTTGTGTCTCTCCCCCAAGTGCTTCCCTTGGGCTCTAAGCAGCCGCATAAATCGTCTGCCCCAAGTCAGTGGCATAGAACTGCCTGATTTATGCCTGGCCGGCCCACCCTCTCTGCCTCCTTGCTGGCTTTGTGGGGCCAAGGCCCCTGTGTGGGGGCTGCAGAGAGCTAGCCTGTTGCTGTGGAGACAAGTTCCGCCCAGTACTCCAGCTTCCCTCCCTCCTTCCTTCCCTCCTTCCCTCCCCCAGTGATGGCTCCCTCCCTGTCACTCTTCAGGGCCTGATTTCCAACAACATCCCCTTCCCCTCTTCCCTGCTCTGGCTCCTCCTGTGGGTGCTGCACATTCAAGAACATGTCTAAGCAAGATGGCCTGGGCACTGGGTTTGAGTCCCACAACATCTATCCTGTGGGCAAATTGAAAAGGATCAGGGAGGTTCTACAGGATGCAACTCTGTGCCAGTCCATGCCTCCTCCATAAAGTGGAGGTGATGGTGTCTACGTGTACTGCTTTCCCAGGGCCTGCCTGTGCCTGGTATACACAAGGTGCCCAATAAATGTCAGTGAGTGAATGAATCTCGGGTAAATTCTTCAATGAAGATAAGAGTGCTATGGCTTAAGAGACAGGTGTTTCATTTCCTCCCCTTGAACTGGGACTGGCCATGGCACTGTTTCTGACCAGCAGCGGGTCCTGGGGTTGTGCTGCCCTTAGAAGCCACCCCCCACCCCAGCCACTGTGTAATGGCCCTGAGAATGATGTGCTGGAGAAACCAAGACAGAGAGGCTGGGACCTGTTGGAGCCAGGCCCTCACTGTGGCTCTTGTCTTGCTGTACAGCATGCTGCCATCTGGCATGAGAGTCCCTGGGAAGTTCATCTCAAAGCACATCTCCAGCCCTAGCTCAAGCAAAATGGGCCCCATCTCTTACCCCTCCCCATGTCAGTAAACTGGGAAACAGAGGCCCAGAGCAGCGGGGAGTAAGAGGGGTGAGCCCTTGTTTATCTCAAAAAGTCATCAAGATTTCTCTTTACAGGGGCCCAGAGTTTGGCCTAGTGGTAGAGTGCTTGCCTAGCATGCACATAAGTCCTGGATTTGATTCCTCTGTACCTCATACACAGAAAAGCTGGAAATGGTGCTGTGGCTCAAGTGGTAGAGTGCTAGCCTTGAGAAATCTCAGGGACAGTGCTCAGGCCCTGAGTTCAAGCCCCAGGACTGGCAAAAAAAATTCTCTTTACAGAACCATCTAGTTCCCTTCTGTACAGAGTTCCTAAAAGGGCTTTGGAACAGTTGGCTAGAGTCTTCGTGGTAGCCATGGGTGCTGGCTGACAGTCCTGTGGTACTCACTTCATATTGCCTTGTCACTCATCCCTGCATGACCCTGAGCAAGTCATTTTACCTTTCGGAGGCTTGCATTTTCCATCTATAAAATGGTCTTCTACCCACCCACCATGAATGTGGCATGTGGCATTCTGGTTATATCCACTGGCGCAGAATAAAACACCCTCCAACTGAATGGCTTGGGGCTGGGAAGCCTGTGTTTGGCTCAGGAATTTGTAGTTCGGGGAGGGCTGGGCAGGGACAGGGATGGGGTGTCTATGAGGTGTCTGTCCCTGGGTTTTAGGGGCATCCCTGCCACAGAGACTTGCCACATGCCTGGAAAGTCAGCTTCTCCTCCATGGGATGCTTTCCACAGGGCAGCTTGGGTTCCCTAATGCCTATGTGGAGAAAGAGAGAGGGGGGGGGCAGGGGGCGGAGGGGACGGCCTGAAAAGTACCACTTCCATTGTTGACTGTCCATCAAGTGACAGAGCCCAGATTCAAGGACAGAGACCTGGGGCATAAAATGTATCACCATTACAATGAAATAATTTGTTATATACGTTTATTGACATCTGCCTCCTCCCACCCCAAGCTGTGTGCCCAGAGCCTAGCATGATGCCTGGCAGAAGGGAGTTGAGCAGGAGGGGTGGGGTGGTGGGGCAGAGAGGGAGAGCTCTGGCTCCAGCATCTGAGGCCTGGGTTTGGGCCCCTGACTCTGGCCCCAGGGTGCTAGGTGACCTTGGGCAAGTCACAAATATCTCTGTGGGTGTCAGCAAAAGCTAATAAAACCAGACCCTGGCTTTTCAAGTTGTGTCATCAAACCCTCTGCACAGGGCTTGCTTTCATTAAGATAAGAGCAATGTTTGGACATGCTGCTCAAGCTTTGATGTTCAGCCTTTTGCGTTGCTGTTTTTGATGTCCGGGGCTTGGGCTGGGAGAGTGGGGGGGGGAGTGCTGGACTTGGGTTCCTGGCTCTTGCTGGCCGGCCGCCTGCCTGCCTTCTGCTGTCTGCCTGGTTAAAAGCACTTATGATCTAATAAAAGAGGATTCATGTGGCCTGCGTGGGCTGCGAGCACTGCTTCATGGTCCAGGCTCTCTCTACCTCATATCCATCCAACACCAACTAAATGCCCAAGAGCCTCCCTCCCTGCCCCTTTCTCCCATGGGCTGTTACTAAGGGCTTGAACTCAGGGCCTGGGCACTGTCCCTTAGCTTTTTCAATCAAGGCTGGAGCTCTACCACTTGAATTATACCTCTACTTCCAGCTTTCTGGTGGTTAATTGGAGATAAGAATGCTTATAGACTTTCTTGCCTAGGCTGGCTTTGAACCATGATCCTCAGATTTTAAGCTTCTGAATAGCTAGGATTACAGGTATAAGCAATGAGCCTTGGCTGAGCCTTGCCTATAAGTTTGCTCAGAACCAGTACTGGGCCATATCACAGCAGGGAAACAAGCTCAGGGGAGTTGAATGATGGGGACAGAAAGAAACAGAATTGGGAGGGGGCCTTTGGGATCCTCTGCCCTTGGTCAAGCTCATTGTCCAAGGTGTCTGTCTTAGCTGATCTCATGCTGGAGCGGTTGGAAGAATGGAAGGCATCTTGCTACCCAACGAGGCAGGGCATGTGTCTGGGCCTGTGGGCACTGCATGAAAACCCACAGCCTCAGTTCCTAGTGTGGACTAGGGGGTCCCGGCTCTGGATGCCCCCTGAAGTAGACATCGCCCGCAGTACCTGGACCTTCCATCGATTGCAAAAATTGGCAGACATCCCACTGCCCACAGCTGCTTCAAGAAGAAAGCAGGACGAGGTGGAAAGGAAAGGCAGGTCACAGGTGAGGCTGCTTTCAGTCTAGAAGGTTCCATTTCCTTCTCTGGAAAGTAGAATCAACACTGCCCCTGTCTGGTTGTGGGAGCCCTGGGCACAGTGCCAGGTCCCCTTGGGCAGAAGAGACTGTTCATTATGAAATGAAGCCCAAGCATCCCTGCTGATGGGGGAGGGTGGGTAAACAGGGTCCTGGCTCTGGCTGAGCCCTGAACCCTAGGTACCAATGAGGTTACGCTGGTATTCATACCTCAAGGGCCTCTGGGTGCTTGGACCTCATCTCCCTCCCCCCCCCCATTGGAAAGCTAATTACTTCTAGCATCGTTCAGGGAGGTCCCTGGCTCTCTTTGCCTCCTCTCCTCTGCCACGGCCACCCGAGTCATCAGCTGCCACATAGGCCTTGGGCATCATGGTAAGGTGGTCAAGAACAGCTCCAATTTGGAAACTGCCACCTGGACACTCTTCCATGACAAAGGCTGGGCTGTGTCTTGCTGCCCATTTCTTCACTGGGCTCATGTGCCAGGTAGGGGCAGAGGTGGCTCTTGTCCCCCCATTCCAGTGCCCAGCCCCCCTCCCTGCCCCCCCTGTCCCCCTACCCCATGGGTGCCTGCTTGAGAGGATGAGCCACCACCAGGCAGACCCTGGTTCAGGCCTGCCTGATGCCAGGTTAGGCACACGTCAGTCAGGCCTTCCTCCTCCATGCTGTGTACCTGGGGGAGGGAGCAGTTCCCTCCCTCCCTCCCTCCCTCCCTCTTGGCCTTGGTCCAGCTCCTATACTCTGTGGCCTGGTGCCATCTGTAAGCCGATGGCTGCCCTGTTATGGCTCTTCCATCCAGGCCAGACCCCTAGAACAGCCCCAGGCCCTTATCACACACAGCTATCTTCATTGTTTGCATAGCACTCATTTCCCTTCGGCTAAGAAAACATGTTTGCAAAATCAGATTTCCCTGGAAGCCGGCAGGTTGAAAGGAAAGGAAACCATTTGTGTTCTGTGAAGCGGGATCTGAAGGCAGGCCGACCTCAGGGATTGCCCCTTGATTAGAGGAAGCAGCAATGGATCCCAGATCCCAGCCTAAGTAACCCCATCTCCACCCTTCACGAGGTTGTTCCAACACCCACCTCTAGTGGAGGCCTGGAGAAGCTCAGAGCTTTTCTCAGGGTCTCAGGGAGGGGAGGTTCTCCTCCAGAACCTTCTCTAAGTTCCCCACTAATGGCAAGGCAGGCCTGGGTTTAGGGTCTTCCTTTTCTGTCAGAACAGGGAAGAGAAAAACCCAGAAGACTCAACCAGCCTCTTGCAGCTGGGTTGATGGGGTTCTGGATAGATGGCCATTGAAAATGGGTGACTCTGAGATAATGCCAGGCCCTGTGGTTGAGCTGGAGTGAAAAGTGCTTCTGCATCTCCATGTGGCTTCACAGTGGTGGCTGTGAAGTGGCGTGGGTGACAGGAACTCGAGTCACACCTCGACCTCAGCAGAACCTGAGCGACCAGCCAGAACAGCAGAGTGCTTGGCTGGCTGTTTTTCTCTAGCAAATGCTTGGAGAAAAAAAGGGCAGAGTCACTTTGACCAGTACCATAAGTCCCAGAATCCTCTTCACAAGTGACACCCAAGGTCACAGCAAGGACACCAGAGACCCACCACAGTGGGATTTGCCTAAGGTCATCCAGCTGGTTCCAGATGTGGCCCGGTGGGCCTCCTCCATCCAGGGCCTGTCTCTTGACCCTCCATCATTTATGCTCCCTCTGGTGCCCAGGGCCTGGGTTCTAGACCTGCTCATTCCTTCAGTGCTGCTTTCTTTCACTCACTGTCTGTGAGTCATCTGCTAGCCAGGGGGAGGAGATGCTTCATTCATGTTGGAGCCTGAGGCTTGTCTCCACTTCTTTCATTCTGTAGATTTATAGGGGTGCGTTCCTGAACCTCCATAGTCAGTGTCCACAGTGCAGCTCAGGGTCTAAAAACAACACGTAGGATGAAAGGGATCTTGCCTCTGCCGAAGGAGGAAGGAGGAAGCTGGCTGCCCGCAGCCGCTGGCCCAGGGCCCACGGCATGCTCTGGTCCAGACCAAGGCAGGGCTGCAAAGTCTGGAGACACCCAGAGTAGGCTTCTGCCCACCAATGGAGCTGGGACTCCAGGCTCCCTGAGCTCTTAATCCTGAGATGAAACACTAAGGTCAGCCAGGGTCGGTGGGGGCAAAAGAAAATGGAGAGCTCTGTTCTGGAACAAGTAGACACTGAGCTGCTGGCAGGAGGAACTTTGTAAACCTCAAGTCAAATGAGAGAACTAGCAACTCCCTGGGCCTCCCAACCTCCAGCAGTCTCTGGCCATTCTCTCTCTGCCAACTGTGTTTCCTTTCCGTTCCTTGATATTTAGCAAGCTCACCCCCAACCTCAGGGCCTTCGCACCCACTGCCGTCTCCTGGTGAAAGAGCCTTGTCAGGCTTTGGGTTTCTGATTCAACCTCATCTGGGAATGAATTTCTTCTCAT
This sequence comes from Megascapheus bottae, assembly GCF_031878675.1. Classification (NCBI taxonomy): domain Eukaryota; kingdom Metazoa; phylum Chordata; class Mammalia; order Rodentia; family Geomyidae; genus Megascapheus; species Megascapheus bottae. The sequence continues at coordinate 71,461,703 of NC_143514.1, read as the reverse complement.
GACCCAATCCATTCTGCAAGTCCGAACTCCATTTCCAAATAAACTTGGCACAATTTATGATGGTGATTTAACTATCACAAATGATTTAATCATGAATACAAATGACATAAATGAGTATTTTTATTATGGTGATTGAGAACAAGGATGATTTAGAAGTTATTATCAAATGACTTTGTGATCATTTGTGAGCTCTGCAGATGAGGCGCTCTGACCCCAGTGCACTGCTTTGGGCTCAGCTGCTCAGACAGTCACAGCTGAATGCCCTTCCCCGGTATAGATTGGCTCCTCCCAGCAGCCCACCGAGGCAGGCGTGAGTACTGATCCTCCGTTTCCCAGCAGCAGGAGGCTATGGAAGATGTTTTGGGCATCCCAGCCGAGCCTCTGCAGTGCTGGAAATGAACTTGACAGCCAGGCAGGGCAGGCAAAGCGGGTAAGCTTGTCTGCTTTCACTGTGAGAGCAGTGGGGAGAAACAAGAACGGCTGGGAGAGGGGTGGTGGTGCAAATGGAGGACCCATGGCTTTCTCTGCCCAGCCCCACCGTCCCAGGATGCCACCTGACTCAGCAGTGCCCCCTGCTGCTCTCTGGAGGCAGAGGTGGGGGTGGGAGAGCGGCTCCTCCGGACCCACCAGGAGAAAGTGGACAGGCAGCTATTGTGGATGTAGCTGTGGGGTTGGTTATCTCCTAGTGCACCCTTGCCAGGGATCTTTTTCTCCCTTGAGGGCCAGACCCTGAGGAAATCAGCAGAGGCCAGACCAGCAACCTCTGCCCACCCCTTCACCAGACTCACCATCTGAACCCCATGCCCAGGCTGGGCTGGACTCAGGGGTGCTTACAATCAGCTGGTAGAGTTTGGAGGAGGGGACTCAGAAGGACAGAAGCAGCTCTGCCCCTCCCCCTCAGGCCTCCCTTTGGGGACAAATATGCTGCATTTTATCCTCCAATCCAACAAACACCTTAGGGGCAGAAAGTTCCCATGGGTATCACACCACAGGCTTTCTTGTGTGAAATGAATGGTTTAAATTAATGGGAGGGGGCATTGCCTCCATGCTGTTTTCTCTATTTTTGTGTATGTTGAGTAGTTCTATAATGAAAAGTAATGTAAGGAAGGAAAGGAGGAAGGCAGGCTGGAGAAAGTTTTGCTCGAGTGTGTCTGTGTGTGTGTGTAAGACAGTCTGGGAGGGTATAGATGAAACTGTTTATGATTATAGAGTCAAGATGATTCTCATTTTCTTCATATTTTTTTTGCCAAAGGGAAAGTAGCTATTAAGAAAAAGATAAAAAGAACACATGCCTTGTGCCGTGGCGTCTAGACTAGTCCACCTCCAGACACCGAAATGCTTCAGCTGGGCTCACAGTGTCTACTCCCCACAAACATAGGGTATTAGAGAGTGCAAGGACAAAAAAAGGGTAGGGTGTGAGACTGGACCAGCCAGGCTCTGGATACCACGCATGCTTACCTCAACACACATACTCAGACCCCCCCAGGGGTCAAGCCCACAGACCGTACACTGACAGCCAGGCCTTGCTGCCTACCCGGTTGCCCTCATGTGAGGGTGCATACACACATGCATGCACATGCATGCACACACACACGCGGTTCGCTCGTGAGCACATGCTCTGAACTGCATGGGGTGGCCCTATCCCCCGCCTGGGTGGGGAAGAGGAGAGAGCCCCATCCCTGTCCAAGATAAACACAGGAAGTGAGGATCCCACAGCGTCAGGGCGAGGCCGGGGAGCCATCCATAAACTCCTGGCAGAGATGGGGGGCAGGAGAGGGAGGGCAGGAGGATGGGAGGGAGGGAGGTTGTGGGAGTCTGGGCTAGAGTTTGACATTTGCTGTCTTGGGTTCAAATGTGAAAAGTTGAAGGGGTAAATAAGCTAGTGTGTGGGAGTGGGGCATCTGGGTTCTGTCTGCCTGTCTGTCTGCCTGTCTGTCTGTCTGTCTATCTGTCTATGCAGCCCTGGCCTCAGTGAATTTTCCACCCCCATCTCTCACGCCACCTGGGGAAGCCCAAACTGCATTCAGTGAATGTCTACGGATCGTGTGGATGCTGGAAGAAATGGTCTGATTCTGGAATATTCTACCCACACATGGCTGCTGCATCTGCCCAGCTAGTATTGCAGAGATTATGCCAGTGGCCTTGCCTTTGCCTCTGGAATCTCCCATTCTGCTTTCCCTGAAGTACACCAGTCCCAGGGGAGAGGAGTGATGGGGTCTCTGCTAGGTCAGGGGGTGGGAGGCTCGGGACTGCCAGGCCAGGGGCCACTGGGCAGTGTTTGTGGATGCCTGATGCTCACTCTGTGCTGGATACTTTATATCAGCCTTAAATCTTTCCTGTAACATGGGATGGAGCAGTGGAGGTGGGGCTGGTCTGGTTCTAATGTATTCTCAGCCACCCAAATACTCCTTTATTGCCATGGGTTTCAAAGTCCCCCAGCCAGGGGCAGCTGCTTCAGATCCAAAGCCCAGGCTTTTTCTCTGCCACCTTCTTCATGATGAAGTCTGGCTGTGAGCAGAGCATCACTGTGGTGTGGGTGGGTGATGGATTGGTGAGTGGATAGGGTTGCATGGGTTGCATGGGTGGTTGAATGGATTGATGATGGGACAAATGAGTAGATGAATGGATAAGATGAAGGTATGATGGATGAATAGATGGATGGATGGGCAGGTAGATGGGTGGGTGGATACATGGATAGATGGGTGAATGAGATGGATAAATGAATGGATGAATCTATGGATGGATGGATGGATGGATGGATGGGCAGGTAGATGGGTGGATGGATGGATGGATGGGCAGGTAGATGGGTGGGTGGATACATGGATAGATGGGTGAATGAGATGGATAAATGAATGGATGAATCTATGGATGGATGGATGAATGGATGGATGGGCAGGTAGATGGGTGGATGGATGGATGGATGGGCAGGTAGATGGATGGATGGATGGATGGATGGATGGGCAGGTAGATGGGTGGATGGATGGATGGATGGGCAGGTAGATGGGTGGGTGGATACATGGATAGATGGGTGAATGAGATGGATAAATGAATGGATGAATCTATGGATGGACGGATGGATGGATGGATGGATGGATGGGCAGGTAGATGGGTGGGTGGATACATGGATAGATGGGTGAATGAGATGGATAAATGAATGGATGAATCTATGGATGGATGGATGGATGGATGGATGGATGGATGGATGGATGGATGGCTAAATAAATGAATAAGTGAGATGAAGAAATGGATGGATGGGAAAAATGAACAATTGAATGAATGGTTAGATGAGATGGATAGGTGCATAAAATGGAAAGATGGATGAAATGCAGATTGGATGGATGAATAGATGGGTGGGTGAGTGGGTGGGTGGATGAGATGGATAAATGTATGTATGTATGCATGTATGTATGTATGTATATTTGGATGGATGGATTAGATGGATAGCTAGGTGAGTAGAAGGGTGAGATGAAGAAATGGATGGGAAAATGAATAATTGAATAATTGCATGAAATGGATGGAGAGGTGCATGAAATGGAGAGGTGAATGAGATGAAAGGTTGGATGAATAAATGGATGGGTAGGTAGATGAGTGGGTGGATGAATGGGTAGATGAGATGGATGGATGGATGGATGGATGGATGGATGGATGAGACCAAGGGACACTGCTTCATTCTGTTGAGATTTGGCCCTCTTTACTCCCTCATTCGACCTGGCCCTATAGTTTTCACCCCCATCTCTGATTCCCCATCCTGTGCAAAGGCTGGGGGAGCAACACACCCATCCGTAGAGCCCTTCCCTTGGGCTTCTGGGTTCAGTCTTCTCCAGATGTCTCAGCTGTTCCCAGGGGATGCTTCTTGGGACAGGATGAGCCTTTGTTCTCAGCACAGAACCCGGAGCAGCTAGAGCCCACCCCAATCCTAGCGGCACCCCTCTGGGATGGTGTTTTTATCTCCTTACTGAAACTATAAATTCAACCAAAAATGTCTCTTGAACAGCAAATACAACTTAAATTCAATTAACCAATGTCACATTTTGATAACAAGATCTTAACTTGAAAAAAAAACAAACCTGGAAACATTGTCTTGGAAAGTCCCAAAGTAATTTGAATAAACTTGAAAACGATTCATTTCTAACCAAAGCTAGGCACACTTGGAGAGCTACTTACCCACATCACCCCAAATGATGCCAGAATGTCCTGGAGCTAATAAGCTACATAGCTATTGGTATGCAAAGGGGAGAGGGAGCCTATGGGGGCAAAGACACTAAAGTGGGGGGATGTCGGGAACTGGGCTGTGAGTTAATAGGGCTTTGGGGGAGTTGTTACCAGATGCCCTCTTTCTCTCTTGCCCTCCCTCCTAAGTGCCTGCTTCCAACTCAGAGAGATTGGAGTAGGCCCTTGGTACCTAAGCCCCTGCCAAGGCACGCACGTGCTGGGCAGTCTAGGTGCCTGTCCTGTCTTGACATCCATCAGTCTGCCTGAGCATCTGTCCTGTCCTGGAGCTTTCTGGACATCCATCCTATCTGTCTAGGTGTCTGTCCTGGATGTCTGTCTGGATGTCTGTCCTGTGCATGCTCAGGAAAGGAAGGAATTCTGTATTTGCTCTGGCCAAGACCATCACACAACCCTTCATTCACACAAGCAACTGTGAGCCCCAGTTGTTACACGTGGAAACTGAGGTTCAAAGCCAGGAAGTGACAGATCTAGGACTGAGCTCTCCCTTCAAGATTGGCTATCTTAGCTAGGTGCCGGTGGCTCACACCTGCAATCCAAGCTACTCAGAAGGCTGAGATCTGAGCTTCGCAGGTGAAGTCTGTGAGACTCCAATGAACTACCAAAAAGTCAGAAGTGGAGCTGTGGTTCCGGTGATAGAGTGGCAGCCTTTAGTGAAAAAAACTAAGGAATAGAACTCAGGCTCTGAGTTTAGACCCTAAGACCAGAAGAAAGAAAAAGAGCAAGAAAGCAAGCAAGAAATAAAGAGAGAGGGGGGAGAGGAAGAGGGAGAGAGGACAGGGAAGGAGGGAAGGAGGGAAGGAGGCAGGAAGGGAGGGAGGGAGAGAGAGAGAGAGAGAGAGAGAGAGAGAGAGAGAGAGAGAGAGAGAGAGAGAGAGAGAGAGAGAGAGAGAGAGATTGATTCACTGACTCTGAAGCAGTGTCCCAGGCCACACAGCTGTCCCAACACTAGTGTTGAGTGAGTGGGACCACTGGGGCATGCTGGGAGCTCGGTGTGTGCAGTGTGTGTGTGTGGGGGGGGGGTTGATTTCAGGAGATTCGCCATGGAGGTAAAGAAAGAAGGGTCTCTCTTCTCCCCCACCCCATGCCCCCAAGCTTTCTTATGTAGCCAAATCCATGGAGAGAAGCCCCTGACCCCAACTTTGAACAAACTCTTGTCCCCCTCTTCCACTCAGTAAGGCCAAGGGGGCAGATGCAGCCAGCAGCCTTCTGTCAAACCATGACAGGAGTTGTCACCAGGCAGAGCAGAGGCAGCAGGGGTGGGCAGCCCTGTCTGGTCCCAGCCCCACTGTTTACCTGTCTGGGTTGTTGCTAGAACCATCCATCTCAGTGAAGGATCACACAATCTCCCATTTTCCCCTCCCCCAGCAGCAGGCCTCTGGTCTGCCCACCGCTGGCCTAAGACAGTTGTAGTTCCCAGCAGTCCTGAGAAGCAGGAACTCTTTCGGTCATTTCTTTTGACTCCTTGCCACATAATATCCATGGAGAAGGGTCAGATGATTGAGTCTCTCTGATCACAGACGCTGTAGTCGTCCGCCTGTGGATAATTCTGCTACCAGAAGTAGAGAGGGCCAGGAAAGACACAGAGAGGGAACCATCTAGAATGCCCTTGAAGGAGACATAGGTGTATCTCAGGAAGAGCACATGCCAGGGGCATCCATGAAGGGCGGGTGGCCAAGAGCTGCTGGGAAGAGCTGCACACACCCTGCAGGCAATGTGCAAATGCATCCTCCGAGAACCTCTCTGGTCTCTGCTGCGCCACCAGCCTGCCTGAGCTGCATTTTCCATCCAAACTTATGAGACTTAAATTCACTTTCTGAGCTAACATTTTCAATGTGATTCCGTTGCCCAAGGAGCCCAGGTCCAGGGAGGGCAGACAGGCTGTTTTCTTCTGGATGTTTCTTCTCTGCCACCCCTGCACCCTCCCTGTTAGGAAAGCATGTGAATGTCCTGGAAAGATGCATATCACTGTGTCTCTTTGTGAGGTGCCCATAGGATGTGAGCTCACGCAGCAAGGGCACAGAGAGGGCTGACATCCAGAGTCAGAGGTTGAAGGAAGTGCCACCCCTCCATTTGCCCCATCTGTGTCCTGTGGGAATGGAGTCCCTTTCAGTGCAGAGTGGGGGCCCCGGCAGCCCTGGCTCAGGCTCCTTGGGCCCTTGGTTTAGGAAGAAGAAACAAACCACCCTGACCCCAGCTTGACCGGAAATCTGTGACTTGGGTGATTTTGTTTCTGGGCTCCATGGAGTGCAAATCCCCCAGTGGCTCCAGAGAGGCCCGCTGGGATGTGGGCTACACTAAGGGTCAGCTGTCACAGGCGCCCCGCTCACACTCACTCATGGAGGCCTGAGCTCGCCTTGCCCAAAGGGCTGAAGCTTCAACATGCTTATGGCTGTAACACCCGCTGCCCTGGTAGGACCAGAGAACCTGCTGCACTTCTGTGTGACCTCTGCCCTGCGACCCAGCTGGCCCCGCTGTGATGTGAAGCTGAGTCCTGAGAGCTATCTTCTGTGGGGTCCTCCTCCCATGCCCTAGACCTGGCGACACAATTCATGCCCAATAAATGTTCCCCACACCATCTCAATGAACCCTTAGAACCACCCTTAAAGAGAAGCCAGGTTTATCCCACTGTGCCGTTGGGGAAACGGAGGCTAGAGGAGACAAGGGGATTGGTTGACTTACACAGTGAGTAGCCAAAGGGGCCCAGATGCAGGCAGATCTCTCTGTCTGACCAGGGCGAGGCTAGATGTGACATCACCAGCTTGAGTCACTGCAATCTAAGGGAAGAAGTGGATGACAAACATGGGCTTCCACTATCCCAGGAAGGCTGGGGGGGAGGGGGTGGGGTGGACAGGGAGCTCTTTATCTTCTAGTTAAGTCTATTTGTGATCAGGCCCTCACAGTACAGCCTTGGCCTCCTGCCTGTGCCTTACAAGTCTAGGGAGGACAGAACATGGGCCAGCGGAGCTTGAACACGGACCACTTGGCCCTTGATCTTGGCCTTGAACTTACAAGCAGATGGGTACTATGTGCACCAGGGACCTCCTTTCAGCCATCCTCCACTGCAGTCCTCACGCCTTTCCCAAAGCAAGCCCATGCCAGGATCAGCTGCAGCCCTCACACAGCTGGGAGGTGGACGAGCCAGCACTGGTCCCCAGGCACCGGGGCTCAAGAGCCACCATGGACTGTTCCCATGCCCGGGGGTGGGGTCTGGGTGGCCATTCACAGTTCCAGCACTTAGAGCTGTGTGATCGTGGGCCAACAGCTTAATCTCTCTGAGCCTTGATCTGCTCTGCTGCGAAGCTCAGCTGCGACTTTCCGGGGCCACCCTCACAGGCAGAAACGAGGGCTCTGCCCACCTGGCATCCAGATCCAACAATGTGCAGTTCAATCCCAGCACGCGATGCGTGTGCACAAGCCACATTCCCAAACACAGGATCAGCGACAAGTCGGGGAGCCTCCACCACAGTCTCTGAGCGTTCCTCCATCCTGGGTGGTACCCCAAGTCCCACTGCTGGGGCCAAAGCCCCCCTGCCATTAGAGGCCTGGCTGCGGGGTGGGGGGAATTCAAGACTGCACAGGTGATACCTGTCACTTTTGTGTGTGCCCATCCCAGAGTCGGGCGCCTGGGAGAATGGCTCCCCAGAAAGCAGGCAGGAGAGGGCACCCATGCCCTCATGGGGTGTTCTGTTCATATGCGCCACCTTGGATGGCATCTCTCATGGCTGGATATAACCTCCTGGGTACCGTGCTTGCATCATTAAAAAAATTATTTTTTTTGTCTATCCTGGGGCTTGGACTCTGGGCCTGGACACTGTCCCTGAGCTCTTCAGCTCAAGGCTACTGCCCTACCCCTTGAGCCACAGTGCCACTTCCCAGTTTTCTAATGATTAATTGGAGATAAGAGTCTCTCTGTCTTTAGTGCCCAGGCTGGCTTTGAACTGTGATCCTCAGATGTCAGCCTCCTGAGTAGCTAGGGTTACAGGCGTGAGCCTCCACATCCAGCTTGCTTCCTTTTAAAAACATTTACTACATGCTTTCCACTTCACTTCTGTCTGTGCATTCTACCCCATCCCACCAAGGAGGAAACTGAGGCAGGCTCAGAAGCAGTTTCAAAGCCCAGCTCCTGGGCTTTCTGGAGACCTGGGCCTGGTACATTTCCCCAGGGAAGCCCCATACTCTTTCCCAGCAGATCGGGAATGTTGGGGGGGGGGGTGAGCTGCCCGTGTCAAGGCCGTGTGTAAGTGTTTTATTGTTTGCTCGCAGAGGTGTGAATGAAGTAATGAGCCTTCTCCAGCACTCCATCCGTCTCAGGCTGACAGCGGCGCACTGAGCCTGGGGCTGGTCTGTATAAATGCTGTCACTCTGCCATCTCGGAGCAGGCAGCTTCCTCCGGGAAACTGTAATCGGGGCCTCTCGCACCCACAGCTGGCCCTGTCCACAGCTCATAAATCACCATGGCCTTCCCGGAAAGCCAAGGGAGGTACAGACAGGGTGATGGGGAGACAGAAGACGAAGGCTCATAAGGAAGACAGGAGGACCAGGGACAGCTAGGAGAAGGAAGATGAGAGAGAGGCCAGGGGTTGGGAAGATATGTGAAAAAGACAGAAAACAGACGAAGACAAAGAGACTCACAAAGCTGGGACCAGGAGACAAGGACACAGGGCAAGGAGGACAGATGTGGATGTAGAGATGCGACTGGGAGGACAATGGCATTCTAGGAGACGGGCCAGCAGGGGCAGGGACAGAGACGAGGGAGAAGAAGGAAGCTGAGGCAGCGAGGGTCCCCAGGTCTGGGAGGCTGAGCAAGGAAGATCACAGGAACCTGTGTGGGAGGCAGGAGACTCAGCCACCCCAGGGACCCCTGGGCCTTGTCGTGACAGATGTAACCCACACCATGCAGGTCACACACACTCACCCGTGGGGAGGGGAGGAAGGCTGCATGGAGTGGACAGGGGTCCAATAAGACCAAGGAAAGACCTTCAAGATTTGGCTATGAATGTCCAATCATGAGGAGAACTTTGAGACTTGAAGAAATTAAAGGGAGCAGAGCATTCCAGGCAGGGGGACATGCAAAGGCCCTGAGGCAGACAGTAGCCAGCATGTTTGAAGAGCAGAGGTTCAGTGTTCCTGGAACAGAATTGGCAAGGGAAGAGTGATAGAAGGTAAGGTCAGAGAGGGACCAAGTCACTTGGGGTCTTGATGAGGCTATTTTTTTGTGAAGGGCAAGCGATATCCATACAGCTAAGGATGGCTTGATCGAAAGGTAGACGGCCTGCCTGGCAAGGCTATGAGTTTAAACCTGGGAGCTCGGCTCTGCTCATCCTGGGACCTCCACTCTGGGCAGGCTAGAGGCATACAGTCCAGTTAGGAACAAGTGTCCAGGAAAATCAGGTCCCATGTGCAGAGCCAGGCATGGCCAGGCAAGGGGCCTGGGTCAGAATGTGACCTCAGACACCTAATGATAAGGCTGGGACTCTCCTGGGACCTTTGCTTCCCTCTTTCTCTGTTCAATACCTACAAGAAGCTTGCTTTTCTCAGGCAAATGAATTGAAGTTTCCAGAATGAATGCATGAATCAAGCAATTGATCAATCTCTTTCCTTCTAAGATCTAATGCCAACACCTGACATTGCTGTAGTTCACAAGACTTTGGTAGCCATGCCAGTCTGTGGTCATGATTTCAAGGTGATACGCGCACGCGCACACGCGCGCACACACACACACACACACACACAGTCATACACTGTGATACACAGGCACACACCCGCCTTGGAGACAGGCTGCCCTACTGCAGAGGAGGAACAGTGTTCATTCTCCATGGACTTCCTTAGCCGTTTAACCAAGCTTCCTGTGACACCGCAGGAAGAGGGGAACCAGCTGTATCCCAGAGTGATAAAGATGGCCCAAGTCCAGCCCCTAGTCCACTACAAGCCACTGGCCATTGACATGGCTTTTGTCATCCCTTGTGGCTCTGCCCACAGGGGCTGGGAGCTTACACTCAGGGAAAGCAGATAACTTGCAAGTCAGCAGAGCAGAGTTTCCAAGAACAATAGTGTTCTTTTGGCAAACATTTGTTCAATCAGCAAACTCCTGAACATTCAACAAACATTGGTTCATTCAACAAATATTTGTTTGCTCAAGTGTTGACTCTGTTCCTGCCCTGGGCACAAGGATTTGAAGGCCAGGGAAACAGATGGTAAACGCCCAGCTCATCCCTGGAAAATGACTACGGGCGCTAGGCAGTCAGTCTGTCCCTTTTGCTGCCACAGCAGAAGAGACCAGGTGACTTCAGGCCCGTGTCCTAAGGGGATCACACCCAAATGTTCCGGGATCCAGAGCTCCTGCAGCTCCGCACCAACACCTGGGAGGCAAGGAGTCGACTTGCAGAAATTTAGGCTCAGGATTCGCCTCAAGAATTTGTCCTTAAGAATGAAAAGTCAGGTGCTGGTGGCTACTGTCTGTAATCCTAGCTACTCAGGAGACTAAAGATCAAGATTCAAAACGAGAAGGAGATCGGGGTAGACCAACCTGAGGAACTCTTATCTCCAATGAACCAGCAAAAAGCTGCAACTAAAGGCATGGTTCAAGTAGCACAGCACTGACCTTGAGCAACAAAAGCCAAGTGAGAGTGTGGGATACTGTGTTCAAGCAGAACCAGCCAGAAAATCCACTGTGAGAAAAACAAGGCTCATCTGTGCCCAGCAATGAGGAAGCTAAGAAACTGCAAAAGCTTCCAATGTATTGCCTGGCCCTGGTGGCTCACGCCTATAATCCCAGCTACTCAGGAGGCTGAAATCTGAGGATTATTGTGCAAAGCCAGGCTGGACAGGAAAGGATAGAGACCTTTTAGTGTCTAAAAAGCTAGAAGTAGAGTTGTTGCACAAGTGGTAGAGCACTGGCCTTAAGTGAGTGGCCCTGAGTTCAAGCCCCAGTACCAACACATATAAACACAAAAGAAAGAAGGTTGTGAATATATTACAGAAAAAAAAAAACCAATTGCAAAACAATGTTCATTTGATGATTCTAGGGTACTTGTTGATTGTTCTTGTAAGTTTATTGTTTTCACTTCTGGGAATTGAAGCCAGGATCTTACTTAAGGCACACCCTCAGCCTCGGCTGATTCTCCTTTCAAAGAAACACTTAGAAATAAAGAAAGAAAAGAGGATCATGCCTATCATCTTAGCTACTCTTGAAATTGAGATCTGAAGATCATGGCTCAAAACCAGACAAGGCAGGAAGTCCATGAGACCCTTATCTATCAATTAACCACCAAGAAACAGGAAGTAGAGCTATGCTCAAGGAGTAGAGCACTAGTATTGAACAAAAAAAAACCCCACAGAGACAGTGCCCAGGCCCTGAGTTCAAGTCCCAGGACTGGAGCGTGTGTGTGTGTGTGTGTGTGTGTGTGTGTGTGTGTGTGTGTGTACATACACCCTCCCCACAGAGTCATCTCTGAAGAATCATAAATGAGTCAATAAACAAATTTTTCCTTAATTACACATTTTTTAAATTTTCTGTAGGACCTCTGGTGGAGTTGTCCTAATTAGAAAATAATACCAGAGTCATAGCCTGCCTATTAAATACAGTGGAACACCAGTTATTAATTCCTCCCTGGTATTTATTACACAACACTCGGCGACTAACCTTTATTGCAGACACGACACCATTCCCAGAAATTCGCCCAAGGAAAACATGGAGGCCTCCCCACACCCCCTTACCCCGCCTGGCAGTCCGGGCGATCACATCAGCCCGACGGGGCCCTGGCTTCTCTCGCGCATTTGCACATGTGCCTGCAGACAGATGTGTGCACCAATGTGCTCCAGAGGCCAGGCTCATTGCCAGAAGATGGCATAATAGGGCTTGGGACAGTCGTGTCAAGTCTAGACAATGAACTTGGGCTTCTGACCATGCCTGGACTAAAGAACAAAGAGGCACAGGCAGGCACCCATCAGGGACTGTTGAGTCTGCTGGGGACACTGGCAGGTGCACACATGGGCATGCTCACACATAATTATGCACACATACACACGTGCTCATGTGGGAAGCATGCGTGTGCCCACACGTCAAGGCAGCCCCGCGAGTCCAGAGACAGAGGCCGGCATCGGGAGTTCAGCTTTGCTGCGCAGGTGACGTCCCTTGGAACCTGGGTTTCTTCTAAGAAGAATGGGGGTCAAGTGCTGTGCAAAGGGTAAAATCTACCCCCGCCAGAGGGTTGTGTAGTCATCAGGTCCAGCTCATAAACATACCAGTACGCAGGGCAGAGCTCATGCCAGCCTCTGCCCTCCTCTGGCTGCGGGGGCTACATGGTGTTTATTGTGAGCTCTGCCTGTTTGCAGCTGAGCCCCAGAGGATCCTAGAAGTCCCTTAGTCAAAGAGGTACAAACTGTTTCTGTCTTACACAGGGGCCCGGAGCCCAGCCCTCGCCCCAGTGGGGACGTGTGGCTTGGCTATGCAGCTGCGGCCTGCCCGGGGAAAGTACCCATTCCCCCCGCAACAGAGCCAGGATTGGGAGTCCCAGGAAAGGAGGCTCACAGTCCAGTATCTCACCCCAGCTCTCTCTAGCTGAGTGGGGGGGGGAGGGCAGTGGAGCCATCCAGGCGGGGATTTATGGGCCCCTTTTGGACACATTAAAGATCACATTAAGTGCAATAAATGTAGATCACGCTCCTAAATAAGCAGAGATTTATCCCTGGATCCTCTCTTTGGGGCTGGCCCCATAAATCCTGCCAGAGCCTGTCCCCTCGTTGGAGGTGGGGGGGGTGAGGGGTGAAGGGAGGGGGGAGGGGAGGGAAGAGGGGAGGGAGGAAATAGTGAGGGGAAGGAGGAGGGGTGTGTGGATGGGTGGTTTCTAGGTACCCATGGCTGGAGCCCAGAGCCACTGCCTACCCATCCCCAATCCCCCATCCCTCCCCCCCTTTTTTCCTGCCCTCTGCTTCTGCCCTTCCTTCTCTCCCTGCCGGTACACAGAAGATAATCTTGTTATATACATCAAAATAGTAAAATGGCGGTGACGCTGGAGGCATCTGGGCCTTCTAAGGGAGAGACTCAGGCACAGCTGAACTTGCTTTGGCGCGCACCCCCCATTCCGCCCCAACTTCCCCACAAGGGAGCCCCCACATGGAGAAAGATGTCTTGTAGAATAATGCAAATTTACAGACCAATAAATTAGTGGGCGATTCCTCACGTTGCCATCCTTCTTCAAAGGATTCTTTCAAGGCTGAGCGCTGCTCATTTAAGTGTCTCGTTTATAGCTCAGTAACTTCCAGACCAAGGAGGCAGAGAGAGGCCCCGGAGTAGGGGGGTGGAAGGGGATCATGGAAGATGCAGAGGGACAAGAGGGGAGGGAGAGACCTTGAGGCCGGAGGATTCCACATCCTGGAAGGGTCCCAGATCACCCAAATTTCATGGCTTCAACAGGGCGGGGGGGAGGTCATGCGTGGTTCATCCAGCACTGCACGTCCGGCACATGTCATCTTCAGTGCTGACGTTGAGTGAGTGCTGGGGGCAGGGCATGGGGGACTGAGTAGAGATTCTCTCTGGTTCCCAGTGTCAGGATATCATTTGGAGGCAACTGTTTTCTGGATGTATCTGTTACCCACTGTCAGAGATCATCACAAGATGTGACGGCAGGAAAGAAGACAAGCTGAGAAAAGACAAACCGCTCTCAAGACTCGCCTTGCCTGCTTTCCCAGAGAACAAATCTGAAGTTTGGCCTTCGCTGAATTAACGACCCTTCAGCTCCTTGCTCTGTGACCTGGATGAAGTCCCTTAGCCACTCGTCACCTCAAGCCACGCACTGAGGCTGAGCCTCCAGTCAGGTCCCTGGGATTCTAGGATGATCTCTTTCATGAGGGAAGAAGGCCTGTTGGAGCCATCACAGAATGTACACCATCAGCCAGGCTGTACTTTAGCACCTATTGACCTACCAAAATCCTGCTCCTCCTGTAAGACCCCATTTGTATCACAGTTACTTCCTGGGGGGATCCACTTGGGCATCTTCCAGTTCCTGTTCACAGCCAATCTCAATGCCTGGTATCATCATTTGCAGAACAAATAGCCTGAATTAACTGGGTAGAAAAACGATCACTTGAGCCCAAGAGTGTGGCCTAGTGGTAGAGTGCTTGCCTAGCATGCACAAGACCCAGGTTCAATTCCTCAGTACCACATACATAGAAAAAAAGCCAGAAGTGGTGGCTCTAGCTTTGAGAAAGCCCAATGACAGTGCTCAGGGAAGCACCCAAAACAGAGATTTTCCTCCCCCATCCATACCCAGGCTGTCAGAGAAGCAGAACCCTTTCCCCAGAGCCTCCACCAACCTTCACCTGTGGCCAGAAGGAATCCTCTCCCTCCATCTGCCGTGTTTGCTGTGGACCATTCCAATGCAGAGCATGCTGGGAGGGGAAGACCCACTCCAGAAAGACCCTAACCCCATTCCGGGGTAGAGGGAGGAGAGTACAGGGGCCTCTATGACCCCTCATCTGACTCTATCACTGTTTACCCTTTTGGGCCAGTCACCATCCTACCTGGCTGTCCTTACTTCATGGAACCAAGTAAATATGTAATTTAATCACTTGTATTATCTTTCATCTCTCCACTAATCACATATGGATCAAATATATATATATATATATATATAAAATCATTTTCATTATCTGTAAACGTTTGTAGAAAGGGGCTTCAAGTCAATAAGCCCATTGATGCATACAGTGGCCCAGACTGGCCCCGTCTTTCATTCCTCCCTTCCTCCATCTGCACCACCCTGCTTGGCACCTCATGTTTCCTATGGAACAAAGCCAAGTTGAGCGAAGCTGCCATTACATACCTGAGACATGGCAACTTCAGAAGAGGTGGAGCCCTCAGCACTATGCCCAGGAACGGTCCTAAGTCCACTACTTAGTGGGACTGGGAAAGTGACTCACCCGCTCCAAGCCTCTGTTTCCTAACATGGGTTAATAATGGGACCTAAGCTCCTCACATGACATAAGGTCTGAATGAGGAGTCCTGACAACCCCACGCCCCACCTCAATTCAGCTAGTTTGGCATGCTAGGGTGCCATTCATAACAGCACATTTCAGGACACCTATTTCTAAATACATTAATGCTCTCTTAGGCTAGAAACAGTCTCAGTGAGCATAGCGGAGATGGAATACATTGACTCATGTAACTGAGAAAAATTGTTACAGGACAGCATGAGGTCTGGCTGGATCCAGGGATTCAAATGAAGTTATCAAAAAAAAAATCTGGCTGACTCTCCCTGTCTACCTATCCATAAATTTCAGCTCTGCTTCTTTTGGTGTAGACTTAAATTTCAAATAAGCTTCTCTCCCACTGGTGAGGAAAACAGACCTACCAAGCTAATGTCCACACAACTTCTGATGCAATGGGTTGCTCTCTCCTGGAGTCAGATACTGACCTCTTGGAAGGAAATCCAATCAGCTATGTTTAGGTCAACTCCTTGGGCCAGGTGCTGGGGCCAGAGGACTGGGTACCCGGGCAAGGGGGAGCACGGGAGGAGGCAGCATTGTGATGGACATTTCCCCTGGAATGTCAGAAGTCAGGGCCTGGGAAGGCAAGAGACAGCCTTGACTTCTGGCTCACATGTTCCCCTTGAGTCCAGAGGAAATGGAAGCAACCACTTAGAAAAAGCATACCTGAACCGGGCACCAGTGGCTCACCTACCTACTCAGGAGGCTGAGATTTGAGCATGGTTCGCAGCTAGTCGAGGCAGGAAAGTCTGTGGTGAGCCTCTTCTTTCCAATTAACCACCAAAAAGCCAGAACTTTGGCTCAAGTGGTAGAACACCAGCCTTTGAGGGGAGAAGCTCAAGGGATAGTGTTCAGGCTCTGAGTTTAGGAACCAATACCAGCACACACACGTACATGCACACACACACACACACACACACACACACACACGCGCGCGCGCACGTGCACGCGTGACATTAGATTTGAGCATAAAGTCAGCCATGGACACAAGGCTGGCTGGGAGGAGACCTGAGCCTAGAATGGTCCCCTTGACATGCTCTGTTCTCCTCCATCCCAGGCTTCAGGTGCAGCTGGACAGAAGTCTCCCAGAGCCGGGGGTGTGGGTGGGGCAAGGATGAGACAGGAGCAGAGGCCCCATCTGCAGAGCTGGCCTTGAACCTCGGGCACTTCTGTCCATGTTCACCACACTCCTCGCTTTCCAAAAGCTGAGCTGGGCTTCTCTCTTGGGACTAAGAAGGACTCGGAGTGTTGGAGCCATTTCTCTAGAAGCAACAACTCTGCAAATGTCAACCATGTACCTGTTCTGAGCCAAGCCCTGCTGGGAGCCCTGAGACCTCAAGGGAACTAGGCTGTCAGAGGCTGCTGTCCTCCTGGGCTAAGATGAACTGACTGTAAAACGACATCTTCTACTCCCATTATGAAACCAACCCAAAGCTAAGCTCACACCTGTCACCCTAGCTACTCAGGAAGCTGAGATCTGAGGATCGTGGTTCGAAGCTAGCCTGGGCAGGGAAGTCTTACGAGACTCTTATTTCCACTGAATCACCAGAAAACTGGAAGTGGCACTGTAGCTCAAAGGGGTCGAGAGCTAGTCTTGAGCAGAAAAAAGCTCAGTTCAAGCCCCACAACAGACCAAAAATAACTAATAAATAAACCCTGACTCCCTTGGCATAATATAAAACAAGCAGAGAGAGAACCAAAAATCAAAGAAGAGAGGGAGGGGGAAGACTTAAAAATTCACCCATGTCCCCATCATTCAGGGAAAATCCCTATTAAAATTTTCATGTGCTTAGTCTTTGCTCAAAACAAACATGTTTGGGAAAAAAAATAAAACTAGATAGACTCCATAGCTATCATGCATTTCTCCCAAAAAAGCATCACGCGCATTTTCCCATGTCATTAAACAGTCTTCAAAAATGTTAGGGAAAAAAATGATTCAAAACAGCTGCATTTGATTTTTATCCCATGGATAAACAGGCTTTAAAGCTCTGCATGTCCTACACTGGGCGGTGAGATTCCTTCCAGTGTTGTGTCATACGGAACCCAAGTTTCTTGTGCTAAATGTCCAGTGTGTCCCAGGATTCACTGAGGTAACTTTGAGAAGGTGGAGTTTTGCTGGGCTCAGCTACGTAGGTGTCTTCATGTTTCTTGGTGTGTAATGTTTCTGGCCTTGTTGAACCTCACTGTGGTACAGTGTTGGTCTTACTGTGTGGTTGAATCATCAGCACATTTGTTGAATTGCGGACTTCTGGGCTCCACTCCAGCCTTAGACCCAGCCAGGCTGAAGCAAGTCTAAACATCACTTTTCTGCTGGGTGCCAGTGGCTCACGCCTGCAATCCTAGCTACTCAGGAGGATGAGATCTAAGGATCCTGGCTCAAAGCCAGCCTAGGCAGTCTGTGAGATTCTTATCTCCAATTAACCACCAGAAAACTAGAAGTGGCACTGTGGCTCAAGGGGTAAGGTGGTAGCCTTGAGCTGAAGAGCTCAGGGGCAGTGCCCAGGCCCAGAGTTCAAGTCCCACGCCAAAAAAAAAATCGCTTTTCTCTTTGGAAATTGTTATACATTCCACCAACCCGGGGGACCTCATGTAAAGGACTCCAGACCCCAAAGCTCTACTAGATAGGGGAATGGTGTACCATGTCCCCTATGTGCCTGGACAGAGGCCTCCACACAGCTGGTACTCATAAACACTTGTTCCTTAAATCAGCTTAAAATCTCATCACCAGGGATGCTACTCATGCCTGGTTCTCAGAGAAAATCGGGGGGTGGGGGGGAGAGAGGTTAGGGTTGGATATTGGCAGAAACTGTGTGTGTGTGTGTGTGTGTGTGTGTGTGTGTGTGTGTGTGTGTGTGTTCTGGTCCTGGGGCTTGAACTCAGGGCCTAGGTGCTGTCCCTATGCCTTTTTTGTTCAAGGCTGAACTT
Organism: Megascapheus bottae; assembly: GCF_031878675.1. Taxonomy (NCBI): domain Eukaryota; kingdom Metazoa; phylum Chordata; class Mammalia; order Rodentia; family Geomyidae; genus Megascapheus; species Megascapheus bottae. The sequence continues at coordinate 71,443,562 of NC_143514.1, read as the reverse complement.
GAGCCAAAGGAGTTCCACTCCTGCCTTTTTGATGGTTAATTGAAGAGAAGGGTCTTACAGACTTTCCTACCTGGCCTGGGTTTGAACCACAATCCTTAGAGCTGAGTAGCTGGGATTCCTAGATGGGGGCCACTGGTAGGCACCTGACTGAGAAATGGACTTAAAACTCTAACGGACCCAACATCCTTCAAGGCCCATCCTCACTGCCTGCAGGGGCCAGGGATATCTACCAGGATTCCAAAGCCACCTGACTAACCAAGTTCAAGTCCCACTTGGCCTTGACTGAGATGGGCTCATTGACTTTCTCTTGGGGCTCTGCTTAGTCCATTTCTCATGGTCCAGTGATTACTTGCTGAGGGGCTCCCCTCTGCCTGGGTCCCTGTCTGAGGATCCACATGCTTGTGTTCATCCCCGAGGCTCCAGCAGGGGGCGCTGCCATCTGCTCATGGGGTTTCCTCTGGAGCTCTCCCATAGAAAGGGCCTGGGGCCCCTGCACGTGACCTCAGGAAGCTGCAATGATTCTAAGGAAGGCAACTGGGACTACCATCATGCTGCTTACTGTGGCTGCACAGAGTAGGAATCCCACAGGCACAGCTCCATTAATACCTTGCCTTGGCACTGTGAGGTGAGCACCTGCTTTTGGCCCATTTTACAGCTGAGGAAAATGAGGCTGGCTGGTCTCATTCATCACAACTTCGAAGTCCCTCTAACCCCAGCTGGACCAATATGGGAGACTGTGTTTCCTTGTACCTCAGAAGCCTCCTTCCCTGCAAAGACTGTCATGTAAAGAAAGATTCATACACTTGGGAATTCACAGACCTTGGTTCAAATCCCGGCTCAGGCTGTCCCTGTTACATGACCTTGGAAAAATTGCTTCACCACTGAGGGCCTCAGTCTCCTATAAAATGGAGCCAAAGCTGTTGGTCAGTAGAGGTTAGGTGGGCAGGGAAAGAGAGAGCAAAAGAGGATTATTCTATGAAAAACATAACTTTCCTGCTGGGTGCGGTGGCTCACACCTGTAATCCTAGCTGCTCAGGAGGCTGAGAACTGAAGATTACAGTTCTAAGCCAGCACCCACACTAAAAACCATGAGACTCTTACCTCCAATTAACCACTAGAAAACTGGAAGTGGTGCTGTGGCTCCAGGGGTGAGGCAGGTAGCCTTCAGTGAAGAGCTCAGAGACAGCGCCCAGGCCCAGAGTTCAAGCCCCACAACAGACACAACAAAACCATGCAACTTGCCCAGGTCAAGGGGTAAGATAACTTACAATGGTGGCAGCCACATGGACTGGCCGAGAGGGACAGCAGGTTTGAGGGCCTCGGGTGGTGGGGCATTGTGTGCTAGAGGATCAGGGAGACGCCCTGGGAAACAGTAACACTGTTCCTTCTTTTCTTCCTCTCATCCCTCCACTCGCCTCTCCTTCCTTCCTTCTTCCCTTCCTCTCTTCCTCCCTCCCTTCCATCTGCCCTCCCTTTCTCCCCTTCCTTCTCTGTTCCTTCCTTCCCTTTTTCTTCCTCCCCCTCTCCTTGTCTCTCCTCCTCCCTCCCTTCTTCCTTCCTCTCTCCCTTCCCCCCTTAACAAGCAGGTATTTAGCACCTCATTGGCTCCAGCACTGCATTTGTTGCACCAAATCACTGGCAGATAGAATGGACGTGGTCTCTCCTCTTTCAATAAGAGATGGGTACTTGAACGTGGAGGAGAGCTGAAGGAAACTCTGGGAAGACAGAATGGAGCTGGCTCCTAGGCAAGGCCTATCTTTCCCAATACGCATGCCAGTCAATCCCTGCACCTTGAACCCAAGCTGGTTTGGGTCATGACTTGTGTCTGACCTGCAGTGATGCTAAGAGCAGAGGCTAGGTCAGGTGAGCTCTTGCAGCACTCACCTGGGTGTTTCAGAATGTTCTGGCTCGAGCTGCCTCTCTGGGAACCCACCTCTTGTGCTGTGACAGGACCACAGAGGTGATAAAACAGCAGCCCAATCCCTAGCCTCCTGCCAGAACCACCATTGGTCATGTGCGGGCGCCATCTTGAATTACTCCAACCCAGCAGAGCACAGATGACTGGCTGCAGCTTAGCATCGCACGGAGCAGAACAGACACTAGCTGGGTCCCTCAATCCACAAGCAAACCAGACATCAAGACACCATTGCTTTAGGCCTCTCAGTCCTGGGAGAAAATGTATCAAAAGTATTGATAGGGAGTGAGGCACCCGGGGTTCTGCCAACTGAGGGTTCCATACGTGAAGATCCACAATCCCAGGGTCACATGTAGACAAAGCTTGGGGAGATGAGCCACTTGGGTTCTAACCTTGGCTCTTCCAAGTTGCTATGTGGCTTTGGGCTGAATTTCTAAATACACAGGTGCCTTCTTGGTTCCCTGGCCTCACAGGCTTGTTCGAGTCAACTCTCCTTGGCCAGTTGGGCTCCTAGCTAGTCATGGTCAGCCTGTAGATCTCTACCTTCGAGCATCTTCTCAGGCTCGTCCACCTTCCTGGACTGGCCGCCATCCCAGCCTCCAGCCCCTGACCGAGGGAACCTTATTCCCCATTTCCTCATGGTACTATATGCCTCATAGTTGCAGATCTGGGCTGTCAGTCAGATCCAGGCCCATAGGGTGCAAATTATAGCCCAGTCACCTTCTAAGTACAATACTGGGCAAGTTTTTGAAGCACTCCATGTCTGAGTTTCCTCCTCAGGAGGGGTGAGACTTAGTGAAATGCACGGTGGAGGGCACCCAGCCTGTGCCGGACTCATGTCCTCTAAGTCCTCCTCCTCATCGGCCCTGCTGTGTCTCTTTGGCAGTGTAATTAATCTTTTAACCATACCCTCTCTTTCCTGAGAGGCTTCTGGAAGGCCAGATTTGAGCTGTCTACAACCTGAAGCATTTAACTCCTGCCCTCCTTGCTGCTGTCTGGCTTTGAAGTGTAAGGTGTTCTGGGCCTCTGCGTGCTCCTTCGTCCTCACTCTGCCTCCACTTGAGGTCCTGAGTACCTTGTAAATGCAAGGACCCAGGGCAATGACCACGGGCCTGGGGACAGGTGATGTGCTTCTTGTGCTGGCCATGGGAGCCTGGGGATGTCATGTCCTTTCTCTGAGCTTCAGTAATAAAAGCCAGGCGAGGCATGGTTTGTGGGCATTGACTGCTTTGTAGTTGTTGAACTCAGCACCTAGGTGCAGTCCTTGAGCTGTGTTGCCCAAGGCTGGTGCTCTATCATGTGCGCCACCTCTCTACTTCCAGCTATTTAGTAGTTCACTGGAGATAAGAATCTCATGGACTTTCCTGCTTGAACCCTGATCCTCAGCTCTTAGCCTTCTGAGTGGCTAGGATTACAGACATGAGCTTTTGAAATGAAAGCCTGTGTCTCCAGACTGGAGATGTTTATCTCCAAGTCCAGAACTGTGAGTTCTCTCAGGAAATTCAGACAGGGGAAGCCTAGAACCTGTGCTCCCTTCCAGGAGATGGTCTGTGCCTCCCAATCCAACTCCCCTCCCCACCAGCTTTAAGGTCCTCCCTCCCTCCCAAAGCTCACAAACCTGCCCTGCCCCCCTACTCCCACAACTGAGTTTACAAGCCCTGAACAATGTGTTCTCCGGGGCCATTTGCAGCCCTGACATCCCTCGAGGACAGTGATGTCAGGATTCCTGGTACCCCACTCGGCCTGGCTCAGTTCTGGGAACACAGAGATGTTCTGCAAATATTTCCTATCTCTCCCTCCCTCTCTATCCCTCCCTCCTTCCCTCCTTCCCTCCCTCCTGCCCCATGACCTTGATTCCCAAGGCATTGGAGACAGGTCCTGCTCCAGCCCTGTTCCCTGGGTCACCTGCATCTATGGCCAAAGAGGAAATCTGAATTAGGCTCAGGTCAAGTTAGGCTCAGGAAACTTCAGTCACTGTGGAGGCTTCTTTCTGACCTAAGCTGGCAGCCCAGCCTTCTCCCCAAGGGTCTTAACAGAAGCAAACTTCTCCTGTGGGTTGAAAAACAGAAGCCAATGGTCTGACACCACCATCTGTCTCACAGATGGAGGACGGCATGGTGCAACTTCACCTGGCATCTGTGACTCCTGTTCATGGTCCTCGAGTCTCTGATCTTCAGGTTCCTCCAGCATAAAATGATGGGACTGTTAATCTCATCTCCCACCTTGCCCATTTCAGGGGCTGCTGCTGGTAGGATTTAAGGGAACCCTCAACTTACTGGCTTACCTGAGCCAGAAGTCAACCTCCCAAAAAGGAGTGTGGGTTGGCATCATAATCGCAGCCATGGAGAGATATCCTGGCTTGGCCTTTGCAAGCCAGAGCTCTTAAGGCTACTATAAACTCCAGAGTTACCCACAAAGATAGAATGCAAGTTCCTGGAGTCAAATTGGAGCAGGTGAGATTGTGCCTCTTACCTCACTATAAAAGATCCCTCCTTTGGGTTTTTTCCACCCACCATCCATTTTCTCTTCTAGAGTATCTGCAACTCAAATCTCATAGAGGAGAATTAGGCCCCTTTTCCAAGCTCCTGTCTACAGAACTTTTTAGGGTTTGCTATAGAATCAGGCCTGGCCAATCAGAGCCCTGGACTCCTTCAACCTCAGTGATTGGGTCAAAAGATGAGCATGTGATCCAGGCTAGCCCAATAAGAAGCTTAGCTGAGATTTTTACAGCTCACCTGTGTCTTCAGCTGGGGTGGCTGAGCTGATAGGAAATCAGCCTTTGAGTACCAGTGGGCCACTTCATAGGCAAAGGAAAAGGAAAAATCTGCCTGAGAGAAAAATCAACACAGAGAAAAACAGAGCCAAAGAGTGAAAGGGAGTTTCCTCTCATTAACAGCCAAAACCCTGTCATGACTAAAGCGCTGTGTCTCTGGACACTTTTAGATAAGAGTGTCAGTAAATTTCTTTTTATTTGACTTTTGTTTCTGTTTCTTATGTCAACAGTCCTGATAAATATAGTCCAGAATTAAAGTTTGTTGCAGACAGACAGAGTAATTAAAACATGAATTATTAAAAGAATCAAAGCCTGAGCTGGTGGCTCATGTCTGTAATCCTAGACACTCACGAAGCTGAGATCTGGGAATCAAGCTTTGAAGCCAGACCAAGCAGGCAAATCCATGAGATTCAAATCTCCAAGTAACCTCCCAAAAGCTGGAAGTAGAGGTGTAGCCCAAAAGATAGAGTACCAGCCTTGCGCGTGAGAGAGAAAGAGGGAAAAAGAAAAAAACTAAGAGAAAGTTGAGGCTCTGTATTCAAGCTCTAGCAGTAGACAAGAAGTTAATAGGCAAATGTGTGATATCCATATCAGGGTCCAGTTAGGAGGGGAAGAATTCTAAGTAGATACCCATTCTTGGCCTCCTCTATCCCTTGGGGATTCAGGAGGGTTCAAAGCAGCTGAGGACTTCATTAGTGGGGGGTCTTGCAGCCTGTCTCAGAAAGAGCACAAAGATCCCAGGATGAGCCTGACTTTCCTTTGAGTCTTCCTTCCCCAAGAACATGGTCCACTGACCACACCTGCAGAAACTCCATCTTCTATCGCATTTTGTTGAGGGGAACCTGAGGTCCAGACAGGGATATAGATTGGCCCACAGTAGCAGAGTGATTCACTGGCAGAGGTGGGTTTGAACCTGACCTTGTACCTATGGACCTGGGACAGCTGTGCCCAGAGGGGCGGAGGGGCTCCCTGTCTGCAGCCAGATGCCTCGTGGCAACAGCTTGTCGTTTAGCTTCAAACTATGATTTTCAGACCTCAACCTCCTAAGTGGCTAGGATTACAGGTGTGAGCCACCAGCGCCTGGCTTTTCTTGACAGGAGAGTTGTGGAATTGAGGAGCTGCTGTAGACACTTGCTAGGCTGGCTGGCTATTCAGCTGGCAGGAACCCCACCTACAGGCACCCAGTAAGGCCTGATGACGTGTGGGAAAGAACATAGACGCTGTTTCCCATTCTAAGAAGTTAACACAGGCAATTGTGGATTGGGCAGTAAGCAAAGTATCTCTTCCTCCGAGGGTCCTGCTTCCCTCCCAGCCCCTCTCTTCCCCAGACAGCTATAAACATGGAGTCAGAGACTCAGAGACAGCGTTAGGCTGTCATCTTCAGCCCCATGTAGCTATGAGATCGAGGGAGTGGAGAAAAGGGTCTCTGCCAAATTGGCTTCTGCCCAGCTGGGCCTATGGCACCCTTTCCCACCAGTGCATCAAGGCTGTGCCCCCAGCTCAGCCCGGAACTGAGTTTGATTGATTCTCCGAGGCTGCAGATTGGATTCCCATGCTAAGCAGCACATGTGGGAATTGAGCCACAGAGGAAACGGGGAGAGAGGAGATAGGGGAGCCTTGTGAACCCCCACTCTAGCAAGATCCAGGGCTTCCCTGAGTCTGGCTCAGGCCACCCTCCTGTGTAATGACTCGTTTCTAGAACTCTCCTGAACTTCCATTTCCCAGCAATGTCGGATCAGAAGAGGGTGTCTGAGGCCAGGCCTTTCCAAAGAGATGGGCAAAACGTCCTCCTGAAAATATGTGATGGGAACATTTTTCATCTGTTCTTGATTGAGTGACTTTGAGCTTCGCTTCCAGCATCTCCAATAAAAACCGGCTTGGAAGAGAATTTCCTGAATCCCTGGATAAATGGATAAAGATGTTCCAGGAGTCGGGGCGGAGCCGGTGGGAAGGTTGCACACCCTGTCTTCGCCATCAGGTTTTCCCTCTGTGACTTAATGAAGAGCACCCAGAGATCTCTCTGTTGGTTCCCCGTGAGTTCCTCCTGGCTGGTGGGGGGGGGGGCAGGGAGGGCTCTGCTTAGCCCCAGGGCAGCTCTTCTTTGGTGGTGGGGGCAGGGAGGGGGATCAGGGCTGGAGCAGCTTGTTCCTCTGGGCATCCCGAGGGAGAGCTCTCCCTCCTACAGGGGGAACTGGGGTAAGGATGCCCAGTTTGGCATTTGAAAGCTGGAGAAGTACAGGCTCCAGACAGAAGGTAGGTCCAGATCCTCTGTCCCCCTCAGGGGCCCTGCCGGGTACCAGCCCTGTGGCTCTGAGCAAGGCATTTCCTCTCTGAAAGCCTGGGTTTCCTGTCAGTGCCCTGGATGTCGCTTCAGCCACCCACCCCCACCCCTCCCCAAGTGAGAAAGCCTCACACCACGTGTTCTGCACAGGGCCCCCCATGTCCTTGGCAAGGGGTGTGGGTTCTTATCAGTTAGTTTCTGATGCCAACAGTTGCTATTCCACAGGGAGCCCACAGAGATGCCAAGAGATGGGCACATCCCCTTCCTTGGACTTCTTTCTCCTCACCAATTTATTCTCAGCCTCCACTTTCCACCCCTGAATGGAAGAGGGAGGGGCAGCAGGCTGAGTCAGTGTGCAAGCAGATGAGGGGAGAGCCCAAGGCAGGCCACAGGTCCAAAGTGTGGTTCAGAGATTCCCATGTGGGCACCTCCAATGTGGGGAGAAAAGATGATTGGCAGCCACGGGCTCCAGTGGTGGAGGAGGGAGAGCAAGGAGGCCCAGCTGTGGTCTCCCAGGAGACCCAAGGTCCTGCCACAGATGTGGGCCTTGCTTTGCAAAAGGAGGTGTGCATGGGAGGGGGTGGTGCCTGGTGAATCTCAAAGGCTTAAACAACTCAAGTCAGGGCAGGGCTTAGACAACCGAGCTGTGACTAAGCCTGGGCTTGATTCAGACCAGTGTGGACAGTGGTCAGACCCATGCTGACCTGGCCAAGCAAAGCAGAGAGGGCTACTTGGGGGAGCCCAGCCATAACCCAGAGGGCTGTGTACAACTGACCACCTAGACCCGGCCAGGCTGCTGGGGGGCGGGCATGGAGAGGAACCTCACAAAGACAGTGGAGGCTGAATGGTTACCAAATGGCAGACATCGTTCCGAAGTCTCACATCTGCTAGAGCTGCTCCCACAGATAATCCAGCAAATGTGCTATCGGCCAAGACATGGATTTTAAAAATGGATCATATATCCAAATATAAAACAACAAAAATGATTCTAGGAGAAAACCTCTCTCGTGTATGGTCAGGCCAACATTTCTTGAATTCAGCACCAGAAAGAATCTCCATAAACGAAAAACAAGCCTAGCACAGTGGCTCATACCTGTTATCCTAGCTACTCAAGAGGCTGAGATCTGAGGGTTGCGGTTCAAATCCAGCCCGGACACTAAAGTCTGTGAGACTCTTATCTCCAATTAACCACTCAAAAACCAGAAGTAGTGCTGTGGCTCCAGGGGTAGGGCAGTAGCCTTAAGCTGAAGAGCTCAGGGACAGTGCCCAGGCCCAGAGTTTAAGCCCCATGACAGAGAAAAAAAAAAGTAAAAATAAGCCAGGTACCAGCAGCTCATGTCTGTAATCCTAGCTACTCAAGAGGTAAGACCTCAGGATCTCAGTTCAAAGTCAGCCCAAGTCTATGAAACCCTTATCTCCAAGTAACTAGCAAAAGGCCAAAAGTGAATCTGTGGCTCAAGTGCTAGAGTGCCAGCTTTGAGAGAGTCTTGAGTTCAAGCACCAGTACCCATACCAAAAAAAGAAAGAAAGGCAGACAAAAGGAAATGGGTGTGTTTATAAAACTTCACTTGTGAATGTCTTTATTTGTAATGACTGAAAACTAAGAAGAATAGAATAACAAAGAGAAAAATAAAAGCCTGGCACTGGTGAATCATGGCTGTATCCCTAGCTATTCGGGAAGCTGAGATCTGAGAATCATGGTTCAGAGCCAGCCAAGACAGAAAAGTCCATGAGACTTTGATTTCTAACCACCAAAAAAAAAGCTGAAAGTGGAGCTGTGGCTCAAGTGGCAGAGTATTAGCCAGGAGCAAAAAGAACTTAGAGATAGCACCCAGACCCAGGTTCAAGACCCAGAACCAGTACCAAAAAAAAAAAAAAAAAAAAAAAGAGCTCTGAGATCTTCACCAATGGATAAGCCAATTGCAATGCACTTCCACAGGGACTACTAAGAAATGAAAAGGAGTCAGATACTGACCCACACAGAAACATGGATACAGAGAACTCTGCAAGTAATGATTTTCAGTGAAAGGAGCCAAAAAAATTTTTGAGGGGGAAGGGGAGAGCATATGTGCCATGCAAAGACTAGTTATATAAAATCCTAGGAAGTGAAAACTAATGCAGAGTGACAGAATAGAATCTGTGGTTTTCAGAGTAGTGGAGATGCTTTTACCTCCATTATACTAGTGAGTGATGAATTCACAATTGTCTCCGTGTGTCACAACTCACCGAATTGCACCCTACAAATATGTGCAGGTCACTGTGTTTCAGAGACTCGGATCAAGCTGACTGGGGGGCGGCAGGGTATCCTGCATACGTGATATTGACTGTCCACTCATGTAGCACTGTGAGCCAGCCACCAACAGGCCCCTCACATTAGGAAGCTCTGCGTGGCTATCAGGAGGCGGGGCTTGGACTCAGGGTCTAGTTGCTGTCCCTTACCTTTGTGGCACAAGGTAAGGGTACTACTACTTGAGCCACAGCTGTACTTCCGGCATTTTGGTACTTAATTGCTGATAAGTCTCATAAGCTTCCCTGCCTGGGCTGGCTTCAGACAGAGATCCTCAGATCTCAGCCTCCAGAGGAGCTTGGGTTAACAGGCATGAACCACCAGTGCCCACCTGGCTGACAACTTTCTTCTTTGAGCATCAGCTTCCTCAAGAGGTGCTCTCATTCCATGACACATGGCATGTTGATCAGTGAGAGAAGTTCTGGGCCAGAGTCCTGAGTTCAAATCCAAACTGAGTCAGTTCCTAGGCAGAGTTAAAAATAATTCTCTATTCTCTTTTTGTTTCTGTCTCTCTATCAGTAATGTGGGCTTAATATGTCCACTTCCCTCATGGGGCCACTGTGGCCTTTTAGTGAATTAACATATGCAAAATACTTGTACTAGAGCCTAACACATAGTTGGTGTTCAGGAAATGAGGGGTCACAGGAGTCATATACAGACAAATCTTTAAAAAATTATTATCTTAAAATAGTTGTACATGGGAGTCTCCATTCAACAGAACAGCTTATGAATACAATGCATGTAAATCAATGTCCCTCCTGCTCTAAAGCCTCTTAAATTTGTATCTCAAATATTTGCAACTGCCTGGGGAAGCCCGTATCTCAGGGCTGGCCCTGCAGACCGCCCCAGGAAGCAAGCATCCAGCACTAACATGGAGGTGACAGTCACAGGACTGGGTGGGGTCAAATAAGGAGTGTGGCATGGGGGATTTCAAGAATGGATTCATGTTTTTGACACTAGCTATGCAGTGTGCAACAGGTTATCAAATGGTAAAAGGATTGAGTCAAAACCTATTGCACAAAAACAGGTGCAAACCAGCTGAGACAGAGGGGTTTGCCATCATTATGGGGTGGGGAGGGCCCAACCTTGCTTCAGTTCCCAGGAGGAGGACTCTTTCTAGAGCATGGTAGGCCTCACCTGTCCTAAGGAGGGCTGGACAGCTTGGACAGGTGAGGCCTCGTGGGGTAGCCCTGGTCTCAAATCACCAGGCTGGGAAGTGTGGCTATTTTCCCTGCTGTGCCATGCATGTGGGGGAGTGACCACAAAGTGGCAGAGGCCAGAATGGCCAGCTGCCTGGCCAAAGTGGACACGCGAAGTTCAAGCAAGATCAATGCCAGCCTTCACTGAAGCCATCTCAAGAATGACGCGTGACAAGTTACACAGTGGAAGGAAGCCAAACTGGGGTGTGTGTGTGTGTGTGTGTGTGTGTGGTGTGTGGTGGGCTGGGGTGGGGGGGGGAGATCAGGAAATAATTCTACTCTCAGCAAGAGGTGCGGGCTACATCTAGTCTTGCAGAGACTATGGCAGATTCTCAGCCATGGGTGGTTGATGTTTAGGACATTATAGGGCAATGTAATGCCCTTACTGCCTCTTCTCTGCCACCCCGGACATTGCCAACTGTCCTCAAAGGGGAGTTAAAATCACCCCTGGTTGAGAATAGCCATGGTTCACTCAATTTAAAAAAAAAAGGAGGGGGGCCGGGAGTGTGGCCTAGTGGTAAAGTGCTTGCCTAGCATGCACAAAGCCCTGAGTTTGACTCCCCATACCACATATACAGAAATGGCCAGAAGTGGTGCTCTGGCTTAAGTAGTAGAGCACTAGCCTTGAAAAGGCCCAATGACAGTGCTCAGGCCCTGAGTTCAAGCCCCAGGACTGGCAAAAAAAAAAAGGCCAGGAGTTTGGCCTAGTAGTAGAGTTATTGCCTAGCATGCTCCAAGACCTGGGTTTGATCCCTCATTACCACATACATAGAAAAGGTCAGAAATGGGGCTGTGGCTCAAGAGGTAGAACTCTAGCCTTGAGAAAGCCCAAGGACAGTGCTCAGGTCCTGAGTTCAAGTCCGGAACTAGCAAAAAAAAAAAAAGCAAAGAAAGAAACAAAGTTAGAGAATACTTACTACCTTACTAGTAGATTTGAGGGGGGGGAAGGTATAAAATGTCTTCCTGATTATATTCATGTAAGCAATATAGAAAAAGATTCAAGTGGAAACATTTCAACATGATAGTAGTGATCCCTAGGTAGCTGAGAGATTTCTTTTTACTTTTTTTGGGGGGGGGTTGTCATGGAACTTGAAAGCTGACCTGGGTGCTGTCCCTGAGCTCTTCAGCTCAAGGCTACCACCCTACCCTTGAGCCACAGCCCCACTTCCTGTTGTCTAGTGATTAATTGGAGATAAGAGTCTCTCAGCTTTGTATTGCCCTGGCTGGCTTTGAGCCTTGATCCTCAGGTCTCAGCCTCCTGAATAGCTAGGATTACCGGCATAAGCCACTGTGTCTGGCTAAAATTTTCTTTTTTAAAGTTACTTTCATATATTCATTTATTCACTGAACAAATCTATCGAAGGAGCACGTGCTACTAGTCAGGCATCGTTTTAACTGCAGAGAGAGGCTGTGTGCAGGGCAGAGATGTCACAGGTGTTGAGGAGGTGTCACAGGGAGGCAGAGTGGGTCAGGCTGAGTTGGCTCACAGAGCAATTTCATGAGTGGAGGAAGATCCACACTGCCTTTGAAGCAGAGGTGTCAATGACCTGACTTCCATTTGAAAAAGGTTATCCAGACTTGATATTTGAACCAAGGGCCGTGGCTCTTGTCTGTCATCCAGGCTATTCAGGAGGCTGAGATGTGAGGGTGGCAGTTTGAAGTCAGACTGGGTAGGAAAGTCTATGAGACTCTTATCTCTAATGAACCACCAAAAACCAGAAGTGGAGCTGTGGCTCAAGGGATAGCAGGCTAGCCTTGAGCAAAAAGGCTCAGGGGCAGTGCCAGGGCTTTGAGTTCAAGCCCCAGGACTGGTGAATGTGAGCACACACATACACATTCTCTCTTTCTCTCTCTCTCTCTCTCTGCAACTTATTTGAAAAGAAGATAAATAAGTATTTGTTATAAAGTCCAAAGAGTAAAAAGGAAATATATACTAATTATATTATTATTCTGGATAGTAAGAAAGGAAAATTGCAAAAAATACAGCACAGCCACATGAAGAGCCCCCCCAAACAATCAGGGCTGTGACATCTCTCCCCACTGCCCCCTCTGTCCCCTCCCCTCCCTCCCTCAGCTCTATTCCTGTCTGTCTTGCCTTGCTTTAGAAATACATAAAAAACGTTTTACGCAAGTGGATTCAAACCATTCACGCTGATTTGTAACCTGCTTTTTTCCTGCCCTTTGTAATTTTATGCTCATTGTAAACTTCCCACAGTGGGCATATATTACTTTTATAATCCGGAACATTAAAAAAAAAAAAAAAAGCAAAAGACCACAAGAAAAAAAAAAAAGAAGTGAAACCCACAAATGAAGGCTGAGGGGGCCCTGGCGGAGCCAGCAGGCTGTAAAGAAAGGGCTTTGGGGTTTGGCTGACCACAAACTCAGCCTGAGCGGACGACCTGGCGTGTTTTCTAACTTCAATTCTGTTCTCGTCATTGGCCAATCCTATGAGCAGGCGCCTCTGAGCTCAGCTCCAGCTGATTCTACATCTGCTCGATCTGCTGCCTTCTCACTTTTAAACTACCTACTGGATGCAAAACAGGCCTTCAGCGAGGGCTCATGAGTGTCACCGGCTCCCCTCCCCCCCCCGCCCCGGGCCGGGCCTTGCATGCACTTAATGCTCAACAAAAATGAGTCGAACGGCTGGATGGATAAATGAGCTCCCTGCCCCTTCCCAGGGGCCTCTGCACCTGTCTTCCATGCACCCCGAACCCCCGCACACCAGGCTGATCAGGCCTTTCCACCTCCCCTCTTCCTGTCACTTCCTGTCCTCTAACTGAGGGGGCCAAGGGGAGACATGACGATTACAGTGAGATGATGGTCATGATGACAGTGAGGATGAAGATAGCAACGATGGAGATGAAGATGGGGATAAGGACAATAGCCACGAGGACAGTGATGTTCAAGAGGAGGAGGAGGATGAAGATGATGGAGATGGTGATGGTAAGGCAGGTGCACCCTCACACCTGACCTGGCTCAACTTTTTGTCCACTCTGGCCACCTGCCACCCAGGCAGGTGTCCTCTGCAGGGTAGGGGTTGCCAGGTGTTGGAAGAATAATAATCCAGTTTGTTCCATAGTAAGTGCCTACCATGTGCCCAGTTTGGGATGAGGTGTTTCTGCTCCTCTCTCCTTCTAGCCCGACACTGGGAAAGGTTGGGAGAGAGACTTGTTGAGAGAATGACTTGTAGACTAGAGTTCAAAACTGAGATGGAGAAACAAACCAGGCAGGGATTCTGGAAGTTGACAGCTGTGCCTGACTGTCCCCTGAGGAAGGCAGCTGGGGACAGCAGGTGTCTGGTGGGTGGGGCTCTGGGGAGACGCCCCTGGTGTGCCCCTGGTGTGATCTGCCAGGCCTGATCTGTGGATGCAGTGCTGGCAGAGGGTGACTCTGAGTCCCCGCAGTGGGAATGTGGCAGACTTTGCATTTTTGTGGCTTTAGGAGGAAATGTGAGGTAATAAAATCAGAAGGGGGGGCAGAGGGAAGAGAGAGACAGAACGAAAAAAGGCAAGGAAACAATAAAACGTTATCATGTCGCAGGCGCCAGGCTGGGCCATGGAACCGCTAATGAGCCAGAGGTTCCACGCAGCAGAGGGTCTAGTTCTAATTCAAACCAGACAGCCAGAGCACATAGCGCCCTAGCCCGGGAACACTGAGCACATGCCCCTAACAGGCAAGCCAGGCCCCCTGGGGTGGGGTGAATGGCAGGGAGGGGGGCTGAGGCCTATGGGGAAATGCAGCAAGCACATCAGCCTGTCACAGTCAATCAGGAGAAGCTTCCTGGAAGAGGTGACACCCGGGCTAAGGCTGGAGAGCAAGCAGGTGTTGGGCAGCAGGAAAAGTGTGCAAAGGCTCAGAGGCATGAAAGGAGACTTGCACACAGTGTGGCGAAGCTGAGTTTGAGGGAGAGGAGGCAGCGGTCGGGTCCTAGGGGGAGGTGAGGTCAGCTACCAGGATGCCTTCATCTCCATGTGGGGCTCGGACCCCACTTAAAGTGGCTTCACCCTCAGAGTGGAAACACCTGGTTATCTCACACAGCGTGAGTTCTGTGCCTGGCATGGGTCCCCTCCCTTGCAGAAGTCCCCAAGTACAAACCCCAGGTGGCCACCTCCTTCCTGGACAGCAGGGATTCTAGATTCACCATCATCGGATGGTGAATGAGTGAATGGGTGACTTAACAAGTGACGGGCTTAGTTCCCTGGATGAATTCAGAAAGGGACACTCATGTGGTCAATGAACAAAAGTGCCACCTAAAGTCACCAAGCATTGGGGGGCCAAACAGGGGCTGGGGTGGAGGGTGGGGGAAGGAGGGAGATGGCGTGGCGTGAAATCCCAGCCAAGTGCAAGTCCAGCATTCCTCCCACAGCCCGGCCAGCTTCCTGGTCCCTAATCTTGCCTGGAAATCTCTGGCACAGCCAGGACTCTCTCCCGGCCTCCAGATTCTGTGTTCGCCGATCCAGGATAAAGAGCGGTCAGCTGACCACAGGTCTATTTGATGTGTGTTTCAAAGTGTGGAAGGGGAAGGGGGAGGGGAGCTCCCCACTCCCAAGCATGAAAGGGCAGTGTGTCTTGTCAGCAGCTCCCCCTTGCTGTTATAGGAACCAGAGAGTAGAATACTCAACAGATGCCCTCCCCCTGACACCTGCCAGGGAAGCTGTGATCCCCCCTCCCCGTGTGGCAGACATCTGCCATCTGGGTGGCACCTTTTGAGCCCTAAGAACTCCAGGCCTGGAACTTGCTGGTGCTCAGTGATGGGTGGCCTCTCTCACCAAGTAAGCGCAGTCCCAGCCAGCACCCCCAAAGTGGGAATCAGAAGTGTATGCCAACCTCTGCCCTGCCCCGCCAGGGGCCTCTCTGGAGCTGGCCTCCTGTCTGCACACGGGACGAAGCCCAATTTCCATGCTGGGTGACAGCAAGAGGGACTGACCAGCTGAGAGGATTCATGCAAGCTGAGGACTGACGGAAGGGCTGTGACCATGTGAGCAAGCAGCCACGCTTGCTCAGGAATCACACTGGGGACGGAGAGCGTGAGGTAACTGGGCTACCACATTTACTAGACAGTGTGTTACACAAACCCATGGCCAGCCCAGGCTCCTGACCAATTCCCAGACCTCCTTCTTCTTCTTCCTCCAAGGATCCAATGCCAGGAGATACCCTGGTCACCCTCTTTCCAACAAGAGTTCCCACATCCTCAGGCAGGTGGTCCAGACTTTGAAAGGAATCAGAGTTAAGAGAATCAGACAGACCTGCAATCGAGTCCTGCTGTGGCGATTGCCATGAGCGACTGTGGCCAAGCTACTCCACCTCTCTGAGCCTTAACATCCGGGTGTACAAGCATGGGTGCTGGTGCAGGCCTGGAGTGCCCAGGAGTGGTGGGGCCCAGTGCAGGACACAGCACAGGGTGGATGTGGTCATGGGTCTCTCCAGTCCTCCCAGGACCCTAAGAGCTCTCTTGAACCCTGTCCCTCCTCTGGGGAACCTTGGCCTCTCTGCCCATGTGGGGCCTTGGTCCCCAGTAGGAGGAGGCAGCCCCAAGCACCCTTGTGCTTTCCGTGGCTGCCATTTTTCCTGGCCACCAAGAGGACAACCAGCTCCCCACTCACGATTTCCAGGAGTAAGGTGAGCCCTGCCTGCCCCCTCCACCACCCCACCCTGCCTGGCCTGCTCGGAGTCTCCGAACCAACCACCCTCCAGTCACTTCCTGGGCCTCAGTCACCTCCTTTCTGTCCTGCAGGGGGTGCCTGACCTCTGAGACCCTCACCCCCAGTGACATGATCCGTACCTCTGGGACTCCAAGGTCTCCCAGGCAAGGACACTCAGGTGTACCTGGCTGTCACTATCTGTGTTTGTCTCCCCAGCTTCACCTCTACTCACACTGAAGAAGGCGAGGGGGAGGAGAACAGAAATAGTGGAACCAAGAATGGAGACATGGCTCCAGTGGTAGAGCAAACACCAAGCCCCCAAGTTCAAATCTCAGTAACACCAAAAGCAAAAACATGAAAAGTGAAACCAGAAATTACAGACACAAAGCCACCTTTCCACTTACCTGAGACTGCACAAATGGAACAATCTCCCATGCAGAAAATCAACAGAAAACCCGCAGGCCTGTTCCTTGTCACAGCAAATAGTCTGCACACACACACACACACACACACACGTGCACACACAGGCCACCCGTGGAAAGGTCAGTGCCAGCTCATCCATGTCACCAGAGAAGCCACCACGGCCCCAGAGCCAGCTGTGCTCCCTAGAGAGAAGGAAGATTCCTGAGCAAGTTCAAGTACAGAGAAAATGAACAATCTTGATGAAGGGGGCTGGACTTCTGCTTCTAGAACATTCTAATT
The DNA here is from genome assembly GCF_031878675.1 of Megascapheus bottae. Classification (NCBI taxonomy): domain Eukaryota; kingdom Metazoa; phylum Chordata; class Mammalia; order Rodentia; family Geomyidae; genus Megascapheus; species Megascapheus bottae. The sequence goes on along the minus strand of NC_143514.1, from coordinate 71,426,763 downwards.
TGCAGGATAGAAGCAGGGCAAGGAGCCCACACCTGGAAAGACCCAGGAAAGGGCAGCCCTGAAACCTGGGCAGAGAGGCTTCGGTGGGATGTACAAAATCTTTTTTGCTTAGGCCTGAGGCAGAGGGAGTGGGGTGGGGGGTTATAATTCATTAAACACGTGAAGAACTGAACAGGTAGGGGCTTGAATGCTAGACATACCGCCCCCTTCTTTCTTCTCCACTATGCCTGGGGACAGGAAAGCCACTGCCCCTCTCCCAGTCTGGGTTTTGTACTTGTGAAGTGTGGCTGGAGGGCAGAGATCATCTGTACAGTGCTTCTTGTGATGTTCTCAAAAGGCAGAAATCACATTCCCTGACTGACAGATAGGGAAACTGAGGCTCAATGAGGTGACACCATTTGCCCTGAGTGGAGCTCCCTTCTGTGTTGGCTGCCACTACAGCACATCCTGTCACAGCAGATCCTCATGGCCCCATGCAGCCTGGTGGGACCATGCTGTGATGCTGTATCCAGTGGCCTCTTTAGTACCGGTACCTACCCCCCTCCCCACCGCCCCCCAAGCTCCAGAGCCCCAGCACTCTTGCAGAGCCACAGAGGCAAACAGGCAAAACTATGGGCCAATGGCGCCCCCGTGTGGCCTTTGCCCTGCAATGGTGTCTGTCTTACAAGACAGCACTAGGGACTGGGGCAGCAGACCAGGAGTGCTGGTTCCCAGTGGTGGCTGGCCACTGGTCTTGACACCCCACGTAGGCCCCTGCTCATGACAGTATTTCAACCCTGAAAGAAACTGAAACAGCACCAAATGGAAATTCTCACCCTGCAGAGACTGAAGTGACACCCACCAGGGTTCCCAGGCAATGACATCCATGACATTCAAAGTCACCGCTGCCTGGGTCCTCGTGACTTCCACAAGGGCCTACCACTGCTGGAAGAGACCTCGAGTTGTGCAGCCTACTCTGGCTGCTTCACGCTGAACTCCCACAGAGAGCAGGCTACTGTCTACCATTCCCATTAAACAGATGGGGAAACTGAGACTTAGAAGCAGATCCAGGGCTTGGCCTGCTGCAGGAGTCACTCTGCCTCCCCGATGCCAGCAGTATCTAAATCAGCCTGGAGTGGCAGTGCACGCCTGTAACCCCAGACATGCAGGATCACGAGAGAGGCACGTGGTTTGTCTAGGTCACATGGGCAAAGTTATAGTGACCCTATCTTAAATGAGCCAGAAATAGTCATTCTCTTCTGTGGTCCCAACTATGCCGGAGTCTATAGAGTCTATGGAAAGATCATTACCCAAACTGACTCCATGCAAAAACATGAGACGCTACCTGAAAAAGAACCTACAAGTGAGAAGGCCGGAGGGTGCAGTTCAGCAGTGGAGTACCTGCCTGAACTCGGGCACAAAGTCCTGAGTTCAAATCTCAGAACGAGTATTCTAGTGGTCTGGTGGGCTGCCCTTGGGGGAAATGCCCCAAGCAGGTGGGAGAGGCAGGAAGAGTTAACTCCAGGTGTTCACTGGTCAGACCCGGTGCAGGCAGCAAGGGAATACCGCTGTGTTCACTGTTGTTAAGAACACAGCACTAGCAGACCTGACAAATGGGATTACATCAAACTAAGAAGATCCTGTGCAACAAAGGACATAGTTTCTAAACTAGAAAGATAGCCAACAGACCGGGAGAAAACCTTTACCAGCAACACATCAGACAAAGGCCTTAAGATCCAACATATACAAGAAGCTCAAGAAATGAAACCCTCCCAAAGGTAATAAATCAAAAACTAAATGGGCAAAGGAGCTAAGGAGAGATGTCTCAGAAAAGGAGGCAAGAATGGCAAAGAAACATGTGAGGAAATGCTCATCATCCTTGACCATAAGGAAATGCAATCAAAACAACTCTGAGCTGCCATGACATCCCAGTTACATTGGCCAATATTGTGAATTCCAACAGCAACAAATGCTGGTGGGGATGTGGAGAAAAAAGAACCCTACTGCAGTGTTTGTGGGAATGCTATCACTCTGGACAACAACCTGGAGATTTCTAAACAAATTGAATGCCATGACCCAACCATGCTACTCCTGGTCTACCCAGATGGTCACAAGTGAGGCTACCACAAAGATGCCTGCACGTCCATGTTCATCGCAGCACTAGTCACAATATCCAAGTTACGGAAACAGCCCAGATGCCCTACAATAGGTAAGTGGATCAAAAAAAATGTGGTAGCTCTATACAAGGGAACTTTACCCAGCCATTAGAAAGAATACTGTGTCATTTGCAGGGAAATGGGTGGAACTAGAACAAATGCTGTTAAATGAATGAAGCCAAACTCAGAGAGGCAAACAATAGATGTTTTCTCCCATATGTAGAAGCTAGACCAAAAATACACCAGGACCTGATAAATTATTCAGATCTCTAGAAATTCACACACATTGAGAGCAAGGAAGGATATTCTTAGGAGATCATAGAGGCCTATCTGCCTCTGATCACATAAAATAATATTTGTTGAAATAAATTCCAGGAAATGGAAACAAGAGGGGTTTTCCTTTTCTTTTTTGTTGTTTTTGTTCTTTTCTTTTTGTTCTGTTTGTTCATTTATTTGTCTTTAGGGGAGCGGGGGAGGCACAGAAATGGAGGGATACATGGTGTACCGATGCAGCAATGGCACACACCTAATATTATATTGAAAATGAACTACATAACTTGTGGGTGTGGAGGGAAAACTGACCCCTCGGGACATTACCTTTTTTTTTCCTTTTGTCGATCATAGGACTTGAACTCCGAGCCTGGGCGTTGGCCTTGAGCTCTTCAGCTCAAGGCTACCACTCTACCCCTTGAGCCACAGCACCACTTCCGGTTTTCTAGTGGTTAATTGGAGATAAGAATTTCATGGTCTTTAGTGCCCGGGTTGGTTTTGAATCGTGATCCTCAGATCTCAGCCTTTTGAGTAGCTAGGATGACAGGTGTGAGCCACTGTGCCAGCTTGTACATCGCCTTTATAATAACTATTTAATTTTTTAAAGGAAAAAAACCCAGTACTGAGCTGTACGTTGTGGATGCTGTCACAAAGTGCTACGAAATGACTGAGGAGTGCCCCCTGGCGCCTCCTAGTGTTCAGGACACTTTTGCAGGCAAAGTCCACGAAGCCAGGCAAGGCAAGGGTGAAGTCTTCGGAGGCAAGGACCTTCAAGGAGTGGCCTGATTCCTCCAGAGTGACATATTGGCTTCCCTGGCCCAGTAGGATGAACGTGGAAGGAATCAACACTTGGGGGGCTTCCACTCCAGGAGTCAGCTAGATCCTGGCCCTTGGCTGGAGCCTCATGCCCAGCTGACAAGCCAGATGCTGCCACCAGGTGGCGCCCTTGACTGTGGAACAGCGCACAGCCAGTCAGGCGCAGAACTTGCAGGGCCGTGCTCTTCCTGGCCAGCAGGGAAACCTGCACACAGGAACTTGTGATATAGAAAGGCCTTTGAGACTCTTCTGAAATCCTGTCTATCCACCCAAACTTGCATGTAATACAGCCACAGGAAATCTCAGGGTTCCAGCACCCCACACAGGTGAGCTCCCGTGAATGAATTCCAGGTCTCAAGACAAATCCAGTTGCAAGGTCTGCAATGTGCAGATTTCAGTGGGGATCTGCTTCTGATCAGGTAGACATTCCTTACTCGCTCCGCTGCAGGTAAGGCTGCCCCCCCCCAAAAAAAAACTCAATGCCCAGTTAAAGTTGGAACTCCAGACCCCCAGGAATGATTGACTAGCACACGTACATCCCAAATAGCGCACGTCATGCTTGTACCACAGCTGTCCTGACTGATCTGAATCCAGGCAGATCTGAGCATCCTATGACCCTGTCCATCCCAGCTGGCCGTGATGAGCAGTCCAGGGGACTCCCTCCCAGGCCTGCCCAGCTCAAACCTGCACCCTCAGCAGGCCCCTCCCCGGGAGGGGGAGCTTCTCAGAGAACTGATCAGTTAGAAATGGATGCTAAGGGCATGCAGTGGAAATACCTTCCATGAGATAAAACTTCCCTGGGGCTGGGGTTGGTGGTCAGTGGCAGGTGGCTTGCCTAGCATGCATAAGGCCCTGAGCTTCCTCCATGCTTGGCACTGTGAGAAAATCCATTTGCTAGCTGGGCATAATGGCACACACCTGCCATCACAGCCCCTCTGGAGGCCTCTGAGTCACCCCCCCCCCCAAGAGGCAGACCAGCTTGGGTGTCAGAAACAGGCTCTGCAAACAGATGACAGGACAGAAGCCCCAGTGCTATGCATGACTGGATGGGTGGCGTTGGGTGAACTATTCACACCTGTCCCTCTTAAAATCCCCATTACAAACATTGGCAAAGCCAGGCACTGGTGACTCCTGCCTGTCCTCCCAGCTACCCAGGAGGCTGATATCTAGAGGATGGTGCTTTGAGGCCAGTACTGGCAGAAAAGTTGGAGACTAGTTTAAAAGAAATAACCAGCAAAGAGCTGGACTGGTGACATAGTTCATGTGATACAGCACCTGCACAATCTAAGCAAGTACAAGGCCTAGAGTACATGCCTCAGCTCCAGCAGTACATACATGTGTGTCTGTGAATATGTAATATTCTATGTATACATATGTGTGCGCATGCTAGCACTACTTCCCAGGTCTTGGGTGTATAGGGCGTAAAAGCACTGAGACTTCTCACCAGGCAGGTCCAGATCAATGGCCCCCCTAGGGGCTCCTCCTAAGAAGAATGTCTCAGAGTCTAGCTTAGGCTTTATGCTACGCTGGATACCAATTTATCCTCTACTGCAGACCAAAATCAGGGGTGGAAGCAAGGTGTGTGGGGGGGGAAGGTACCGTGTCCTGAGAGACTGGAATAAAAGCAGTGGTGCAGGCCCCAGCTGATCTTCCAGGCAGCTCTACCTGTTTCATCTTTGCAAGTTTGACACAGAAGAATTCTAATCACTGCCAGGCCCAAAGAGCCAGGAATTGTAATCACTGTTAGGCCAAAGAGCCACGAGGCTAAGGCTCCCGGGGCCAAATCTCCTCAGGTCGTTCCCAGCAAGGTCTGTAGAAGACCGAGGTATTGGCTGGTTATTGGATGAGGCTCCTTCTGAGGTTTTGCAGGAGGCCGAGCGCACAGTGCCAGCATGGCTGACAGAAGCTGCTCCCAGCAGTCCCCCAGGGAAAGATGAGGTGGCTTTGAAGGGGCCCTGGCCTTCCATCACTGTCTTCCAGTTACCTGGAAGGAAGCCTCACTGTCATCTTTGTGGCCCAGAGGCTGGTTCACGGGCCAAGTCAGAACTATGGAGCCTCCTCATGCCTGCCTGGCCTTGGACCCTGGGCTTCAAGGCTCATGGCTATGGCCTTCCTGACCCTCATACTGGCTACTGGCTTTTTCTCTTCTTCCCTCTTTCTCTCCTCCTGTCTTTCCCTTCCATCCTTCTGTGTGTGTGTGTGTGTGTGTGTGTGTGTGCACATCTGAACTGGGAAATGAACTCAGGGCCTTACGTTCTTGCTCAGCTTTTTTTTTGTGCTCTACCACTTGAGCCACACCTCCACTTTTAGCATTTTGCTGATTCACTGGAGGTAAGAGCCTCTGAGATCAGTTTTCACTGGCTGGCTTTGGCCTGGCTCTTTTCCTTCTTTCAATAGGTTCTCACTGTATAGCCCAGACTGGCCTTGAACTGACAATCTTCATGCTTTAGCCTCCAAAGTGCTGGGATGACAGGCGGGCACCGCAGTGCCCTGCTTTGTCTACCTAGTCAATGCCTCGTGCTCTCAGGCCTCTGTGATCTGCTAGTCATTCTATAACTAGGGAGACCACTATGCCATTTGAATAGGATCAATCCCACTCACTCATTCCCTCACCCCAAAGCCAAGTCCTGGCTCTCAGTACATTAGGACACATAGAAACAACACATGCTGAGACATGAACAGGCTGGTGATGGGGGGATAGACTTGGTTACAGGGGCTCAGGACTCTGACCAATCTGAGGAAGGGGCATCTTCATGGAGGACTGCCTGGAGGAGGTGTCTGGTCAGGCAGAGGCTGTCTTAGCACAGAACCAGGGAAGGTGGCTCGCTTTCTTACTTGTTACAAAGTTCTCCAAACTGGAAAATGAAGAGAGATGCAGGATAGAAACAACTGAGGTGGAGATGGGGTTCCACAGGGGGAGGGAGGGAAAAGTTCATTTGCTGTTGCTTCCCAGTGCCAAACCCACGCCCATGGTGCACTAGGCAGACAATAAATCCTCTGGGAGATTAACAGGGGACATGCTCTCATGACTTAATGACCAGGTAGACTCTAGCCACCCACTGGCCTCCTGTGGGACCCCACAGTGGGCCTGGCTCCAGGCTCCAGGTCAGTGTCTCCAAAGGTGGACCCGGAACTTCCTGAGGAATCAGCAGTGATTACCTGCAATCTGAGTCCGTGTGTGTGTGTGTGTGTGTGTGTGTGTGTGTGTGTGTGTGTGTCACAGAGGATCAGGGACGTATCCTTGGGTGGGGTAGTCACAGGAGGAAAGCTGTGGAAAGAGCTAATGGGACTTGTCTGGTGGAACTGGGCCCCACACAGCACACACAGAATCCAGTGATGGGAGCCACACCCCGCTTTGCAGAGGGAAGCAGGCGGGGTTTTGAGGGTCATGGTGGCAGCACCACAGCTCCAGGGATGACAGCAGGGTTGGCAGACACACACCTGGGTCAGATGCCTGAATCTAAGTCCTGAACCGGCCTCTCCCTGGCCATGAGTAAGAGAGCTCCCAGCAGCGAGCCAGTGTGTTGAGATGGCGGTCACATGTTTGAGGGCTGTGATGGCGTCCAGCCAGCTCGGTGGAGGGGGCAGGTGGTAAGGATGTGGGGGGGGTCCCAGCACACACTCTGCAGGGGTGCCTGCAGACCCTCCCTGGAAGCAGCCATCCTGCACCGACCAGCCATTGTTCGTGTGTGTATAACACGACCGTCTTTATTTCTTGCTAACAAATCGAATATTAACGGGAAGGAAACTGCGAGGCATTGGGTCCAGGGATGGCTTGAAGTTCCGAAGTGGGTGTAACATGGTGCCAGCACAGAGCCAACGTGCAGTAAGCAATTTTCATTTCAGAAGTGTGGGGCCACAGGCCACGGGAACCCACACGAGTGTCAGATGAGACCCACTGCACCTCAGGGCTGCAGAGCCTCCTGGCAAGCAGTAGACCTGGCGGGTGAATAAATGTAGTCGAGGTGGGAGGGTTAGCATACAGGGAATGGCACAGAGGGCAGGTATAACAAAGGCACAAGGGGAAGGCGGACAATGGAGAGAAAAGTCATCCTGCAGGCACTCTGTAGATGCTTAGCAAGCTCATTCTCTGTTCCACATGCAGGCAGAGAGGGTGGGCAGTGAAGGTGAGGCTCTGTTTTCCCATGCTCAGACAGATCGCTAATGAACTGTCACAAGATGTGTGATGGTCACCAGAGTCACAAAGGCAAAGAAAGCTGGGTAAAGGAGAACAGGACCAAAAGCCTTTCAAAAGGCCACAGTGGGGCTGCAGTAGTCAGTGGTAGAGCAGTGCGTGCAAGGCCCTGGGTCTTAGCATACATCTCCCAGGAAAAGATGAGAGCTCAAGCTGGGTGCTGGTAGCTCATGCCTGTAATCCTGACTAATCAAGAAGCTGAGAGCTGAGGATCATGGTTTGAAGCCAGTCCAGGCAGGAAAGCCTATGAGACTTTGATCTCCAACTAACCTACAGAAAATGGAAAGTGAGATGTGCTTCAAGGGAGAGAGTGCCAACCCTGAGCAAAAAAAGCTAAGGGGCAGTGCCCAGCCCCTGAGTCCCAGTACTGGCACAAGAAGGAAAGGGAAGGGAAGGGAAGGGAGAGAGAAAGATGACATTGGAGCAGAGATGTGAAGGGAGCCACGTGACAGGAGATTCCCACACTTGAAGGGAGATCAGATGCATTTCATCTAGGCCCTGTTCTCAATCGAATGAAACAAAACAAAGACGCTTTGTAGCACAGAGCCCCAAAAGCGGAACAGAAACACACTCCACATGAAAGGCCAGCCTCTGCTTAATCTGGTTTTGCTGTTATTGAAATCTTAAGTGCCTCCTTTATCGCAGATGGCTCAAAATCTGTTGGGGAAAGAAATGCTTTAGAAAGAACAATTCCAAATGAAAAACAAAGCAAAAAAAAAAAAACCCCAGCAATAATAATGGCCACGCAAGAAATAACTTGAGATCGTGAGTGCGCTGCTTGATGAGATTAAACAGTTGGAAGGAAACGATGCGAGCTCCAAAGAGGAAACTATCCACATAAATCACCGTGTGCCACAAATCCCATGTTGTCTCTCAGCCAACTCAGCGATATTCTGTTTGGAGAACAGTCGCCATTCGGTCAAGAGATATTAGCCAAGCAGGATGCAGTGGCTCATGCCTGTAAGCCTGGCTATTTAGGCAGACAACAGTTTGAGGCCAACTCTAGGCCTCATTTGAGGTTAACTTTTGCAAGATGCCATCTCAAACAATAGAGAGCTGGGCACTGCAGAGTGTGCCTGTCATCCAGTTACATAGGACGCATCAATCAGAGGATCAAAGTTTAGGACCGTTCACATAAAAAGCAATAGTCTATTAAAAAATAACTAGGGGGCCAGGCATTTGGCCTAGTGGTAGAGTACATGACCAGTATGTGTGAAGACCCGGGTTCAATTCCTCGGTACCACATACATTAAAAAAAAAAAAAAAAAGCCAGAAAGTGGTGCTGTGGCTCAAGTGGTAAAGTACTAGCATCAAGCTAAAGAGCTTAGGGACAGTGCCCAGGCCCAGAGTTCAAGCCCCACAACTTCCCCCCCCCAAAAAAAACAAAGAGCCAGAAGTAGTGTTATGGCTCAAGTGGTAGAGGTCTAGCCTTGAGAAAGCCAAGGAGAGTGCTCAGGCCCTGAGTACAAGCCCAGGACTAGCAAATAATAATAATAAATATAATAATAATAATATCTAGGGGATCGTAGTGTGTTCAGGTGGTACAATACCAGCCTTGAGCTAAAAAGCCAAATGGAGGCTCTGAGTTTAAGCTCCAGGACCAGCAAACATGTGCAAAATAACTAAAGCCAAAAGGGGTCACATGGCAGAGAGGACAAAGCCCTGAGTTCAAACCCCAGCCCCATACAAGAAAAAAAAAAAAGAAATATTAACCAAGTCAGTCTTGTAGGGTGGCCAATGCCCAGTACTCAGAAGACCAAAGCTGGAGAATTGAGCCTGAGAGACTTTGTTTTCTATTAACCAGCAAAAAGCTGAGCTATAGGCATGGTTCAAGTGGTAGAGCACTAGTTTGTGAGCAAGAAAGCTGTGTGAAGATCTGTACCAGTACCAGAAGGAGAAAAAAAAGGGGGGGAGGAGGAAGGAGAGAAAGAGGCGAGGAGGAAGGGAGAGAGGGAGAAAAAGAATGAGGGAGGGAGAAAAGGGAGTGGGAGAGAAAGGAGGAAAAAGAGAGAGGATGGGAGAAAGGGAGGAAGAGAAGAGAGAAGGAGATATGAAGGATTAAGCAAGGAATTATTTGCAATGCTTTGGGTTTATTATGTTTAAAAACGAGTCGAGCCCAGATCTGTCTTCAAGGGACTTTGGTCTAGTTCCAGAGCTATCATTGCAGTTAATTTTTTTTTTAGTGCTTTCTGCATCAGTATTCATAAAGTATATTGGTCTAGAGTTGTTGGGGTCTTGTTTTGTTTTGCTTTTTGTTGTGTGTAGGGCGTGAACTCAAGGACTGGGCATGGTCTCTGAGCTTTTGTTCTCAAGGCTAGTGTTCTATCACCTTGAGCCACAGCACCACTTCCAGTTTTGTGGTGATTAACTCATTAAGTCTCACGGACACTACTGCCTGGCCTAGTTTTGAACCACGATTCTCAGATCTCGGCCTCCTGAGAAGCGAGGATTAACAGGTGTGAGGTGCCAGTGCTCGGCCTGGTCTAGAGTCTTCTTGTAGTGCCTTTGTTTGGCTTTGGGATCAGGGTACTGCTGGCTCGATTAAGTTTTCCCCTTCAAATTTTGAGGAAATATCGAGTAGAATTGTTATTTGTCCATCTTTTTAATGTCTGGTGGAATTTTCCAGTGCTTCGCTTAGGTACAGCACCTTTCTTTGTTGGTTGCTGGTTACCGATTCCATCTCCTCACTAGCCATGGTAATCTACTCAGATTGTTCTATTCTCCTTAGGATTTCATCTTGGTAGATTTGGTTTTTCTAGGAATTTGCTCATTTCAATTAGCTTATCCAATTTGTTGGTGGACAAAAGTTGACATTAGTTCATTAAAATGGTTTTATGGAGGCTGGGAGTATAGCTTAGTAGTTGAGGATGTCTTTGTGAGCATTTATGAGACCATTGGCTCAACCTCAACAGGCATGTGCGCGTGCGCGCGCACACACACACACACACACACACACACACACACACTCCTTATTTCTCTAGATTCTGTGATAATGTAATTACCACTAATATAGAAATGTCCTCATTTTCATTTCTGAGTTTGGCAATTAGAGTCTCCTATCTCTTTTTTTTTCTTAGTCAATCTCGCTGGAGGCTAATAAGTATAAGAGAGAAAAATACTAGGAAGCACTTGTTAACTTCAAAATTCACAGTGCAGGGGTTCAGGCTCACCAAAAAGTAGAGACCTAGACATGGATCTGCAGAACACTCCCCACCCTCCCACCCCCTACCACCAAATCCCCAAGGAACTATTTAGAACACTTCCTGGCTTGCCAATGACATCATATCCAGCTAAGAAAAAAAAATTACAGGTCACACTAAAAACATAGTGTGAAGAGTCAGAGCATGCAGACACTGAGTCAGAGGCAGACTCAGGAGGAGATATTAGAATCACAGACCAGGAATTTAAAACAAATACGAGGGTTCACATGCTGAGGGCTCTAGTAGATAAAGTAGGAAAAAACAAAAAGAAGGAAATTCTAAGAAAAATCAACAAAAAACACAAGAAATAAAAATCACTGTAGAAGAAATAAAGAATGCCTTTTGTAATGAATAAGGGGAACCAACAACCTCTGAATTTAAGGGTCTGTCAAAGGAAGCCTCCAAAACTGCAAACTGGAAATCAACTGTGAGACCAGACCAGACTGTCCTAAAGTAGGTAACTGCAATAGGTATAAATGCCCAGAAAAGGAAAAGAAGAGACAGTCCAAATGAGATGACTGAGAATTCCCTAAAGGTAATGGCAGACACCCAGTTACAGATTATAAAAGCTCAGTGAACAACAAGAAGTATAAATGACACCCCCCCCACACACTCACCGGGGGGGGGAGGGCTTTTACAGAGGCAATATTATTTCTAAGTTTCGAAAAAAGGACTTTATTCACAGGGAAATAAAGATAAAAACTACATCCAGCTCTCCCATTAAAGTTCTCCCCAAAACATAGCATCAGAAAGAGAGTGAAGAGAAATATTTACTGTTGAGGGGAAAACTCACCTTCCTGGGATCCTGTACTTATCTTCCAAAGGGGAATGAAGAGACATTCTCAATCAAAGTAAAATTGAGGAATTAGTCACCAGGGAATCACACTTGAATTCTAGAGACAAGCAAGAAAATATAACCAGGGGTGTGGCCTAGTGGTAGAGTGCTTGTCTAGCATGCATGAAGCCCTGGGTTTGATACCTTGGTACCACATAAACAGAAAAAGCCAGAAGTGGTGCTGTGCCCAAGTCGCAGAGCACTAGCTTTAAACAAAAGTGCTCAAGGACAGTGCCCAGGACCTGAGTTCAAGCTCCAGGACTGGCAAAAAAAGAAAAAGGAAAAATACAGATTAGAGTCAGATCTGAGGACACAAAGATTATGGTTTATGGAGTAAATAAGAGAAAGCATAATAAAAAAAACCCTTTTTCATATTCTTACTCGAATAGGTTAAAGCTAGTTAAAGAAAGCATAGTGGTCCATGCTGCAATCCTAGCTATTCGAAAGGCTGAAATCTGAGGATCAAGGTCAAAGCCAACCCAGACAGAAAAGTCCATGAGACCCTTACCTCTATTAACCAGCAAAAAGCCTAAAGTGAAGCTGTAAACAAACAAAGAAAAAACCCTCAGGGATAGCTCCCCCAACTCCAGAATTTTTTTTAATCGGCTAAAGATCCCCAAGGAAAATCAGGGTTTGCTAGAGAAATAGGACCTGGAAAACATCTCCGAGGAGGCACTGATCTCAGCATTTTCAATGTGGTCTTCAGGGCAGCTGAGTCAAAAGATTCATTCCCCACGTCTCAGCAGGTGCAAGGCCAGAGCAGTGCTCCAAGCCCCGATGGTGGAGAAGAGTGGTGGGAATAAGGCCTCTCATACCTCTTTGTCTTTTGTCTTCCTGGATGCATGAGTGGGCAGCTGACCTTTCTGAGGCATCCAGCAAATTCCCGCAGCATCCTCATCAGAGACTCTGCTCTCCACTAGACCGGATATGAAGAACAGGATAGTAAAATTCTAACACTTCGAATGCCAGGAAGGAGAATGCCAAGGCCCAGACACTTACTCTAACAAATTAAAAAGCATATGTCGAGGCTGCTGCAAACTTCGCTTCCACAAATAACACCACCGCCTTGGGGAGCAGCAGAGACATTTGACCGGGCAACAGCTGTGCAGAGATTCTATTTAAAGACTCAGCTCCTGAAGCTTGAGGACTCTGGGCTTGGGATTTGATTGGAAGATGGTAAGAAGACAACCTAACTGAGGAAGGAGATTTGAGAGTGGGGGTACCATCAGCAGGTGGTTGGCGGATGTTGTGTACCCTCATAAAATTTTCATAAAATTATACCCTGTCCATATTTCTTAGAGAAGCAAAATGTGGAAAGGGCTTAGAATGATGTCCAGCACACAGCATTTTCTGAGTAGAAATTATCATTATGGTTGTTGCTACCTCTCTATCCATCTACTGTACAAATATGAACAGAGATAGAGAAATGTTCAGCTGTGAGAACAGCTTGTGCCAGGCACCGGTGGCTCACATCTAGCTTCAGGAGGAAGATTGTGGCTTGAAGCCAACCTGGGCAGACAAATTTGCAAGACTCTTATCTCTAGTTTAGCCAACTAAAAGCCAGAAGTAGAGGTGTGACTCAAGGGGTAGAGTACTAATTGAGCAGAAAATTCAAATGGGAGCACGAGGCTCTGAGTTCTAGTCCCAGAATCTGCACAAAAGAGAAAGGAAAAAAGACTAGCTGGTTACTAAGTAGTAGAATTTATAATGATTCAGGTTCACTCTGTTTTTCAGATGTTTTTTGGAATCCTTGAGTTGCTAACAATGAATACATTTATTTTGTAAAATCCCAAACAATATTCTAGGTTGAAAAAAGGACAGGCTCTACAGTCAGACCTCCAAACCCCACAGCTGTGGAACAGCTGTGTTTCCCCAAGCAAATTCTGTTTCTTCTCTGAGGCTGGGATGGAAATGCTAGAATGAAGTGGAGTACTCTGATACAGCGCTTGGCACAGTATCTGAGGATGATTGCTCTTAGGACTGGCAGCAGTGGTACTATACTACTTCTTGTCCCGGCTGGGAACATGTGCTAGTCACCTCAGTGTCCTAGGTGTATAGTAGAAGTTGGTAGGCTTTTTTTGCTTTGCTGCTGAAGACAGAACCTAGGGCCTCTTATATTTGAAGGCTTGGCTCTGCCACTGAGTCAGAAGCACAGCCAGGAGCAGGGAGTTTAAGTGGACCCACCTCAGGCATCTTACATGAGACAGTGGCCTGAGAACATTCTCTCCTAAGATAGAAAAAAAAGTCGAAAAGGTCTCAAGTGGGAAACGCCTGCTATTGTGAAATGGATGGCATTCTCAGAGGAAGTGAGGATGGTCTAGCTACTGGTTTCTCATTCTTCCAGTTGTGGCCAGTCTAAAACTAGGGCTAACGTTCTATGACTCTATGGTGTGTGCATGTGTATTTTGGAGTTTGTTTTACCATTACCCGCACTCTCAAATTTGTGAGGTCAAGCAATCCTCTTCCCTCAACCTTTCAAGTACTTGGGTCTACAGGCATGTATCACAGCCCCTACCCAAGTATTTTGCACTTCACTGTGGGAAACTATTTGGTGCTGGAGCTTGCATCCTAAGCATGCATGCCATCACTGAGCTCCTTCCCTGCCTGCAGCCCTACTATGTTGTTCTCTGTGAAATGTAGGTAGGTCAGTCCCACTGAATGTCTAAGGTAGATTTTGAGCACTGCTAACCTGAAATGTTTGGGATCCAGAAATATTCCAAATGTTATTATATTTTCATATACATAATGTAAAATTTGGGGAATGGAACTTAAGTTTTAACACAAAATTCAAGAATGCTTTTGCACTTGTTTGGTGTTGCTTTTTTTTTTTTTTTTTTTTTTTTTAAAGCGACTCTGTGCTTTAACTGATCCGTTACAAGAGATCTGGGGTGGAATTTTCAACTGCTGGTCAAAAACTTTCTGATTTTGAAGCATTTCGGATTTTGGAGTTCTGGATTAGGGATGCACAATCTGTGATGCAAACCCTCAAATAAAAGACTATGAATGGGTTAGGAACATGTCCTAGTGGTAGAATGCTTGCCTAGCATACATGAAGCCTTGGGCTCAATTCTTTAGTACCACATATACAGCAAAAATCAGAAGTGGTGTTGTGGCTCAAGTGTAGAGCACTAGCTTGATAAAGCCCAAGGACAGTGTCCAGGCCCTGAGTCCAAGCATCAGAACTGGCAAAAAAAAAAATTATGAGAACCTGCTGGTATTGATCCATTGACTTTATGAATGTGGATGTGCTTGAGGATTACATTTTCTGTTATGTCTAACAGTCCTGTGCAGAAGATTCTTTCCCATATTCACATGATTGCTCGTGCTCTCTCTCCCTCCCTCTCTCTTTCTCTCTGTCTCCCCCCCTCTCTCAAAGACTGTGTGGTGGGCTTTGAACTCACAATCCTCCTGCCTTAGTTTCCCCAAACCCAGCCTAATTAGGGCTTACATGTGTGCGCTACCATGCCCAGCTTTCCACACCTTTTTCTAAATGTTCTACAAATAAACATGTATTCCTTTTAAAATAGAAAAGAAAAACTTAAAAAAGTTCTATTCTTGATGTAGCTTTAAAGGAGATCCCTGTAATACCTAGCATTTGAATGGCTCTGGGTTTGATCCTTAGCACCAAAAGAAATGAGTATACAAAGAAAAGAAAAAAATCCTATTCTGGTCCCAAGGTCCCAGAAATTCCGTGACCACGGTGCTTTTCTTGTGCTCCTGCCGTTTAATCTGAATCCAGCCTGAGCCCTTCCGCCTATTCCTCGAGCCTCCGTCGGTCCGGGTCCAGTTCCACAGAGCATGTAGGCGGTAGCGAGAATCCGCAGCGTGGGTCTTAACACCCCACCGAGCCTGGAACCAGGGCTCTCGGGAGGCTGGGACCTGAGGACCCCCACGGCCGGCCGGGCAGGGCCGTTCCTGAGGCGCTTTCCTCCCGTTCTCCTCCGCACTCCAGACGCGGGCCTGTGGGCGGCCGGCGCGCACGCTCTTTCCCTCTCCTCCTAGGTGCACCTACTATGTGCCAGGCTACACCGCGCACTCCTTCCCGGTGGGGCTCGCGGAAAGGGGGACGAGGGGGCACAGCGAGCTCAGGTGCGGCCCCGGCGATGACGAAAGCCCGCCCGCCGCCGCCCCCAGTCTCACCACGGCCCGGAAGCGAGGGGGGGGGACGCGGGCCCCGCCCTCTCGCGAGACCAGCCCCACCCACCACGTGGCCGCGGCGCGCGCACTTCCGGGCCGCCCTCTCGGCTTCTGCGGGCTTCGGTGCCGGCCTCAAGATGGCCGCCTTCGGGCGTCTCCGGCGCTGTTGAATGGTGAAAGCTTTATTGTTCCCTTCGGGCAGGCGTGTTCGTGTCCTCTGCGGCGCTGTCAATAAAGAACCGCAGTTTGAATCGGTGCTGAGCAGGTAACCATAGAAACGAGGTGGGGACTCTGCGTGAGACCCTTTCTTTCTTTCTTTCTTCTTTTTTTTTTTCCCGTTTGCAGCCGAGGCCCGAGGGGCTCGCCGAGGGGCACCCGGGGACCTCTCCGCGTGGCGGGCTCCACGGGGCTCGCTTCCGTCCCGCCCGCAGTCCGTCCCGCAGGACGGGGCCCCTCGGGGCGGGGGGAGGACGGGGCCCCTCGGGGCGGGGCGGCCCCCGTCCCGGCCTCAGCTCCGCCCGGGCCCGGCCCGGCCCCGCCGGGACGTGCGGGGAGCCGGCCCGAGGCCTCGGGTCCCCGCAGCCTGGCGGCCCGCAGGCGCCGCCTCCCCCCCACTCCTGGCTCTTGTTTTCTGGGACCCCAGCCCGGCTTGTTTGTTTTCAGATGGTCGGAGGGGGGATGTAAACCATCTGAAACGAAACGTGGGTGGAGTGTCGTGGAGGCGTCGCCTTGTTCTTGGTTTCTGGGCGGTCTGGCCGCTTTCCTGCTCTGGGGCGGTGTTGAGAGGTTGGCGTGGCTGCTCCCTGTGGCTTCCGTGGCGTGGGGTCCACAAAGCTCCCAACAGTTCCCCCTGGCTCTTGCAGACGTTTGCTGACCCCTGAGCGAGACACGGGGAGATGGGGTCTGTCCACCGGTCCCCGCTCACGGGAGCTGGAAGCCTGACCTTCTGGCCTTCACTGTTATTGCAGGTAGCTCGGTAGGTCGAGCCCTAGATCAGGTGGCTGCGGACTTCATATTCTTTCAAGTTTTCTCCACCTGCAGCCTCGTGCGAGCGCCTTCACAGTCAAACGTTTCTGTACTGGAGTCATCACATTTGGTCCTCAGCCCCTTCATAACTAACGAAGACGTCCTTCTGAAATGGCAGTAGTTTCCATCACATTGCGCACTTCTCCCTTATCCTCCCTCCCCCCAGCCCACCCCAGCCAAATGGAGCTTGAACCCCTCCGGCTCTCCCTTGGCTCTTTCTGCTGTTCAGGGCTGCCATTCTACCACTCAAGCCAAACCTTCATTTCCCACACCTAGCTTTTACTTAACAAATAGCTTGGAACATCTGTTCCTTATATGTATGTTTCCTTAATTACTATTTTATGAACACCTACTACGTACCAGGGATAGCTCAAATCCCTGGAAATACAACAGTGTTGATGGCAAAGATGATCTCAATTCATTTATGAATTTTAAAGTCTCTTTAAAAAGAAAACAACATATACTGGGGCTTGAACTCCGGAACTAGCCTTTACCACTTAATTCACATATATAGCGACTTCTTTTTTTTGGGGGGGGGGGGTTGGGCCTGGGCTATTCCTGAACTCAAGGCTACCGACCGCCCTATTCCTGGAGTCACAGCCCTACTTCCCGTTTTCTAGAGTTTAATTGGAGATAAGAGTCTCCTTAGTTTCTTAGTGCCCAGGCTGGTTTTGAACCACAATCCTCAGATCTCAGCCTCCTGAGTAGCTAGGATTGCAGGCGTGAGACACCATGCCTGGCAGCCACTTTTGAATGAGATCTTGTTTTGTATCCAGGCCACTGAGAGCTATGATGCTCCAACTTGCTTTCCTGGGTTTCTGGAAGGTCCTACATGCTAGCCATTGGTTGAGATGGAATCTTGAAAACAACTTTTTGTCTCAAATTTCAGGCTCCCAGTCTCTACCACCCAAGTAGCTAGGATTACAGGTTTGAGCCAGCATATTTGGCTGTGGAATTTAAAAATTTGATATACCCACACACCTGATAGTTTCTCCCTTCCCTTCCATGTCCCCTCCCCTTTCTTTCTCTCTGAGACTGGATCTCAAAGAGATCCCAGACTAGCCTTGAACTCAAGATACCTCTGCTTCGGCCTCCTTAGTGCTGGGATTATAGAGATGCACAACCACACATGGCTCACAAAGATCATTTGAAACACAGCTGGCATAGCATCATGTGACTAATTGAGTAATTCCTATGTGCCAGGTGTTTGCACTAAATACCCTGTATGTACTCTCAATCCTGACATCAAGATGATATACAATTTGGTTTAAACAATTTTCAGTTTTAACACATAGTGTTTTATCACCATTACTGTTTTATAAAGAAGGAAATCGGCTCATAGAGGGAGGAGAGGGGTCTAAGAGTTCATAGCTTATAGCGGGGTATGGTGGCTCACATCTATAATATTAATTACTCGTCTCAGTTTAAAGTCAGTCCAGGAAAAAGTTTGTGAAATGCTCTTCTCAGTAAAAATCCTGGGTATGGTGGTGCATATCTGTCTTCCCACATAGATGGGAAGTGTAAATAAAAGGATCTTGGTTAAAATGGACAGCCTATGTGAAGAATGATGAAAGCAAAAAGGACTGGGGGGGGCCTGGTTCCTGCCTAGCAAGTTGGAGGCTGTGAGTTCAAACTCCAGTAACACAGGTGGGGAGGGGGGAGATTTACACAGTTTTTTGCTTAAGGGAGCTGAAGCTAAACGGATCATACCATGCTGTGTGACTTCCTTTGTTGTCTTTCCTGCTACCTTGGGGGATCCTCAAGGACAGAACACATCTGACTTTTTGTGTCCTCAGCTGCTAGCCAGCCAGTTCTAAACCTCATGTTTCTAGGAAGATATTAAATCCAGGTCCCTTGAGCAAATATTTGAGGGCTCATTGTGTACCAAGCATCACTATGGGGCCCTGTGATTACTAGGACAGTCAGGGGGCACTGGGGCAAATACTAAAACTTAGTATCTAGGCAGTGCAAAAATAACAGGGACTTAAAATTGTGACAGCTGCTCTATGGGGAACAAAACAGTGCTTAGATAAACCTACCTGACAGGTCAGGAAAGGCCTCTTGAGACTGTTTACTGTGGAAACCGATAAGTAACAGAACTAGTCCAGGATGGGAAAAGGGAAAGAAGCCAAGGGAAGGGGCTTGGAGACTGACTATAAGAGAAGCAGGAACTTGGGATGTCAGGTAATGAAAGGAGTAAGAAATTGTGCTCTAGTTAACAGTTTTGTGCCCAGTGCCTTTCTCTGGATTTGTATTGGTATGGCTGCATGTTCTTGGCCAGTTAAAGATGGCTTGTCTGAGGGGTATATATATTTGCATATTGGCTCCTGCTTAAAGAGCTGTGTTGCTCCTATTGATAGGATTGAGATGGTCTTACTTATCTTGAATTGGGCTCTCTGTCCTCAGCCTGGGTAGTTCTGGGAGCATGTTGTTGTGTGTATATATATATATATATATATATATATATATATATATATTGCTGAATTCAATTCAGGAAACCAAAATTTGTCCCCCAGTGCAAACTAAGGTACTAAATAACAAAAATGTGTTACAGACAAATTTGGGGCTGACACAAGTGTTTTTCAGTCTTTATGGAGAAGGGAACAGATTTTTCTTAGTGTTTGTATTTAGGAAACAAGTTTTTCAAGTGGGATTTAGTTTTTTTAAACCAAATTTTACAGTAGTCTGTGTAGAGCATGAGAAGTTGAAAGCTGTGTGTTCCTCCATCACAGGTATCTGCATTTTGTGAGGATGGGTACGAGAGATGAATCCCAGGGCTCTAGCATGCCAAGCACATGCTCTACCACTGAACCCCAAAATTCTTTTTCTTTTTTCTTTCCTTATTTTTTTAAATTAAAAGCTCTTGTTAACACTGCATTTTTACATCATATTTCAGATGTCATGTTCTACAAACAAGTATTCAAGAAAAGAATCTCCATATGAAATCACTGGCACATAAATTTATGAACATAAAATTAAGCTATCTTTGACCTATATAATATGTCAATATATGTCTATAGAATATGTATCCCATCACAGACATATCACTCAACATGATTTGTTCTAGTTTTATCCACTTCGCAGCAAATGAGGAATCGAACCCAGGGCTTTATACATAAAGCCACTAGATTACACTCGCAGCCCATAGTCTTTCTGTTTTAGTAGCTATGTCTTTATCTGTGCAGAAACTTTTTACTTTTAGCTAATCCCATTTGTTGAATCTCTCTCCAATCTATTGTAATGCCCAGATTTGGGGCCCCCAAAGACCACTGAGGAACTGAAACCGATGTAAGTACATGAGAGTCTTTTTATTGCAAGCTTGAGCCTGGGCTCACAACCGTTACCGACGCAGCAGGTCAGAATTGTGAGCCCTGACCCTTTGGTTAGTAGAGTTTTTATACCATACGACACAAGCTGACCACATGCAAGTGGCCAATAAAATTGTAACATTTCTACCTGGTTTCTTGCGTTGCTCTACTGTCAGGAATTTATAGCCCCCAGCTTAATGTTTGGCAAGTCACATACTCATTTGTCATGAGGACAGGAAATGCCTATAGGGGATGGAAGAGGAGTCTCAAAGGAGGTCTCTATATTTTAAGGGGAACTCTCTCTTCACTGTTGTAACCCTGGGAAGTTCAGGAAGTTTTTGCCTGTGCCTATGAGTTCCAGTATTTCCTACGTGTAGCAGTTTCAGAGTTTCAAGTCTGATATTGGGTTCTTTGATCCATTTTGACATAATGTTCTTGCATAGTGACAGGCTAAGATCAATTTTTAGTTTTCTGCATGTGGTTGCCCAGTTTTCCCAGCATCAGTAATTGAAGAGGCTGGTTTATTCTGCTGTATATCTCTGGCTCTTTTGTTGAATATAAGTTGACTATAAGTATGTGGTTTCATTTCTGGGTCTTCTATTCTATTCCATTGATCTTCTGGTCTATTTTTGTGCCAGTACCATGCTGTTTTTGTTATTGTGGCTCTATAGTAGAGTTTGAAGTCTAGTATTGTAATACCACCTACATTGCTCTTTTTGCCTAGAATTGCTTTGGCTATTCTATATGAACTTTTGAATTACTTCCTCTGTTTCAGTAAAGAATGTCCTTGGAGCCAATACCGTGGCTTCACGCCTATAATCCTATGTGGGAAGCGGCACACGGACCTGGTGGCCATACCTTCACTTCCTGGAATGGGGGTCTGACGCAATCAGGCGTGGCTGCCCATGCCCCCTACTGCTTAGCAGAAGCCTGCGTTGTGCATGTGCGGAAGCATGCTGTTCTCCATTTTACTGCGTGATCGAGCCAGTGCCAGGTGCATGTACTGTGGGTGGCAGGAGATGATTGGTGGAGTGTTTGAGGTGGCCTATTCCTATTGGTGGGCTTGTACATATATACCCGGAGGAAGGAGGAAGGAGAGGAGAACCAGGAGAATAAAGAAGCTTCTTGCAACCTGTATCGTGTGTCGGATCCTTGCGGGCGAGGGTCAGCGCGCGATAATCCTAGCTACTCAGGAGGCTGAGGTCTTAGGATCGTGGTTCAAAGCCAGCCCAGGCACTCCGTGAGACTCCAATTAATTACTAGAAAACCAGAAGTGGTGCTGCGGCTCAGGGGTGATAGCGCCTAAGCTCGGAGTTCAAGCCCCATGACCGGTGCAGAGGTGGGTGGTGGGTGGTGTGAAGAATGTCCTTGGGATTTTGATGGGGATTACATTGAAATTGTATATCAATTTTGGCAGTATAACCATTTTCACAATGTTGATTCTCTCTATCCATGAGCGTGGGAGGTCTTTCCATTTCCTAGTATCCTCTTTAATTTCTTTCTTTAGACTTTTATAGTTTTCATTAAATAATTCATTTACATCCTTGGTTAGGTTAATTCCTAAATATTTTATTCTTTTTAGAGCTGTTGCAAAATGGAATCATTTTCTTGATTTCTCCTTATTTTGTGTATTGTTGGCATACAAAAAGGCTACTGACTTTTGCTTTTCTTCCTTTTTTTTTTTTTAATCTGTGTTTAAGCTCAGGGCATTGCCCTTGCTGGGCAGGCACTCTACCACTTGAGCCACTGTTCCTAGCTCTTTTTGCTTTAGTTATGTTTAAAATAGAGTCATATTTATGCCCTGGCTGTTCTGGACTGCAATCCTCCTATTTATGTTTCCCATGTGGTTGGATGACAGGTGTGTGTCACCATGTCCAACTGTTGGTTGAGATGGAATCCAATGAACCTTTTGCCTGGGGTGGCCTTAAAGTCATGATCTTCTAGATCTCTACTTACCAAATAGCTGGGATTGGGCCACAGTGCATGTTAAAAATCTGATTTTTAGTTTAGTTTAGTTTAGTTTAGTTATTGTACCAGTTCTGTGACTTGAACTCAGGGCCTGCACATTGGCCCTGAGTTTTTTTTTTTTTTTGCTCAAGACTAGTGCTTTAGCACTTGAACCAGAACCACAGCACTAGTTCCAGCTATTTGCTGATTAATTTTAGATAAGAATCTCAGGTTTTCCTGCCTGGGGTTGGCTTCAAACTGCAATTCTCAGATCTCAGTCCCCTTAATATCCAGGATTACAGGTGTTAGCCACTGGCACCCAGCAAAATCTACATTGTTGTTGTTGTCTGTCATGGGGCTTGAACTCTGGGCTTGGGCGCTGTCCTTGAGCTTTTTGCTCAAGGCTAGGGCTCTACCAGCTTGAGCCACAGCACCACTTTCAGTTTTCTGGTGGTTCGTTGGAGATAAGAATCTCACAGACTCCTGCCTGGTTGGTTTTGAATTGTGATCCTCAGATCTCAGCCTCATGAGTAGCTAGGATTATAGGCAGGAACCACTGACCCCTGGCTAAATTTTGCACTTTTAAAGGCAGTTTAAGAAAAGACCAGACTTCTAGTGGTGGTAATTTCAAAATCTGATGTTTGCAGATGAGCTTCTATTTCCTGTCAGTGTTTTCAAACTAAAGTTGAATACTTTTAACACTGAATGCTTTGGGAAATGTAGCTGGCTTTTTCTTTTTGAACGGATAAAAATAGGATGATGTTTGGGCTGGTGAGCATAAGAAATTCAAGGCAGTAATAAATCAAGGGACCTATAGAAGAAAGGTAGCACTGTCAAGTTTTGCTTTAAACTGTATCCAGAAACTGTCTTGCACATGTCATCAGAAGATATTATCCAGTCCAGCAAATGGAGCAAGGAACTGGACAAAGAGTGGCATGTTAATGCAATGTTAAACAACAAGCCCTGAATTAGATTGCTATTTTAGGCTTGGGTGGGACCTCCACATCTGAGGATTGCAGTTCTACTCTGTGATTTGGGTCTGTTGGGTTCCGGTAAAGAGTAGGTGGCAACGGTAGCTTTGAAGGATAATATGAAACTGCAGGAAGAGCCAGGGCATACCAATTTGTTTTTCAATCTATTTTATTTCAGTTCAAAGCGTCAGTACAGACAGCAGCCCAGGAAAACAAGCCACAGTTTGGCAATACTCAATGGTTTTTGGAGATTGAGGAAGACTGAGTATAACCAAAGTGTGGTTTGTTTTCTTGGACTATCTGTCTGCAATGATGCTTTGAACTGAAATAAAATAGATTGAAAAACAAATTGGTGTGCCCTGTTGCCTCATACTGAGTATTTACATTACCCTTCTGGTGTACTGCCTGTGCTGGCACCCTAGGGGAAGGCAGTGACCCCTCAGCCTTTTTCAACTCTTCCACTGAGTGAGTGCTTTGATTTTCACAAGGAAATTGGATTGAGGGCATGTGGGTTTTTTGGATATCCAATAACCTGCCTTCTAAAGCCATCATCTTGATAATGCAGAGAGGCAAGCTACTAACCATACTGAAAGGAGAATTAATATTAAGGGCATTTAAATTCAGAGATGAGATTGTCACTTTCTTTAAGTCATTCAGTGGGTGCAGTATTTTATTTGCAGAGTATATACAATTGTGAGACTCTGACAGCTCTCATTGGGCAAGGGAAGAAAGTTGGCCTGCCCTCTTTTCCCCCTTGTTACTTAACTCCAAATCCTGAAATCATGATCCTCACATAAAGTAATCATGGTATAGCTGATCCATATAAATGAGGGATTGTTAATCTGGGGAAACTGTTGAACAGGGAGCCATGATCTTTTGAAGATGCCTATGACTGACATGTTGGGAAAGGAACCCATCTCTTTAATTATATCTCAGAGGAGTCCTAGACCCCTCAAAAGGGCAAAACTGGAATATGTAGCATTACCAATCTGAAGTCATGAAACCAACTATTTTCCACTGTTCTCTGACCTTCACTTCAGAGTGTTGAAAGTACCTTTGCAAGCTTTGTTTACTTTCTGAAGTACTCAAGCTTAATTGAATGTATAATACAGAAATCTATCCAATGATTTGTTTATAGAAATCAGTGTCTTACAGATATTTGTCATGATGTGAGACAGATAAAATGTGAACATGTTGTCTCAGCAGATGCCATGCTCATTTTTTGGTTAATTTATTTTTGGTGCCAGTGATCAAACCAGGGTCTTACGCACACTAATTATGTGGCATTGAGTTACATTCCTAGCCCCTAATTTTTAAAAACATGGTAGGTAGTATTGTGTGATTTCAATATGGATAGTATGATATTCTGAATATATAAAGATTGTGGAATGGCAAAAATCTCATGAACAGACTCTTTTGATAAAAACAAGCTGGTACTTTGCTTATAGGTATGAGCTTCTTGGCAAATGGAGTCAGTTCCTCTTTAGTAAAGTTAAACGGGTAAGGAAGGGGAGAAAGGATTGATTCAAGGAAGAAGAAAGAATGTCACCCTTGAACATTTTCCCAGGAAAGTGCGCTGCCTATATGTGTGAAAGGAAAGAGCTTTTGTTAGAGACCAATCTTATGTCAGAACTAAACTAATACTTAAATCTCTGAGAAATCAATTCACAGCTGTAATTCTGGCCAGAGTCTTGAACAAAAGAAAGCAATATGAGATACTTAATGACAGAGCCCAAGAAAGAGGAAGGAGTGTAGAAACAAAGAATTAGAAGTACAAAGTAATAGCTCTGGAGGTGCCAAATTAAATGACCAATAACCAAATAACCAGTATAAGAAAGTGAACAGTATAGGATCTTATTTCTGACTTTGAGAAGCCCTTGCAAGGGGTAACTGAACTTACTCGTTTTGCCTGTTTGTCTGCCTTCTCAGACTGGCCTGATCATAGATAGCATCATCTTAACTCCTTTGTGTATGTGATATGGAGGAATCAAACCCAGGGCTTCGTGCATGTTAGGTAAGCACTTTACCACTAGGCCCCTCCTTTGGCTCTTTGTCCTATGAGTTCCAGAAGGCGGTGGTGAGAGCTTCTGCAGGAGTGAACCTGCTATTTTACCTCTGTCTTCTACTTCTTGATGGGTGGCACCACAGGGTTGTCAGTGGCTGTAGTTGTGTTCATGTCCAGATATTCTTCAGTCTACAGTCGTTAAAATTGGCTGAGAGTAGATTGTTCCATGTTGATAATAAAATTGACCAGTGCCAGACACTGTACTAGATATTTTACATAATTATGTCATAATCCTCATAGCGACCAAACAGTAGATATTATTGCCTCTGTTTAAAAAATAATAGTAGTGAGGTTAGAGACATGGCTCAGGTGGTAGAGCACCTGCCAACAAGCGTAAAGTGTCATATACTGAGTTTGAGTCCTGGTCTCAGATAAAAATAAATTATTATTTTTGCAGTGCTAGAGATGGAACCCAGGGCTTCTATAACTTATTAACATCCCCCAGAAATAGCCCTAGGCCCAGAAAAATTTCAAGCATGTTAAATTGCAAATAGCATGATGAGCTTCTGTACACATTAACTCTCACACTTGGAAAAACACTGTTTGAAAGTTAACTATTCAAAGTGGCATTGCTAAAGTCCACTTCAGAATGCCAAGTGTAGTCCCTGTTACAAGCTCCTGTTGGTCCTGGACATGCAGAAGCAAGGGAATGGTGGCGAGCCCTCTATTCATTTGGGTAGTATAGAAGTCTCTACCTAGAGCTAGCCCTGGCTTGTTTGCAGATAGCTCTCCCTCCCTCCTATTTCACCACTTCTTTTCTGGTTCTGCTTACTCTCTTGTTTTATTAGTTCTTTGGTATTGGCTGATTTTCAAAGTACTGCCCCCATTTTCAGTGCCCCCGCTCCTAGCATGATGTGCTGAGCATAGCAGGAACTAATAGAATATGTTTAAACTAAGTGGCAGTGGAACTTATTGCCCATTTAGCCTGCAGGTTTGGCATGGCACTATGACTTCCCAAGGATGCTGTGAAGGCCTGGTGGTCATTAAGTTAGATCATCTTAGACATAGCTGCTCATTCAGCCGGCTGGCTCTCTGCTGTTAGCTGCCCTTAGTTCCAGTCAGGTTAAAAACCAGAGGGGGACTGTTCAAGGTCAAAGTCCAAGACAGTGGAATAATTGGCCTCTAGAGTTCTTTTTTTTTTTTTCTTGGTCAGGAAAATGTTGAAGATGAAATTTTCCATGTCTTCCTTTGAACATTTTGAACAAATAACAATGGAATCCCACAGGCTCTTTCCCAGAGTTGAAGCAGTAAAGAACTACCCTCTTTTGCATATTTTTTTTATTAGCTCCTTAAGGTAACCCTCTTGTTCTACTCCCTGGTGATGGGCCAGGGAAAGCTAGAGATGAAAGCTTTGCCTTCCTTCTTCAAAGACAAAGGAGGAAGCTTACAGTAGGTGAGGAGAGTGAAGCTCTGAAGTGTACACAGTGGTTCCAGGTGGAGTGATCTGGGTAGCAGCAGGACACACAGCAGAGGATGGAGTCCGCCCTCTTCTGGGTGTTTCTGGTGCTTTGCTACAAAAGAGTGAGAAAAGGAAGAGCTTTCTCTTCCCAGCAATGCCGCAGCTCCCTGAGCGCAGTGTGTGCAGAATATGCTGTCTTCCCTGGGTAGTGCTGGCCTGTAGGAAGTGCCTGAGCTCCGTGAAGACTTGCTGGGTGCACATGCAAGGCTACGAGACGGGCTCACATCTCTCAACTGCACTGTTACCAGCCCCATGGCTTAGACAAGGAAGGGGCAGCAGTGGGGGCTGGAGGAATGTGTGGCTGGTGCCTGTGTTGGTCAGCCTTCTATTAGCGTAATAAATATCTGAGCTAGATCAGCCTACAAAGAGAAAATAGTTATTTTGTTTCAAGAGTTTCAGAAGTTTCAATCCCCCTTGCTATTGGGCCTGTGACAGGGTCAGGAGCTTGAGGAACAAAACCATGCGCCATGGTGGAGAAGCAAACAAGGAGAGACCAGGGTCCCCCTGTCCCCCTCAGGGACACACTCCACAGGACCTCTCATTAGGTTCCACCTCCCAAATAATTCATTCTGAGAAACAAACCTTCGAGGCCTGAGCCTTAGGGAGCATTTACGATCCAAACATTGCAGTTTGATATAGCTCTCTCCCAGTCTCAGCCTCTCTTTCTGTACTGAGGTTTGAGCCCAGGGCCTCAAGCGTGCTGGGTAAGCACTCTACTACTGAGCTCCTGCACCCTCTTCTGTTTAAAACACTTTATTTACTGCATATCTCTGCAGTGCCTCTTATCAGAGAAAGGTATACATAATTTTAGTAAGGACTCTAAGATTAAGAGCTGCACTGCATTTTAAGTTCTCAAGCTTGGGCAGTGTTACAGTGGTAAAAATTCGTGCTCTGCAGTCAGACAGCATGGTTTCTTTTATTGACCTTGCCATTCACTGACTTTGTGATCTGGGCAAGTTATTTCATCTCTCTAGGCCTCCACTTTCTTAGTGGGAAGTAGGGCTAATAATAGTAACCGTCTCACTGGTTTTGCAAAAATTATGTAAGGCCATTCATGTGAAGAGCTTGACACCATGCGTAAGCTTTAGTAAATGCTTGAGAAATGTTACTCCTTTTAGATCTATGCCATCACCTCCCAGATTGTCATCTTTTCCATTCCAGATTGACTTACTGCTTCCATTTAGATTCCTCATCTCCAAATTCAGCCATCCTTGAATTGAAAATATTTGGGGGGAAAGGTTACACCTGTATTTGACAGGCAGAGATTTTTTTCCTTGTTATTCCCTAAACAATACAGTATAATATAGCATTTTCATAATATCTAGGCATTTTAAGTAATCTAGAGATTGTCTAAAGTATGTGGAAAGATATACATGTTATGTACAAATTCTAAACTATTTAATATGAAACTTGAGCATCTACAGATTTTGGTATCTATCCGAGGGACAACTGTTTATAATGAATTCAATAAATAAAAGATTTAGGATTGAGGATTGTTTCTCAGTCCTTGATTCAGCTCTTGAACCCACTTGTATATCTATATGTACATATACATCTAAGCACTCAGATTTTGGTATCCACAGGGATATTTGAACCAATCCTAACAGAAGTCCTGATCTAAGATTTAGGAAACAGGAGTTGGTTTCTGTTATTAGTGAACTGGAAGGTCTAAAAGCACTTTTTCTTACCTATAATATTGGACTAGGTTATTTTAGAAGTTGAATCGTATCTCCTCATTTTCAGTGTATATAAGAATTTTAACTAATCTAGAGATTATAGTAATCTCAAGATTATAGCTTCACCCCCATTGTTTCCATTCCTTACTTTCATTCCATACCAGTTGCTTAAAACTAACCATATGATTGTCTATGATGTGTTTGTTTGTAAAGCCAATTAGATAACATTTAATATATACAGACAATACATATATGGCTTAAAATGATGAAACAGGGGGCCGGGAGTTTGGCCTAGTGGTAAAAGTGCTTGCCTAGCATGCATGAAGACCCAGGTTCGATTCCTCGGCACCACATACATAGAAAAAAAAAAAAGCCAGCAGTGGTGCTGAGGCTCAAGTGGTAGAGCTCTAGCCTTGAGAAAGTACAGGACAGTGTTCAAGCCCTGAGCTCAAGCCCAGAACTGGCAAAAAAAAAAAAAAATATATATATATATATATAATTATATGTATATGTATGTATATAGAGAGAGACAGAGACGGTAGGTGGTTATAGGTAATAATAATTAACATTTAATGAACGTTTAAAGTATTTTAAGAACTATTCTTTAATGTTTACAGCTACCTTTTGAAATAAGCACTAATATTACCCCTGCTTTACATATGAGGAAATTGAGGCCCAGTAAGTTAAGCAGCTTGCTTAAGTTGTAAGTCAGTAATAGAGATGAATAGGGATTCATACCGGGCTGCCTGTCTCCGGAGCCTATGCCATAAACCTTTACTGTTGAGCAAACAGTCTTTAACACCACAGTGCCAGATAGAATGCTCCCTAGTGGCCAGGGTCCATTCACTTTTACATTAGTTGGGAACTTTTTTTTTTTTTTTTTTTTTTTTTTTTGGTCAGTCCTGGAGCTTGAACTCAGGACCTGAGAACTGTCCTTAGCCTTTTTCAAGAGTAGAGCTCTACCACTTGAGCCACAGCACCACTTCTGGCTTTGTCTATGTATGTGGTACCGAGGAATTGAATTCAGGTCTTCATGCATGCTAGGCAAGGACTCTACCACTAGGCTAAACTCCTAGCCCCAGATGGGAAGTTTTGAATTTTGAATTCTGTTCTGTGTTAATACGTGGTCCAGATTTATTCTCTACTGGGAAAAAAATGTGTTGTTAATCAAGTTATGAAAACTCAGGAATCATCCACATTTGACCTGAGCAGAAGGTATCTATCAGTTACCAGTGACAACGCCAAGGGTCTTATACGCCTAAGAGGCTGGATTTGAAAGCATTGAAGTGGTAATTGCTTGTTGAGACCCTTGAGACTGCAGGATAAAAAGTTGGCATTAAGTATAATGCAGTCACAATCCCTCGTCACTCATTAGATCAGCATGTTACTCGGGGATTTTGCAGTCAGGTCTATGAAGAGCAGTTTGGATGAACTGGATCAGAGCAACATGCCCAGAAAGGCACCTGAGTCTCACAGAGCCTCCTTCTTTTGTAATAGCCTTGAAGAATCACTTCTTTCTATGAATTAGTCACAAGATAAGAGGATACAAGCAGTTTCTTATGCTGACTATTTTGATGTTGTTGCCTCCTTGTATTTTGTAGGGTGTCTCAGAAGATTTTCCTGAGGAATTGAGACCATCTAGAAAATTAGATGACTAGAAGGATTGTTATAGGCTCATCAAGAATCCACTGTCAGCTACGGCTCTGGGAATTTGGAAATAAGCCTTCCTAGTGGCCTTAAGTCTTTAACATATCTCTTCCTCCTTGAGACTCTGTGAGGTGGTGATGATAACGACTAGCAGCTAACTAATTCATTGAGCACTTTATTCTTGCCTTACATGCCAGAGTCATTTTCTCTCCCAACATCCTAATGAGAGAGGTATCATGATTATCCCTATTTTTAGGTAAGGAAACAACTTCCATTAGGTTACTATCCCTTATTTTTTTTTTTTTTTTGCCAGTCCTGGGCTTGAGCTCAGGGCCTGAGCACTGTCCTTGGACTTTCTCAAGGCTAGAGCTCTACCACTTGAGCCTCAGCACCACTTTCGGCTTTTTTCTATGTATGTGGTACCAAGGAATGGAACCCGGGTCTTCGTGCATGCTAGGCAAGCACTTTAACCACTAGGCCAAACTCCCAGCCCTACTATCCCTTATTAACAGCACTTAAAAAAAAAATCACAAAGAGCCTGATGTCAGTGGCTCATGCCTGTGATCCTATCTATTCAGGAGGCTGAGATCTCAGAATCACAGTTCAAAGCCAGCCAGAGTAGACAAATCTGAGACCCTTATCTCCAGTTAACCAGTGACAACCAGAATTGGAGATGTGGTTCAGATAGTAGAGTGCCAGCCACAAGTGGGGGGGGGAGAGGCCCTGAGTTCAAGGAAAAGTGTGTGTGCGTGCACATGCATGTACGTGCACGCGCACACACACACCAAGTACCTGCAAGTTACCATTTTATTTTTCTTTACTCATGAGGCTAACTGCGTGTATATGTGTACAAGTACTGCAACTTGAACTTAGGGCCAGAGCCCTGTCCCTGAGGTTTTAATCTCAAGTCTTGTATTCTATCGCTTGAGCCACAGTTCCACTTCTACTTTTTGGTGGCTAATTGGAGATAAAGGTCTCATGGCCTTTCCTTCCTGGGCTGGCTTTGAACTTTGATCCTCAGATCTCAGCCTCCTGAGTAGTGAAGATTATAGGCACCCAGTAAAGTCAGCTTTTTTCTCATATCAGTTTATTGACTTCATTTCTTCTGTGGATCATTAGGTTTTTCTCTGAACATTTAAAACAAAAATTAAATGGTAATTTTTTGTTCATTTGTACAATAATTTTTACTTATTACACATATGCTATACCACTTTAACTACAATTCCAGCCTTTAAGTAATTCAAGTCTCTTTTTACTTTTTGTGGTACTGGGGATTGAACTCAGGGTCTGGCGCTCACTATGCAATGTTCTGTCTCTGGGCTAACAAACCTAGTCCTTTTAAATGTTGTAAATTATTATTTAAATTTTTTGTTCTTGATTTACAAAACTTTTCAGTTCTATTGATAGTAGATTGGAAAATTTGAAATCACATGTTCCCTGAAACCATTAGGTCATTTTTTTTAATTAGTTTTTTTTATTAAAGAATTTATTAACATTGATTTTTACATCATATTTCAAATGTCATGTTTAACAAACAAGTATTCAAGAAGGGAATCTCTATATACAATCACTGCGTTGGGTCATTTTTATAGCGTGGATTTATTTTCTTACTGAAAGAGCTATGAATAGTTAATATTTGACATGAGAAAGGGTATCAGTGTTCAAGACGTGTCCACTACTGACAGATGTAACTAATCCTTCTATATTACCGCAACGATGAAATACAATTAAAAAAAAGTACCACAGTTTAATAAGTTTTAAAAAAGTTGATATTTGAAGCTGGGTGCTGGTGGCTTACACGTGTAATCCTAGCTATTCAGGAGGCTGGGATCTGAGGATCATGATTTAAAGCTAGCCCTGGCAGGCAAGTTCATGAAACTCTTATCTCTAGTTAACCACCAGAAAACCAGAAGTGATGCTATGGTTCAAAATGGTAGAGTACTAGCCTTGAGTGAAAAGCTCAGGCCCTGAATTCAAGCTCCACGTCTGACAAAAAAAAGTTGAGGAGCCAGGAGTTTGACCTAGTGGTAGAGTGCATGCCTACCAAGCACAAAGACCCAGGTTCCATTTCTCAGTTCCACATACATAGAAAAAGCCAGAAATGGTGCTGTGGCTCAAGTGGTAGAGCTGTAGCCTTGAGAAAGCCCAAGGACAGTACTCAAGCCCTGAGTTCAAGCCCCAGGACTTATCACACACATGCACAAAGCTGATATGCACATTCAAATTGCAGAATAGTAAATGTGCTCTGTAGCATGCCTCATACTCTGCCAATACACAAGGTTACATGACAATCCTCTCCACTGAGAGCCTGTGGGGTGTAGTTAGGAGTTTGGTATTTTGGTTCAAATATTGACTGGGGACCCAGAAACTGGGATTCTGGTTCTATCCTGTCATTGCTTAGACTAACATTACTTGGGCAGGCCACATAATTTCTTCATTTGTAAACTAGTAGGGAAGAATTATATAGTTTCTTATGATGAATTTACTTACATAGTTCTCCGATTTTTTTTTTTTTTTTGGTCAGGTGTGTGGCTTGAACTCAGGTCCTGAGTGCTGTCCCTGAGCCTTTTTGTGCTCAAAGTTAGTGTGCTAACCACTTGAGTCACAGTGCCGCTTTCTGGTCTTTGATTTTTATTATTTTTTCTTTGTATTTTCAGTTGGTATTAAGATTTGAACTCAAGGCCTCCCACTTCAACTATCTTTTATTGTCTGATGGGCACCATTTCATGTATGTTATATTGATAAATGCTTTCTTTTTCTGTGTTTTAGTGTGGTGACAAGTGGCGGACTGGCTATAAGGTAACCAGAGCAGTGGGTAAGGCATGTAGAGAAAGCAGTGGAAACAGTGGGAGCAGAGAGAAAGGGAGCAAATGTTGAGTCTTCTGCAGCCAGTACACTGGTACCATCCATGGTAGATGGCTTAGAAGAAAGTGAGAAGAGGGTGAGTGTGAAGTGTATTGGGAGTTCTTGGGTTAAGGAGGATATGCTAGATAGATGTCAAAACTAAAGAAAAGCCTGAGTGGTAGAGGCAATAGTAAAAGGGGAGAGAGAGAGAATGGGAGGGATTAGCACATGGTCAGTGCTGCTAAATATCTGCCAAAGGTCATCTCAAAAACCAAACAGAAGAGCCTATGAAACAGAGACAGAGGACTATCAATGCCAGACCCTACCTTTAAAATAAACTAAAGCAAAACAGGTCAGAGCATATCTGAAGTGTTCAGGCAATCATTAGTTTGAACCCCTAGTATTGAGAGAGAAAAATCACCTTTAGTTGTTGCCATTGGCTCACAGCTGTAACCTTGCTACTCAGGAAGCCAAAATTTGAGACTCAATGTTCAAAGCCAGCCACAGTAGACAAATTTGAGAAACTCTTTTATGTCCAATTAACCAACAAAAAGCAGACAGGTGACTCAAGTTGTAAAGCACCAGCTTTAAGTAAAAAACTGAGAGTGTAAGGCCCTGAATTCAAGCCCTAGTATTCGCACAGAAACAAAACAACAACAAAGAACAGAAAAACCCACACCAAAGCAGAATTCATCAGTGTACCTATGTCACTGGAGAGACTAGAGCCACAGAAGAGTCCAGGAACTCTTTGATGGAAGAAACAAGACAGTTCAGTAGGCTAGATACATTGACCCTCAGGCATTTGCTTTCATGGTAGAGGCAGACGTATCAGGCAGGCTTCCACTGTTGGCTACCTGCAAGAAACTCTTTTTGTTCTTCTCAATGATGCTGAAAGGTTTTCTGATGATATTTGACTTTGCTACTTGAAGTTTTTCACAGATAGCTGCAAAGAATAAACATTATGCATTGTGAACTAGTGAACTGACTGATTTATATTTGGTTTCGGTTTAGATTAAATTATCCAAAGTCAGATTAGCTGTGGAACTAAGAGAATAGAGCTTCTATATCTGCTAGATCACCAAGTAAACTAGATCTTTTGGTAAATTAAGTTCAAGCCATCTAGGGATGTCGCTTGGTAGACATGCAAAACCACTCTTTCTCAGGGACACATCTCTACCCAGCTTTCAGTGGAAACAGCAAGGTGCCTCAAATGCAGGTAATTCCCCACTAGCTGGTCAGCAGTACATGGCTCCTGAAAATGGGACTAGGGAACAATGGCAGTGAATCCAGAAGTCCTGCCAACCAGAGACCAAGTTTGGAATGAAGGACCAGGAGCCAGGCGCATCTGCATTTGGCCTGTTCAAACTTACTGACTGTGTAGTCTTGAGCAAATTGCCAGCTTTGCTGAACACTATCTTCCCCTTCTGTAAGATAGGGATAATGTGGTATCTATGTGAGAGGGATGTTAAGGGTATTAGGTGGGAAAGTGTATGGGAAGAGCTCAGCTCAGTTCCAGACATTATAATTATGGTGGAGCAGTTGGTGACCTTGCCAAAAGCAAGGACATGTAAAAGCAGGGTGAGTGGGCCACAAAAAGATATCTTGATCTCCTCTATTACCCCTTGGATGAGGGAAGGTTTCTGTCCTAGAATTATGGAGTTGGTTGAGCACATGAAAGCTGACTGGACAGAACAGACTAACAGGAGTTCATTAGGCACCTGTTCACACAGTCTGGAGGAGGGTGCAACAGCAGACGGGGCTGGGAGATGGGGTCGGGAGGAGAGAGGGTTCACTTAGGAGCAGAGTTAACAACAAGGGTCTGTGAACAGCAGTTTTTGTACATAAGGAAGATGAGGTACTCCAGGTTTCTGCCAGAGAACGTGATTAACTTGTTTGAATATTTTGGTCCTGGCACTACTCAGGGATAAGTGATAGGAAGATGGTTTGCCTAGGGAACCTGGTACAGAGTGGGGAGGGGCTGGTGGTGGGGTCCTTTGAGATCCTCCCAAGTTTTCCAGATGCCAAGGCAACATGTGATATTGAGCTTTAATTTTCTGCCTGACATTACAAAAGAGAATACTGGCCTTGAATGCTGCTTAGTATTCAAGCATTTCAGAGGCTCTGGGTAGGGGGTTATCGAAGAGAAGTTGTTAGATTCTGTGTGGGGAAAATAGATGGTATATTGTCTAGAGTGAAAATGTCACAATAGGTCATTCGTAGTGGCAAGAGCCAAGATTTCTTCACTGTATGCAGTTCCACATAACAGTAACTGATTCTCTTTGTCATCATAGGCCTTTAGAGAGGCTTAACCAGGTCCCCATGGCTGCTTCATTCTAGGTCAGGAATAGCTAAAGGTAGGACAGGGCCTGTCTTGGTCTAGTTACTTTGGCAGCTGCCAGGGAAACCTGTCACCTCAGAAGACCAGGTTGCACTTAAAATGCATTCTTGAAAGCATCTGGGTGGGCTCCAGTAAGCTCTGGAGCTGTTTGCTGAAGGGCTGGTTATAAAATTATCAGAAGTTTGTAGATTTATTCCCAGAGCCAATACCGAGTTTGTTCCTTGAGTACTGTGGAGTTTTTGTTGTTGTCTTTTTTTGTTGTTGTTTTCAAGAGCTGGTGTAAAAGGGAGGGATATGACGATAGCTTATAAGTTTTCAGAGATGAAGATTGGTTAAAACATTTGATAATAGTTACATGTGGGAACAAATAGGAATGGAGGTGTGACAATGTTAGGTAGTTTCGACTACACAGCAGCATCTGTGTCTTCTTATGACTTTTTAGAAGTGCAGAATCTCAGCATCACACCAGCACTTCTGGATCAGGATTTTTCTTCCACAAGATCTTCACATGCTCCTTATGCATATCGAAGTTTGAGAAGCTGTTCTAGTGGAGAGAAGGGTCAGACAGACCAGATGAACACTTCAGCTCTTCTGCTAATGTGTGGTGAGCTTGTTATATAATCTCTCCACTACTAGGACCTTACTTATACTTGGGCTTAAAACTGTTTTGCATAGTTGTTAGTAGTAAAGCAAGTAAAAAGACAGCTTAAGAGCAGCGCGCGCCAGTCCCGCGGATCTGTCTCTTGCTTCAACAGTGTTTGGACGGAACAGACCCGGGGACTCCTCTTTCCCGCCAGCGACTACCTTCGGATCTCCTCTCCACTCACAACCTTATCTTCTCGCCCGTCGCCTGCTTCCAGGACCAACCAACGCCTTCTTGGTGTGTGTGTGTGTGGTGAGCCATGACCTCCCAGATTCGTCAGAATTATTCCACCGAGGTGGAGGCTGCTGTCAACCGCCTGTCAACTTGCATTGGCGGGCCTCCCACACCTACCTCTCTCTGGGCTACTATGTCGATGGCGACGATGTGGCTCTGGATGGCGTGGGCCACTTCTTCCGCGAGTTGGCGGAGGAGAAGCGCGAGGGCGCCCACCGTCTCCTGAAGATGCAGAACCAGCGTGGCGGCCGCGCGCTGCTCCAGGATGTGCAGAAACCTCCTCACGATGAGTGGGGTAAAACCCTGGAAGCCATGGAAGCCGCCCTGGCCTTGGAGAAGAACCTGAACCAAGCCATTTTGGACCTTCATGCCTTGGGTTCTTCCCGCTCGGATCCCCATCTCTGTGACTTCCTGGAGAACCACTTCCTGGATGAAGAGGTGAAGCTTATCAAGAAGCTGGGCGACCATCTGACTAACCTCCCAGGCTGGCTGCTCCTCAGGCTGGGCTGGGCGAGTATCTCTTCGAACGTCTCACCCTCAAGCACGACTAAAAGATCCCAGAGTCCAGCAGCCTTTGAGGGCCATTTCTGCATCGCCTGACATCAGGGTTTTCACCTGAGCTTCTCCCTCTAGCCACTGGGCAACTTCCTAACTAAACACCCTGTAGCCCTTTCCAAGCCATGGACCAAATGAAATAAAGCTTTTTGCAGCAAAAAAAAAAAAAAAGACAGCTTAAAAACAGTAACGTTGGATGTTGGGGTGTCTAGTAAGAATAAGAACATAAACTGGAAGGAACTGAGCAAGGCCAAGTCTATTTATTCAGAAAAGTGCACGATTAAACTAGGCATCTAGTGGCTCATGCCTATAATTCTGGCTACTCAGGATGCTGAGATCTGCGGATTGCAATTCAAAGCAGCCTGGGCATGAAAGTCTGAGACACTTAACTCCTATTAACCACCAGAAAGCTAGAAGTGGCATTGTGGCTCAGCTCCCAAGCCTAGAGCTCAAGTCCCATGACCACAAAAGAAAGAAAGAAAGGGACCGGGAGTTTGGCCTAGTGATTAAAGTGCTTGCCTAGCATGCATGAAGACCCGGCTTCGATTCCTCGGTACCACATACATAGAAAAAAGCCAGAAGTGGTGCTGAGGCTCAAGTGGTAGAGCTCTAGCCTTGAGAAAGTTCAAGGACAGTGCTCAGGCCCTGAGCTCAAGCCCAGGACTGGCAAAAAAAAAAAAAAAAAGAAAGAAAGAAAGAAAAAAGAAAGAGAACAATTTTGGCATCAGCCAAAATGTGGCAAGCAAACACAGAGCAGGCAGGCTGCTCCCTTTTTAATTCCTAATCCAGCAGGCCACACCCCTTTTCTCACATTGACTGAGCACAATCTTCAAGAAGAATATGGGCTTTTTGACAGGTTGTAATTAAAATTCAAGGAGCTTCCAATGGAATGTCTTAATTAAAATGCAGCAGGAAAAATAATGTAATGTAAAAACAATTCTCTCAAGATTAACAAGAAGCTGATTATTTTAACAGAAAAGATGCTTTTCTCACAGTAAGGTACTTTATCATTAGCTATTACAGGTTATTTGATAAATAATGCCCTGTTATAATTTGCTATATAAAAAGAAAGAGCAGAATACCATTATGGCTAACCCTGACATGAGGTATGAATTGCCAGCTAAGAAAAACATTGTCACCTGATACAGTACCACACACCGATAATCCTATATTGAGGAAGGAGTATGTGTTTAAGGCCAATCCTGGCTACACAGTGAGATTGTGTCTCAAAAATCCAACCACTGGCTGGGTGCTGGGGGCTCACAACTGTATTCCCAGCTGTTCAAGAGGCTGAGATTTGAGGGTCATGGCTCAGGAAAGTCCATGAGACTTTTTTTTTTTTTTTTAGTCCATCATGAAACTTGAACTCTGGGCCTGGGCACTATCCCTGAGCTCTTCAGCTCTGCCCCTAGAACTGCAGTCCCACTTCCAGTTTTCTAGTGGTTAATTGGAGATGAGTCTCACATTCTTTAGTACCTGGGCTGGCTTTGAACCTCAGTCCTCGGATCTCAGCCGTCTGAGCAGCTAAGATTACAGGCGTGAGCCACCCCACCCAGCTCCATGAGACTCTTATCCCCAGTAAGTGGAGCTATGGCTGAAGTGGTAGAGGGTTAGCCTTGAGCTCAGGTACAGTACCCTGAGTTCAAGCCCCAGGACCGGAACCAAAAAAATAGTGATCAATGGCTAAGTCTTAGCATCCAATGAGTCCTTCTCATTGCAGAGGAATGACCCATGGCCTAGCGATCGAGACTTGAATTTCCACACAGACTGCCCTTGAGTAGCCCTGTGGCCCTCACCACGCCACCTAACGCTTCTGTGCCTAGTCCTCATCTGTAAAACAAGGATAGATGGGATTGTGAGCTATAGATACCAGTACAGAAATGAAATGTTATTATCGACATCATTTCTCCATGGTAGCACCTTTAGAATATTCCACAATGGAGTTCTTCAGAGAGCTATTCTGGCTATCTGGATTTCCCATTGACCAGAATGTGCCCCCTGAAGGAAAACACACTGGCTATTCAGGTGTTGTTCTAATTTGGGTTTTGGGGGGTTTTGTTGTTTTTTGTTTGTTTGTTTGTTTTGTTTTGTTTTGTTTTTTTGCCAGTCCTGGGGCTTGAACTCAGGGCCTGGGCACTGTCCTTTAGCTTTCTGAAGGCTAATGTTCTACCTCTTGAGCCACAGCACCATTTCTAGCTTTTCCTGTGTATGTGGTATTGAGGTATGGAACCCAGGGCTTCATGCATGCTAGACAAGCACTTTACCACTAGGCCACAGTCTTGGCCCTATTGTTCCAAATTTTGGGTATTGGAACCAAAGTAGACTAATATTTGGGATGGACTAGTGATGATGCCATTAGAAACAATAAGTGTATATAATGGGGGAGAGACTGCCAACCTATGCATGTCAAGCACAAAAATCTTCATTCCTTACACAGTATATTGCTGCCTATCAGACTCTTTGTTCGAAAAAATACCAAATGACAGCTGCTTTTGAACTTGAGAAATCTGGGCCTGTTGAAAGCTATAGTCACCCTTTTCTAACCTCACCAATCCTCCTTTCATTCGCAGAAATAATTGCTATGGGTTCTTTTTTAACTTAGCTGATTCCTTAGACAGTTGAAAGTTTAAACCATCTTTTTATATGTAGCATATCCCCCCCATTTCTTGTCTCTGTGTGATCTTTGCTCTAATTATGTTGATAGTACCCGTTACTTCCCCTGGCCCTGCTTGTTTGTGAAATACTAAATAGCCATGGGGTTAAGGCAGACTAGGATCACAGTGCCTCTTAGGACCTCAGTTTTCTCCCTTACAAAGAAGGAGATTGGTCTGAGGTCATTTGGTTAGGTGACAGGAGTACGTGATAGATGAAGCAATGAACTCCTGCTCCAGGAAAGCAATGAAAAGGGCTCTCCAAGGACCCTTCCAGCTCTCTGGCTCCTGCAGAGCCTAAGCATCAAGAGAGAGGTCAGGATTTTATTCAAGAGATGAGGATTATCCCTAGTAACAAAAAAGGAAGGCTCTAAGCAGGCAAGGTCTCATCAGACGGGACCAAAAGTGGTGCGCCTCAAACCATGAGGGGCTGATGTGCCCCAAAGAGAGAGGCAGAATTGTTAGGTGAATGGGAATTGAAGACTCGACTAAAAAAGAATTAGAACAGTTTGCTATCTTGGAAATAGAAATACAGGCATAGGTAAGTGCAGCTTTGCTCTGCGCACTTCCTTGTGGCTACTGGTAGACACTGTGTAGAAGATGCCTGATGTCTTTTTCCCCCTTCTTCCAGTGCTAGTTGTTAGGAAAGATCAAGTGGAAGAAAGGAAAGAAAAAGGAAAGAAAGAAGAGGGACCTCAACAGATCAGATCAGATTTTAATTATCACCGAAGAGGGGTGCCAAGCAGCATAAAACAGAGTCAGAGATACAAGAATCAGAGAGAG
The DNA here is from genome assembly GCF_031878675.1 of Megascapheus bottae. Classification (NCBI taxonomy): domain Eukaryota; kingdom Metazoa; phylum Chordata; class Mammalia; order Rodentia; family Geomyidae; genus Megascapheus; species Megascapheus bottae. Next base: position 71,387,028 of record NC_143514.1, on the reverse strand, counting down.
AAGGGGACCTGGGGTGTAAGTATAGTAAAATGAAGGAGCTGTTAGATTGTGAAAATGGGAAGCTGCTGCACACAGCAGTCTCATCAGGGGCAGTGTGCACTTTTAGAAAGGGCCAAGGGTGAGCTAGAGTGAGATTTTTTGACTCAGGCGGAGGGTGTGCGTCAGTGGGCCATGAAGACAGCATTGGTTATGAAAACAATGCGGATTCCCATCACTAGTTTCCACTTGTTACTGGCAGGCGTAGTTCCTTTGCTCTGTATCGGACCTTATGTACCACACTTCTCAACAGCAAGTGGTTTTTGGAGATCTGTTCCTGGCAAGCCAGTGTTCTTATGTACTAATGCCAAGTACATACTAGGTGTCTTCACTGTCGGGGGCAGGGTCAAGTGTGCCTCTCCCTCTGTTTGGATGTCACTTTTTTTTCATCTATTGAAATTTCCCAATTTGCAATTACAAGCTCTAGCCAGCCCTTTCCATCTCTTGGCCTCTCTGTGAGATCTGTTTTTCCCCATTTCTCTTCTTCCTTCCTTCTTTTTTGTCTCTTATGGATTGAGTCCCTTTTAAGAACTCTGTTTTCACAACAGTATTGGGCCAACTTTTTTTTTACCAGCTCCCAGAAGACAGGATCTTGTTTTATGTTCCACTCAGCCACCACACAACTCCTGGCAGTGGGCAGAGGTGGTAGACACTTAACTCATAGACAGTTAATGGGAAAATAGTGCAGTAAAATGGGGATAGTTGAGGCAAAAGAAAAGAGTCTCTAGCTCTCTCATAGTGGCAGCAAAGGCCCTGGCTTGAGCGTATGCTGAGGAGCTTGCCAGCAATTGTGTACTTCTGAGTATCTGCTTTTTTCAATTCCACAATGTATATTGATACTATAAATCTTCAGAGTTACTTTTTTTCCTGTTCATTTAAAGGGCCTCCGTGTCCTACAAACCATTTGCTTTTTCTAGTCTTTCTCTTGTGTTGTTTCTTTGTAATTTAACCTCCAAATTTCCAAGTCATTTTTGGACCAACACAAATTTAAATATAAATAAATATTCCTTTTTCACCTTTAGAATGCTGGCCTAGTTTTTTACTTTGTGTTGAATTTTCATTTGTGTTTTCGGTCATTATACAACACTTGGTTCCATCAATTAAGTGTCTTCTAAGTATCTTTGTTCTCTGTCAGTATTGTTCCTTTGAGGAACATTTATCTTTCTGGCGTTTTTCATTTTCTGGTGTTTTTCATTGCTGTTGTTGCTTTCAAGTTTTTTCCATGAGAACTTTGACCTTTTTTTCAAGCTTAATAACATAATTTTGGTTGCTTGTTAATCTACAGGACCCAGAGATTGCAACATGCAGTGATCTGCATGGCTTCTCACCACTGAAAGAATACTTGCATTGTGGCCGGGAGTTTGGCCTAGTGGTAGAGTGCTTGCCTAGCATGCATTAAGGCCCAGGTTCGATTCCTCGGTACCACATACATAGAAAAAAGCCAGAAGTGGTACTAAGGCTCAAGTGGTAGAGCTCTAGCCTTGAGAAAGTCCAAGGACAGTGCTCAGGCCCTGAGCTCAAGCCCAGGACTGGCAAAAAAACCAAAAAACCAAAAAAAACCAAATACTTACATTGTATTTCAAAGGAAGGTAGAAGAAGCACAGTAAAATATATGTTAGAGGTTTTTACAGTTTATTGGTTAGATGAGTAAAGTAGAATTTAGCATCTGCAGTACATTTCCATTGCTCCCAAATCACTGGTTTACCCCTTGTGATTACATACATTTATTTAACTCTAGAATCTATACCCAGAAGTGGTCTATAAGGATTAGTTTAATTAATTAGTTTAATTCATTTAATTGTTGATTTATAGAAAAATACTTAAGCAGACATATGAAGATGATAAGCTTGTTTGGCAACTAACATACAGTGCCTGCTGTATGCTTAGCACTATTTTAAGTATAAACACACCCACACACTGATAAGCAACATAGTTGGTTTTTGAAAAATGTAAACAGATTTCTGCCTTTGAATAAAAGTTTTACCTGGTGTTTTTTTTTTCTGTGATTATTAATACTTTTGGATGTACTTTTACCATCTGACCTATTTAGTGTTTGCTGTACTCTTGCCTTTCTCTTCCTACTACTGTATTGGTAACATTTTTCTTACTGTCTTTCTTGGTTTGTAAACACTTCATTAAACACACACTCTCTCTCTGCCTCCTCTCCCCACCTGCTGAGTGTGTGTGTGTGTGTGTGTGTGTGTGTGTGTGTGTGAGAGTGTGTGTGAAAGAGAGAGAGAGAGAGAGAGAGAAAGAGAGAGAGAGAGAGAGAGAGAGAGAGAGAGAGAGAGAGAGAGAGAGAGAGAGAGAGAGAGAGAGAGAGACCGTGTGTTTGCCTGTCTGTGTGTTATTGAGTATTGAACTTGAGGTTCATTCATACTAGGTAAATGCTTCACAGCTGAGCTACACTCTCTTCTCCCTCATGGATCTCGACCCTGTGAATCATTTTGATGTGTGTTATATAATTAAAAAGATGACTGAATGTGTAGGTATAGCTAAAATTCAGAGTGTTTTTAAATGGATATGGAAAAGAATGAACAAGATAAAAAAAAAACAGGAATCATTGTCACTACCAAATAATGAATATTAACAACTGTTTCAGACACTGTTCTTCCTTTCAATAGTTCTGTGGTGTGTAGTGCATACTTTTATTATCATCACCATTTTACAAATAAAATATGGCCCAGAGTGGTTATGTAACATGCCCAGGGTCACATAGCTAGTGTGTACAGGGTAGAGCACAAAATCAAGCAGTGTGATGCGGATGTTTATTCTCTCAAACCCTACCATTCACTGCCTCTGTTAAATAAAGTAAAGCATGGAAGTTAGCTAGGATTAGAGGGTTCTAGCAGATTTATTGTCTGATAAGTGTGTGTGTTGATGTGTAAGGAAATAGAAGCTGGGGGCAGGTTATTACTACTCAAAGTTCTGGATCTGTCCACTTAGCTACTTATCCAAACACCTATACAACCACTATTTTATTTTATTTTGTTTTTGAGTATTAAGGTGAGCAAAGTTCTGATTTCTTTCTTAATAACTAACCAGCTAGTTTTCCTTCATTTTATTTTTTTTTATCACGGTAAATTAGTTTGACCTGTGTTTCTACTTTCTATAATTGGACCAAGTAGTATGTACTCTTTTATGTCCGGTTTCTTTGATGTAGCATAGTATCTTAAAGATTTATCCACATTATAGGTATAACAGTTTATTCTTCATTAGAAGAATTTATATGCAGTCCCTTAAGTAGTCATACCAGTTTACACTTCTAACAGTATATGAGAGCTTTCGTTACCTAATACTTTCACTAACTTTTGGTGTCACTAGTCTTTCTGGTGTTTAGCTGTTTTAGAGGATGTGATGTTTAGCAATTTCTCTGCTAAACACATTATCTTTTCTCTAACTCATTTTCCCTCCTATAGTTAATTCAGTGAGAAGTCACTGAGACTATTAATTTGAAACACAGACTCTAATGATTATTTATTATCTTGTAGCTACTTGGTTGATTGGTATTTCACTTAATATTTGAAAACTGTTGCTTCATCTCTTCTGACATCTATCAATGGCAGTAAGACGTTTATCAGTCTACTTGTCATTCTCTTATAAATAGTATCTTTTCTTGGTTCACTTAAACTTTTTTCTTTGTTGTTGCTATTTTTAAAGTTTTCATTCTGAAGACACGTTTATATCTATATTTAGTTTTGAGAAGGTCTCAGAAACAATGCCTTGAGATTGCTTTTCCACATGTTCTCTCCATCTGGAATACTGACTGAAATGCATTCTCAGTCTCTTAGTCTCTGAGAGTCCATGGCCCTTAACTTTTTTTCATACTTTCTTGACTTCTTAACTCTGCTACTTTCAGAGCAATTTTTTCAGGCTTCTCTTCATCCTCACTAATTTTATCTTTCACTATGTCTACTCTAATTTACATCAGCCTATTCCTTTTTTTTTTTTTTTCTTCTGATGGTCATGGGCTTGAATTCTGGCCCTGGGCGCTGTCCCTGAGCTTCAGCCCAAAGCTATCACTCCACCACTTAAGCCACAGGTGCCACTTCTGGTTTCCTAGTGGTTAATTGGAGATAAGCATCTCACAGACTTTCATGCCCAACTGGTTTTGAACTGCAGTCCTGAGATCTCAGCTTCCTAAGTAGCTAGGATTAAAGGCATGAGCCACCACCCATACTCTACTCTGTCTGTTCTTTTTTTCATACTGTCTTATTCTTTCATTATGACTTTATCTGTTTGGAAAATTAAGCACAATTTGTGTTTTATAGTCCATAATTTTTATGATTTTTGCCGTTTGGATATGCTGTTTCTCCTGTTCCCTACATATATTGGCTTTCTTTCACTGTGAAGTCATGTGATTCATTGCATCTATGACTTTATGTTTTGTTTTTGTAGGAATGTGGGAAGACTTCTCTTCTGTGACCTCTTATTTTTATCCTTCAACTCCAACACCTGTTTGCATTTCTTTCTCTACCTATAGGTGTACTCTTCAGCATATTTAAATTTTTGTTGTTATTGTTGGTCATGGGGCTTGATCTCTGGGCCTGGACGCTGTCGCTGGGCTCTTCAGCGCAAGGCTACCACCCTACCCCTTGAGCTACAGCACCACTTCTGGTTTTCTGGTGGTTAATTGGGGATAAGAGTCTCACAGATTTTAGTCTCAGCCTGGCTTTGAACTGTGATCCTCAGATCTCAGCCTCCTGAGTAGCTAGGATTATAGGTGTGAGCTACTGTGCCCAGCTAGCATATTTAATTTTTAAAAATATTGTATTGGGTCAGGAGTTTGGCATAGTGGTAAAATGCTTGCCTAGCATGCACAAAGTCCCAGGTTCGATTCCTCAGTACGACGTACATAGAAAAAGCTAGAAGTGGTGTTGTGGGTCAAGTGGTAGAGCTCTAGCCTTGAGAAAGTCCAAGGACAGTGCTCAGGCCCTGAGTTCAGAGCCCAAAACTGGCTAAATAAATAAATAAATGTCTAAAAAATATTGTACTACATGTGTAACTTAACTAATACATGGCATCATTTTGACTATGTGTTATGCACAATTATACATGAGATCTCATCTTGTTGTTTATACTTTTTACTTAATGCTAGGCACTTAATATCGAGCCATATTCCTCTCTGAATAGCACACTGAGTGGGTGTAAGTTTAGCTTGTTTCTTCCACTGTAGATACACAGATATGCAAGACAAATGCTTCAAAATAATCAAGCTGTTTATTTTCTTTTTATTAAAACAAAAAGAATATCCTCAGTACCTGAAATGAAAGAGACATGAAAATCAAAACCAGACCAGTAGGTAGTATTAAGACCATAGATGCCTGTTTGAATTTCTGGTCTACCTAGGCCGAGACTGGCAGGGAGGTTTGTTAATGCTGACATGAGATTGGAAATGAGATCTCAGGACTTCTTGAACTACTTGTTGGTTTGTTAGTTTTGGTGGTACTGGGGATCAAGCCCAAGAAGAACTTTTATAAGCCCTCTAACCACTTGAGCCACACCTCTAGCCCTGTTCATCTGTTTTTAAAATCTGTACATTTTAATAATACTGATATTAAAACAGACTACTTACACAGCAGGATTAGATATTCTCAAAAGTCTTATTTGAGCAAACTGAAAAAATTATACAACTTAATGAATGCCTATTAATGTCAGCTATATGATGTAGATGTGGTTTAGAGTGGCTAGAATTGAAAAACAAAATATATACTCCCTTTGGGAAATTTTATTTTATTTTAGTTTTATATATTTATTTTTTTGCCAGTTGTGGGGCTTGAACTCAGGGCCTGAGCACTGTCCTTGGACTTTTCTCAAGGCTAGAGCTCTACCACTTGAGCCACAGCACCACTTCCAGCTTTTTTCTGTGTATGTGGTGCCAAGGAATCAAACCTGGGACTTTGTGCATGTTAGGCAAGCACTCTACCACTAGGCCAAACTCGGTCCCAGTTTTGAAATTTTTTTTTTTTTTTGCCAGTCCTGGGCTTGAGCTCAGGGCCTGAGCACTGTCCTTGGACTTTCTCAAGGCTCTAGCTCTACCACTTGAGCCTCAGCACTACTTCCGGCTTTTTTCTATGTATGTGGTACCGGGGAATCGAACCCGGGTATTCATGCATGCTAGGCAAGCACTTTAACCACTAGGCCAAACTCCCGGTCCCCAGTTTTGAAATTTTTATTGTAATGTATAGAGAGGTAGTTACAGTTACATTTGCCAGATAGTAGGTACATTACTTCTCACACATTGATACCCCTTCTCATGTTTTTTCCCCATTTCTCTCTTTATTTTTATTGATAAGTGTTATTTTTAGAGCAATGCCAAGTACACAGTGAAAGTGAGCAGAAGTGTAGAGTTCCTGTTTACTCTTTTTTTCCCCTGTTGTGTATTCAGTCCCCCTCCCCCAATCAAAACCAGTGGTGCATTTCTTATACACACTGAACTATGTATTCATCTAACCTACAGTCCATAGTTTAAGTTAAAGCTCACTCTTAGTCTTGTACGTCTATTGATTTTGATAAGCACCAAATGATAGATCTATAATTGTAGAGGTATACAACATTTCTACTCCCTAAAATGCTCAGTGTTTTGCTCGGTCATTTGTTTCCTAGTGGGATGAATGACTTGAGAATCAAGTTGGGTATTTCTTTTCCCAGATAGGTGGTTCTGATGAAATCCTAGCAGAGTAGATCCTGATAAAATGATTTCTCTGGAGGCCCAGGCCAGAGTACACTGGCATATTTCAGAATAGCTCCTGTCCTCTTCCACTTCTGGAATCAGAGAGGATGTGCTGGACAGCCAGTGTGAGGACCTGAAAACTAGAGCTTGAGAGGGGCACCCTGTGCCTGGGTCTCCGTGTAGGGGTTTTAACTCTAGAGTTGTGGACACTCAACCTCTGGCAATTTATCAGGTTTTCCTAGCCTAATGCTTGTTCCCACGGAGGATTTTACTCTTAATTTCTTGTCATTGAGTTGTGTTTCTCTGTTGCTGCCCATTCCCAATTTTAGGGAAAGACTATGGTCTCTTTTTCTCTGGCAAATCTGAGAAGAGCTGTTAGGTTTTTAGCATTTTAATTATTGCTAGGCTAGAGTACTGACTTCTAAGCCTTAAAAGCCTTGGAAATATTTTTATTTCTATTTTCATGTCAGTTTCAGATGTCAGAAAATGTAAAAATAGTGGTGAATGAAACGAAAACCAGCATTCATTCTCTTATAAAGGAAAATACTTCTTTCCAGCATGTCTTTGTTCATTTAAGTGAGATTATACAATTTTGTCATCCCCATAGGATCCTCTGATCCAAAGCTGTACTGGATATCTCCTCCCCTGAGCTGTCTTTTTTGTATCTGGATCAATTCATCCAATGTACTACCAAATCAGGAACCTGATTCAGTTCCCAAATCATGACAGTTTTTCTAAATGGTGTTTGGATCTACCTCTTTCCTGTTACTACTTCTCATCCAATCCTTCATTGATCTTTCCCCCCTGATCTGTTCTCAAATTCTGAGTGACATCTATTTAAAAGGCATATCTGCTATGTGGCTTTCCTGTGTAAAAAATCCTTTAATGGCTTCTCATAGTCTTTAGGAGAAAATCCAAGCTCCTACGCATGACCTGTGTATCCCTCTGTGCCCAGATTTCCTGTGCTTGTTGTGATTCTCTCAGTCCCCTGCTTTATATTCTAGTATCACTGCACTCTTTATAATCTCACCTTCTAATCCTCCCCCCACCACTCAGGGTGCATTCTTATCTGTGTGCCTCATGCCACGTCCCCTGCCAGGAATGCCTTTTTCTTTTATCCCTTTTACCTATGTTTCTTTTAAGATTCAGGGCAGCTGTTACATCTTTCTCAAAGCTTTATGCTAACTCTTGGATCCCCGCCCACAAACTGGGTTTTTATGTGCAAATCTCTCTTATGTTTTCCTTTGGTTATTGATTCATTCTACCAGCTAACCAACAATATTGTGGCAGGCAGAATTTTCAGTGCTGGAATGTAGCAGATGGTAAAGACCTTATCCTAATGGAGCTCTCATTTTAGCGCCGGAAGTAGTTAATAGACAGCTGAGAGCAGCACTTCCGCAGGTGGTAAGTGCTACCATGGAAAGCACATTTAAGGATAGGACTAGAGAGGAGGCTCCTTTTTGGAAAAATGATTAGAAGACGCCTTACAGAAAATACAGATTTGAGTATTCCTAACCCAGAAATCCTTGAGGCAAGGAGTTTTAGAATATTTTCATATATATTAATGAGATATCTTGGGGATAGAACCAAGAGCTAAACATGAAAATCATTCATGTTTCATGTGCGCCAACACTTCTTGACCTCCTAGCTATGATCAGGTAGTATCATATATATTTAGTATACAGGGCCTGAAGTTAATTTTCCATAGTAAATTTAGTGAATGTGGAGATGCGATGTGATATGGAATTTTCCACGTGTATTATTATGTTGATGTTCAGAAAGTTTTTTATTATGGAACATTTTAGATTTTCAAATGTGGATGCTCAACTGATATGGCCTTTGAGCAGAGATCTGGTGGAAATGAGAGGCCAGCTAGGCATGTGTGAAAGCAAAATCTGTGACTAAAGTGTGCTCAGTGTGTTCCAAGTCCAGAAGGCAAGTGGTGTGCTGACAGCTGAGTGGATGAGGAGCAGAGTGGAAGATGAGGTTCGAGACTGAACGATGACCACTGACTCGTGCAGGGTTATGTTGTAGGCCATTACACGTACTTAGACTTTTACTCAGACTGAAAGCCATTTGAAGCTTTCATGCAAAGAAGGGTGAACTCTGGCTGGGTAGTGCTAGACAAGAGCAGAGCATGGAGACCCATTAGGAGATCATTGCAGTAATCCAGGTAAAGGGTAATAATGGCTTGGGCTGACCAGATCAGAGCCAGCAAAGGTAATGAGAAGTGACTGGATTTGGCATATAGGTGTTTTGGAGATAGAGCCAACAGGATTTATGAAGGATGGGATCTATGGTATGAGCAAAAACAAGAGTCATGGATGACTTTCAGAGTTTTAGTCTGAACAACTGGAGAATGGAATCATTGTGAATTGCAAAACATGGCAGGAGTTTTAGAGATATAAAATTTCAGAAACCAGGTTGGAAGGGTACATGTGGGAGGCCATAGGAATTGCTGGAGTTAGAGAAGTGACAAAGGCTGCCAACAACAACAACAAAACCGATGGAGAAAAAAAAATCCAGAACAGAAAAAAACAAACAAGAAAACGAATGGAGAGACCTGGGTGAGAAAAACAGGGTTGAGGGGGACAACAAACAAGAAAACGAATGGAGAGACCTGGGTGAGAAAAACAGGGTTGAGGGGGACGACAATAACTCCTACCAAATGTCATGGGTAGCTTGAATTCACAAAGGACATTGTGTTTTCAGTCTGTCTGGATTTATTTATCCCTTCTAGTTGGCTGACAGCTCCTTTGGAGCAAGAGTAGCATATAATAATGTCGTTAGGGCTTTGAAGGTAGTGCATACAGCAGGCCAGTTCATGGCTGCTTTTCCTTTTCTTGCTGCTTCTCTCAGGCCCTCTAAGCTTCTTTCTGGTCTGAACTGGGTAGGAAATGTCTTTTTCACCAACTCATTGTGATAATCAACAGAGATCAGCCACATAAGCACTGTATATAGTCCCTTTCCTATAGCAGAGCACATGATAATTACTGTAAATTAATATTATTAAGTATACCTGCCACACTCTCCCTAGTAAAGCATCATTTGTTGAGTAAATATGTGAATTGCCTTAGAGTTTGGTTGGCATTTGTGCTAGGCCTTCTTGTATGCATGTGAAGTTTTAACATAGTGTTGTATGGGTCTCTCCAAGGCTGCTCCTCACTGAGCGGACTCTGGAAGCAGTGTGGAAAACCTGTGGACCAAGCTGACTCCATGGAGCTCCCAAACTATAGCCAGCAGCTGCTGCTACAGCTGTACACACTGTGCAAGGAACAGCAGTTCTGCGACTGCACTATCTCTATAGGAACCATCTACTTCAGGGCTCACAAGCTCGTTCTGGCTGCTGCCAGCCTCCTCTTCAAAACCCTGCTGGACAACACAGATACCATCTCCATCGATGCCTCTGTGGTGAGCCCTGAGGAGTTTGCCCTCTTGCTGGAAATGATGTACACTGGCAAACTACCAGTGGGCAAGCACAACTTCTCCAAAATCATCTCTTTAGCAGACAGCCTGCAGATGTTTGATGTGGCTGTTAGCTGTAAAAATCTTCTGACTAGCCTTGTAAACTGCTCCATCCAGGGACCGGTGGTAAGGGACGTCTTGATGCCATCCTCAGAGACCTACAGGAAAGAAGCTGAGAAGCCTCAAGTAGAAGTCCTTTCTTCTAAAGGTGCCAGGGAGACCCCTTCCTTGGAGGGGCACAACACTCCAGGGAGCACTGAGAAGGCCGAGAGCCAGGAGGCTGTCCACATGGTTCCACAGGAAATGAGTGCAGATCCTTCCTCTGGCAAGGAGGTTCAGGGGGACACAGAGACACCAGTGGAGACTCCTCTTCTTTCTCCCTCCCCTGTGGGACAAACCCTTAGTGAAGCAAAAAGGGCAAGCACAAAACCAGGTAATACTTTTACATCTATATTTAATTCCATTTAAATTTATATTTACCACTGGGTACCAGTGGCTCATACCTATAATCCTAGCTACTCAAGAGGCTCAGATCTAAGAATCTTAGTTAAAGGCAGCCCAGGCAGTAATGTCTGTGAAACTTATTTCCAATCAACCACTCAAAAAAACTACAAGTGAAATGGTGGCTCAAAATGGTAGAGCACTAGCCTTGAGCAAAAGAACTCAGGAACAGTGCCCAGGGACTGAGTTCAAACTCCATGACCAAACAAAAAAATTATATTTACTAATTACTAAAATCATGATCTTTATTATCTTATTTGTTCTACTGATAAATTTATAACATGTTTTTTTCAGTGTTGGAAGTCTCAGAATGAGCCAGGTACTGATGGCTCACACCTATACTCCTAGCTACTCAGGAGATCTGAGGATCTCAGTTTGAACCCAGACCAGGCAAGAAAGTCTGGGAGACTCTTATCTCTAACTAACTACCAGAAAACTGGCTCAAAGTGGTACCGCATAGCCTTGAGTGAAAAAGCCCAGAGACAATGCCTAGTCCAGGCCCTAAGCTCAAGTCCCAGGATAAGGTGGGGGGCAGAGGGAAAAGGGGAGGATAAAAGAATACTGAAGTAACCATGTCCCCCTCCTCATTATTACCACTGTCTCCAGCAGGCAGAGGAGGTCTTAGGAGGAAGCAGTGAAAGAAGCTATGTCTGCCACTCAGTACCAGTGTGGTAGACAGACAGGCTATGACCTGGATGTTTTTGGACAGCTGAAACTACTTCATAGTCATTTTAAGTAACATATCACTGTGTCTTATTTTGTTCTATGTTCAGAGCATGAGAAGAAACACTTCCAATTGAATTTTCTCCTAGAAAATGAGAATGTCTTCTCAGATGCAGTCTTAGTTACCCAGGATGTTTTGAGGAGACTGGAAGAATGCTCAGAAATTACAGGCCCACAGAAGGAGGTAGGTACCCGTGAGCTTCATTTGTTTCTAGCTTTATGTTCTCAGAGTACTTTGTTAGCTTTTCTTATGGAAAGGAAATATGAGCATGCAAAATGTCCCAGGGTTTCACGTAATATACAGTCATCCATATGTACTGGCAAGATAGTTTCAGAAGGAAGTTATATGTTGATCACCACATGAGTCTTAGCTGAGCACCAGTTTTGATGTAGGACATTTTACCTATCACACTCTTCTTTCTTGATTAATCAAGAATGAAATGAAGTTTGTCTTAGATAATCCTAAATCAGAGACTTAAACTAGAAAAGCAGATTCTCAAATGCATTTATAAAAAGGATTTAATATTAATTTACATAGTAAGCTGTATCCACTGTTTAGGAAAACCATGATCATCAAACAAAAGCATAATGGTGAAATATATATTAACACTGGGAGAAGTTTAGTACATACTTACAAAAATCAAAGATACTATTTTCTATTTCTGTTTTATAGATGAGAAAATTGTCTCAGTGAGGTGGTATAACTTAACAGAAGCATAGTGCTTATGAGACCATGAGCTGTGTTCAATTCCCAAGTATTCTGACTGTTTTTGTATGGCTGATATTGGAGATGAAACCTTAGCCCACATGTTTAGGGATCTTGATAGGAAACCGCCAGTACTTGCCCTGCTGTGTTTTTCAGTTATTCTGCCATAACACAATTGAGATCCATTCCTACCAGCATGCTCCTGCCCCTGATTCCACTCCACAGGCATGTTAGAGCTACACCTGCCTCTTCTCCAAGCCTAGAGGCTTCAGCGGCATGAGAGGCAGCCCTAGGGAGCTGGCTCCTCTAGTGGTGAATGTCCTCCATGTTGGTCATTTCATTCAACTAATAAATACTTTCCAATATGTCAATGTTTTCCTGAATCCTAGCAGGTTACTTAAAAAAAAAAATTCAAAAACGGGGAAAGGGCCACCTATTTCCTTTAGTTCTTTTTATATGAAGTATTTTATTAGATACATATTATTCCCCCTATTCCTTATTTTTTTAACTCAGTATTATATTTGTACCATAAAAAGCTGATAAGATAACGATAATGTGCAGTACCTAAACTGCATGCTCTGGAAACATTTGTTCAGATGCAGTTGATCTTTTAAAATCCAAAATAGCCAAAAGTGATGGTAAATGCATTTGTTCTCTCTTTTCTGTGGGCAGGAATGTCAAATGTGCTATACTGCCAGGTTAACATTTTAGATAAACTCGATTGACTTTTAATATAAACTGTTACAGTGCACACTGATTGTATATAAAAACCTTCTTTATAACAAATTAAATTTAAGTAAAAGGAAAAGAATTCAAGATCTCCTATTGACCTTAGCCATATTCCTCAACAGTTGGCTACCACAACCAATTGTTGTCTTGGAAAACATGCTGTTTACAAAGCTGAGTTAATCCTGATGACTCTCTTTGGTTTCAAGTTAGATATCCTTGATATTCTTTGTAACAGTTAATATTTTTACTCTTGCATGTTCGCTCAACTATTTAACCATTATGTTATCATCCATCCTGATCATTTTAGACTCCTAAGGCTTCCTCTCCAAAAGGCTTCTTCTGACCATAAAAGAGCAGCACTGTTCCTTCTATCAGGCAAATACATAGCAATTAGTATCTCCTGTGTACTTCCTTCAGTTGTGTTTTCTGCTTTTTTAGAAGACTGGTGTCGGTGTGTCTGACATGTAAGATAGCTCAAGAAATGATACTACATATTGGTGCATTTTTTTCTTTCCCCTCTCCCTATTTTAGTGGGCTTTTTGGTTTTGTTGTTGTTGTTGTTGTTGTTGTTTTTGCCAGTCATAGGTTTGAGCTCAGGGCCTGAGCACTGTCCTTGGACTTTCTCAAGGCTAGAGCTCTACCACTTGAGCCTCAGCACCACTTCCGGCTTTTGTCTATGTATGTGGTACTGAGGAATCGAACCTGGGTCTTCGTGCATGCTAGGCAAGCACTCTACCACTAGGCCAAACTCTCCCAGCCCCTATTTTTTAAGACTGTATTTTATTTTCCAGATACTGTATAGAGGGGTTACATTCATCAGATGGGTGCATTACTTCTTAGATTTTTTTTTTTTTTGCTAGTCCTGGGGCTTGAACTCAGGGCCTGAGCATTGTCCTTGGACTTTTCTCAAGGCCAGTACTCTACCACTTGAGCCACAGCACCACTTCCAGCTTTTTTCTATATATGTGGTACCGAGGAATTGAACCCAGGTCTTTTGCATGCTAGGCAAGAACTCTACCACTAGGCCAAACTCTCGGCCCAGGGTACATTACTTTTTGAACCTTGATACCCCTTCTCAGGTGGTTCTTTTTTTTTTTTTTTTTTAATATTTGGTGCTAGCCCTGGCACTTAAATTTAAGACCTGTGCACTGTCCCTGAGCTTTTTTGCTATTGATTAACATTGTGTCAATTAAGTTTGTATTTTTCAGAGTATTATATAAGTGGAATCATATGTACAATTCATTTCATCTAGCTTTCTTTTTTTGTTGTTGTTGTTGGTCGAGGGACTTGAACTCTGGGCCGGGACGCTGTCCCTGAGCTCTTCATCTCAAGGCTACTGCCCTTCCCCTTGAGCCACAGCACTACTTATGGTTTTCTGGTGATTAATTGGAGATAAGAGTCTCACAGACTTTTTAGTGCCCAGACTGGCTTTGAACCACAAGCCTCAGATCTCAGCCTCCTGAGTAGCTTGGATTACAGGCGTGAGCCACCATGCCCAGCTTCATCTAACTTCTTTTATTTATCATAATTTGTTGATATTTGTCCACCCTGCTGTGTGTTCACTCCCTGTCACCACTGAGTGAGTATGTTCTATTGTATTGATATGAAGGTTTTTTTATCCGGCTTTACCACTTATGAGCATGGTGACCTTGAGCAACTTACTCTTTAAAAACCTTAGGGTTTTTGTTTGTTTGTTTGTAAAATGAGGATGTTATCAGTATATCATAGGGTCATCATGAATTTATTAGGATCATTTATGTAAGACTCATAGTAAAAATGCCAGACCTATGCTAGGTGCAGTGGCTCACCCCTGTAAATCTAGCTACTTGGAAGGTAGAGATTGGGAGGATTTTGGTTCCAGACCATCTCAGGCAAAAAAGTTCAGGAGATTTCATCTCAATAAATAAAAGCTGTATGTGCTGCTACATGCCTGTTGTCCCAGCAATACAGGAAATGTAAATGGGAAGATCATTGTCTTGGATATCCTAGGCATAAAGGTGAAATCCTTGTTAAAAAAATAAAATAAAATAAACTAATAGGAGGGTGGTAGTGGCCTAGTGATAGAGTGCTTGCCTCTCATACACAAAGCCCTGGGTTTGATTACTCGCTAACACACACCTACACACACACACACACACACACACACACACACACACATACACACACACACACGCACACACACACACACTGTACTAGAGATGTAACTCAAGCGGGGGAGTGCCAACTGTGAGTGAAAAGGTGGAAAGCTTGAGATCTTGAGTTCAAATCCTAGTATAGGCATATACATAATACATATATACTTTTACACACATACACACACACACGAACAAGGTAACTGGTAGAGGACCTACCTAGGAAGTATAAGACCCTGAGTTCAAATCCCAGTGCTGCAAAATTAAAGAATAAAAAAGCCGAGCAACAGTAGGGCCTCAGTAGGTAGCCTTGCTATCATCTGCTTATAGATTAACTCAGCATTTGTAGACTTACTAGACCTCTAAGTTCTCTTTACATTTGAATAAATGTAATATCCTACTAATGCTGTCCTACTAGTAAATGTCTTGTAATATACTGCTAGTGCTATGGTGGTTACTCTGATATATGAGATAGTTTGTAATACTTTCAGCTTAATTTATAAAGTCTGTTTTCAAATAGGTCCCACCATCCACTTAGAAGTAGCTTCCTGAACTGCCAGGTTTGAATCTAGTACAAAGAAATCTGAACAGTGGTACAGTGCATACAAAGGTCATTTGATACACTTATTCAATGCCTCCAGAGTCAGATTCCTAGATTGTAATAAGAACTTAGGGATTTATATTTTTACCAGGTTTACAATAAATTACTGTCTTATAGCTAGGGGCCAAAGTTCCATATTCAGATAAGTACTGCTGGATAAATTCATGACCTATAAAAGCTTTAGTGTGTTTTTGGTGCCAATAGTCCTCCTGTCATCATAGTAATGTTTCTAAAACCCACCAGACTCCCTATAAAAAGTGTTGCAAGAAACAGGCACAGGTGGTTCATGCCTATAAATCCTAGTTACTCAGGAGGCTGAGACCTGAAGATGGTGATTCAAAGCCAACCTAGACAGGAAAGCCCAGAAGGTTCTTATTTCCAATTAACCTCAAAAAGCCAGAACTTGAACTATGGCTCAATTGGTAGAGCATTAGCCCCAAGCAAAAAAGCTCAGAGGCAGTGCACAGGCCCTGAATTCAAGCTCCCTTCTCTCTGTGTCCTTTCCTCTCCCCCCTTTCTCTCCCTTCCTTCTTCCCTCCTTCCCTTTCCCCCTCCTCCCTCCCCCCTCCCCCCTCCTCTCTCTCTCTCTCTCTCTCTCTCTCTCTCTCTCTCTCTCTCTCTCTCTCTCTCTCTCTCACACACACACACACACACACACGCACACACACACACACAGTATGGCAAGTACCAACATCATGAAGTAACACAGTACAAAAGGGCAAGGGTCTTCTGTATGTCCAGGAAAAGCAGCATTGTAACAGGAAGCAGAGGAGCTGTGATAGACAGATTAAGCTGATTTTCCACCCAAAAATTTAAACTATGAAGAAGATGCTTGAGTGTTGGGCTTGAGTGTATTGAGCCCCACATCAGCTCTGAGAGAATTCTAATGGCTAAGAGGTAGAAGCAGCTTTGAATTGGGCAGAGATGAGAAGTCAAAGAAGAAAGTGATGCAGTTCTAAACTCCAACTTGTGTTAAGAAGACAATCAAATCATGAGGTCAAAGAAAAAAATTAAAAACTGTAGCATATGGTGGCAGATGTCATCTGTGTTACCATCTGTCAGTGTTGAGTGATGCCATGGAAAATACAGTTAAGACTTGCCTACCCTGACACCAACGACATCCTGTGATGTCTGTGATTATTTCCTGGAGGTCCACAGGAATTGCTGTGAGGCTTCAGTGAGTGCCCTCAAGAACTACTCACGTGGAGCAACATTATTTTTTAGTATAATTTTATTTTTATTATTAAGGTGTTGTACAGACGGGTTACCATTTCATATGTCAGGTAATTAGTACATCTCTTTTTTTAAGATTAAAGTTTTTTGTTTGTTCTTTTAGTTATGCTTTTTTTTTAAACCTTGGAAGTAGCTTTGAATGTTTTTTCTTGTTTATTGTTGTTAGTTTGGTCACCTTAATGTGACAATTGAACACACAAAATAAATGACTACTGATCGTATGAATTTGAACTTGGTTGCAGCTGTTGAGTAGCATGGTGTTCTGGCTGGGGCAGAGAGATACAGGGTATACAGCTGGCTCAGACACTAGGAACTGGTGCCCTGGTAACTATTGTTACTGGAACACATTTTTTACCATCAGGAAAAACAAGTCATGGCCCAAGAAGTTTTCTGCCTGAGCTAAGTATACCTTTAGGTAAGGCCAAACTGAGAGTTTTGTTTTGTTTGTTCCAGTTTTTGTGCTAGAAGTTTTAATTGTCTTTCTTCTCCATTCTTAGCAACATCCCTGCTTTTAATTAACTGTGTATACAACCCAGTGATCTTTACCAAGAGTAAGGAGTGAACTTTTTCTGCTATTGATTTCTGTGTTGTTTGATTCACTTTTTTTCACCTACAGTTCTAGAAAGACTCCCAAAGCCAAATGCCTGGTAACATCTTTCTTCTAAAGCCACATTTCAAAGGCAAACAAGTTTCCCCTCCTGTGTGAATCTGCTGTTTTCAACTTGTCACGACTTTGGGGTTTGTCAGTGAACTAGGTCTCTTTCAGGACTGTGCTCACAATATGGGGTAACCCTTTTACAAATGAGTTAAGGGATTCATTTTGTAGGCCTCTGAGAGGTAAAAATCATTTCTCCAAGCCTCCTCAGTGTTATTAAGTCTGAGATACATAGTCCTAGATAGAAGGAACTTCAGTTAAGCAAACATTTATTGAGTACCTACTAGATGCTAGTCTCTGTACTAGTCATTGAAAGAAAACAATGATACTCAGCATCCAGTAATACTGATTCTGGTAGGTCCAATAAAATCCAATGTATTCCATGTGTCCATTGTTTTATCCAGGCTACCCTTCTTACTGACCCTGTGACCTTCGACAAGTTCCTTAACTTCTCTGATGCTCATCTGAAACAAAAGGCTTGTAGACAGCGAGCCTACACTCATATTTATCTTTCTTGCTGGAGACTTAACCTAGGACCTTATACATGCTAAGCAGATGCACTGCCACTGAGCTGCGCCCTAGCCCGGCAGTAGCAATGTTGCCATTTCCTGGCCCTTAGCATGCAGCAATAGACTTGCCAAGCAAATCTGAAGGCAGTAGGCAAACAGTTAGAAAGTGTGTTTATTCAGTTCAAAGATGACTTAGAGGAAAGATTACATGGTTTTTCCCTATCATAAATTGAGGAAATAGTCACATCTTTAAATATATATTTCATTCCTAGGTAAAGCAATCGAATTGTACATGTATTATGTGTTGACATGAATTCACTGATTTTAACAGCCTAAGAATCAAAGGAGTTTCAAGTGATTAAGAAGTTAATCCTTTTGACAAGACTCTGTTCTGGTTCAGCTCTTGCAGTTTGGTTCACAGTGTGGGAACCCTTCTGTTTGGGCAGAGACGTTTCAGGAATAGGACCTACCTTGGTGCACAGCTTTGGTGAGCTTGAGCAGCAGTTGTGTTGCTGGCTTTGGTGTGGATTCCCAGTAGATTCTGGAAGGAAACACAGGGCTATCCAGGCAGCTGATTGCTTTTCCTGGTTCTTTCATAGCCTGCCCTGTTTCTCCTTCCCAGATGGCCATCCTAGCATCACTGCTGAGCAGTGAAGTTAACAAATGTTTTAATTTCACTGCTGAATAGTTCTACAGAGAGAGAGACAACAGAGAAGATAATGAAAAGTACATCAAAAGCCACTGTTGATGAACACTGCCACCACTCATGGTGGATAACTAGGGAGGTGGAACTGGGATAGCTCTAGGTAAAGAAAAAGAAAACGTAGGCTGGGATAGAATGAGATCACTGTATGCCATTATCAATTAAGATGCACAAAGGAAAGGGCAGAGGAAGAAATATGTTAACTGAAGGCATTAGCAGTGAGTGGGTCAGAATACATTGTCCATTATTGAGAATTTATTACTCAGTTCAAAACAAGTAGTTGCTTTAAGTAGTATCTGTGGGTCAGGAAACCAGCTGGAGCATGGCTGAGTCCTCTGTCTTGAGTCACAGAAGACTGAGTTTAGGGTGTCAGCCAGAGCTGTAGCCATTCCAAACCAAGGCTTAACATGGAATATCTTTAAGCTTGCTTCTTTGGTTGTCCACAGTTCCTAGAAGGTCTACTTCAAGCTTACTCACTTCAAGCTTACTTCAGATGTCCATTCCTTGCCATAGAGGCATCTCCCTCTGGGAGCTTATAACATGGTATAGCTTGCATTTCCCAGACTATGGGCAGAAAGACTCATTTGATTCAGCACATGTGGATGCACTCACCCTCACCCAGGCACATAGGCCAGGCAGAAGTCATGGTAACCTAACCTCAAAAGGAATGTCTCATTACTCAGAGAACTCTACTTGGTAGACACAAGCCATGAGGTCCAGCCAAAGGGCATTAATTCCTGGAGATAGAGATAGACCTTTGCCAGCCACTTGGAGGCTACCCGGCTAATAAAAACATGAAAAGCAGAATTTATTTACCAAAAGGAATTCAGCATTCAGCTTATAACTTTATTTCTTGTTCTTTTTGTACCAGTCTTGGCCTGGATACTGTCCCTGAGCTTTTTTGCCCAAGACTATATCACTAGAGCCACAGCTCTACTTCTGGCTTTCTGTTTAGCTAATTAGAGATTAGAGTCTCATGGAATTTCCTGCTCAGGCTGGCTTTGAACACACTATCCTCAGTTCTTAGCCTCCTAAGCTAGGATTACAGGCATGAGTCACTGGCACCTGGCTTTGTTCATTATTTTTAAAAGAGAAGAGTCACATTAGATCATGGAAGTTATTTACACCAAAGTAAAGATTATTAAGCTATTACATACAAATTTACTTTTAGAGATGACAGAAAAAAGAAACTTCTTAAGGATTATATAGAGACCACATATATTATACACATGAATTTCAGTTCTGATTTTTTCCAATAAATTATTGCTAAATAAAAATGTTAGCCCTACATTCCCACTGACTTTCTTCCCATTTATGTAAGAGATGTTCTGTCAACCAAAGAATAGAGTGGTGGTTTAGTTTACTTGATGATGCTGTACTGTAGTTTGGGTACTCTAGGTGGTGAGTTT
Source organism: Megascapheus bottae (assembly GCF_031878675.1). NCBI lineage: Eukaryota > Metazoa > Chordata > Mammalia > Rodentia > Geomyidae > Megascapheus > Megascapheus bottae. The sequence continues at coordinate 71,366,953 of NC_143514.1, read as the reverse complement.
GGTTTTCTCTGTGGAGACCAGGAGTGTGAACACTGTCTTGTGTCTCTGAAACCCTAGTAGCTTATCTAGTGGGTGAAAGGGAAAGCCTGAAATGCAGTCTATCTTCAGGGCTGTTGCATAAAGGTTAAGGCTGAGCTGAGAACTTTCCAGAGGGAGAAAAATCCCCAAAGGATTGACAGGAACGATGAGTCAGGAAGATCACAAGCTTAAGGCTTGTGCTACATAAGACCTTGTCCCTCTCCTCAAAAAATAAAACAGTATGAGTTTAATCCACTCTTGGGTTGTGCTGATGATTATGAGTTTGGAAGAATGGAGGAGTGTCAGGAAGAGCAGGTAAAAAAGGCGCGTTCTCACCCCAGTACTTTGGCGCACTGTCAGGAGAGCAGTAACAGAGGCGAAGTGATGCTGAGGCCTCTGGAAGGCCCCCGACAAGCCAGCAGCAGGACTGCTTAAGGAAGGAAACTTGAGTCCATTCCGGTGGAGGCAGTCATTAACCTGAGACCATTAATATGTGAATCATGTTCTGCCAACACATTGTTAGCCTTATTACAGAATATATCTAAAAGTAATAGGTTCGTGTCTTTCTAAATAGTCGATCATTCATAATGTAAATGACTTAAAGTGTTCTTTTTTTACTAACTTGTGAGATTTTAATTGCATTCTCAAATAATAAAATGACAGTTCTTTCAATTTGAAATTCAGATATCTTTGCCTAAGAAATACTCAAAATGTCATAAGACTCAGAAAGGTCTAATTAGGTAAGAACTGCACTGAGTTTGTTAAAAAATGCACTAAACACCTACTGTATGCCAGGCTGTGCTTGTTGCTAAGGGAATTGAGCCTAGAAAGCTTAATCCCTATCTTTAGGAACTATAGTAGGAGAAACAAATAAACAGAAGTCCTAATGTGGTGTGACACAGAGTGAAGGATAGCAGTGAGGCTAGAGGAATGAATCCGGTCCTCCATACTTCAGGTTTGAGGTGCAAGTAGGAGGGGTTGGATTGCGGGGCATTTTGCCCTTCACATGTAGTTCTGGTGGCTGGCTGACCTCTTTCTGGGCACTCTCATTACATAGATCATTGCAGAATGCTTCAAGGGTGAAGGGGGATGTCCAGCATTCCAGAGGCTCCTGGATAAAGTTCACGATGAGAGTCTGGATGTGCAGTCTGCTCTGTCTCTGCTGAGGCTGTGCCAGAATGCTGCTTCTGTGGCCAAATCATCTTTCTTAACCCCAGAACCAGAAGGTGTGACATCCACGCAGCCAAAAGGTAGGAGGACACCTGGCCATCCAACCAACCCAGGCTTTAAAGTCTCATTTTTTTTTTTTTTTTGCCAGAACTACTGCTAGAACTCTGGGCCTGAACACTGTCCTTGGGCTTTCTCGAGGCTAACACTCTATTGTTTGAGCCACAGCACCACTTCTGGCTTTTTCTGTGTATCTGGTACCAAGGAATCAAATCCAGAGCTTCGTGTATACTAGGCAAGCACTCTAGTACTAGGACATACTCCCAGCTCCAAAATGGATCTTTGACAGCTTGCTTAATAAATGGTTTCACCCAGGTTCTGTGTGTCATTGCAGAGGCCGCATGTTAAATATATACAAGCCGAATGAGTCTCCATTTCTGTGCCTTTGTTAACTAGGCTGGTACCCTTATAGATTGGAGAGTGTGACTGGTGTCCTCCTGCGTTTCAGAAAGCTGCATATCCACAGCAGTGCTTCAAGGCAGGGCAACTTGCTCGCTGACAGCCTTAAAGTCTGAAGCTGCTCTCATTTGGGTTAGGTACAAAGCAGTGGCCTTGCCAACCGGAAGTTAACCTCTGGCTGGCTCTGAAGCTTTGTGTTCTGACAGATAAATGAAACATTTTTCCTTTCATAAAGTTTAAACAGAATAATAAAGTATTTTCCTCCCTAAAAGTGATTCTGCATTCAGGTGCACAGAATAAGCTGAGAATCACTTTACTATTCTGTTAGATCTCTCTCCACAAACCATGCTGTCATTTTCTTCAAATTGACTAGCTTCTCTTGTGTGTCTCTAATTCTTTCTCCCCCAGGGAGCACAGAGGAGGGAAAGACCTTGTCTGTTCTGTTATTGGAACACAGAGAGGACCTGATACAGAGTATAACACAGTTGAGACCTATTGTGGAGTTCCTGGAAACAGCCAAGGAGGAATTCCTGCCTGGCTCCCAGAAAAGGGTAACTGTGTCAAGTGCCTCCTTCCCCTGCTGAATTGCTATAGTGCTTTTTTTTTTTAAATCTCTTCTGTGGCACATAGCAGTTTTTGCCTTACAATATTGTTATACCTACTGCATAATAATCACCTTGATGCTCAGATTCTTGTTTCATATCCCTTTGTGGTTCTCATAGCCACTTAGTGAGAGAAGTGCTCAAAGTAGCCATACAACAGGTGCTTGAGTGTCTGATAGACAAATTGTACTATCTCTGCTCTCACTGGATTTTCACTCTGTTACTAAAACATTTGTAATCATGGTGACTTTTTACAGAAACAGTACGTGATTAATATGTAGAAAATGAAGAAAAGAAGCACAAGGGAGGGGGACATCCCACACTTAGAGATGATTGCTGCTAACTGTTAAAAACCTACTGTCCAGTCTTTCCAAGCCATCCTCTGATGAAGTTATATGGAACACATGGTTTTCTGACTTCACTGTTTATTTAATATGCTGAAACATTTCTATACCTTCTAAATGCATTTGATAGCTGAATTATATTCATGAACATACCATTTATTCTTTTTCTTTTTTTCTTTTTCTATTCACAGTACTCTGAATGTAGGACCTTGGCTTGCTAGACTGGCACTCTGCCACTTGAGCCACACCTCCAACCCCATGAGTCATTCCTTTTCTTAAATATAATTTTACTATTATTGTTAAGGTGTTATACATAGGGGTACCATTTTCATAAGTCCAGGTAGTAAGTACAATTTTTATTGTACAATGTCACACTTTCCTTTCCCCCTCCCGCTTATCCCTGCCCCACACGTTGTGGAATTCATTTTCCATATAGTATGTATGGAATACTATGATTGCATTTGTTCACTCTTGCTCCCAGCCTTCCACCCCGTTATTCTTAGGAATTCACTTCCAGTTTTTTGCTGTTACAAGTAATGTTGCAGGGGGTGTACTTGCAGGCAAAGCTTTGCATGCTTCTGAGTATTATTTCCTTAAAGTAATTTCAAAGAAGTGGAATTTGGAACAGTGTTTGGTAGGTATTGTCAAATTGTCCTTCAGGAAGGTCATACCAATTTACTCTCCTACCAGCCAGCTGCTAAAATCCTCATAAAACTGCTAGCATGACTTCTTGAGGCAACTAGCTAACTGTATTTGTTGTGTTATTGATTTCAACTTTGTGCTAAAAATATGTCTGTATCAGAGAAGGAAGGAATATGGATAGAAAACTTTCATGGCATCAGTTCTTAAAACTATGAGAAGTGCCTTAAGTGCCAGGGAGAGAAGATGTTTAGAAACTACTGGTATAATGGCTATATTCTGGATTCATAGGGACAACTGGATCCTAGATGTCATTTTTTTCCTCAGTGATCTTACATTACTATCAACAGTCAAATAGATAAAGGGAAGCATCTAACTTTTCATCTTAAAATTGTATTTTTCAAATTAATTCTATTTCCATCTTTTTGTTTAAATTTTGTTGTAAAGGTGATGTACAGAGGGCCTACCTGCAGTTATATAAGTTAGATAATGTGTACATTTCTTTATGAACAGTGACACCCCTCCCTATATCAATTTTTTTAATTGTTGAACTTCTCAAAGAAAGATATTATTTTAAAAAAAATAAGTAGTAGCTGGGCACTGGTGGCTCATGCCTGTAATCCTAGCTACTTAGGAGGGTAAGATCCGAGAATCAAAGCTCAAAGCCACCCTGCAATGAAAATAGCCATTGTTGTAGCTGTCATGAGCTGGGCATGAGATTCTTTATCTCTAATTGAACACCAAAAAACAGTAGTAGCACTGTGGCTCAAAGTGGTAGAGCACTAGCCTTGAGCTGAAGAGCTCAGGGATAGTGCCCAGGCCCAGAGTTCAAACCCCACCACTGTCAAAGAAAAAGAAAGAAAAAAAGAATAGCTCCTGTGTTTCTCCTTGAGATTTCAGATTAAGTATAATTCCAGGCACTGAATTGTAGAAGGTTGCTTGTAGCTCTAGAAGTATCTGATGCCTTGTTGGCTAGTTTCATTCAATTACTCAACTCTAGCTTTTCCTTATTAGCCAGACTGGATGACCATGTCCTTCTAACTGTTCCATTATCTTAGTAAAACAGCAGTTAGAGATAGAGCCTAGACCCAGTCTTATTCTTTGAAGCAAAATGGACTGTGCTGTCACTTCCAGTTTACTTAACTGAAAAGGCTGTCTGTAGCAAAAGAACCTAAATTAGTTATACATCAGAATGCACATTTTAAGCATGGTCTTGCTCCACAATGGCAGCCTAACTAGATGGCAGTGCTGAGGTGAATGCTGATCCAGTAGTCAGAGTGCCATGACACCATGTGGGATGTGTGCCCAGTCCCTTGAGAACACTATGCTTCCAAGAAGTTATGTTTGTCATAGCTATAGGCTTTGTCCATAAGAACAGGTAGCGGCACATAAAAATAGCCATGTCTATAGCTGTCATTTGTTTACTATTTACTGTGTGCCAAACAATATGCTGAAGACCTTTTAAACACTACCACATTTTACCCTCTCAGCAACAGTGTAAAGCCATGGGTAGCTATCACCGTTGTTTTATAAGGAAGAAGTGGAGGCTTTGGGAGAGTGAGCAGCTCGGCTAGATTCTGCTGAGACCAGTGCTAGGCCCCAGCTTATGATCAAACACATTGTCTTTGTACTTACATGCTGAGTTCCACTCCCATAAGCAGCAGCATATCACTTCTTTTTTCAGTTTTTGATAAGTACATAGTAATTGTACAAGGTGATTTCACTGTGATGCCTCAATATAGGCATATACTGAACTTGGATCAAATTCACTGTCTCTGTTACCTGTATCCCTCTGCCCTTATTTTGTATTCGTGTCATTCATTTAGCACACTTATTTCTTAAGGAACCAAGTCCTGTTCTAGGAGTTGTGCTGGCTATACAAATGGAAGCCTATTTTTTTTTATTTTTCAATTTTTTTATTGTAATTAGTAAAAGGGTTACATGATATCTGCCAGATAGAAGGTGCATTAATTCACATACATTGATACCCTTTCACATGTCTTGGTACCCATCATCCTCCCCCCCACACCCCCACCTGTCTTGGTTTTCCCCCCTTCCCTATCAAATTTCAAATAACCAAATACAAATAAATTCAATATATCAGATAACAAAGTGAGATACTGTAACAATATGAGATAACCAAGGGACAGCAAAGGAGATGAGAGATAACATAGTACATTAAGGACAACAATCATTCATTATATGGCTTTTGTTTCAATATCCTGGAGGTCCTTTCAATTAGCTTCATACTATATGGCCTTATGTATCAAGATTTTGCTCTATTGCAGATCTCTGCTAGTAGAGCCCAAGGTTTCTACTGATTATGACAAATGAGGGAAACCATTGAGCCTAAGTTCCTTTGAGTCTGGCTTGCTTCACTTAATATGATTTTTTCTAAGTCTTTCCATTTCCTAACAAATGGGGTGATGTCATTTTTTTCTGACAGCAGCATAGAATTCCATTGTGTACAAATACCACAACTTGTTGATCCACTCATCAACTGAGGGACATCTAGGTTGGTTCCATATCTTTGCTATGGTGAATAGTGCTGCAATGAACATTGTTGTGCTTGTGGATTTAGTATGCCCTTGTTTCTGGATGGTTGGGTAAATGCCAAGTAGTGGAATTGCTGGGTCATAGGAGAGTTCTATGTTTAGCCTTTTGAGGCACTGCCACACTGCTTTCCATAGTGGTTGAACAAGTTTGCACTCCCACCAACAGTGTAGTAGTGATCCCTCCTGGTCACATCCTCTCCAGCATCTGTTATTATTCGTTTTCCTGATCCTGGCCATTCTAACTGGAGTGAGGTGGAATCTTAGAGTTGTTTTGATTTGCATTTCTTTTATGACCAGAAATGTTGAGCATTTCTTCATGTGTCTATAGGCCATTTTTGTTTCTTCTTCAGAGAAGACTCTCTTTAAGTCTTTGCCCCATTTTTTAATGGGATGGTTGTTACTTTGGAGGTTAGTTTTGGAGTGATTCAATTTTTTGAGTTGTTGATATATTTTAGATATGAGGCCTTTGTCCGTTGTTTGGTTGGTGAAGATCTTCTCCCACTCTGTAGGCTTCCTATTTAATTTACTAGCTATGTCCTTTGCCATACAAAAGCTCTGCAGTTTAATGCAGTCCCACTTATCCAGCCTTTCTCTGATTTGTTGTGATTCTTGGTCCTTATTAAGAAAGTTTCAACCTGTGCCAAGGAGGCCTAGTGTATCTCCTATTTCTTCCTGTAGAGTTTTCAGTGTGTCAGCTTTTACCTCCAGGTCTTTGATCCATTTGGAGTTAATTCTAGTGCAAGATGACAAAGAAGAATCAAGTCCTGTTCTAGGAGTTGTGCTGGCTATACAAATGGAAGCCTATTTTTTTTTTTTAATTTTTGTGGGTCATGGTGCTAGAACTCAGAGCCCTGGCCACTATCCCTGAGCTCTTTTGCTCAAGAGTAGCACTCTATCACTGAGCCATAGCATCACTTCCAGTGTTTAATTGATGGCTTTGAACTACAATCCTCAGATCTCAACCTCCTGAGTAGCTAGGATTATAGGAGTGAGCCACCAGTGTCTGGCTTGCTAGCCTACTTTTATAGAATCCTTGCAATAATTGTGCCAGTAGGAGTACTTAACTTCATTTGCAAATGAGAAAAATAATTTCCAGTGAATTTAATAACTTGGGCCAGGAGTTTGGCCTAGTGGTAGAGTGCTTGCCTAGCATGCACAAAGTCTCGGGTTCGATTCCTCAGTACCACATACATAGAAAAAAAGCCAGAAGTGGTGCTGTGGCTCAAGTGGTAGAGCTCTAGCCTTGAGAAAGTCCAAGGACAGTGCTCAGGCCCTGAGTTCAAGCCCTAGGACTGGCAAAAAAAATTAAAAATTGAAAATTAAAATTCAGTAATTTGCCCAAGGTCACATAAAATAAATATTAGAGCTGGGATATAAAACTAGGCTTGTCTGGCTTTTAGGTTAATACCTTAATAGTCTGGCTGCCTCACTATGTACCAACTTATTGCTTAGGAACCAAGATATGTCATCATCATCATCATTTTGTGCTTGGCTTGAATTTAGATCTTTCACTAAGTTTTTGTGGTTTTTGGAGATGGAGTCTCACAGACTTTTTTTTTTTTTTTTTTTTTGGTGTCAGTACTGTGGCTTGAACTCAGTGCCTAGACACTGTCCCTGAACTTTTTTGCTCAAGGCTAGTGCTCTACCAGTTGAACCACAGCTCTAATTTTGGAGGTTTTTGATAGTTAATTGGAGATAAGAGTCTCATAGACATTTCTGCCTGGGCTGGTTTCAAACCACTGCCCTCAGATCTCAGCCTTCTGAGTAGCAAGGGATTGTGGTATAAGCCAATGGCACCTAGTTTCAAGGCTTTTCTCCATGGAGCTGGCTTTGCACTGACATCTTGCAGGTCTCAACTACCTAGGTGGCTGGGATTACAAGTATGAGTCCCACCAGGGCAGTCTTTTTTTGCCAGTCCTGGGGCCTGAACTCAGGGCCTGCACACTGTCCTTGAACACTTTTTACTCAAGGCTATTCTGCCATTTGAGCCACAGCGCCACTTCCAGCTTTTTCTGTGTATGTGGTGTCAAGGAATCAGGGCTTTGTGCATGCTAGGTGAGCACTCTACCACCAGCCTACATTCCCAGCCCCCACTGGTGCAGTTTTTAAATATGAGCTCTTAAACTCTATCTCAGAGCTTTTAAAAATATTTTAATTTACTGCTTTAAAACAGGGTCTCACTGTGTGGCCTAAGCTGGCCTCGAATTCTTGATCTTTGTCTTGGCCGCCCACGTGTTAGGATTACAGGTGTGAATCACCATGCCACGTCCAAACTCTCAAATTTTAAATTATGATTCACTTAGTAGAAATCTATACAGTAGACTCTTAACCCCCAAATCTATATACTAACTTTTAAGAAAATGAGTATGTTCTATACTAACAAGAAATACGGCAAATTAATTTATTATATATGTATTTTTCACACACACACACACACACACATGTGCACACACACCTATATATAGCCAGTTCCATTATTTTAAACTGGGAATTCAGTTACAATGGTAGTCTGTAGCATACTACCATGACTGAGCTGCTTAACTGTTACTCCTGAGAGGCAGATTTCCCAAAGGAAATCTCAAATTTCAGTTACTAGGAACTGTGGATTACTTATATTCAAACAATTCACTAGTTTCAAAAGCATTTTTTTGCATATTGCATTATGGTCCATTAAGAAATAACTGTTGTAATAGAAAAAGATCTGTCTCTTATTTGAGTTTTCAATCTTTTGCTAATGTCTATGAAAGACCTGTAGCACAGCAAGGAAGAACAACGGGGTGGAATTGTTGAGCTGTGACTGGACCTGATATATGTGGCCATTGAGAATAAAAGGAATGGATAATAAATAACTAACTGGAAAGATGGTCTAGAAGAGTGTTTCATTATTTTATTTTAGAGTCCATAAACTATAGATTATCTGAGTTAAGGAAGTACAATAACAGAACTGCTCTGAAATTTATAGACTGTGATAATATAATGACCCTTACCTAACAGATGGGAACTATTTTAACTGTGTAAACTAATGACCAGTGTTTTTCTGCCTTGGAGTTTGAACAAACTTCATCAAAAGAACGTTGCTCTAACATATCAGCCAGATATAAAGCTTTTTTAAAAAATAACAAGCTCTTTGGAGGCAAAGAATGTGCACAGATTTCCAGTTGAGAAAGGTTTGCATAGAGCTCTTTCTTTGGAGAATGCTTTGAATTTTTACTGAAGCAGAGTGAGGAAGAAACTATGGCAAAAGTAGTGCTAGAAACCAGCAGGAGAGGATGTGGAGGCAGGGCATCTCATGATACTCTCTTGCTAGGTTTTCCGCTGGTGTATCAAGACACATTTTTGAATTGCCAGTAACTGGGTCTGGTTGATTGCTCCTGCAGGTGATTCTGAATTGCTGTGAGTGCAAAACACCCAAGGAAGCTGTAGAAAATTGGTTGCACACAATGACTGAAGAGAAGACACTGACCGCTGAAAGTTTGGTGAAAGTCCTCCAGGCTGTAAAGTCAACCTTGCCAAACTTGGGCTTTCTGCTGGAAATTTTACAGAAATTAGCTCCTTTGCCCAGTGCCCCAGGTATTAGTTTATTGTTCTCTGGACTACAGAAGACCCTTTGACTACATTTTTGGGGAGATGAGATACTATTAGAAAATGTTACTGCAAAACACACACACACACAATCACAAATCAGTATCTCAGTATGCTGGCAGTCAAAATCTGGAATGAAGGAACAACTTAGTCATTAAGATCCCTCCTCTGTTTCCCATATCCCAGGCTTTATCAGTGGAAGGATCATGTATGAAAGCTGAAAGAACAAAAAGTTCACACAGCTCAGCATCTTTGTTTTTTTGGTGGGTTTTTTTAAATGAGGCTATAGTTACGTTCATGAGGTAGTGAGTACATTACTTCTTGAACATTGTTTCCCCTTCCCATGATTTTTCCCACTCCCCCCATGTTGTAATAAGGTTCATTTCCAACCTGTTGTTCTGCAAACATCACTGTTACACCCTTTGTTGTTTGTTACATCATCTTATTTTTCCCCTTCCCTTCCCTGATTCACATAAACATATAGACATGTATACAGTACACCAGGTACCAAAGTCAGATGCAAGCACAACAGAGGATAAACCCTAAGGAAAACAAACCAAGAAAAAGCTTCACATAGTAAGGCACAGCATTTTGATGACTGTACAAAACTCAAGCCTTGGTCATCCCATTCCTACCCTGTGTTGTTTTCAGCAGTCCCCAGACTCACCACCTTCATGGGCTTTCAGAAAGGCACCCAGAGACAGTCATTTAAAAGCCCAGCTGAAGCAATGTGCCCTAGAATAGGAGAAGCAGGGAACACAATGTGTACTGACACATACTGGGACATTCTAGAAGTAAGGAAGAAAACAACCTCAAAACCTATTACTCAAGTATATCACTAACACTTCTGCATGTTTTATAATTTCCCTCACTAAACAGTATAATCGTATTGTTCCCTGCATTTCAAAACAGCTCCTCATTACCCTGTCTGTTTTCTGTGTAGTTTTCCATCATAAGGATGTGGATAGTGTGTTACTTGTGCTCTTATTTGGTGGCCCATGTGGTACAATGGTGGAGACGGTACACTTCCATTCTAGATGTCCTAAGTGACCATGAACTACCAACCTGTCCTTTCAAAAACAGTTCACTATCTGGCACATACTAGGCACTCAGTAAATGTTACCTCAACGATCACAAATTATATAGTGACAGTGGTTTTTATACATAGCTCTTAGGGTTAGATTTCCAGAAAATGGATATACTAGGTCAAAGTGGAGAATAAAAATATTAAATATTTGCAAAGCTAAGAGAAATACCTGATTTACTTTGATTTTTTTTAAACTTTCAAGGCAATCTGACGTTTTAAAAGTGAATGCCTAACATATGGACTCAGGGCATCCAAGCTGTGCTGTGAGTGGGCTTCATGGGCACATTTTGACTGTTTGTAGTTTGGATTACCACATGGATCATTTGCTTCAAGCTTCACAAGTAACACCCCTTGAATCTGCACATCCAAATGTCTTGCAAGTACAGCCACCTCATTACCCGCCTGTTGAGCAGCTACTGGCTTCTACCACCAGGCTCTGGCTTTCAGCATCTAGTGGTTTCATTACCCTGAAGCAGCAGGTGATAAACGTAGAGCAGAGAGCTGAATGCATGTGTAAAGTCTCAGGCAGAGGCAGCTCTTATGCCAATGTCCCTCCCTCTCTGCACCATCCTTCATCTTCCATAGAAGCACTCAGGTGGTTTTGGTTTTGGTTTTTTTGCATCAAACATTGTTGTTCTGCTAATACCCTTACAGTCCAACCAAGCCCTGAGGAGTATGGGACTGAACTATTGAGACGATACCATGAAAACCTCTCCGAGATTTTCACAGACAACCAGGCACTGCTGAAGGTTATCTCACATGTGAAAAGTTTGGCCCCTGGAGAAAGAGAGGTAAGAATGGGAGGCAGATAGGAAAACTATGTGCATACACATTGTCTTATTTTTACTCATAAGTATGCATGCATGCATACTTATGCATGCATATTGAAAAGTAGAAAAGGAGAAAGAAGAATCATTTCTTCACACAGAGAACCATATAGAATAATTGTGATTTCTATGGTAAGAAGGAAAGGTAGTCAAGAAGAACTTCATCATGTATAAGAAGTCTCTTAGCTGGTGTGGTGGCAGTGCTCACCTCTAATCCCAGCACTGAAGAGACTGAGGCAGATGGAATATGAATCTGAGGCCAACTTAGGTTATACAGCAAGATTCAGTCTCTAGATAGTAGATAAATATGTATGTGTGTGTGTCTGTGTCTGTGTCTATGTCTGTCTGTCTGTCCATGCATGTGTGCTGGAGCTTAAACCCAGTGCCCCATGCATGCTAAACAAACACTTACCATTGAACTAAATCCTCAGCCCCACCTCCAAATATATTAAAAATAAATCTCCCAGAGTGAAAGAGGTGAAGCATGTTGGGAAATACCCCCAAATTAGATTACTCAACCCTAGCACCCAACTTGTAGCTCTGCAGCTGGTGTCTTACTAGAGTCTCTTACATGCTTGTTTGTGCTCCATCTTGAAGGTTATGGAGAAGCTTGTGGAACGGGACTCTGCTTCTGGTGGTTTCAACTCCCTGATGTCAGCAGCTCTAGAAAAGCAGACTCTCCCAGCAACAACCATTTGGCAATTACTGCTAGCAGCTCGAGAAACAAAGACCTGCCCCTTGAACTTGCTCCTGGAACAAATAGAAAGAGAGCCTGGGGCCAGTGCTTTCTTCCAGGCAGGTGAGTCCTTGCCCTCCATAAGGGTTTGCCTCTTAGACTTCTTGGCCCTTCCAGGAAGAAGAAGGAGCTGTCTTCTGAGAGCTGTCCACATCCCTACCCCTAGGAATAAGGACAGACAGTTCTCCTGCTCTCTTGCTCAGTAGGGTGGCCAGAGGTAACCATTGCATACTGTGTTTCAAGAAGGCCACAGAGACATGGAGTATATTTAGAGAAGCATTAAGTTTGCTTGTTCTGACTTGAACATTACACGACACATACATGTATCAAAACATCACATGGTACCTCATAAATATACTGTTTTTAGGTCTCAATTTTTTAAAAAAGCAAAGCCTGGCATTTTTGTTTAAGGACAGTCATTTGTAAGCTTTTCAAGAAAAATTATGCAGTAATTATTCTAAACTTATATTTGTTATTTCACCCTGGTTATAATGCTGCTTGCCATTTCCTCACTTGCAGCCCTTGAACAGATTTTCGAAATGTGTTCCTTTATGGAGAGTTTGGAGTTAAGAGGTAAAGTGCAGGGAAATAGGATTTGCTGTTTTAAGTCTCCAGTCTCCGTCTCTTTCAGTGATCACCCCTGAATGTGCTGCCTTAGAAGCCATCCTGAAGCACAGCAGGTTGATCACGGAGGCCATCCAGCAGAGGACTGTGCTCCAGCACTGTTCCTCAGAGGAGAAGCGCCTGGTGGAGGCCCTCAAAGAGGTGCGGAGCAATAAAAGCAAGGCAGGAGAATTTGGCAGGGTGTTGCATGGGCCTGTCTTCATTTCTGAGGGAGGATCCACCTCTGCAGAGTCCTTGCTCTGTATCTGGCATTGTGCTGAGCGTTTCCTAGCACCTTTAGGCTTTCACCTCCAACCTTGAGGTTGATGTCATCACATTTTACAGGTGATCAGGCTCAGCTCCACAGAGTTGAGTCACATGTCTCAGATGCTTCACGTAAAAAGTGTGGCCAGCCACACAACTCAATCCTACACCAATTCCTGTTGTATAAACCTAGAAATACCTCCTTTCTGCTCTAACATGTTCTAAGCAACAACTTCTCAGATGATGGAAGTAAAGTTGTTGTCTTATTACATTTTTATTCTAGCTTCTTGAAAGAATTAAGATAAACACAGAAAGAACAAAGCTCTTGCCCATATGGGGTAGCAGGTAGTTCCAGCTCATTTTCTGTGAGGCTTCTTACAATGTGGCTGGCATCCCAGAAAAGCTGGTGGGGGTGGGGAGGGTTTGTGAATGTCCAACCCATGATCAAGTGCTTCTTGAACAGATAAAATAATAAGAGGACATAAAATTAAGTTACAGATGCACCTGTAGTGTCCTTTTGATCCAGACTAGCAGGAGGGCAAAAGTGTTAACTGCCCTGGTGACAGCTCTGCCTCTGCCTGCTCTCGGTTTGGAAGAAGGGGACTCATGTTCCAGTACAGCTCCAGAGGCAAGACTCACCTGCTGCCGGCCTCTCCAACTGCACACTTCAGAGCTGGCCTCCTGCAGCTGGTCATGTTAGCCTCACTAATTAGTCTCATGCCTGCCTCCAGGGACATCGGGTTTATTTAGATGGACTTGAAAAGAGCAGAAGTAAAATGTCTTCCAAAATGCAAAGTCCATGTGGCCATCTGTGGATGTTTCAATTTATTTTCTGCGTGCTGACTCTGCCGATAGTGTTAACATTCTGAAAGAGGATGGCTTTGAAATCATATTCTTGGCCTCTTTAAAGCCCCTATTTGAACCTGCTGTGTCTTTATGAAAGAAAGTGGTGTTTAAAAGGGTACATCTAAGTGTCTAAAAATATGAAGCTACTGATGGTGCAGAATTATTTCTAGACATTGAGACAATTACATATTATGAAAAATTATCCTGATCTTCATGACAGAAACACCAGTAGCCAAATCCTACAGCTTTCAGACTTTTTATATGAGGATCCAGAAAAGCTCTCTGAGAAATCCATGGCTGCTGAGCAGATTCTTACAGAAGACAGTAATGCCCCTGTGTGTGCCATCTTTGTACTTGCATATGTCTCTCAGTATGTGCCTCCTTTTACTCTTTGGTTAATCTTCAGTCCTTTGGCACACAGGGCTCTCCATCTATGCATCTTGAAAACTGTAAACTACTTATAGATAGAGCTGGGTCTTCTGTAGTTAGCTTTGTTGGTTTGTTATAAGTTGAAGACCATGGGGAAAAATAAAATTTGCTGATATTGACCCTGTACCTTTGTCTTGTGGTGTTCATTTAGATTCTGAGCATTTCCTCTGAGACAGTCGGCCCTGAAGCTTCCCTGAGAGCAGTGCTGAACAGAGCTATGGAAAAGTCAGTCTCAGCCATTGAAATCTGTCACTTCCTGTGCACTGTCCACAGATCTTTCCCTGGCCTACAGCCTGTCATGCAGGAGCTGGCATGTATTGGTAAGGAGCAGGGGTTAGAGGCCAACAGGACCCAAGATCTTTGTTGAGAAAAAGAAAAGGTTTCTGTAAGAGGCTATCATACCTCAAGATATTTGTTCCTCTTATATGCTTAATACCTATCAGCCAGGGGACACAGATATGACATGATGCTATCTTTGTCTAGTGGGAAGTAAAAATGACAGTGATGATACTTAGGCTTTTTAGATTCTCAAGTAGTCTCCAGTCTACTCTAAGAGTATGTTGGAAAGGTTATAAAGTAATGTAGAAACAGACTTCCCAGAGTCCTATGTTTCTCTTCTATGCAGGCCTCCTTGCTAAGGAAAATGGAGAGAAGGGAATGTGGAGGCCAAGTGATAAATTTCACCATGAAGCCAGCAACAAAGAAAATGGGAAGGCAGCTGAGGTGACTGGAGAAGACTGCCAGCCCACAGAACAAAAGGAAAAGGAGGAGACTGGTTCCCTGCCAGAGCAACAAGAAAAGGACACTTCTGCCTCCCCAGACTCTGCCAAGAAGAGCTTTGTCTGTAAGGCCTGTGACAAGAGCTTCCATTTCTACTGCCGCCTTAAGGTACACATGAAGCGTTGCCGGGTGGCCAAGAGCAAGCAGGTGCAGTGCAAAGACTGCAGTGAGACCAAGGACTCAAAGAAGGAGCTGGAGAAGCATCAGCTGGAGGCCCACAGTGCAAGTGGAGAGCCTGATGTCCCCAAGAAGAAGAAGAAGAGGCTTCCAGTGACCTGTGACCTCTGTGGAAGAGAGTTTGCCCATGCCTCAGGTACATTCTCTTTAGGCAGTCAGGAAGAATAGTAGGTAACAATGGGGTAGCTTAGGTTCTAATACCTTAGTTGTATGCCATGAGGAGCCTGGCTGGTCCTAGAGGGTAGAACGGGTTCTTGCAGAGGCCGGTGGAGGTCAGCAAGGGCATAGGGAGTCTCTATAGAGAGCCATGTCCCTGAGCCTTGCTTTCCCACCCATGAAATGGGTCCTTGACACTGCTTACCCTTTTGCCATTTTATGAAGTTCAAACTAGCAGAGCTAAACACCTAGAATAGTGCCTACAATAGAATTAGCACACACAGCTGTTCTTTATAGTAGTTACCAACTCTTGAACACCCAGTCTTCTCTTCCCCCCCCCACCCCCGCCCCATTTCTTGGCTCTTGCTTATTAAACCAGAGTCAAGGAAAACATTGGATGTATAGTCAGAGTTTGTAGCCCCTTGTTCTGGATGTTGGATGCATGTTTTATGTTCATTAAACACCCTATTTGGGGTGTCAAGTCCAATATAAGAGAGAGGAAAGGATTGGGAAAATAGACTCCAGATCACTTTATGCCTGCTTCAACTAGAAGTTGCCTGGAGGTGACTTTGGGCATTCACCTTGTGGGCACATGAGTAATGTAGTGTGCAAGGTAGAAGCTAGCATGACTCTGCTTCTTGTGGTTCACACTGTGGCTTCTTAAGCTTGGCCTAGGACTGCTTAGGTGTCCCCTGCTGGCCTCCTTGTGCTGACCACAGGTCTCTTTTGGTCTTCGGCATGCCTCTAGGCATGCAGTATCATAAGCTGACAGAGCACTTTGATGAGAAACCGTTCTCCTGTGAGGAATGTGGGGCAAAGTTTGCAGCCAACTCCACCCTGAAAAACCACCTCCGCCTACACACCGGGGACCGTCCGTTTATGTGCAAGCACTGCCTCATGACCTTCACACAGGCCTCAGCCCTGGCCTACCACACCAAGAAGAAGCACTCTGAAGGTGAGGCAGACATGTGTGCTTGTTACCCATAGACTTCCCCAAGGCCACCACTTAACCCACTCAGTACCCAGCAGATAGAGCTCTTAGGGAAATTCAAACCAGAACCCCAAATCCCCACGCATATAAAAGCCCAAGGAGCTGTCTGCACAGGCATGTCCAACACTCTCCATGGGGGGCTCAAAAGGGAAGTTGGCTGGTATAGTATCAGCACTTTGTAGCTACAATATTTATGTAAGGACAGGGATTCTCTAAGCTTTGAGGTTTGATGTACTTCAAGCATGAGAAAGACCTGGTAGATCACCTCCTGTGGATCAGGCCGTGCAGGGTACCACAGACTAGGCTGGAATCCTGTGCTTGAGGAGTAACAGCCCAAGGGATGGGATGTCACAGTGTGGGCTGTCAGGCAGGAGAGAGCTAATAGCAGGACAGAGAAGAATGCAAAGGAAGTTCAAGGTGTGGTTAGAGGGGGGGAGGTCATCATCAAGCTAGGGTCTGGAAGGACAGTTTCTTTACCTTTCCTGGTCCCTTCCTCAGCCAGCTTTCCAGACACACACTTTACCTATTCTGTTTACCCACTGTGCTCTCTGTGCACATGAGAAAACAGAAAACCATATTGTGTGATGAGTGTAGTGAGTCTCTGGTTCTCTCCTGTTCTGCATCTCACCTCTGTTTGCCGTTGGGAGTTCACACTGTACTGCTGTGAAAGGAGACTTAAATGCACCCCTTTCTGGGCAGGAGATGGATCTGTTGGCTGGCAGTGGCATGAACACTTTTTTCTCCTTATGAGCCTGATAAATAAGTGGTTCTCTCTGTGTTCAGAGTTCTGCCCCTGCCCCGTTCTTACCAGCTGTCCTCACGCTGTAGGAGGTGCTGTGTTTAAGAAATACACGTATTTGACAGGATGGCTCTGACCCCCCCCCCACCATGTGTTACAGATTGCTGAGGTTTTTATGTCTTCTCCCATATGACATTTCCCTGGTGTGTGCATTAGAGTTTTGATTTTGTTTACAAGAATGAAATAAATGTTTAGTGCCTAATGCATAAGCTCTTGTATTCACAGGGAAAATGTACGCGTGCCAATACTGTGATGCTGTGTTCGCACAGTCCATTGAGCTGTCCCGCCATGTGAGGACCCACACTGGCGACAAGCCATATGTCTGCAGGGACTGTGGCAAGGGCTTCCGGCAAGCCAATGGCCTTTCCATCCACCTGCACACCTTTCACAGTATGTACTAGAATTCTGGATGTCATGAGAACACACATCTTACTAAATGGCTCTACAAGGGCTGAGCCCTGTTCTGTTTCTTCTCCTTCCTAGTTCTCCTGCAAAACCCACAGTTGTATCACCTTGATGCTTCTTTATGTGTCTGGTCTGTGGCTTTTTCTTCCTCTTAGCCAAGCTAACATTGTTTGACTGGTGGAGGCAAATTATGCTTGAGAAAGTCTGATACTGACAGGCTCACAGAGCACTGTCCTTCTCCATGCTTGCCCTCCAAGCATGCTGGCCTGACCAGAAGAGCATGGCAGACCCTTCCTGAATAAAAGGCTGCTGTATAGGTGGTGCCTGCCATGTTCCTTTGGAAGCTTCCTGCCCAGCCTTCTTCAAGTCCCTCTGTACTTCACTCCGTTCTTAGAGCCTGCCCCACCTTTTTACTTTCCACTAGACCATCTAGACCAACAGCTTTTATTCTGCTTTCTCTATAGAGTATGTGCAAGCACGTACACATCCAGAAGGAAATGGTATAGCATTTGGCTGACCTCACATTTTCTTCAGCTTTCCTCGAACAGCTGAAGTGTAATCAACACAGTACAGCAGGAGAGTTGAGAGCCTGGGCTAAAGGCACACAAGCTTGACTTGATTCTTGACCCTGCCACTTACTTTTATTGAGACCTTAAACTTCTTTACTTTGCTAAGGCCTTGTGGAGAAAAAAAATTTGTTATTAAAACCTTTTGTTTTCTGCCAGGTGCCAGTGGCTCATGCCTATAGTCTTAGCTACTCAGGAGGCTGAAATCTGAGGATCATGGCTTGAAGCCAGCCTGAACAGGAAAGTCCTTGAGATTCTTATTGCTAATTAACCACTAAAAAGCTAGAAGTAGAGCTGTGGCTCAAGTGATAGAGAGCTAAGGACAGTGCCCTGAGTTCAAGCTCTAGTACTTACACACACAAAAAAATACTTCTACTTCTGTTATATAAAGAAATCTGAACTTTCTACCATCCAGATGGCACTAGCTCTCGTTTTGTGTGTTCCTCCTACGAGTTAAAATGTCCAGTTATACATATGGCTCAGTGAGAGCTATTTTCCTGTTGTGCCATTGGATAAGGTCCTAACTTGGTTTGCTTGACTTTATCATCTACTAAAGGAGAACAAAAGTAGAATCTACTCATAGGACTGTTAAGATTAAAGCAGTTGATACACATAAAGTACTTCACACATGCCTGCCGTAGAGCACTCAAGCATTTGCACAAAGGTTTTACCTGGGAATCTTCAGGGGGCAACCAGGAGGCATTCTCCTACTGGTGATGGCAAAAGAAACAGTGCTGCTCTGAGAATATGTTCAAAATCTCTACTAGGAACTAGAAGACTCCAAAATACAAGGGTGATACTCCCTGGAGAGCAGAGTCGAATTTAACATGTTAGACCTAAAATGAGGAATTGAGGCAAACTACTTGAGGCTACAGAGGTGGTTAATCCAGAAAGCATGCAGAATCCTTCCTCCTGGGGTAACAGTGGGAGTAGGCAGGGACTGTGTGCTGAGTTGTGACCCTTGCAGTCTGTGGCTGGCCTAGAATCTAAACAGTCTTACATCTTGCTGTGCACAGCAAACAGTGTTTCACTAACTACTGCCTGTGTTGTTTTTTCCTTTCCTTTCTCCCATGGATGGCCCTCTTGACACCAGACATAGAAGATCCTTATGACTGCAAGAAATGTAGGATGAGTTTCCCTACTCTACAGGATCACCGGAAACACATCCACGAGGTGCATTCCAAAGAGTACCACCCCTGCCCCACGTGTGGGAAGATTTTCAGTGCCCCTTCCATGCTGGAGCGGCACATGGTAACCCATGTGGGAGGAAAGCCCTTCAGCTGTGGGATCTGCAACAAGGCCTACCAGGTAACATCAGACCCCACATGCTCTCCATTTAGCTCCCCTCTTGCCCATGTTTATGGCTTGCACACGGTCCTAGTTCATCTTCAGGATGTGGCGGTTTGAGTAACTCACCAAGAGTGTGCTGGGGACGGAGCTCAGTTGAAGACCTCGTACAGAGAAAGCAATCAGAAGAAGCTTATAATTCAGATTCTCTGAGAAGCTCTGATAAGAATGATGCAGGGAGACCAGAAAGCTTGTGTCTCTCCTCTTGGATTTCAGCCTTGCCATGAGCTATTGCTCTTGTTTCCCTTGAATGCTCACATTCTATAAAACCTATTTGTGGGGGAATGGCTCAAATAGGAGAGTATCTGCCTAGTGTGCTTGAGGCCCTAAGTTCACACCCCAGTACTGCTCATCAATCAGTGTGAAACTACAGGGTAATAAAGTGATTTTTGTAATGAAAGAATCAAAAGAATGATAATGTAGAATGAAACACTACCCAGACCTTTTTTAACACAATTCTTGTTTATTTATTTGTTGAGCTTCCAGAAAATGGCTCTGTTTTCATACTAATGTAACCAAAAAAACCACATTTGTGAGAAATTAGTCACAAAGAAAAGAGTGCCCCTTGTTGGTATAAGATTGAGGGCACAGAAGCCTAGCAGCAGACTTACAAATGGAGGGCTGACTTCATGCCTGGCCTCATGATGTCTGACAGCTCAGACCTGGGCATGGTCTCTGGAAGACAGGAACTGTAGGTGTTCCCAGTACTCTCTGGAGCCAGGGAAGAGAACGCTTGCTCTACTCAAAGAGCCCATAGTTTGCATTCTGGCGGGGTGTTCCACCACACCCCTGCGCTCTGGGAAGCAGTAGATGTGGCCCCGTGCAAAGAACAGAGGTCCACGGGTCCCATTCTTTACTCACCATGTGACCCTGGCAAGTCAGCTCGAGGTGTCAGCTTCTGGCCAACCTGGAAGCCCTAGCATCTGCTCATGAGCATGCAGGAGTGAGGGCTTAGGGAAGGCTTGGCTCAGCCCTGCCTGAAGCAGCCTGTCAATGAATTCAGAGTTGCTTCTCATGTCAGCACTCAGCGTGATGGGTAGAAGTATAACTGTAGCTCTCCTGAAGACCTTGTGAGCTTTCCAGCTTGTTGGAACTTTCTAACGTTCGTCTCAATCCTTGCAGCAATTGTCTGGTCTGTGGTACCACAACCGGACCCACCACCCGGACGTGTTTGCTGCGCAGAACCATCGCTCATCCAAGTTCTCTTCACTCCAGTGCAGCTCCTGTGACAAAACCTTCTCGAGCATGATGGAACACAAGGCACACATCAAAGCAGAGCACACAGGTGCTGTTGGTGCCGGGAGGGCAAGCTGCCACTTGGGCACAGTTCAGTGACATAGCACCCAGCTACTGTCCTGAGATGCCAACCTGTTTCGCTTTGGTATGGTGGGCTTCCTCTGCTCTGCACAGCATGCCTGGAGGCTATAGCTTATATGGCAGCAGTTCTTAAACCTGGAAGCCTAGAACAGTGTAAGCTCCTCGGAGCACCTGGGAGGATATTAGCTTTGTTGGCAGCTGGGCTGGGTGGAAATCCTGACTCGAGCACTTCTTACCAGCTGCATGACCTTGGCAGGTGACTTGCCTTTCATACTAAGTCTGCTTCCTTTTCTCAAGAATGGGGGTTATTACTTCCTACCTCTTAGGTCCATTGGGGATAGTCCGAGCAGCTGTCAGTTCCAGAGCATTTCCTATATACAGGCGCCAGCCACACACTCTATTTTATCTTCTGGTTTTCACTCTTCGTGTCCAGCTTACACAAATCTCCTCAGGCACAGGTTTCTGGATGCTCGTGTGGAGTTCGAGTCCTTGCCTCACCTCAGCCCCTTACCCTCTAGCCTTAGAAGGACCATCTTTTATTCTTCCAATCACATTTTCTCTCGACTTTACAGACCTGAAGTTCCATGAGTGTGACCAGTGTAAGGAGCTCTTCCCCACGCTGGCTCTGCTCCAGGTGCATGTCAAGGGCCAGCATTCAGGTCAGTGCTCCTCCGTGCATCCCAGGCCACGTCATTAATGGACTTGCACCTCCATTTCTTTCTTTGGAAGATGGGAGCAGTCCTAGCACCAGCCACACAGGGTGACAGGCCTGGCACCTGGAAGCATCCCTTCACGTTAGCCATGACTGTGGTTGATTTTGCTGTATTTCATCTACTCTAGAGTGCCATCGTACAAGACACACCATTTTAATGAATAAGAAAGAAAAGTGTTGCTGATGAAACTAGAATATGTAGGTTATTCTCAGTGCTAGTTGAGTCTAACTTTGGTTTTTATCATGTCACTCTCTCTTGTTATATTTTCCTGTTAATCAATTTACCTCTCAGCCCCTCTCAGTCCTGACTGCTGGGGAGATGTTCCCTCAAAGTTTACTCTTCTAGTAGAGTACCAAGTATAGGATTCCAGCAAGAACCAGAAGTCATTGGCTTGGCCTCTTGGATATAATATAAAACTAGACTGTCCTTGATCCTTGGTTTGGGGATGTAGTTAAACCTTTCGCACTTAACCTCTTCCCTCCTGGACTGTGCTCGGTCCCTGTGGGTTAAAGGTAACAGTCATCCTCTGTCATAGGAATACTCTTCCAAACCACAGGCACACACCTTGCCATGTTGTTAACAAGTGTACCTGACAACTGTCTGGCCCACAGCAAGGCCTATTCAAGGATCCTAAATGTTCTTCCTAGGACTGCCTAGGACTGATGGAAATTTAGTACCGTCAGTATCACTGTCCACCACTGAAAAATGATGGACTTGAGCAGATTCAGCCCAAGCCACAAGCTAGCAAAACTGTAGTTTAAGGGCTTTTTGCTCTCAGGACCCTTCCAAGGCTTTGCATCTAGCTCTGTATCATTTTATAGGGAGACCCTCCCCACAACTACACCAGCCTTCGTCACATGAAACCTAGCTTTGTCCTTCCACCACAGTCCCCATTGCTCCTCCCTCCACTTTTGGTTACTTTCCACCTACAGCCATCTGCTCTGCCTCCTTCCCCTCCAGGGGCGCAGCCATTCAGGTGTTTGTATTGCGCGGCCACTTTCCGCTTCCCCGGAGCCCTGCAGCACCACGTCACCATGGAGCACTTTAAGCAGTCAGAGAGCACGTTTCCCTGCGAGCTCTGTGGAGAGCTCTTCACCTCCCAGTCTCAGCTTGACAGCCACGTGGAGTCTGAGCACCCAAAGGTGACAGGCACGGAGGCGCAGGCAGCCACATCACAGGTGGTACAGGTGAGTCTGCAGCTGCCAGGTGCAAAGTTCAAACTCAGGGTTCTTAGGGCATCGTTGGAGGCTCCTCTGTCTCACCACTCAGTCTTACTCTGTGGGACTCTAAGGGATTCCTCAGTGGCCACAGGCAGAGGATCACTGACCAAACAGACCAGAAAAGTTGAGTCTTCTGTGGCCACTAGAACCTAAACCCAAGAACTTCTAGAAGGAGAATGGCCCCGGTTTCTCCCCCCATTCACACATGTCCCACCTTCTGAGAAAACACTGTACGAGAAAGCTGGCTGAGCTCTGTCGTGCAGAGCCCCAGCAGCAGAAGCCTGTGAATGGCTCCTGTGAGCCACTCACCTGATGAAAAAAAAAATCTCCTCCTCCTGATAGTTTTCCGATAGTTCAAGGTTATCCCACCATTCTGTTTCCCTGGTTCCCTCTTCCTCTCCCTCCTTCTTCAGAGAAGGCAGACAGAGAAAGGAAAGAAAGTGAATTGTGCTGCCTGCCAATGACTTGTGCTGCTGAAGATGGAGGCTTTGCTTGCTGGACAAGCCATGTGTAAACTAAGCATCTTCTGTGGCCTCTAGGAATCGGGGCACCATAGGGCACATAGGCCTCTGGTGATGCCAAGATGGGGCACACAGACATCTGGTAATGCCGGCTGCCATCCCAGAGTCACTTTCTTTTCATCTTGTTTTAGAAATTAGGGCTCTTGGCAAGCTGTCCTTGGTAGGGACAGGGCAGCTCCAGTCCTGAGAGACAGAGCAGTTTGGAAATGCCTATTGACTGATCTTACTGGCAGAGCACAGGCAGTGCCGAGCACAGCCCCTTCCCTCTGCTTGCTCTCCCTTTTAAATGGCTGTGCCCTCTGGAGACACACTGGGTTGACAGCATCCAGGGTATCAACTGTCCTGGGATCCACAGGTGAGGAGCAGGGCAGGCCTCACCACAGAACAGCTCTTTCAGAACTGGAGGCCCATCTCCAGCAGACCGTGCACATCTAGGAGAAGCATTTGAGGCCTGCAGAGATGGTGAGGCACGCCTGTCTGCTGGAGCGCGTGCGCTAGGAGCCCTCTGAGTTCCCACATAGCCTCCAACGAGCATCTCAGCTCCCAACCAGGCCAAGGATGGCCTCTTGGCAGGCTTCGGTGTCTGCTAAGTCACTTCCAGTTCTGTGTGTTAGGTTGACACCCCTCACCTTTGGTGGCATTCTTCTCACATGACACTCACCTCTGCAGTGTCATCGTAAAGACAAGAAAACCCAGTATAAAGAGCTGAGCCTGCGTTCACTGGTGTGTAATCATAGAGTCCGTGTGCCCTGAGATGGCACACTGAGCAAAATTATAGCAATTGAAGCAATTCAGCACCTAGAGTTATTTAAATTGTTCGCCTGCCTTCTCTTTTGCATCACCAGTGTGTTAGATTTGCCTGTACCCATTAGGCGCAAGTAATTGCTCTCCTCAGGTGAGAATATAAACATCATCATTACAGCATGAGACAGAAGCCATGTAAATTCTGGGGAGCCCACTATCAACACTGCCAGAGCAGCCTCCTGGTCTTTCCCTTTCAGGTGATTCAGGCTCCAGAGCCGGCGACCCCCACTGAGCAGGTGATCACTTTGGAGGAGACCCAGCTTGCTGGCTCACAAGTGTTCGTGACATTGCCCGATTCACAGACCTCTCAGGCCAGCTCTGAGCTTGTGGCAGTGACTGTGGAGGATTTGCTGGATGGTACTGTCACTCTGATCTGTGGTGAGGCCAAGTGAGGGGTGGAGGGCACCTGTGCTACGCCAGAGAGAAGTCCAGCTTAGCACCAACTCAGGCAGTCTCACTTGGAAACAGGGCAGCCTCTTTCACATCAAACTCCTGGTGTGTGAGCTGGGCACACCAATACCACTGTCCTTCCCACGGGCTTGCTCAGACCTGAGACTCTGCCCTACCCCAGAGAAGTAGGGCTTCTGAAAGGACAGTGGGGTGTGAGCCGGTGAGTGCCTGCAGCCTTTAGCTGGCAGAAAGCAGAGAGTCTGAACCCACGGAGTGGGGCTGCAAATGCTGCCAGTGCCTCTGGCCAATGGAGAAAGAAGCACCAGCAGAGCCTCCAGGGAGCCTGGCCCTGAGCAGTTACCCTTCTCCTCCCTCATCCTCTCTGTGCTCAGGGCTTCCTGCAGCCAGGGGCCATGTTAACACTACAGGAAGGCCTCGTGCTGGTCACACCTAATCCAGGGAAGTTGTACCCTCCCAAACAAAGCCTGTGGAATATTTGTGTCAGAAGGAACTGCTTCACTTGAGGCCACCCAGCTGCAAAGACAACCCTGCCTTCCTAGGATAGTCTTCATGGTACTCCTTTTTCAAGAGCGCTTCCATGTTATCCTCATCCCTCCCTCTTATCAAAGGCTGAAACACCCCACAACCTGGAGGCCTCTTGCTGGACTCCTGCAGAACACAGCATCACGAGTGAACCAGCCCAGGCAGGCAGTCCTGTCTGCTGGGGGTGAGGAGCAGCCACAGGGCCCAAGCGCCTTGTGCATGGCCGGCCCTCAGCAATCCCAGGCTTGCGTGTTCTGCAGGTCAATGATTTTTCCAACTCTGAATTTCACAAAGCTTTTCATCTTTACTTCCTAAAACATAATCTGGTAATTAATGGTTTGTGGAATCCATTATGAAGTGCAATTAGATGGATGTCGGATCCTGCCATTAGAGAATAAGTAGCACTTATCTTCTGTGGATGGCCAGAGGTTGAAGTGTTTACACCAGACAGCTTGCTGCCACTGTGTGAGGCTTATCCCTCCATCAATTTGGTCACTCGCCCTCAAGCTGCTCAGTGACAGATAAGCCCACCGTTTCTCTTCAAGCATATTGCCCGTGGCCATGTAGAGGTGAGGGGTTGAGGTTGATCTATTGCTGCCACCCTGCAACAATAGTGACATAGCTAGAGGGCCAGAAGGTGGAATCCTAGCACTGCTCAGTCTCTTTGGGGGCTGGCCACTGACATTGGCTTGTTGCAGGCAGTCCTGTTAACCATTTCCACAGCTGGATTCCAGCTCTGACCAGCTTTCTACCAACTGCCCCGAGCCATGGTCCTGTTCATATTTTGATGGGCCGATTGCTTGAGCAAAGATTTTCCCATTCCTGTGTTTTGGGGGTTGTTTTGTTTATGTTTTTGTTTTGAGTTGGGATATTGCTGTATTTCCCAGTCTGGCCTCACACTTGCCCTTCTGGCTGGGATTGTAGGAGGCGTGTGTACCACCACACCCTGCCAGTCTTCCCATTCTGAAGTCAGTGAAGTTGTTTAAAGCATCTTCACAAGCTAAACAGTGACCAGAAGATGGTGCTCACACATTAAGACTCTGCCTCCCTAGGAAACCCGTGCTGTTCCTCCACAGCTGTCCCTGCTTGAGCTTGTTCAGCCTTGAGGCCTGCAAAGCAGAGCGGATCTTAGCTTGAAGTTGATGGAGTAACTTGTGCTGCCAAGGCCAGCTGGCAAGAATGGGATGGGGCTGGGACTATACTGTCACAAAAATGTCCTGCCAAATGAAAAATGCTGAGGAGCTTATAGGGGTAAGCGATTTTTTTAAGAGCTTTTGACTGACTTTGCTGTTAAGTGTTAAACCTGGTTGTCAGCACTGAGAACCCCATCTGAGGTTTTGATGGAAACCTAGATGATGGCCAGATAAGACGCTGTGGGCCACTGGCAGTGAAGCTGGACTTGCCAAGCTCTCCGGGCCGGAGGCACAAACCTGGTGCTGGTTTTTATCAGCAGTGAGGGACTGACCTATACTGAATCAGCTGCCTCTGAACCACTGTTTGTCCTCAGTCCACTGTGCTTCCTTTGCCCTATGGCAGTGTTCCATTCGCTTTGTGCCCTGGGATGCTCGCTGCCTGTCCCAGGGCTGAGCTCTGGGACACTCAGTGGCTTCTTGGAACGTGTGGATTTATTTATTCAACCACATGGCCTTGGTTCCCAGAGCTCATCTTCCAGCTCCAGCTTGTGAAGAAGGAAAGGCGAAGTCCAAGCTGCAAGCTGCAATATGCATCTCGGACTGGCAGTATTCATTGTGGAGTGTGATGTATCCACCACAGGTAAATGGAAAGCAAATCAATGACTGAGCAGTAGGGGTTACTTAGGCAAATGAGACTTACTGTCCAAATACACTGAGCGGAACTTGGTCCAGAAGGGCCGCAAAGAGCAGTGTCAGAGTTCATTCTTGTTTGTTTTCTAAAGCAAGTACCAGATCTGAAATGTGAGTGCTATGCCTCTGAGGGAGTTCAGCTTGCTGCTGACACCCTGCGGCTTCATCCCTCAGTCTAGACCTGTAGGGCCCGAGGCTGGGGAACAAAGAGGGATGTCTAGTGGTGAGTAGAGAGACCAGGCGCTCTAATCGTGAACTCCCAGAATCGGGAACAGGGGATCCTAAGGATTGCCTCTTACCCAGGCAGGGAGGGTTGTGCCTTTAACTCCTGTGCCTAAGAACCTGTGTGCACTGAAGGATGGAGGAAACTGCCAGCCTGGCATAGAGCACACACATGGCGTGTCTGCATTAAATCGGGGCTAAAAAGCTGGCCAGAATGGAGAAGACGCTGAGTGCCGGGAGCCATGGGAGCAAAGTGCACTGTTTTCTGCTCTAAAGGCCAGAAGCTCAGAAGCACAGCTGGGACAGAAACTTGTTACACACGACCTTGGCCAGTGAGGAGGAGAGAAGCTGTCTGTTTTCTAGGGAACTACATTGTTGAGAAAGCCCTTTCCGGGGCCAGTGTAGGTTCCTCCCAGTGGTGGACATGATCAGGGTTTCTCTTAGGAAGCCAGTCTCACCTGGAACAGCCCGCCCCATATATGATGTTGTATAAGTTAGATTACAAACAGTTACTCACATTCAGTGTACACTAATGTATGTAAATAAAACATGTACTTTAAAAAATGATACTCTGTGAGTTTCAGCTGGACTGTTATGTTATAGGCCCGTGTTCTCTGGCTGGGGGGTGGGGGGCTGCGGGGAATGAGGTGGCGCGGGCTCAGGAGGCCTGGCCTCTTGGTGTTACCGTGGGAGAGGCCATGCTCAGGCCTGGGAACACCGTCGTGGAGAGTCTTTCTCCAGAGGAGCGAGTGTGGCCCCATTTCAGATCACAGGCTTCGGTGTCCCACCTGGACAGCGCCACTGTCACTGAGTGACCTTGGGCTAGTGATTACTCAGCTGCCTGCTTCCTGTGCCAGCTCTAAAACAGGGGAAATGATTGCATTTGCCCCATGGAATTACAGGACGAATTAGAAGTCTGGATTTAGTTCCTTTCCCCACCTTTGTCTCCTCTTCCCCACCACATTTCATTTATCTCTTGAATCTCAGCTGCCCCAAAGCACCAAGCACTGAGCAGATAAGTGTAAAGTAAGCAGAAACCTTTCCCAGCGAGCAGCTGAAAATGTCATGTTGCTGGCAGCGGACAGGAAATGAGAAGGAGGCCGTGGTCAGGTCGTGGTCAGGTACGTGGCGCCTGAGGAGGGGGAGATTGCCTGGGGAGCCAGAGCACTGCCTGAGGCCCTGCGGCTCCGGGGCAGCCCTGGAGCAGCCCACACAATGCCCCTGCCTCTGGGGCGCTTTGCAGAGGTTAGCTGGCCAGCTCATACTTTGGGCATGTTCTTGACAGTGTCTCGGGCTGCTACAAGGGTAAGTATAGCCTATGTTTGAGCTCCAGCCAGGAAGGTATATGCTGCTGTGGGCTGCCATGACATGGGCCCTGCGTTCCCTGGCGAGCAGGGGCGGCTGGCTGGAGAGGCAGAGGAGTACAGCAAGCAGGAAGGGATGAACATGGGAGCCCTGGTTCCTTTCTTACTAACCTACTCACATTGTTAAGTGATGGCTGCTGTTTAGGGTCCTTTTAAAGGGCTGGAAAGAATGCCCAAAACCAAGGTGAGGTGGGGTTTTAGGCTATACTGCAATTAATCCTGAGCCTTTCCCTTCCACCCCTGCCAAGCACCACGTCCAGGGTTGAAGCAGGGCCTCTCAGAACTCTCTGGCCTCACAGCTGAAGGGCCATGCAAAGGAACAGGCCTCTGGGTGTTAAAGGAACCCTCTGGGAGGAGGATTCTGGTCTGCCCCACTTGCCTCTGGAGTTAGGGGCTTGCCCTCTGTGAGTCATGTTCAGTCATGTATTTTAGGTGAAGGAAAAAGTAGTCAAATGACTCTGGGGTCTGGAACTTCCCCAGGGCTCGAGGTTCACTATGAGGCATCAAGGCTATCGACCGACTCCTTTTTCTGCCTGCCCCATCACTCCTGGCTATCAGAATAGAGGTCCACATCCACAGACATTTGGGTCTGGCCTGGGCAGTGGCTAAGTGGGCACCTGATATCTGCCAGCTGCTAGAAACAGGAAGACTTGGTGTTGAGCGGGATGAGCTGCACCCTATGTTTTTGTGCAGTTTCACAGTGGCAGAACATATTCGTCCCATCAACTGAATGGCTGTGCCTTGCAGGGTTGAGTCAACCCTCAGCCTGGGGTCCCAGGATGGCCTGAGTTGCTGAGCACTGATGCATGGCCAATAAGATTGAGGAACGGAAGGTTTTCATTTTCACGTCAGTGGTCATATGTAGCTACCACGGAACTAGATGGATGCCACCCAGGCCTTCAGATCCCATTTCTAGGGCCCAGAGTTGGGAGAGGGGGTGCTTCAATGTAGCAGGCGCAGGTTGAGAGGTTCAGAAGACTTTCTGACATTCATTAAAGGAACATTCAGGAAGGTTGAGAAATTCTGGTTTAGGGAGGATGGTAAATCCCCATAGTGTCCCAAAAAGGAAAGCGTGGAATCTTGTTCAGAGACCCCAGCTTTTGCTACAGGGGGTCTTGCACAAATACCAAATGTTCTATACTTGCTCCTGTTTTCATGCATGCTAGGCAAGCACTCAATGAAGACACATTCCCAGCCCCATATCATAATTTTATTTTGCGATGAGGTCCTTCTGGGGATCAGGTTGGTCCCCAAACTCCTCGGTTCATTAGGATCCTGCCTCACCCTCCTGAGTAGCTGGAATATCAGGTACCCACACCTGACATAATATTTTTTAGAGGACTTGGATTTGAACTCAGGCTTTGCTAGACAGGTACTCTACCATCCGAACTGTGCCTCAACAGCCCTATATCAAAATTGTAAATGTGATTTTTTTTTTGTTCTGTATTGGAACTAACAACATATGTGGGAACATGCCAGTCCACTTACAGTGGAAGTCGGGGGAACCTGAATTCCCTGTCACTCCTAAGCTCAGCAACCTTGGTTCTTCAGCCCCACTCTCACCCACGAGTGGACCAGATAACTTTGAAGAGCCCTACCTTCCCCAGAACTCTATGGCACCTTGTGTTGCACAGGTGCTGGAGAAATCAGGACCAGACCCTGCCCCTTTTGTGTCATGACTTGTCTGAGCCACATACCCCCATGTGTAGTGATGTCACCAGCAGCGTTGTGGGGCCGGAGGGAGCCCTCGCTGGAAAGTCCAGTCAGCGCTTCCTGCTGGTGCATGCAGAGTGAAGGCCGCAGTGTGCTTTGTACTCCAGACACTGCGCTCTCCCACTGGGGAGATGATAAAGGAGCTCCTTTTCCTGGGCAAAGGGAGATGTAGCTTCCTTGGGCCAAGTGGCACAGCTCTGGATAAGGGCCTTGGGGCTGTGCTGCAGGCTCGGCCGGGAGGACTTGGCAGGGACTGGTTGCCCAGCATCTAGGGGATGGAACCTTGGCCAACCTGGGGAGGGCCTGGCCCAGGAGAGAGGCATGAGGACAGTGGTTCTGGTACAGAGGCTGTACTTCACAGTTGGGACTCTGGAGTGGACACATGACACTGTCTTTGAGCCCTGGCTGGAGGTACAGGCAGAGGGGTCTGGTGATGGATGGCAGGCTGCTGCAGGACCAGGCTGTGCCTCCTAGTCTCACTGGACTCAGGGACCCAGAGGGTTGGGGAGGAGCGTTGGAGCTCCTGGGCCCACTCCTGAGGCTGTGGCCTCAGTGCCACAGGAAAGGATGGAACCCATGCTCCTGAGTACCATCTTCCAGGCCACCCCAGGCCGGCTGGGAGACCCTGGCTTGTAGTGGTGACTCATCCATCCCAAGGGAGGCCTGAGAAGATAGGATCCCTGGCCACATGGCTGCCACACCTCCAGACCAGAACCTTCCCCACAGCCTTCCTGGTGGTCAAGGGGGGCAGAATCATAGCCCACATGGAACAGATGCTCCCCAGCCAAGCACATATTCTTGGGGTCACTGCCCTACCTTTGGCCATACCTCCTCTTAGACAAGCTTTCCCACCCAGACTCTCCCTGCCCTCCAAGACCTACCCCAGTGCCTCCACTGCAGCCAGCCTGTGACCCTGCCAAAGGTCACCTCGCACAACCTGCAATATCATCCCCATGATCTGGGCTTCCTTTGTTTGGTTTTACTTTGTTTCGGTGGTGAAATATGCAAAGCACCAAGTCTACTAAAGCATTTTTAAGGGCAAAGTTCAGCAGTGTTGGAAAGTACACACAGATGGTGGTTCTGCCATGGTCTCCATTCAGCCCTAAGACCTTTTCACCGTCACGTCCATTTTTCCTCACCCCCAAGAGAAGTTTCTGGTCTGTCAGCAGTTGCCCTTACCCCACACCCTCAGCCCTGCAGCCAGGCTCCGCCCTGTCTGTGAAGCTGACCCATCCAGGTATCTGACACATAAGGAATCGTGCAGTGTGTCCGGTGGTATCTGTGTTTGGGTGTTGCTGAAGAAAAGCCCTGTGACAAGGGCTTGAGGAAAGAGGGCAGGGGTGCGGCTGAGCAATAGAGAGCTGCCCTGGCATGTATGAGGTCCTGGCTTCCATCCCTACTGCAGGCAAGGGACAAAGCCTGAAACACCACTACTACCCACCACACCATACTCACACATCCCTTAATCAGAATCCCTTCATTCACACAGATTTATTGAGCACATGCTATAGTTAGGAGGTGTTCTGGGCACTGGAGACACTGTGGTTCTCTTGGAGCTCACATGATAGCAGGGGAGATGGATGGAAATTAGAGTGGGGAGGGGCATGCAGAAAGTGTTGGGTGATGTTGCCACTTTACCATGTATCTCTGACTGGTTTATGTGGCTATGATGGAACACTGGAGGATGCATGGTTTATGATAAAACAAGATTAATGTAACATCCAGTTTTCAAGAGGCTCCATCCTGTGGCCTCTAGAGAGGTGCCTGTGGCAGCATCATGACACATTGAATAAGCAGAAAGGGGACCTGCCGCATGCTGCATGCAGCAGGGCTTGGTGCATGCAGTGGACTTGCCTGGTAACAAGAAGCTCTCACAAGAACACCCTTCCTAAGACCAGCATCAAACCCTTCCAAGACAGATTATGTGAGCTAGTTCACTTCCTTTAGACCCTGCCTCTTAGGATATAGCACCTCAACCCTGCCATGTGGGGGACAGCTTCCAACACATGGCCTTCTGGAGATGTTCGAATTTTACCCAAGCCATAGCAGATGTATAGGCAGAAAAGATCTCCCTAGCAAAGACTCTGATAGTTTTGAGGGAGAGGCCATGTGAATGATCCAGAACATTCCTGGCAGAAAGAACAGCCAGTCCAAGGGCCCTGAGGCAAGGGGCCCTTGTGAAGGATATAAAAGTGGTCGTTGTGGCTGGAACAGGGCAGGGCAGTGAAGAGACTCATGGGACACAAAGCTAGAGAAGTACTCAGGGCCTGGTTATGTAGGTCCTTCTGGATCGTTTCACAGATGTGGCCAGTTGCAGGGTTCTGTGCAGAATTGCTACTTGGCTGCTGTGCAGGGAAATAAATAGAAGGGAAAGGGGCTGGGGCTGGGGAATTACTTAAGGGGTTACTGCACTATCTTGTGGCAGCAGAGTTCCATAAAAATGAAAATGAAGCTCCAAGCAAAAGAAATTTGAGTGACTCATTTGTTGTTCCCAAGCAAACAAAATGATGGGGGCTTAGACCTGGTGCTGGTGAGTGGCCGAGTTAGAGACAACAGGATTTGCTGGCGGATTGGACAGGGGATTTGAGAGACAAGACAGGATTCAAGAGTGACTCCCCAGGGTTTTGGCACCATAGTGGGGACGGGCTGGGGAAGACAGGTTTCAGGGGGAGATAAGGGGTATCCTGGGCCAGTGGAGTTTGGCATGCCCCTATGAAGCAGATGAGCCTGTACTGAGTGCTGAACACCAGAGTCCCCCACCACCTAGTATCATGGATCTTCTTCCCCAGTGACACAGACCAGACTCATCCATCCATCCATCCACCCATCCATTCCACCCACTTGCACGCCACATCGGCTCTGGGCATCTGCCAGCCAATGGGATTCAGGCATGAGCTGGGCCAGGCTGACCACTCCCCTCAGAGGATAATGCTTTTGTCACACAGATTCTCAACTCCCCTCCCCCCCATTTCCCTTAGCTCCACTTTCTCCATTAGAAAAACTAAACCAGACAGACTTTAAATGAACAACAGATTCAGACCCCCCCCTAAACTTCCTGAGTTCCCCTTGCCTACCCTCATCCTTCTGTAAGTTGGGGGAGCAGGGCTCTGAGTCAGGCTCTCCGTCCCCCATCTGACCAGCAAATGTGTCCTGACATCAGCTTTGCTAATTGCAGGTTCCACTGAGAAGTGACAGTGCAAACTCTGTGAGGGCAGCCAGGCGGTACCTGTGCCTGCCGTACCCTGACAGTGTAGCCTGAGCTGAGACGTGAGGTCTTGGCAGGACCATGACTAGCTGTTGAGGATGAAAACCCCGCTGTTTTGTTTTTTCCTTACAAAGCACAGGTATGTAAGGCCAAGGATCAAAGCCAGCTCAGGCAGGAATGTCTGTGAGCATCCAGGCCCTGAGTTCAAGCTTTACTAGTGGCACACACTTGCATGCACACACACACACACACACACACACACACACACACACACACACACACAGAGATGTGCATGCAGCAACCCAGTGCGTCCACAGCTATACATTCTATCTGATGTATTAAAATTTCATTAAGGGAAAAAATGTCTTTGTACTGCAGAAAGGGTGAGAAACCCCAGGCTAGGCAAAGAAAGGAAGATGGGGTCAGGCCTGCCGAAGCACAATCCTATGGCCACACAGCAAGGGCACATCCTATGCTACGGATGTGAGTGGCCACACTCAGAGGCACTACCTTTAAATTACCCCAGTCTCATGAGACCCCTACAAGGAAATCCACAGACATGACCCCAATACCTAGAGCCAGGCCCAAAGCAGGGTGCAGCCATGTGCACCCTGCATCAGGAAGCCTCCAGGGACAGGGAGTCTGTGGCAGGAGGGCAGAGTTGGAGAGGCCATAGGCTGAGGACCCCTTCAGGAAGAAGGGGAGGGGGAGGGGAGGCTGAAGTAGCTGGAATCGGCTCCACTCAGGGTTAACCCCTTGCCAGCACAACATGCTGAGATGCCCCATCAGAGCTTCTTTCCCCAGCAGCCAATGTGCTCTTGGTGGCAACCTAGTTTAGTGAACAGATTCTAGATCAGATGCCAGGACAGCTAAATCCTGGCCCTGCTCCATCTCCAATGCACTGAGTGTCCTTAGACTGGAACCTCACTCTCAGCCTCAACCTCCCCTCCACCCATGCCTCACTGGCCACCTGCTATCCTGTCCTCCAAGGGATCTCACTGGCCCTGGGGTGCAGGGATCCCGTCTGGATCTGCAGGTCGCTGGCAGCCCAGAGAAGTCAGTCCTTACCCACGATTGAGGATAGTAGAGAGGCAGGGTCTGAGCCCAGCAGCCAGATGCTATTGGATGAGGAGATGGCAGCGGTGAGGGGGAGGCTCACCGCTGGGGGAGGCTGGCACACACCAGTCTTCAAGGGCTCCTCCTTTCATGGATGGCCTGCGCTGTCCACATGAGAGCGAGCTTCGATCTCTGGCTCTCTGGGGGCCATCTGTAAGCAGAGCATGTGCTGGGAGATAGGCTTGGACTGCGAGAGGGCTCTGGAGACCTCAAGCTGGGAAGGAGGCAGCCCAGGGAGCCGAGAGCTGTCTTCTGTTGTCACAAGCCTGTCAGAGGGATCTGAGAGCTCAGCTCTGACCACCTCGTGGCCTATTCCTGCCTCTTCCCTCCACCTGCCTCCCGGGATCTCCGTGCTTGGACCTCTGTCCCACCCCTACCTTGTGCTTATCATAGCACTGATAAATCAACCCATTCCCCCAGCACTGAACCCCAGTTTGTGATTAGAGCAGTCATCGAGGTTCCCCATGCAGAAGGCCCAACAGTGTGGGCAGGCAGAGTTGGGCTCTGGGGTAGACTGACTGGTGCTGGCTACCATTGGTTAGCAGAGGCAGCCTCCATGTGGGCACTGTCGCATTATGCAGCCTTGGAGAGGGGGGTTCGCGGAGGGTCACACAGCACTGGAGATGGAAATGGGGTGCAAACCCTGAAGTCTGACATCTGCCCTCAGCTCTGCTGTGTCATGGGCAGCCTCCACAGACCCCTAACACTGGGGCTCCCTATTCTGACAGCACCCCCTCATTCACTGACAAGCCTTGGCCGCTGGCAGTCTACATCTAACACTTGGTAAATTCCCTATTGCTGGCCTGTCTCTGCCTGCAAAGGCACACAGGGTGGGGCCTGGCCAGCTCACTGGGCAGTGCCCAGGCTGAGTGAATCGGCATTCTGCATGGGCTGGCACATCTGTCACAGGCAAGGTCCTCCACGTACCCAGAGCCTGATGACAGGACCACCAAGTTTAGGCATGAAGCCACGAAGGAAAGCATCCTGCCTACAAGCCCACGGTCAGCCAGCCAGCTGGGGTTCACGATCCTGGCCTCCTTCTTCTAGGGCCTGCTGTGCGATGTTGGGTGACATTTTCAAGACTTCCCTTCTGCTTTTATTTGCAGGCTTCCTGATCAAAGCCTGTCCAGCACTGCCATCTTTCCTCTTGGGCAGTGATTTTCTTGTTTTTGTTGTTTGCCAGTCCTAGGGCTTGAACTCAGGGCTTGGACACTGTCCTTGAGCTTTCTCAAGGCTAGTGCTCTACCACTTGAGCCACAGCACCACTTCCAGCTTTTTTGTGTATGTGGTACCGAGGAATTGAACCCAGGGCTTTGTGCATGCTAAGTGAGCACTCTACCATTAGGACACACTCCTGGCCCTCTGGGCAGTGTTTTATTTTTTTATTTATTTATTTATTTATTTTTTTTGCCAGTCCTGGGCTTGAGCTCAGGGCCTGAGCACTGTCCTTGGACTTTCTCAAGGCTAGAGCTCTACCACTTGAGCCTCAGCACCACTTCCGGCTTTTTTCTATGTATGTGGTACCAAGGAATCGAACCTGGGTCTTCATGCATGCTAGGCAAGCACTTTAACCACTAGGCCAAACTCCCGGCCTGGGCAGTGTTTTAAACTCTGCAGTGCAGCCCTCTGGTGATGTGGCCTCATTAAGCCTCTGGCTGCTGCCTCCTGGAGGTCTCAAGCTGAGATCCAGAGCCCCTGACGCCCCTGACGCCCCTGGCAGGAGCCTTTTCAAGCTGCTAATCCACCTGGCAGGTATTTGAACTCAGAAATGATGCCTTCTCATCTCATTCTAGTGAATAGTGAGCCCACTTAGCACCAGAGGCGTTAAGCTTGGCTTCCCTACTCTGCTCCTTAGACCCAAGCTCAGCTTCCTGACAGACATCCAGAGCAAGATATCAGTCTCCCCACCTGCTTTTGAAGCCTCATGGTCTAGTGGCTCTTGTAGCTGAGAATGTCTAGACCAACCGAAATACACTGCAAGCCATTGGCCCAATGTGAAGTCTTCTTGGAGCTACATTAAATGGAGAAAATGAAAGGGTTAAACATGGCAGGAGGGAGGGTACTAGGATTTGAATTCAGGGCCTATACTTGCTAGGCGGGCAGTCTGCCATTTGAGCCACACCTCTGGCTCTGAATCAGGTAAACTGGTTTTATGAGATACATTCTTGATGTGTTACCCAGGTTGGCCTTGGATTTCTGAGCACAGCGGACGGAACCTTTCTGAGAAACTGCAACTATGGTACATCTTGCCCCGTGTAATTTGATTATATTTAACCTGAGAACTGTTTTCATTTTAACACAGAATCAATATAAAATAGTGATTCGTTTACCTTTTCTTCCCTAAGTCATCTCAATCCAAAATACCTGTATCTGAAGCACTCCACGGAGCCAGTAGCTGCCGTGCAGAGTATGGCTCTGGAATTCTCCTCATGCGTAGACCCACACAGGAGTCTGGGGGAGTCCTTCCTGGACTGGGGACTGCTTTTCTCCCCACCTGGCTGAGTGCCAGTCTACGTGGCAGCTCAGAGCCTGTGAGCGACGCTGAGAGCTCGGCTCTGCATCTGATGGAGTCCTGGGTGGCCTTGGATGGAGGAGAAAGCAGGAGGGACAAAGGTACCTTGCTCCCTCAGAAAGGAAACAATAAGGGGAGAATGGGCCTCACCACCCGGTTCCATTCAGAGGGACAGCACAGCTTCCACTTGGATTCGACCCAGAAGTCCTTGAAAGTGTGATGCTCTCCCCCCACATCCCACTTTCATTTGGTCTCTGGGTGTATCCGGGGACTGGGCAGCAGAGCCCCTGCTTGCCCATCGCCTGGTTGAGGGGTCGGGGCAGCAGGTGGAGGAGCAGCAGAACAGGACTGTGGTACTACAGTAGCAGTGCAGCGTTAGGGTGAACACGGAGAGGGCTGGGAGGCAGAGTCTCGCCCATGCCACCCCAGGGCCTTGAACCCTGGCCGTCCAACACAAGCTCTCTCAATCTGGCCAGTCCAGGGCCACATGCCCACCAGGCCTGACACAAGACAGTATCATCTCTGCTGCGTCCTCCTCATCTTCCTCTCCTTGTCTTCTGTGTCCCCTGCTCTGTCCTTTCCTGCCTCTCATTGTCCCTCTTTCTGTATTTCTAGTTCACTGCGTCTCTGTCTCTTTCTGATCTCCTTTGGACTAGTGTTGGACTGGTCTGCCTTTCTCCTTCACTCTCTTCTCTTGCTATTTCTCCCTGGATCTTCTTTTACACACATGCATGCGCTCTCGCGCGTGCGCACGCGCGCACACACACACACACACACACACACACACACACACACACACACACACACACGGAGTCGCCTTTCTGCTGTTCTCTGTTCCTATGTTTCCCTGAGGCCCCCCAGCCTCACCCTCATTCTCTGTCCCTCCCTCCCATTTTCCTTCCACCCTTCCTTCCCCCTCTCCTCTTCCCCTCTTCCCTTCCTCCCCTCCTTCCCTCCCTTTTTCTTTCTGCTCCCAGGTCCCCTCCCTAGCTCCCACTTTCCCCCTCCTCCCCAAGCTTCAATGGAACCCAGCCCCTCTCAGCCTCCCCTCTTCCCAGGGAAGGTAGGTGGCAAGCCAGCGAGGAGCCCCCACCCCCACCCCATGACAGCCATGCTAAAGCATCCCTCGGAGCTGTCACTGAGGAAATCATACACCAGTGCCTGAAATTCAAATTAGAGTTTTGTGGAAGCTGCTAAAAACTCATCAAATACTATCTTTGAAGTCGGCTAGCAAGCTGGACCCCACGGGAAACAAGCTGTGGGCAGAGGCTCTGGACAGGGTCCTGTCTCAGAGCCAGGAATTGTAGGCCCTCGCCTCAACCACAGACACCCAGACACCCCAGTCACCACTGGGGACTCTGGCACAGCAGGCCCCCGAGCCAGCCACCAGCTTCAGCAGGCCACAGTCCCCCGCCCTGCAACCCCAGGTCATACCAACCTTGGACCTGGAAGGAAGCAGCCAGGAAGAGGAAGGTGCCCCAGGCACCTGGCAGGAGGGCCAGTGTTGGGAGTTCTCAGGTCAGACCCTGGCTTCTGAGTTCTTGCGTTTCTGCTGCTATGTGACCTAAGACTACAATGATCTCCTCTGCAAACCCCGACAGGCTGTAGCAAGCA
Organism: Megascapheus bottae; assembly: GCF_031878675.1. Classification (NCBI taxonomy): domain Eukaryota; kingdom Metazoa; phylum Chordata; class Mammalia; order Rodentia; family Geomyidae; genus Megascapheus; species Megascapheus bottae. The sequence continues at coordinate 71,328,497 of NC_143514.1, read as the reverse complement.
TCAGAGAGAGACGCCATGAACGGCATCCGGACACAGACACTGCTGAATCCTTAATCAGTATCACAACAACAGCCAAATCACAAGGAGCAGGGGCAGTGTGGCTCACGCCTGTGATCCTAACCACTCAGAAGCTGAGATCTGGTTGGAAGCATGCCAGGGAAGGAAAGTCCCTGAGTCTCTTATCTCTAGTTAATCACCAAAAAGCCAGAAGTGGAGGTGTGGCTCAAGCAGTAGAGCACTAACCTGAGGGGAAATGCTAAGGGAAAGTACCTACGCCCTGACTTGAAACCCTAGTACTGGCACACACAAAAACAATTTTTTTAAACAAACAAACCAAAAACCAGAACCATTGGCAAACCCTTCACCTCACAGCAACCCCCCGGGAAGATATTAAAACCACAGTTACTATCCATACTCTATTTTACAGTTAAGCAAAATGGGGCTGAGAAGTTAAGTGCCTTGCTTACGTCTGCTCAAACACACCCAGATACCCCGTCAGGGTCCCTGGGCCCAGCGGTAGCTCTCTACCCCTGGATTGCTCTTTGCCACCTACCTACACTTAAATTTCCCCTGGCAACATCTTCAGGGCACTGATCCTACTGTCCCCTCCCCTCTAATAGGGAGCCTGTACCAGCTGCCACCTGTCCACCTGTTGTCTGTTCTTTCCAGTAGACCTGCCTAACAGGCAGTAGCCAGGTACGGTCACTCTTTCCCACCTGCCTGACCCTGTCCATTGGAAGAGCTCACTCAGGGTTGCTCTTTAGCTGGTGGTTTAGCTACCAGCAGGCCAAGATAGAGGGGAAACTTTCTGCTCAGGAACTTCAAAATAGAAGTCCTGGACACTGTATTCCTGTGCTAGATGATGTTGGAGAAGGCAAAAGGAACTGGCCTGAGATGGAAAGCTGATCCCTGTGGCCCTCTGCAGCACGCAACAGGGAGCTGGAAAGGGTTGGCGGGCATGCACATGTCATTAGAGAGATGACCCCAAATGAGCCTGTACACCACTGAAAGAACCCAATCAGAACAGAGCCATTGTCCCACAACAGAGCCTCAGCCCTAGAAATGGCCACCATCTGGTGGCAGGCAGGCGGAAGGACACTGGAGTCTGGAGGTGGGATACACCAAGCCTGCCCACTGTGAGCTGCCCTTGGATCGGTCACCAGTCCAACAGGGCTGTGCTGGTCAGCTCACCATGGGCCTCAGAGAAGCCAATGGCCCTGTTGAGATCCTGGGTATCTGGAGGAAAGTAAGGCAGGGGCCATCTCCGTTCTGGGAGACTCACATTTAGCTGGGTAGCTCTGGCGATACAGGAGAGGCAGGAAGAGAAGCAGGACAGGCTTTATGAAATAGGGTGCAGGGTGGCCCTTGATTAGGGCAGGGGCAGGAGTGGTGGAAGCCTCGGAGAAGGGAGAGAGAGCCAGGATGCAGGGTGGTGCAGATGGAAGGCCCCCTGACTTTGTCCTGTAAAAGATTAGCCAGGCCTCCTGTGGGCCCTGTTCATGGAAGTGACGGTCACAGTGGAGGTAACCTGCGTGCCCAACAGGCTCTGAGAACCTCTGCGACTGACCTGCGACTACTTGATTTCAGGGAAGATGCCCAGGGCACCCAGGACAAAGCTTTCTCAGAAAAGGAAACTGATACCCAGGGAGGAGGAGGCAGCATGGCCACAGAATCTTGGAGATAAGACCAGAACATGGAGCCTGGACAGGGAAATGGGACTCAGATAAGCCAGGAGATTCTCTGCAATTTCCCTTGGTAGAGAAGGCCCAGGACACACTGAGCCAGCCCATCTGTTCTGGTGCCGGCTCAACACCAGGCCTGGGGCTGCTTGTTCCACGACTGGGCTGGGGAATGGGAAGCCCTGATGATAAATCACAAGGGCTCCCATTGAAGCCTTTTGAAGGATCCAGGGACAATGGGAGGTGCCCCTGAAATAAAAAGTGTGACAGAGAACGGTGCCACCAGGATACAGACTAGAGACAAGCGTGAGGGCTTACTGGTCCCATCTCCAATGCTTCTGGGCAGCTGGCTGAGCCAGTGTGTGTGTGTGTGTGTGTGTGTGTGTGTGTGTGTGTGTGTGTGTGTGTGTGTGCACATGTGTCAAGCAGGCAGGGCTACAAGTGCCCCAGGTGTACTTCAGGGCCGTTAAAGCTCCGTGTTTAATGGCTAGAGCCACGGCGGTCACGGCTGTCAGCGGGGATTTCACGGGCTCGTTTACATCTTTAGCCGCCTCCTTCCCTGACGACTTCATCACTGCGAGCCCCCCTGCCCTCCGCCTGCCGCCTGCAGGGGAGGAAGTGGGGCTGGAGCCCCCTGTGTTTCCAAGCTCTGCTGGGGACAATGGGCAGGAAAGCCAAACCCAGGCTGATGGAACGCATGGGACCCTGGCTATTGCCAGGGTTGGATCGCTTCTGTTCCTGCTGTGACAGAGACAGCAAGCGGGGTGGGGTCGAGTGTGGATCAGAAGTGAGATGTGGATCCAGAACACGCGAGAGGTGAGGCTCGGAGCCAGGGGGGGCACTTTGGGTAAGGTCTGAGACTTGCCAGGTTAGCTCGAGGACCCAGGGATGAGACCAGGGGACAGGAGGGTGTGAGCTCCTGGAGGCATGGTAGGAGAGGCGCTGCCTGAGGAGAGCCACTCCTTGGTTGATCTGATTGCCCAGGGCTGGCACAGAGCTCTAGATACATCAGAATCCTTGAATTCTCTGTGTACGTGGCACGACCTGCCCTGAGCCTCATTCTTCTTTTATTTAAAAGGCAACTCCAGTTCCTTTGATGAAGTGAATGTCAGGTACGGCTCCACTGTGGTCAGCGCCAGGATGTAATTAGACCTGACAGACAGAGCTAAGGGCCCCTGGGACACTCTCAAGGGGTGCACCGGAGCTCCCAACCTGAATTGGTGCTCTCTGTTGAAGGAAGGCCTCCAGGAGGAGGTGATGTCTCAGCGGAGGCCCTGTGGCAGTCATAGAAGTGGGCTCCTGGGAGATGCCAGGGTGGCAGGGGAGGGGAAGGCACCTGGCAGGGCAGAGGGGAATAAGGCATTCCCACAAACACAGAAGTCTCTTTGCTTGGATCAGGCGGAGACACAGTGTTCTAAGACAGTGGCACTGCTCGGTAAAAAGCTAGGGAGTGGGGTAGTCCGCTTTAGGTCATTTCAGCTGTGATTGGAAAGAAAAGATGAGAGTTCTCTTCCCTGTCTCCTCCCTCCTGGTTGTGATCAGGAGAGGGAGGGGGGAGGAAGGGATGTGATGGGTGATCTAGGGCAGGTCTGGGGACAAGTGAAGCCTGGAGCTCTTAGAAGGGAGCATCAGAAGCTCTGCCCCTGCCCATGAGTCCATGGGGAAGCAGATGAGCTCTGGCTCACTCCACCTCACCCCGCTCTACAGCCTATGGGGGTTTCCCCCACGGAGACACCCCCTGCTCAATGGATCTATTGTCACGGTGTCATCCACCCAGCCCACCCCTGTCCAAGTAGTCTGCTTTCACCAGGATACTTCCCCATCCTCCAGCTCCGCCCCAGCTCCAGCCAGGGACAAGGCCCAGGGTGAGGAGCCACCTTTCTTCCTGAACAACTGACCTTGGGCCAGCCTGGAACAGCCTGGCTGGGATTCCACCAGGCTGGGTGCAGGGGCATCTGATTGGGCCCCTCGGCTCTGCAGTGGGGAAAGGCCTGGGCTCCTGCTTCCCCGCACCGCACCTCCACTTGCCTTCCAGGGAGTAAATCTGCATCTGGGGCAAATCCAAATTTAACTGGACTCTCAGAACCCTCGCCCTTGGCTCTGGGGAACCCCCGAGCCATGAACAGACCTCCAGCTTCTAAGCTCCATTGTCTCTTTTTCAAGCAAGTCCCCCCCCCCCATCTTCTTGCTAGTCATCTGGCCAAGAGAACAAATGCAGGGGGCATTCAGGGATTCTGAGCATCTTGTCTCAGGGTGGGACCTGGGCTCACATGCTACTCTGCCCCGCAGAATCCTAGGCAATCTAATACAAAGGGTTTGAGGCTCGGGGCCGAGGAGAATTGCAAAGCTCTCAGACATGGTGCATGCCTCCGAGCTGGGATCAGGATAACATGCCCCATCCCATCCCCTGTCCAGGGCCACTGTGAGCTCAGCCAGGCCCAGCAGCAGGCTCCCCACTGTCAGCCCCAGGAGCACAGAACCCAGGAAGAGTCTGGGAGAGAGAAGGGCCCATGACATCTGAGTATCTTAGTCCAGAGGAGGGGTTTGGGTTGCAGTGGTAATGACTGAGGCTGGCATTTGGCCTCCAGCAAGGCCTGGTGTGTGGGGCCAGAGTTTCCTCAGGGCTGTTCTCCTGAGGCTTTGGCTGGGTCGGCAATCACTGGGAGGGCAACATCGGGGCTGTGGGGATGGAGAGCTTGTCCTCGGCCATGACCCTGGCTCTTTGCCTGGATCCAGACATTCTCAGCAGTGACACAAACCTCCACCCCACTTGCCACTTATCTGCCTAGGTAGCTGCAAAGAAAAGCAAGCTCAGGTCCCCAGGGTTGTGGAGTGCTCCTGATGACCAGTGCTGGGCTCTAGAGAGCCCCCACTGGTACCCCAAAAACCCTGCAGAGCCACGTGTTTGCCTACTAGCTCTCCTGCCTTGCCTCTCTAATTTCATCTTTCTTTCCTTTCTCTCTGTCTCTCTCTCTCTGTCTCTCTCTGTCTCTGTCTCTCTCTGTCTCTCTCTCTCACACACACACATACACACACTTTCTCATTTTCTGTCTGTCTGTCTCTGGCCACAGCAAACAGAGAGCTGCTCCCCGCTGCCAGCCACCGGGGCGCACACCTCCCGACAAGGCAGGATGATGAGAAGGTTATTTTTTAATATCAGGGATATTGATGCCCCCCTTTCCCATAACAAGCTGTGCCCAGCTCCCTCCTGCTGCCTGCCTCAGGGCTTGGGTTGGGGAGAGGGGCAGAGGGTGGTAACACACAGAGCCTGTCTCAGTGCCAGGTGTCCTTTCAGATCTCACAGGCCTAAAAGACAGGTGACTGTGTCCCTATTTTATAGATTGAGACTGAGGCTCAGAGAGGTGAAGTGACCTCCCAAGCCACACAGCTCACAGAAAGGGCCAGACCTGAGTCTACGTCCAGAGTGCAAACTCCTTGCGGCCTCTTAGCAAATCTCAGGCCTCTGTCTGGGGCTGCCCTGGAGCCCTGTCCTCTGTCTCTTGTCCCCTTGTCCCCTCTTGACTCCTGGCTCTGCCTCCCACCCATCTGGGAGGTGACGTCCAGTTCTGGCCCCTGGGCTCTGCAGAACTTCCCTGCCCTGATCCTGGGCCTCTCCTCAGAGCCAGGAGTTCTTCTGCTCCCCTCTGAAGGTGAAGGGTGGGGTCCGTCTGCCCCTGCTCCAGGACTGTCCACTCCGGAGTGCTCCCCCCTCCCCTGTTCCCAGCGGTCTCCTGGCTAAGTGCTTGGGCTTTGGGGCCAGGCAGAAGATCTTCATCTACCATTTAACCACCGCGACATCTTGGACAAGTCATGTCACCCCTCCCCCACGGCTTCTCATTTCCATAGAGATAATGCGGATAAGAATAGAACTCTCTTCAAAGGGTTGTTATTAAGACTAAGAAGAGTGGTGACTGCTGTCACCTCAGCCTAGGTATGCATAGTCCTCAGCACCTCCCCCAGGGCGAGTATCACGGGAGGGGGCTGAAGTCCCACAGACACTTGGTGGCTAGGAGAACCCAGGTACAGGTTCAGGTCTGGGCCAGGCCTCAAAGGGAGTCTCAGCACATCCAGAGGCGCCCACTTAATGCCCTGTGTTGAGATCTGGGGTCTGCCAGGGGCAGGGGTGTCTCAGAGCACTTGCAGGAGGGTGGGAATCACAGGGTCCCTCTGGGTGGGCAGAATGCCAGCTGAGCCCAGGTGCTGACGGTGAGGGGCAGACTCCAGGAAAGACCAGACTCCAGAGGGGTCCCTGCATTCCATAAAGAGGAGGGGACAGGGTCCAGACCACCGGGCAGCGCCTGCGGGTAGAAGGGTTATAGTGGGGAGGGGAGGTCACGGGCAAGGGTGTCGTGATCTGGGCACTGCACAGATCACGGTGGAATCCTCATGACCGGGTGGTCCTCGAGGCGGGCCAGATGAGGAGGAAGCCGAGCCCCTGACCTGTGTGCAGCTGGGGGAAGATGGGGCGTATCTGCTGTGCCTGTGGCTCTGGAGCCTGGGGGAGGAGGTGGCCAGGAGAGGAGGACAGACTGGACATGGAGAACTGGAAGCAAAAAGGAACAGAACCCGAAGAGCCTGCGAGTTGTCTGGGCGGCGGGGAGGGAGCGAAGGCTGTAGGCCTGGGTAATGAGGGACGAAGGTTGTTTTGGTTTGTTTTTCTTAAGGCAGTTAAAGCAAGAATGTGAAGGATGGAGCAATCCAAGGCTGTCACCCCACCATCCAGGAATCTTCAGGCTGCACATTGTCGCTTGCCACGGGTTCCAAATGGTGGAGGTGATTGATTGTGTGTAAACAGGATCAAGCAATTAGTCGGTGCATGCCTAGCCATTAATAAGCCTCTTATGTACTTTTAACACCACCTCTCATTCCCTCCAACCTGAGAACAAAGATCCCCGAGAACAGCCAGGAGGAAGCAGAAGGGACCACTGACCTCACCCATTAACATTCAACTCAAATTCTGCAAACATGGGGTTAGTTCCTCTCTTAGATCCCACGGACTCCTATACTACCTACAAATTCTCACCAGGGTTGCTTTTTGTTGTTGTTTTAAGTCCACAAGAGATTAGTAACAGTGGTTTTCAGGGGCAGTAAGACCGCAGAGAAAAAAGCAGCTGACATAGGAGAGGAAGCCAGAGAAATTCCCCAGCCAGGAGTCACTCCATCCATCTGTGTAAGGGGACCAGCCTGCCTTCCTCTGTGTCCCAGGAGTGCCATTGCCTCAAACCATCGACCACGGTGGCTCTGGAAAACATACCTCTGGGTCTTTACCCATCTCTTGATTCACTGTGAAGCCTGTGACACAAGGAAGGGATAAATTATATTCAAGCGTTTCTGCTTCAAAGGAACTTTCAAAAATATTTTTAATTGTATATTTGATTTTATGGTATTCCCTCACATGTGAAAGGATGTGGTCCTTGCCAAATGATCTGCTTCCTGGTTAGATGGACGCTTAGGGAGGACAAAGGACTGGTCAGCGTGGTTCCCAGGTGCTGGCCAGCCACAGAAGGGCCCAGCATTTGTTGGATTAGTGACCTGGTTAATGAGATTTCAAACCTAGGCAACAGTGAGTCAGTAAATACAGCTTTACATTTATTTTCACTATTTCATTTTACTTTTGAATGTGATAGTGGAAGAAATGTAAATTTCATGTGTGGCACATTTTGTATTTCTGTCTGAAGATGCTCCTGCCCAGACTCTGGAGGGGGAGGACAAAGCTCAAATACCAAGTAGTGCTGGGTACTTGGCCTAGCCCTCAGTCTACACGAGTGGGGGGCCGGGGTGTCACTCTCTGCTGCTGAGGAGCCGCCTCCCCTCAGCCCCAAGCGCACACCTTGAGACTAGGAAACCCAGCGGTGTCCATTACCACGGTGACAGGAAGCGATTCAATGGGGTGGCACACTACAAGACAGAAGCCAAGGCCTGAGCCAGGTCACCTGCCTGGAACCCAAGCTCTTCCTAGGTTCTCCGAGGGCTCCATCCTCCCTCCAGCCAAGGGATGATATGCAAAGGTGAGGCCTGCCCCGCCCCCTCTCCGGCCACTCACAGGGGGCCCTGCCAGCACTGGACAGATGAAGATGTGGACAACGAGATGACCAGCTGGGATGGATGGGGGACGGTGGCCCCACCCTGGGTGGATTGAGGAGCTGGCTGATGCCTGCATCCTCCGCACACCCATCTTCAATCACACACCAGGGGTGTAGAGCTGCTGGGAAGGTGTCCCTCCTTTAAAGCATAATGACAAGTGAGAAACGCTTTTCAGTCTGTGGGGGCTCAGACAAGGGAGGGTCTGGTTGCCTGGCCAAGTTCCCTGCCCACCCTACCCTACTCCGCCTGTTCTGTACATCAGAGCCACTGTGCAAAGGGGAGAGCATGAGAGTTGCTCTCTCGGCTTAGAGAGTTCGGGCCAAACCTTCCTTCCTCAGCAGGACCAGCCACCAACACCTAAGCAGCAACCCAGAAGCAGAGCAGTAATCAGAAATCCAGGAACAGCCGGAGGTTAGGTTAGATCTATCTTGGATGCCAGGATGGGTCACTTAGTCATTCAATCTCGACAATCCAAGCCAGGGTCCAGCTCTGGACTCTGTTCCCTGTCCCCAGAAGAGGGAACAGTTAGCCACAGCTCCCTCACAGAACTCCTCTGCCCTGTCTTCAGGGACTCAGTGAGAGGAGGAGGGGGTAGGGAAGGGAGAGGGGTGGGGGGGACCAGCCTGGAGGGGGCCCAGTGAGTGACAGTGCTAAGGGGCCACTGTCCCATAGTTGGCTACCCTGGTGTCCTGTGGCTGCTTAGTCACCTGGGAGAGCATGCAGGATGTCACCTGCCAAGATGGGCCCACCCTATGGGAGCTGACAAACTAGTGGCTTCTACATCCCCATGAGGCCCTCTGCCGCACAGGACTGGGGAAGGGAGGGGTGGAGGCAGAGACGGAGAAGACACACCTGGGAGTTCCACAGGGGCAGGAGACGGAGGGCTGGGTGAAATAAACTCCTTTTGCTAAGGAGGATTTGGGGTGTGGAGCAAACTCCAGCAGAACAGGACAGGACAGACCCTCAAGCTTCCCTGGTTCCTCTGAGACCCCTATCTCGGAACACAGGCTGCCCTGGGTTTTCTCCCCTGCACAGTGGGCAGACATAGGATGAACCCCTCCCCAGCCAGAGCAGAGCCTCCTTATCTGCATGCGTTTCCAGTGGCCTGGATCAGGAAATCAGCCTGGGTCCTGGATCCTGTGCCACCCTGCCCACAGGTTGGCCCTTATTAGAGTATTTAGCTGCTCACAAAAGTCAGAGAATACCATGGGAACATGCCACATAGACAACTGCCCTTGAAAATGCAGCAACCTGGGCTCCAAGGTCACTGGCAATGGTGGGGGAGCCATACCCTCTCCAGGCACTTGCCCATCTCATGTGGACATCTAAGTTCAAATCCCCAGCTAGCATCTGCTGGGGAGCTTCTGGAAATAGGAGACTCCTTACGTTCTTTGAGATAGTCTGAGTTGCTAGTTAGGGCCCCTAAATGGAGCCAACATTCCCGTTTCTGGGCCAAAGAAAGGTGCAGGGTAAAGAAATGGGCTATGGAGACATGGCTTTTTCTCTGGATCTCTCTCTCTAGCAACTAATTAACCATGCAACCTGAGTCACTGATGGCTTTTTTGGGTGTCACTCTCCTCCCCTGCTTTCCCCACCCTGCAGAGCTCCTGGGGCTTCAAGCAGAGCAGGTGGTTAAGATGCCTGCGTGCGCATGCCACATTTGTTTCCCACATTATCAGTGATGTGACCTGTAGCTACTAGAAGGCCCCACTCTTCCCAATGCCCCCAGAGCTTTGAGTGAAGGCACAAGGTGGGACGGTGGGGCTCAGGGGCTGGAGGTGAGACTGCAGGTGTCTCCCCTGCTTGCTGGACTCCTTGGTCCAGCATTGCACAAGAGCTAGAGAAGGGGGCAAAGAGTCCTTCGCCACCCACCGCTCCCTCAAGCCAGTCTCTTCTCCATATGCAACCCCTTCTCCCTCCTGGGCATGGGTGGAAGGTAGGGCAAAGTAGGAACCAGTGCTCCTCATGGACAGCACCTGGAGGGAGGGGACCCTGGCTAACCTTGTCCCTTGGATTTAATTCCCACAAGAGCTCACAAAGAGGGGCTATGAGCCCGGCTTTGTGAACATGCAAGCTGGGGTTCAGAGAGGCCAAGGCACATGTTCAAAGCCACACTGCCAGGATTTCTGCGCTGCCTGTACTGGATGCCATTCTTCCCGAAGTTATGGAAGCTACTTAATGTTAATCCTTGGGAGGGGGCGGAGGTTTTTTGGGATTTTGGTTTGAGAGCTGGGTCTGGGTGCTGTCCCTGAGCTTGTCTGCTCACGGCTGGTGCTATACCACTTGAGCCACGGCTCTGCTTCCAGCTTTTTGGTAGTTGATTGGAGCTATATCTCGGGGACTTTCCCCTTAGCCTGGTTTCCACCCTTATCATTCCTCGCTGGAGAGGCTTTAACAAAATCATTGTTTTTAACGATTCTTTTTTTTTTTTTTCTGAAAGCGCTCCCGTTGCCTCCTCCACGCGGGGCCTCCGAGCTGAGCCGCTCCCGGGGGGTTACTGTGCGCGCGCGCCCGCTGTCACCCCCGGGTGCCTGGAGAGGGGCGCGCAGGTGGGTGTCCGGCTCCCAGGCGTCCTCCGGGGGCCCCGTGGCAGGCCCGGCCCAGCGTCAGGGCGCGCCGCGGCGGGGTCCGCGTGGGGACCACGGGGGCGGGGCCGCGCCGTCCCCCCGGTGCGGGTGGAGGGCGCGAGCGTGCGCACGTGCGGCGGCGGCGGTCAGGCTCGGCGCCCCCCGCCCGCCCCCAGGCTCGCCGCCGATTGGCTGGGCGCCGTGACGGGCCGGCCCCCGCCCGGGGCGGCGGCGGCGGCGGCGGCGGGCGCGGGTGCCCGCGCGTGGCTGTGTGCCGCGTGTGCGCCGGGGTGTGCGCCCGCCGCCGCCGCCGCCCGGCCGGCCGGGGTGCGGAGACGAGGGAGCGCGCCACGCGCGGCCGCCGCGGCCGAGCCCCGGGGTGCGCGGCGCCCGCCCGGCCATGGCCCCCACCCGGGGCCGCCTGCCCCTCGCGCTCTGGGTCGTCGCGGCCGCGGCGGCGGCGGCCACCTGCGTGTCCGCGGCGCGCGGCGAAGGTGAGCGGCGGCGGGGGTCCGGGAGCGGGGACGGCCCGGGGCGGGGGGCGGCTGGGGCGCCGCGCGCTGGCTGCCTGCGGCGCAACTTCCCCGGCCCCGACCCTGGGGAGCTCCAGAGTCCCGGAAGCCCGGGGCTGCGAGGCCGGGTGGCACCGGGGCAGAGACGTGGGCTAAGGGACCCGCGGGACGGAGGCTGGAGGGGAGGGCAGGGGCGGACACGGGATGGGGACAGGACCGGGATGCGGAGCTGGAGACGAGGAGCCAGGACTGGACTGGAGACCAGAGGAGAAGCACGGAGCGAGAGGGGACAGAGACAGGGCAGGGGACAGGACAGCGCAGCAGGCACCAGGGGACAGCTGAGGGACAGGTTCTGATCGCTGAAGGAAAGGGGGGCTGCAGATGGCGTTGAGACAGGGCCACGCACTGAGGAGCGGCCAGCAGAGAAGAGGACCCGGCTTGCGGGGGGACACACAGGAATGAGGGGTGTCTTGGGAGTGGGGGAGAAGGGATGCAGGGCGAGAGGACCAGCTGGAGAAGAGGGGGTTCGTGGGCAGAAGGAGTGGATGAGAGGAGAGTGGGATGAAGAGAGAGTAGAGGCTGGAGAAACTGAGGCAGGCCCTGGGTCCAAACCGAGTGAGCCAGTCAAGGGGGAAGGGGAGGAGTGAGGGGAGATCTGGAAAGAGTCTTCTGGATCAGAAGGGTCTAGAAGGTTGACTTCTCGTGGATAAGGAGAGCTGAAACAGGCATTGGGAATCCCCACCTTTCCTTATTTCACCCTACCCCCCAAACACTGTAGGTCTAATTGGTGATGCCACCGGGCTCTGCCTCCCAAGCCCGGGACCCTAGACTGCACCTGCTGTGCAGGAGGCCAGGGCTGGTGCTGTATGCAGGAGAGAGAGCGGATGTCGGAGGCGGAGCTGCAGCGTGGACTGGTCCTCCACCAGCCGAGTGGGTAGATCCACCAGAGCAGCCCCACTCACTCAGGCAGCCTACCCACAGCCACGCACACACTCACACTCTCTGGGCTCACCTCCGCAGACACAGGCCAGTAAGACTCTGGGTATGGACACCTCCCCACACACACACAGCACTATACACAGTCATGCACACAAAATACACACATGACATCCATGCATGCATGCATGTCACAGCACCCTCAGACTTGCTCACTGAAATGTATCTCAGTCCCCCTCGAGACCTGGGGCAGCAGGGAGCAGGGGTCACTGCAGGGTGGCTGAGAGGTGGGATGGCAGGCAGGCAGGCGGGGGTGGGCTGGCTGTGTGAGCAGTGATGAGGTAGATTTCTGAGGACCACCAAGAGAAGGTCAGATGGAAGAGCACAGGGCTGTGGCCCTAGGGCTCTTGGGGCTGGCCGGAGAGGACAGTTCTGTGGGTTTGGTAAGGGCTGGCCAGTTTCTCCATCTCTCAGCAAAGTCCTGGGAGTAAGGATTTCTTTCTTCACCCTCTTTGTGGGATAGCAGGGCCCCTTTATCAAGTCACAGGCTGTGAGGCCCAGTGTCTATGGGAAGGGCATTTCCCAGGCTCCCATCTGAGGACAGATGGAAGCTTTGGGCTAGGGATGTGGCCACAGAGGGGAAGGGAGGAGTGGGAAGAGCAGCCCAGCATGGCATCAGTGCAGCAGAGTGCCCAGCTGGGCAGGATTTCCCCATACAAGTCAGCCAGCCACAGGATGCAAACCCCAGGGTAACCCCCACCCCTGACAGTGCAGGACACAGGGAAGAGGTGACTGCACCCCGCGTGACTGCCACCATTGCTCTCAGTGAATGAGCTGTGGGCTCGGCCAGACCCTGCAGCCTCCAAACCCCACCAGGCTTATGGCCCCTTATTGCCCTCGGGGGTGAATTATCCTCCACTTTAGCATGGTCTCCTAGGCATTTGCATCCTGGCTTATACCCCCTGACCACCCCAAATTCTCCAGCCTCACCACCATGCACTGTGTCCCAGGGGAATGTAAATCAATTTAAGTATTAGTCTCAGCGAAATGGAATGGGGAAGGTGTCAGTGCTGGAGAAAGAAAGGAATCGGGTAATGCCTTCCACGGTCAAATGGGAGCAGCTGAAGAATTATCTGTGCCACTTAGAGCAGGAGAAACCCATTTGGTTCCCCCAGCCAGCCTGGGCAGCAGGCGTAGGAGGGCTGCCTGTGGGCATCTGTCAGATCTGGAAACTGAGGCCCGGAGGGATTCTGTGATGTGCTGCGTTGAAGAGCCCCCAGAAAGTGTTGAGTCCAGGCCTCCAAATGTGAGTAGGGAGGCAGAGATGGGCCCTGGGCCAGCAGGTGACTCCACCCCCGGCAGGTAAGAGGCAGGACAGCTGCCAGCTGCGGTGACCAGGCCTAAATTTCTTCAAGGACTCCGGCCCCTGCCAGGCAAGCCTACTGTGGGAATTCCACTCTGCCCCAATCAACTCTTACCAGCCTGGGGCTTCCCTTGAGATGGAGATGGGTTCCAGAGAGAGAAAGGGAGGAGGCAAGGGAAGGGACAGAGAAGGAGCTAGAAAGAATTGCAACAAATAGCTCAGGAACCCAATAGCGCTTTCTGCACCCTGTGGAATTGACTTTTGACCTAGGTGTGGATCATCTGAGCCCCCTAATGGACTGATAGAGTGTCACCCCAAAATGTGATAGGGCATTATCAGGGAGGGAAGGACTCAGAAGGTGGCCCTTAAGTCTGGATGTCTCCCCTCTCACCACTGGGGACAACCCTGGGCAGTGGACATTCATCTGGGTAGGGGCAAGTCTGAGCTAAGCCCGTTCTATGCCAGGAGAAGGGGCCTGAGCCCCACATCTGGGATTGGGGTTAGGGTGGGGGCAGCCCACTAGTGCCCTTTCCCCACCCTCCCTTCCAGTGGGGCCCCTGCTGGTCTGGGGGAACTGCAGTGCGGGCCCCTTCCCCCTCCCACCAGCCAGCAGGAGGAGAGAGCTTGCCTGACCCAGTTTTCTCTCCATTGCCTGAAAGGGAGGGAGGGAGGCGGGAAGACTTCTTCTCTGCCTGTGCCCCTGGTGTGTGGGGCTGGCGCAGGCAAGGGGATCCCTTGATGGGCATTTGCTCCATCCCCTGATCCTCACCCCATCCCTGAGCCCAGACACCCCCTCTTTGGTCTGCCAGCCCCTCTCCAGCTGGTATCCAGGATGCCCTGACTATGGTGGGAAGGGGGGAGCAAGAAGGCAATCAGCAAACAGAAGCATCCTCACGTCACAGTTCCTGAGAACACTTGTCTCCATCTTGAGAGCCGGGCTCAGAGCTATGCCAGTCCCAGGCAGGAGGAGGCCCTGCCTCCCGAGGGACAGTCCTGAGAAGCCTCAGCTGTTCCCTCCGTGGCTTGCCCAAGCCTGCTGTCTGGGGTAGTTGGAAGGAAGTTCGTGGAAGCCAGGAAACAGGAAAGCTGTGAGCCCTCTCATCCAGTTGCCACCAGACAGATGAAGGGGAAGCAGGGGCTCCAAGAAGTGGAAGGACTTACCCCGGCACACACAGCCGTGGATACGGCTGCGATGGGAATGCTGACTTCTGAATGGCTCCGTGCACCTCGGCATGAGTGACAGGGCAGAGGCTGGAGCTTTGGACCAGGCTCTAATCCCAGTTGTTACCCCAGGCTTCTTAACCCTCATCCACAGCCTCTGATGTTACCAACCTGTTCTACAGCTGAGCAAGAATGAAGATCACTTGTTAACAAGTGGCTGTGTTGAGACAGGAGCCGTGGGCTCTTTACATTGTCACAGAAACCATGCAGGGTCCCTGGGCCCACACCCTGACTTGGCACGTCCTTGCTCTGCTGGCCATACCTTGGGGTTCTAGCTAAGTCCCCAAACTAGTAATAGTGATAGCAAAAGTAAGTGACCATCAGGGGCTCAATTGAGGATCACAGGAAGCAGAGCCCAGCACACAGCTGGTCGACACGAGGTCCATCTAAATCCCTCAGCATAAGGGCCCAGCATGTGCTGAGCCACCTCTTGGAAGGCTGGGAGGCCCATAAAAAACAGGCCTGTCCTCAGGTGGGCAGTGAGACATCCCAGCATGCCTGTGACTGCTTTCGCATCTCAGGAAAAGGCATTCTGAACTGCATGAGCCACTGGGAAGGCTGCACACCCTGGCCAAGGGGGATGACAGAGGCTTGACACCCTCCTTCTCGTTTTACAGTGAACTTGCTGGACACATCGACGATCCACGGGGACTGGGGCTGGCTCACATACCCGGCTCATGGGGTAAGTGCTGGAGCAATGTTCTCCTCAGTGAACCACGAGGCAGGTTCAAAGTTAAGACATATCAAAGGGAAGCAGGAGCCCAGAGAGATGAAGGAATTTACCCAAGGACATGCAGCAGTGCCCTGCTGGCTTACACCTGTAATCCTAGCTAGACAGGAGGCTGAGATCTGGGAATCACAGTTTGAAGCCAGCCCGGATAGAAAAGTCCATGAGACTCTTATCTCCAATTAAGCCACCAAAAGAAGAGGGAAGAGAGCTGTGGCTCAAGTGATAGAGTACTAGCCTTGAGCAAAAAAAGAGCATGGGGAGAGCTGCCAGGCCCTGAGTTCAAGCCCTAGGACCCACACACATAAACACAAAAAATGTAAATGGTGAACAGTCATTCTGCCATGCCTGTGGAGCCCAAGAGAAACTCCATCCTGGAGCCTGGGACTGCCCTGAGAGGAACAAAGAGGGTTCCTGGCCCTAAGTCCTGGCCAGGCTGGCTCAGGGAGCCTGCAGCGCTTGCTTTCTGGCTGATCTCCTGCCTAGCAGGAGGGGGAACCTTTGGAGATGGTGCTTGAGGTTCCCCCATCCTCTGATTGTGGAGTCTCCCAGCCACCTGTGCAGAAGGGCCACCCAAGGCTATCTGCATCAGAAAAGCTACCTGGTTGCCAGGCAGTGTGCTGCCTCCCTCTCCTCCTCCTCCATTGTAATCTGAGGGTGCTTGTGCCCTATGCAGCTGTCCACAGTGGGGGATGCAAGACCAATGAGAAGCCGGAGCTAGAGAAGTGAAGCCACTTGTCTAGCGGGCAGGGGAGGCTGGGCCTGCACTGCACACTGGTAACCAGCGGCATCCTTCCCTCTGCTCCTGGGAACTCCATCCACTGGGACATCCTGCACCATGCCTGTCACTGTACACAGGACTCATTCAGGAGTGGCTGGAGGGAGCAGGCCGTTGCAACCCCATGTCAAACATGTGATGCCCAAGGCTCAGAGAGGAGCTGCGATGGACTCAGAGCTTGTTTGCCATATACTGGTCTAAGATCAGACAAGGTCAGGGGACGGTGTGCCAGAGTCGGCTACCTGGGTTCCAGAGGCAGCTGGAGGGGTGGGGGTGGCATGCAGCATGGAGTAGCTGATCTGTTCTTGTGCCAGGCTTCCAGGAATCTGGCTTCTCTAGGTATCTGAGGGGCTCCTGGGCTGGCAGGCCAGGCTAGGTCCTTGGCACTGGTGGAATGGCTGGAGCAGGCTCAGATCAAACTGATTAATTTATCTAAGCCCCTGGCAGGAAACAGACAGGGAGCAGCTGGCAGGCTCATTGGTGTTCCATTAATTGTGACAATGACTCTAACCCCAGATGTGGCACAGTGCTTCCCAGAGTGCCCACTGCCATGGGGGATGGAGTGGGGCAGGGGTCTTTTCTGACTTGGAGGCAGGAAATGTTAAGTCCTTGGAGGTAAGGCTGTGATCCCCAGAGCCCTTGCAGACAAGGACTCTGCCACTGGCCTGGGGGCCGCGAGCAGCCTGGGGACATGGGGGCAGCCCTGTAGGGTGTTGGCACCCTGTTCTTGCAGCACTTGAATTTTATCACTGCATTCTCTGGCCTCGAGTAGTTGAGCCTGAGTGAGCCCATTTCACAGAGGCTGGGGGTGGACACCATGCTGGCAAGGACAAGGACAGACGCACAGCTTTGTGTCAGGAAAGGTCTTGGGACGCCCATGGTGCCCATGCTAGTGCTCGTGGAGCAAGCTCGTTCTGGACTCCCAGAACGTCACAAGGAGGGTCTGCAGGGCTCCCTTCCACCTTCAGCCACAGGATCCTTAGTTCAAGGACAACCACAGGACATACAGCACAATAGTCATGGCATGGCATCTGTGTCACAGTCGAATCTGGCCATCTGCCCTCCGCCCCAGCTCAACTAGGAGCCCTTGGGACTGGAGCCAGGCTCCGCTCCCCGCTGGCCAGTGGTACCACTGGGAGAGCTGGGCTCCTCCCGCCCCAGCCCTGCCTGTGATCCCTGCTGCACCCAAGGGCAGGCTGGCCAGGAAATGTGCACACACCACATGCAGGAGGGCTGGGGAGGGGGGCTATGAGTCTCCACCCTCCCCGGCTGCCTCAGGTAGGTCACATTCCACCACCTTGCTGGGTACGTGGGGTGGGGGGCAGTAGTTCAGGGGATATTTCAAGCACCTTCCTTTCCATTTTTTTTTTACTCATTTCGGGTGCAGTAGATCAGACTCAGGGCTTCCAGCATGCTAGGCAGACCGAGCCACAGTCAGCCCTACTCACTGTTACTGTGGCAAAAGGCACAGAACAAAATTTACCATCTAAGCCATTTAAGCATGCAGTTCAACGGCATCACTGCATTGTCATTGCTGTGGAGCCATCACCATCCACCTCTAAACAAACTGAACTTCCATACCCATTACAGGAGCTCCCCTTCCCCCTCCCCCAGCCCCGTGCAACCTCCCCAGGACTTTCTGCTTCTACGAATCTCACTAACCTGCGTACTTTTCTATAAGTGGACCTACAGTGCTTGTCCTTTTGATTTTAGCCTATCTCATTTCGCATAAGGTCTTCAAGGCTCACCCATGTTGAAGATTAGAAGGTCATTCCTTTTTTAAAAGACTGAGTAATATGCCAGTGAATGCAAATATACATTTTGGTCCATGCACCCGTGTGGACACGTATGTTATTTCCACATTTGGGCTATCATGGTTTGCCATGCTGGAGTTAGACCCAGAGTCCCCAAGCACACTCACAAGCCCACTGCCATTGCACTGCAAAAATCTCCTCTAAACCCTTGCTTCCATTTCTCTGGGCATGTACTCAGATCACATGGTAATCCTATTTTTTAATTTTTTCTGAGGAAGTGGCATACTGACTCCCATGGTATCTGGATATTCTATGTTCTCACTAGCAATAAAAACAAGGGCTTACATCCTTACCCACACCTATTTTCTGTTTAGAAAAAAAAAATCTGAGCACAAAGTAGTATCTAATTGTGATTTTGATTTCTATTTCCCCAGTGATCAGTGAAGTTGAGTGCCTCTGATGGGCTATTTGGCCATCTGGGTATAGTGTTTGGAAAGATATCTATCTAGGTCCTGAACTCATTTTTTTAATTAGACCGTTTGTTTTCTGTTGTTGAGCTGAAAGCGTTCTTTGCTCTAGGTATGAATCCCTTATCACTGGCAATGATAAGAGATGGGCAGTCCTCTCCTGCTTCCAGGGCTGCCCTTGTGTGCTCAGTGGAGAGTGCCTGGGTTTTTGTTTGTTTGTCTTTTCTGAATTACTCTGACCAGGTCAAGGCAGTAGAGTCCTTCATCTTGGGATTCACATAAGTGGGGACCCCGGGGGGGGGGTTAGGTGTCCCTAGCTTTGAGTGGGGGCAGAGACCCCCTAAAACATCAGGACTGAGTCATATATCAGCCAGTTCCAGTGTAGGCCTTGAGATGGGGCACACACAGTGTTCCACGCCTGGCTCTTCTGTTGGGTGGAGAGAACTCCTGTAGCAGCGAATGGAAGCTGCTGGAGCAAGTCATTTTGCTCTGCAAGGACAAGCAAAGCCATACAAAAAGTGCTGGCAGTTACTCCAACCCTGTGACCCCAGCCCCCATGGCATCTGAGCACCTAAGCCACACTGTCATAAGTCAAAAAAAAAAAAAAAAGGCAGGCCTTCCCGGAGGGTTGGCAGCTGGCAGGTCACCCTAGATGCCTGGCTGGACAGCAGGGGCCATCCATCAGAAGGTGGCTCAGGCATCTATCTTCTCCCCAGGACTCCTGGGCGGGGGCTGTCGTGTGGCCCGGTGGTGGCCTGGGTGGTTTGACACACACCAGAGGGTGCCGTCCATCTCCGCTTAACCGGCTGCTTTCCACGTGCCCGCAGTGGGACTCCATCAACGAGGTGGACGAGTCCTTCCGGCCCATCCACACGTACCAGGTGTGCAACGTCATGAGCCCCAACCAGAACAACTGGCTGCGGACGAGCTGGGTGCCCCGGGACGGCGCGCGGCGGGTCTACGCCGAGATCAAGTTCACCCTGCGCGACTGCAACAGCATGCCGGGCGTGCTGGGCACCTGCAAGGAGACCTTCAACCTCTACTACCTGGAGTCGGACCGCGACCTGGGCGCCAGCACGCAGGAGAGCCAGTTCCTCAAGATCGACACCATCGCCGCCGACGAGAGCTTCACGGGCGCCGACCTGGGCGTGCGCCGCCTCAAGCTCAACACCGAGGTGCGCGGCGTGGGGCCGCTCGGCAAGCGCGGCTTCTACCTGGCCTTCCAGGACATCGGCGCCTGCCTCGCCATCCTCTCCCTGCGCATCTACTACAAGAAGTGCCCCGCCATGGTGCGCAACTTGGCGGCCTTCTCGGAGGCGGTGACCGGGGCGGACTCGTCCTCGCTCGTGGAGGTGCGGGGCCAGTGTGTGCGGCACTCGGAGGAGCGGGACACGCCCAAGATGTACTGCAGCGCCGAGGGCGAGTGGCTGGTGCCCATCGGCAAGTGCGTGTGCAGCGCGGGCTTCGAGGAGCGGCGGGATGCCTGTGTGGGTGAGCGCGCCTCGTGGGCCGGGGCGGGGCCTCCTGTGACGGGGCGGGGCCTGGGTGGCTGGATTGGCTGGGGGGAAGGGAGTGGGCGGGACTTCCGGGTGTGGGGCGGGGCCTGGACCGAGCTTCCAAGTGACTGAGGCTGGGAGGGTGTCTAGGGGAAGAAAGTGGGAGGAGCTGCTGGATGATGGGACAGAGCATGGGGAGGGGGCGGTGTCGGGGGCTGCTGATTGGCTAGGGAAAGGGAAGTGGGCGGGACCGCGGTGTTAGGGGTGGTGCCTGGGCGGGGCTGCCCGCCTAAGGGTCTTCTCTGTGGCGCACACCCTGCACCTGGGAGGAGGGAGAGGCCAGATGACCTGGGAGGGAACTTCAGTGTTGGCACCTGCGAGAGTCAGGGCAGAGACAGAGAAGCAGGTGGGCCCTTGATGCACTGGACATGGTTTTTCCAAAGGCACAGGGAAGTGCGCACAGGATGTTTTATATACCTAAGCTAGGGAACAATACTACAGGCTAACTCACGCCAGATTCTGCTGCTAGCACTTCGTTGTTAGCATGTATGAGTGAACTCAACATATGCACATATCAGATGTTGTACGCACGTAAGAAGTCACTGAATCCCCACCACACCACCCTGTGAAATAGGCACTGTTCTTCTGGTTTTATAGATAGAGAGACTAAAGTATAGAGGAGGTGAAATGACCTGCCCAAGGTCACATAGCCAGCAAGTAGCAAAGCCAGACTCTCTCTGTGCCTCCAGAGTCTATGTTAGAAACCACTAAACCCCTAACCTGTCAACTAGGAGGAGAGAGAAGGAACTGGACCTCAAGTGAAGGGAGGGAGGGACATGCAGGAAGGGCACTGTGCATGGTCAAGAGTAGACCATGACTGTGTAGACCCAAGCTGCCCAGCAGGAAAAGAGCAAGAGGACAGTTGAGCCCTTCGGTGTGCTGAAACTGGGTCAACCGGGGAACCCAGATCCCAGGCTGTGTGCATGTGTGTGTGGTCAGCTGACACATGTGGCCCCTGTGGGGCCATGCAGGCAGGCACCCAGAGCGCTCTGTGGCTGCTCACAGCTGGTGCCCAGCTAGTATTGGATTTGGCTGGCATTCCTCGGCTCTCCCTGGTCCTCGGGGGCTGGACGCTTATCATGCAGCCATCAGGACACAGCAAAGCCTGACTGTTGAGACCATTGTTGTCCCCACCTGCAGGCTGCTGAGGTGCCACAAGGAGCTGTCCCTTTGCAGGGATGAGAGAAGCCAGAGCTGTCCCCAGCCTCCCCGGTGAAAACTAGGACTGGGCCCTGTCAGCCACTGGGATCGCCCTCAGCAATGGGAAGCCACGGTCAGGGGTCAGATCCTGCCATCCCCCTTAGCTCACCTCCCTCTGCCCCACAGGCAGCAAAGGTCCTAACAGGTCCCTTGGTGCTGATAGGACAGAGCTAAGTGTAGCAGAGGGTGGAGGCTGGCAACTTCACATGACACAGGGGCAGTCCTGAGTCCATCCAGTTCCAAGCTCAGGCATCATCAGAAATTT
This sequence comes from Megascapheus bottae, assembly GCF_031878675.1. Taxonomy (NCBI): domain Eukaryota; kingdom Metazoa; phylum Chordata; class Mammalia; order Rodentia; family Geomyidae; genus Megascapheus; species Megascapheus bottae. The sequence continues at coordinate 71,307,388 of NC_143514.1, read as the reverse complement.
CTGGCACTGGGCCTTCCTCCAGCTGCCAGGCCTTTGAGCCCTTCTGTGGAGGCTCTCTGGCTTCCTTATGTCCCCAGTTGCCATGTGTTGTCACCTGTCCCAGGATCTAAGCCCCAAATCACCTTCCATGGCATTGTCTTGTCTGCTTTGTTCTATGCCCTCTGGTATCCAGCTCCCTCTACTCCAACTTGGCTCCCTTACAGACTGCTGCCGGCTTAGCACTCCCACAGCATCCCTGTAGTCCTTGGAGGTGACGAGGACTCACCCCACAGTGCTCATGAGCCCAGGGTGGGAAGACGGGCATTATCTGTCCATCTACAATCAGGGAAACTGAGGCATTGGAGGTCCTGCCCCCTGCTCAGTCTTCCCTGAGGACGAGGCATGGAGCTTGGGGATTGAAGTCAGGCCTGTACTTGCTCTGACCAAGTGGAGGCTTTCATGTTTGAATGGAGGGCCTGGTGCTCACTCAGCTTTCTTATTCATGGCTGGTACTTGACTACTTGAGCCACGACTCAAGCCTATCATTTTGCTGGTTAATTGGAGATGATGTCTTTGAACTTTTCTATTAGGAATGCCTTTGAACCTTAATTCTCAGATCTCAGCCTCCTGATAAGCCGGAGAATACAGGCATGAGGCACGGGTTGGGGCTTTTAACCTGGTCTCCAGGTGACATGCTGTGGGGTGGTTGCCACGTGCAGCATGGGCATAAATGCTCATAGGTCTTAGGTCAGGCCTTCTGCTGAGCACTGTGTCCCAGGTAGCAGGGGCCTGGACAGGGAGAACCTGCCTTTGAGAGTCCACGAATTTCCCATCCTCAGCACAGCCCTCTCAATGAGGTACTGTATCCCCAGTTCACAGATGAGGCAAACTGAGGCCCCTGAATGTAAGTAGCAGAGTTGGGGCCTGATCTCATACAACCATGCTCCTGAGCCTGCGACTCTTCAAACTGTCCACAGAGCCCTCTCCAAAGCCCACTGCCGTTCCCTGGAGCTACTGACTGGCCCAGCACAGGCTGGGAGGACCAAGCAGACAGGCGGCTGCACAATTGCTTGGATCATCTGTACCTTCCAGTTCTCGTGTGTGCTACAACATGCTAGCCCGTGGGAAGGACTTGGAGGTGGGAGATGGAGCCCAGAGGACTGGGTCTTGCCCCAGCCTCCACAGCATGTCAAGGGCTGGCAGAGGGAACTTCCAGGCCTAGGTAGCCATACCTCCCTGGGCCGAGAAGCCGCAGCCAGACCCAGTGCCATTAAAAAGAAGAAAAAGTAATAATAACAAATGCCAATGCCGGGTTAGGGAATTGCAGCATAATTTTCAGTTTCACATTTAAATCATAATGCAACGTAATTATGCTAGATGCAGGATAATTACAGGTTTTATCAAAATATTAATTCCTAGTGTGCTGCAGGCAGGGAGATTTGGGAACTGATGCCTGTTTGAAGTTGCGTGAGGGGGAAGACATTGCCCCACCCTGCCTGGGGGTTCTGTGACAGTCCACCTGGCTGTTGGGAAGGAGCCGTGCAGGTCCCCAAGCCAGGCCTTCACAGATAGGGCCTGGCCTTGCAGCCTTTCCCGTGTGGCCACACCTGACTCACGGAAAGCTCTGGTCCCTCTTGCAGCCTTATCGCCTCCTCCATGGGCAGCCAGAGTGGGCGATCAGGCCCAGGAGGAGCGGAGGAGCACTGTGTACCCCTTTTGGCCACTTGTTTGTCCTCCACACTCTCTGGTAGGTTCCTGGGTGTCTCCCAAGGTCCCAGCACCCTTGGCCGGTGCCAGGCCCCCATTTCCTGCTGGGGAGTTCTCTGGAGGCAAGCTGCAGAAAGGGGCTTAGGTTGTCAGGCCCTAAGCCTCTTCCTGTAGTGCTAGGAGCCCAGGACCTGCGTATAGCAGGGGTACCAAGCAGCTTGGTCCCCTTCCATCCAGGCTCCCTGTGTTGTCTTACTCCCCAGAATTCCCCCAAGAACCTCTGGACAGCTCTGGACTTTACAGAGGGAGACAGCAAAGTCCCTGGAGGAAATGGGCCCTGCCAGGTCACATGGCTCTTCAGAGACCTTGCTTAGACTGCATTGGGCCCCAGAGTACAACCCTTGTCAGCGTACCAGTGGGAGATGGAGGCCCAGAGAGGTGACGTGACTAGCCTTGGGACACACAGCAAAAGAGTGGTAGATGGAGTCTCAAATCTCCCCCGGCTATCCAGTTCCTGACCCAGTGACCTCAGGGACAAATGGTAACTACTTTCCTCCCCTCCCCCAACTCCTCTGAAGGGGGAGGGGTCGTCCACGGAGAGATAGCGGATGTCCCAGCCACCGTCCTTCCTGTCACCTGGACACAGAATATAAATCACCCTCCACGGCCCTAATCATCTTTCTATAAATATCAGAGCCTCGTTTCAGAGGGGGAGCGGGCACAATGAGCTCTTTTGCCTTCCTGACTGTGTTTAAAATCTGATTTAGAATTAATTTCCTTTGCTCGTCCACCAGTGGACACCTTATTTGTCAAATCTGCAGCTCTTTGCAGGGGGGAACAGAGAGGTGGCCGGGGCCACAGGCAGCTGCCAGCCTGCCAAGCAGCCTGGGCAAGGTGCCCTCGGCAGGGGCAGTAGCCCCTTCTGGCCCCTGGCCCTGATTCACAGGCTCACAGGCCGTCCGGAAGCACCCTGGGTCTTTGGGCAGGTCCAGGCCCTGGCCTAGAGTGTCTCCATCTGTCTGAGCCACTAATTCCCAGCCCAGCTTCTAGGTCTCCGGGCTCCCTGAGGCCTGGTGATTAGTATTCTTATTAAAGATTATTTTATTTTCATTGTGGGGATTAATCTGGCCTTGACATGTTATAGCCAGATGGGTATTAGCCAATGTGCAGGAACTACTAAGTGATGGGATCCCTGAGCTCAGGGGTGGTGTGCAGAGGAGAGGTGTGTGTGTGTTTGATGGGGCTTAGCTCTGCTGGGACCCCCGGGCAGGGCGCTGCCGCTCCCTGGACCCATCTCCTTTTTGTCAGGCAGCTGTGGTTGAGTGGTGGAGTGCTTGCTGTGCATGCGCCAGGCCCGGGGTTTCATCCCCAGCACTGCCAAAGCCAACCCAGTGGTGTTGGCTGTTGACGCCTTCCCATTGTTCCATCATCCATGGCAGGCACCAGCCGGGCCTGAACTTCCAACTTCACCCATGTGACCATCACTGGCGCCTACAGGGCAGGCAGTTGCCAGCACGCCATGAGGAAACCAAGGTCCCATAGCATGGCCCCCGGTCACGGGGCTCTGGAGGTGGGGTAAGCAGGAAAGGGCGTGAGCAGTCTTCCCCTCTGCTTCATGAGTGTCTCACAGCACACTGGATGCCACCTGGGGTACTCGCTTGTCCCTGTGCACTCTAACAGCTTCCTGACAGCAGGTCTGTTGCTCTGGATCTTGGTCCCTAGAAGAGGTTGCGTGGATGTTAGCACAGGTCAGCCAGCGGGGGGCGGGGGGTCTCTGCTGGGCTGCTGGGGTTCTGCTGCTCACAGTGGCTTCGATAGCATCCAGCTCAACCACAGGGCAGTGAGGGGTCTGCCAGGCCTCTGCTGAGGTGCCACCCCCATGGCTCCCAGTGCTGGAGCCTGTGACCAGCTGTGCCCCCAGTACTAGCCTGGAGGACATAGGGGTGGGGGCACTGAAAGAAGGGGAGGATCTCTGGGAAGATGAGAGGAGTCCCAGCCTGCAGCCCAGCCACCAGTCAAGCCTGAGTCTCCCCAGGAATGGAGTCATACCTCAACGTGGGGGTATATTGTCCGCACCTTGCCACTGCTAAGCCCCACCCTCACGCTACAGCCCCCGCTCCTGCAGCTGCTCAGGGCTTGTCATTTCTCTGATTCTAGGTTTTCCCTTGAATCTGCAGAATTTTAGACATGAACCTAGTTTTAGCTAAACAGATACGCAATACTCTGAAATTATCTTCTTATGTAAAACAGATACCAGTCTTAAAGCTTGAACTCAGAGCCTCTGCCCTGTCCCCCAAGCGTTTTTTGCTCCAAGGCTAGCTAGCGCTCTTATCACTTGAACCACAGCTCCACTTCTGGTTTTCTGGTGGTCAACTGGACATAGGCGTCTCACAGTCTTTCCTGTGCAGGTTGGCTTCCAGCAGTGATCCTCAGATCTCAGCTTCCTGAGTAGTGAGGAATCCAGGCATGAGTCACTGGCCTTGGACTCAGTGTCTTGCACACTTTTTCCAGAAGAGAGCTTAAAGCAGAGAATCCACACATGCAAGTGGGACCTGTCTGGTGGTGTGACATTGGGTCCACCTGAACCCCTGGGGTTTCTCTCTGACCATAACAAGCACTGTGGGATTGGCTTATTCTGGAAACTTCCCAGGTTCTGCTCTGGGTCCAGTGCCAGGGACTTTGAGGTGAATAAGTCAGCTCCGTTCTTTTTTTTTTTTTTTTTGCCAGTTCTAGGCTTGAGCTCAGGGCCTGAGCACTGTCCTTGGACTTTCTCAAGGCTAGAGCTCTACAACTTGAGCCTCAGCACCACTTCCGGCTTTTTTTTTTTTCTATGTATGTGGTACCGAGGAATCGAACCCGGGTCTTCATGCATGCTAGGCAAGCACTTTAACCACTAGGCCAAACTCCTGGCCCCTACCAGCTCCGTTCTTATTCCCAACCATCTGCCCGTAAGGACTATACCCAGTCCAGGAGGAGAGACAGATGATACAAAGATGAACACATGAACACATATATCCTCGGAGTTCCTGGTGGGGAGTCCCTGTGTGTGTGTGTGGTGTGTGTGTGTGTGTGTGTGTGTGTGTGTGTGTGTGTGTGTGTGTGTGTGTGTGTGTGGTGTGTCTGTGAAAACTGCAATGAAGGAACAATTGAAACAAATCATAGGAGAGGAATTAAACAGGTGGGTACAGTGAAAAGGGCATCCAAGAAAACATGGCATATACAAAGATCCTGAGGCTGGAAGCAGCCTATCACCCCAGGGAATGGTGAGAGATTTAGTTTGGCCCAAGAATGAGAAGTGAAAGAGGATGCAGGTAGAATCTAGCAGGGAGGACTTTTTTTTTTTTGGTCATTTGTGGGGCTTGAACTCAAGGCCTGGGCACTGTCCCTGAGCAATTGTGCTCATGGCTAGTGCTCTACAGCTTTGAGCCAAAGCCCCACTTCCAATTTTTGAGGGGTTAATTGGAGATAAGAGTCTCACTGTAACTTTTCTACCTGGGCTGGTTTCGAACCGCAATTCTCAGCTGGTGCCCGGCAGCAGGGAGGGTTTTGAATGTCAGGTTTGTAGTTTGGGCTGTGAGAAGCCTCTGAAGGGTTGAACCGGCACTGGTCCTGTGAGGCCCCTATTTCCTGGAGTGTTTCCACTCTCCACGTGCTGATTTGGTCTTGACCCTCAGCCTGTAATCACGCACGCCCTACTTCTCATGTTCACTGCCCCTCACTTAAGCTCCCGCCTCCCTCCCAGACACAGTCCCATGTGCTAAACACCTTCTGACGTGCCTGCCCCTGGAGGGACTGGCACCAGGCTCCCGCTCGGGATGGTCCTTACGCCCAGCACAGGCCTGGCTCAGGGCTCTGCTTCTAAGCAGTGATTGAGTGAACAAGTGACTTCACAGGCAGCTGGCATAGAGTACGGGCAGGGCTGGAGGCAGGGGTGGGGGGCAACGTTGTCCTGCAAGGGGAGGAGGGAAGCGGGTGGCGACTAGGAGAGAGGACAGGGAGGAGATGGGGAAGGGCAGCCCTGGCCACGGTGGGCTGGTCTGGGAGGGCCCAGCCTGTGTTTCCTGCAGTGGGCTTCCCCAGAGAGTTGGGGACTCGGCCGGGCATTAGGTCTCCAGCAGGACTGAGAATCTGTCTTCGCAGGGAGGGATCCCGGTCTGCCCAGGTTTGGGAACCAAGGCCTTCTGCATGTGTCTCTCCCTACCCAGCTCCAGTTCCTGTCTTGCTTTTGCATCCTACACCCCACTAAATATGCCCAGGATGTGGGCCTGTCCTTTCTGTCTGGTCCCCACAAAGGATAGAATCTGAGGCTGAGGAGTGGTGTGAGGATTTGGAGAGCTCAAGAGTGGGGCCAGGACTCCGGTGTCTGCTCTGCCCCTAACATGCTGTGCGGTCCCCTATAAGCCAAATGTCCTCTCTGTGCTTCTGGATATGGGTGCAGCACCTGCTGTTGCCATGACTCTGCACTGCTGCTCCTGCCAGGAGCCACCAGGAAGTTCTGGGCGAGGAGCCCTGTCCCCAGGGCACCAGGGGGGCTGGCTCACTGGCAGCTGTCTCTCCCCCACAGCGTGTGAGCTGGGCTTCTACAAGTCAGCTCCCGGAGACCAGCTGTGTGCCCGCTGCCCTCCCCACAGCCACTCTGCAGCCCCAGCCGCCCAGGCCTGCCACTGCGACCTCAGCTACTATCGTGCCGCCCTGGACCCACCGTCTGCCGCCTGCACCCGTGAGTATGCCCAGACTGCACCTCCCCGGATCCCACGGGGCTGAGGACCCAGGCACGGTGTCTCCTGCCCTCTCTCTGGGGTGCCTGTCTGTCCAGGGGGCACACGTGAGCTGGATTTGCCCTTCCTGGTAGGGTGGCCTGCGGTGTGGCCGTGGTGTCAGTGCTGAGGTTGGGTGGGCTTGCCTGTGAGGTAGGGGTGGGAGTCTTGAACACGAATGTCTCGTGGGCTGTGTATCCAGACAGGCTGGGCTTGCATAGGGTGTGTGTGTGATGGCATGACACCTTGGCAGTCTGGACTCCACAGCCAACATGAGCAGCCAGAGAGTTACAGGCTTCTGCGTGTGGCTAGCCTGGCAGCTTTCCCAAACCACATTCATGAAGCCACCGAGATCAGGAGCCCGGCAAAGGCTGGGCTGAGGCGCACACCCTCCCTCCGGTTTTGCTGTTCCCTGTAGACTATGATCTGCCCTTCTGAGATCCTGCAGGTCTAGTTTCTAGACCAAGATCCCCTGCAGGGATTCTGAGACCTCAAGTTCCAAATGACCCCCCACTGCCCGCCCCCAGCCCCACCCCCTGCAGTGGGTCAACCCCATGGCCACGCCTCCCTGCAGCATTTTCATGCTGCCTACACTGGGCAGGGCGGGGAGCATTGCCTGGAGCACACAGCTGTGAGCCATGGCAGCTTCTTGGGTTCCTCGTGGTCCTTCACCAAGGCCTCAGTGGCATTTGGCACACAGGGTCTGAGACATGTTGGGGAGAGACACCACTGATGCCCCGGGCTTAGACCACCTCCCACCAGCCCTGGATGAGAATTCAGAGGCTTGGCCTGGAATCTCTGTGGTCCTACTTAGTGTGGGAGCTGGGCACCTCTGCCAGAGGCTGGTGCTGGGCTCTCGGGCCTGGCCCTGTAGGAGCTTCCAGAGGGCAGAACAGACATGCCTCACCTCCAGCAGCTCCCAGTATACCATGGACCTCCAGTGTGGTGATGAGGAGACTATACCCGCCCAAATAAACACTGCTCTGCCTGTCACCTTCCACCCCAGGACCACCCTCGGCCCCCGTGAACCTCATCTCCAGTGTGAACGGGACCTCCGTGACCCTGGAGTGGGCCCCTCCCTTGGACCCGGGTGGCCGCAGTGACATCACCTACAACGCCGTGTGTCGCCGCTGCCCCTGGGCTCTGAGCCACTGCGAGGCGTGCGGCAGCGGCACCCGCTTCGTGCCACAGCAGACAAGCCTGGTGCAGGCCAGCCTCCTGGTGGCCAACCTGCTGGCCCACATGAACTACTCCTTCTGGATCGAGGCTGTCAATGGAGTGTCCCACCTGAGCCCCGAACCCCGCCATGCCGCTGTGGTCAACATCACCACGAACCAGGCAGGTAGGCAAGATGCCCCAGCCCAGCTCAGCGTGCCACCTGCCTGGGAACTTGCTGGGGGCTGGAGGCAGCAGCCTTCCTCCCTAGAGGAAAGCAAGACGTGGGTGGGTCACACAGACTCACGCAAGTCATCCTAGCTACTCAGGAAGCAAAGATGGGAGGATCACAGCCCATGAATAGATGAGGCAAAAAAATAAAATAAATAAAGCCCCTAGGTAAAAATAAATAAACAAAGAAAAGCAAAAACAGGCTAGAAATATGGCTCAAAGTAAAAAAAAAAAAGAAAGAGAGAGAGAGAGAGAGAGAGAGAGAGAGAGAGAGGCTGGAGGTATGAAGATCTGGCTCTCGGGCTAGAGCCCACACCTAGCAAGTCAGGCCCTGATAACGAAAACACAGGGGCAGGCGCGATGGGTGTCATAGGCCTAGGCTCCAGAATGTTCTCTCCCTACACCTCTGCTTTCCCCTGGTGTGGTGGAAATGCTAGCACCCACCTGATGGGTTTGTGAGGCACAGAGAGTACCCCCAGCTCCTGGCGCAGGCCACTGATTCAGTACATGGCATCAAAAACTCAAATCACGGTGACGGCCATTTTCCTGAGCTGCTGCTCTTGCTGCTCTGCATGGCTCTGGCTTCCAGGCCTGGAGCGGGGCCACTGCTCTGCTTCTGGCTAGTTGTTAGACTTGGCTCAGCCCCTGGATACGCTTTCTCTCCAGTCTGCTTGTCAGATTTCACCTAGAAGACACGCAGGGCAGCCTTCCCATCGATGTCACCTCCCTCAGGTGCACCAGGGGCTTCCAGGACCACCCAGGCCTGGCCCACAGCACCCTGTCCCACCTGGCCACAAAGGCACATGAGGACTTGAACCTAGATCTGACTACTCCCCGCTTGACTCCTGAGCCTGCCATTCTCCGCTGCCCAGGCAGCACCTGGGAGACTCGTGAATGGCAGCATGTGGGAGCGACACCACCAGCACGTCCTGGACTAGGCGTGGTGCACGCAGTGCGAAGCACCTGTGTGCCTGAGAGAGCAAATGACTGACCAGACTCCTACTACTAAGGGAGGGGCAGGTGGGGCCCTGCACCTGACTTCCAGAATGGCAGGGGTCCTCCGTCCAAGACCTTTCCAATAACTTGATATTTTTTTCATGGCAGTCAGCCCAAAGCCTTTATTAGGCACCTACTGTGTGCCGTCTCTGCCTTCAGAGAGTGCCCAGGGGAAACAGGATGCATAACCCTATAGGGCGGTGGGTGCCGAGGAGGTACAGAGCAGAGATGAGCAGAGGGCCCCAGGCCTAGGGCTGGACGGGGGTGTAGGGAGTAGTGAGTGTTTCTTCCCTCTGAGCCTTACCTGAGCCTGACACCTCCTAGCAGACTGAGACTCGGGAAGGAGGGGTAGGGGCGGGCTGGGAGAGAGGCCTGCCAGGGCCATCCGCGGCCTGACACCGGCTGGCCGGTCACTCCAGCCCCGTCTCAGGTGGTGGTGATCCGGCAGGAGCGAGCTGGGCAGACCAGCGTGTCGCTGCTGTGGCAGGAGCCCGAGCAGCCCAACGGCATCATCTTGGAGTACGAGGTCAAATACTACGAGAAGGTGCGGGGTGAGGGGCTCGTGGTCAAGTACTGCGGGTGCTGGGGTGCAGTGGGGGCACGAGGTCAGGAAGAACCATGAGAAGATGTGGGGGGAGGGGGTAGAGGTGCTACACAAAGTACTCCGAGAAGGTGCAGGGGGGGCTGAGATCAAGTTCAACATGTGGCTGGCAGCAGATAAGGGTGCAACAGGGCCTGGCTAACCCTATCCCCTCTCCCCTGCCCCCCATCCTCTGGTACCCCACTCCCCGGACAGGACAAGGAGATGCAGAGCTACTCCACCCTGAAGGCTGTCACCACCCGCGCCACTGTGTCAGGCCTCAAGCCGGGCACACGCTACGTGTTCCAGGTCCGAGCCCGCACCTCGGCTGGCTGTGGCCGCTTCAGCCAGGCCATGGAGGTAGAGACAGGGAAGCCCCGTAAGTATGGAAACTGAGGGGCAGGGGGCAGGGGAGATGACTGGAATTTGAGGCCAGGGAGGGCCTGGCAGATATGGAGGGAGCTGGCTTGAAAAGGGCTGTTGGTGACATTTTTACAGGTGTAAAATAAGACTCAGAGAAGGAAAGATTCTTGCCCAAGGCCACAGCATGCGTGACAACCTCATGTCCTGCTAGCCACAGAGATTACCTATGAGTTGGTGCTGCCCACAGCCCCATTTTACAGACAAGGAATGCGAAGATCCAAGGGTCAGGTGACTGCCCAGGCCACAGCACGAACAGCCTGAGTATCCCAGGGGTTGGTGGGAAATGCTGGTTCCCAGGCCCCAACCCCTCAGAGTCAGAACCCAGGCAATGGGGTCCTGGGATTTCACAAGCCCCCATTCAATGAGGCATTCAATGAGCTGGGGCCAGGAGCATGGCCTAGCAGTAGAGTGCCTGCCTAGCATGCACGAAGCCCTGGGTTCTATTTCTGAGTAACACATACACAGAAAAAGCAAGAAAGAAGTAGTGCTGTGGCTCAAGTGGCAGAGCACTTGAGAAAGCTCAGGGACAGTGCCCAGTCCTTGAGTTCAAGACCCAGGCCTTGCAAAAAAAAATGGCATTTCAAGGGCCTTTGGACTACACAAAACCTGCTAAGTCATTGGCATGTGATCGTCTAGTCACATATGCCTTCCACGAGGCCTCATTGGTGTCTCACAACTGGCTGTGTATACTCTCACCCCACCCCAACCGGAGAGGCTGGCCTTCCACTCCAGATGGCCTCAGCCTCCAGCCCACAGGCTGCTCTGCTTACAGGACACCGGCTACTTGCCCCCACCTGTGCATCTAAAATGCCCACAGGTCTGATACCGAGCAGATTGGGGGTAGAGGTTCTGCCTCCTCCATCCCATTGTCTGGCGGGGCCTCAAGTAAGTCACTTGAGTTCTCTGAACCTCAATCTTCTCACCTGAAAGGTGCAGTAATGCGAAGGTCTCTCTCACAGGCAGAGTGTCTGGGTGGGGGGTGGGGGGTTTAGTCACAGGACCTCCTGAGCGTGCTGTGAGAATATCAGGCAGGATGGATGTTTCTGGCTCATTGGCTCAGAGAGGGGAAGTAACCCACAGCCCAGGACGCAGCAAGCTCCTGCCTCAGGAAGCCTAGCAGCCCAGCAACCCAGCTCAGAAGGGAGCTTATCAGAGGGTGTGGGTGGAAACAGGCCGGCTCATGACTGAAGAGTCTACCTGGCAGCTCCAGGGAGCTAGGGCTGAGGGCAGGCCCCTCCTTTTGTCCCTGCAGGGCCCCGCTATGATACCCGGACCATTGTGTGGATCTGTCTGACGCTGATCACCGGCCTGGTGGTGCTTCTGCTCCTGCTCATCTGCAAGAAGAGGTGGGTGGGGCTGGCCTTCTGGGTGCTCTGCCCCCCCCCGCCCTTCCCCCCCCAGTCTGCTCCAGCCCTGCCAAGGTTTGTACACCTGGGGCTGGCTGTCTTACAAACATCTCATTTAATCTCAGTGACACTCCAGGTAGAGTTGGCCTCATTTTGCAGGTGAGTTCATTGAGAGCAGAGAGGTTAAGCTACTCGCCATCCACACAGCACATGGACACCAGGCCTGTCAAATCCAGGCTGCTGCTCTCAGTTGTTCTCCCATTCCATTCTCGCCTGGAAGGCGGTGGAGGAGGAACAATACCGAATGTGGGTTCGGATCCCAGGGTGTGAAGATTGGAGGCAAGGGAGAAGAGGCTGGCTAGGATAGCATAGTGGGATTGATATCAGAACCCTCCGCCAGAGACAGTGGGGGGCCCAGGGTGGGGGTTAAACTGGGACTTTGCAGTGGTGGTTAGCTGGGGCTGGACAGTGCTTTGTAGACTGAAAACTGCCTTGTGACTGTCCCAGCTGCCAGTCCAGCTGTAGTGAGCCAGGCATGGAGAAGCTCTTTCACAGACTTCCCTGCCAGGGGAAGGGGAAAGACCAGATGGGCTGGATCCAGTCTGGGTCCAGCAGAATGGTGACCACCTCTGTCCTCTGCAGACACTGTGGCTACAGCAAGGCCTTCCAGGACTCGGATGAGGAGAAGATGCACTACCAAAATGGGCAGGGTGAGTGTGGGGCCAGAGGTGGGCATGAGAGGGGCCAGTGGCCCACAAGACAAATGCCAGATGTCACAGAGTCACTCTCAGGGGCTCTGCCCTGTCCCTGCCTGGTTCACAGACCCCTGAGGACCCTCTGGCTGGGGAAATGCACACCAGGACTTTTGTGTGGCTTCAGGGGGTTCTCGTACAGAGAGAACCTAGAGACCCCAGAAAGCATGGCAAATCTGGGGATGCCCACCTCCACACCACACCCCGTGCCCATCACTGTCCTCATGGATGGCACCATGCCCCCGGGACTGAACTGCCCCACCGAAATCCTTGATCTGTCCATCGAGCAGCCACTGTCAGCCAACACTGACACTGCAGAGAAGCCCTTTTGGGGCACATTGCCACCCCAGAACAATTTAGGAAGATCTTGGGGCCTATAGAAGTGACCCCTGAAACAAAAGTCTACCTCAAATTCATCAGACACTCAGACTCAAGAGATGATCATGGAAACCCTTTTTTTCCCTTGGCCAGCACCTATGGGGCACCTGCTGTTTGCTCCCAAATCTAGAGACTCCCCGAAATACCTCTTACTTCACCCCAGGGAATGCTGGGAGAGAAAGTTACCTTGAACCCCACTGAGTCCTACTCCCCATTCTCAGCACCCCCACCTGTCTTCCTGCCACTGCACCACCCTCCAGGGAAGCTTCCAGAACCCCAGTTCTACGCAGAGCCCCACACCTATGAGGAGCCAGGCCGGGCGGGGCGGGGCTTCACCCGAGAGATCGAAGCCTCTCGGATCCACATCGAGAAAATCATCGGCTCTGGTGAGCCTCGGGGTCTGTGGAGAGGGGCCATCATCGAGGGGGAGGACTAAAGCTCCAGGCCACAGTGTGCGAGCTGGGGTAGGAGGGCTGGGAGTGGGAGGGGGGGTCCCACCGCTCTCCTGCCCACCTTTGCGGGGTCCGCAGGGGAGTCTGGAGAGGTCTGCTATGGGAGGCTGCAGGTGCCGGGGCAGCGTGACGTGCCCGTGGCCATCAAGACGCTCAAAGCTGGCTACACAGAGAGGCAGAGGCAGGATTTCCTCAGTGAGGCGTCCATCATGGGCCAGTTTGACCATCCCAATATCATCCGCCTCGAGGGCGTGGTGACCCGAGGTAGGTCACCTGCCAGCCCCTCCTGCCCATAGTGGACCCTGTGTCCCCCCCAGGACACCCTGCTCTGCCTCTCCCGCCCGCCCCCGCCCCCGCCATGACTCTAGGGTACTCAGATCCCCAGAGGGGTATGTAGACTCCCTGGGACTCTCCGTGCTGACCCAGCCCCTGGGGTACATGCTCTTGGCACGCCTGATCAACAGCCCTCCACTACCACCATCACCAAGAGCCCCTTTCTCCCCCTCCCCCATGTAGGCCGCCTGGCAATGATTGTGACAGAGTACATGGAGAATGGCTCTCTGGATGTCTTCCTGAGGGTACGTGTCAACCCGAGCCCACGGGGGAGCCTCAGTCTGGGTGTTGAAGGGGGTGCAAAGCCCCCAGCCCCTTCCCCAGCTTGCACTCCACACACCTGGAGAAGGCAGAGGCAGGTGTGAGGCGGGATCTCCAACGTCAGTGGGTCCCTGCTGACCTCTTCCAGGTCAAGGCTGTCTCTGGGCCGTGCCTCCCCCCCCCCCCCCCGCCAGCTGGGCAAAGCAGCAGATTCCAGGTATTTGCTGGGTGCTGTTGGGCACAGGGCTTAATTTCTCTGGGCTTTCTCCCGAAACCGGACAGTAACGGTCGTAGGTCTGCCCACCCCACAAGGTTTCTGTGAGCTCGGGCCCTCCAGCGCTTCATCCGCTTGACCCAGGCAGCAGAGTGCCTTGTGCATCGCAAGGAGCTGTCTTCGTCCTCGTCTTTCACTCAAGGGCTTCTGGCCCCCGGTCAGGCGCCCTCAGTGCCTTCCCATTGCCCATGCCAGGCGTGCTGTGTCCCCCTACAGAACCACGACGGGCAGTTCACCATCGTGCAGCTAGTGGGCATGCTCAGAGGCGTGGGCGCTGGCATGCGCTACCTGGCAGACCTAGGCTACATCCACCGGGACCTGGCTGCCCGCAACGTCCTCGTGGATGGCCGCCTGGTGTGCAAGGTGTCAGACTTTGGGCTCTCCCGGGCACTGGAGGACGACCCCGACGCCGCCTACACCACTGCCGTGCGTTCTCCCCCCCTCCCTGGGGCAGGTGGCACCCTGGGTCCTCCCAGCCAGGAGCGTTGCCCTCCCATGTGCACTTGCCTCCTGGCCAGTGGTACCGCCAGTTCTCTGTGCTGTCTCCGGCCCTGATCTCAACCCGCATGCACTGAGCAAGTGCCATGTGGGGAGCCCTGGGCCGCTCCCCACTCTCGCCCATCCCTAGAACAGATGTGTTGGAAGGTGGCAGCTGTCTGCCACCCCCCACTGCACCGGAAAACAACCTCAGAGTTCTGCTCCTTGCCCTGGGCAGCCCTCGGCACCCCTTCGCCCCACTGGTCCACCCACCCCACAGGGAGGGAAGATCCCCATCCGCTGGACGGCGCCCGAGGCCATCGCCTTCAGGACCTTCTCCTGGGCCAGCGACGTGTGGAGCTTCGGCGTGGTCATGTGGGAAGTGCTGGCCTACGGGGAGCGGCCGTACTGGCATATGACCAACCGGGACGTGAGTGTGGGGTCCCCTGGGCAGCGGTGCCATGGAGCCTGGGTGGGAAGCATGGCCCGAGCCCAGCACTGTGCCCACAGGTCATCAGCTCCGTGGAGGAGGGCTACAGGCTGCCCGCACCCATGGGCTGCCCCCGTGCCCTGCACCAGCTCATGCTGGACTGCTGGCACAAGGACCGAGCGCAGCGGCCTCGCTTCTCCCACATTGTCAGTGTCCTGGACGCGCTGATCCACAGCCCCGAGAACCTCAGGGCCACAGCCACCGCTGGCAGGTACCCAGCGCCCGCCCCAGCATCACAGAGGCTGGGCTGCCATCCCAGCATTGCCCCCCCCAAATAGACACAGCCTCAATCCAAGCCTGGCCTGGCTCCACTCTGACCCCTGCTGCAGCCCCGGCCAGAGTCCCAGCCCCTGCCCACTCAGAGCAGGAGCCCGGTCAGGCGAGCTCTCCACCCACGGCCGAGTGCCAACCGGAGCCAAGGCCCTGGCAGGCCACTCACTGAGTCCCGTGTCCCCAGGTGCCCACCTCCTGCCTTGGCCAGAAGCTGCTTTGACCTACGTGGGGGTGGCGGGGGCCTCACCGTGGGGGACTGGCTGGACTCCATCCGCATGGGCCGCTACCGAGACCACTTTGCTGCTGGGGGCTACTCCTCCCTGGGCATGGTGCTGCACATGAATGCTCAGTGAGTGAGGGGTGTAGAGGGCCTTGGGTGGCAGGGAGGGAGAGTCTGGTGAGGGGCAGCTCAGGGGATGGGTGCGGTGCCAGTCTCCCCCCCCCCCCCGCCCGCCCCTGGTCAGCAGCTTGCTTGCTTTGTCCGCAGGGATGTGCGTGCCCTGGGTATCACTCTCATGGGCCACCAGAAGAAGATCCTGGGCAGCATCCAGACCATGCGGGCCCAGCTGACCGGCACCCAGGGGCCCCGCCGGCACCTCTGACAGCGGCTGTGAGGCCCTCCCCCGCTGGCCCCCTGTCAGAAGACTTTAGGACCACCTGGGGTCCTCATCGCTGCCCACCTCTCAGGCACTAGGGCTGCCACAGGACCCAGAGTCACAGAGCTCAAGCCCCTGGAGGGGGGGGCGGCCTTTGGTGCCTGGAGTGGCCAGGACACCTGCCTCCCTCTGGGGTGAAAAGTTTTTTGTCTTCCAGAGTCTGGGGCCTCAAAGCCAGAGTTCCACAGAGATGTCGCTCACCTGCCTCTGTGTCTGTATGTGTGTGCATACGCTCCGGTGTGTGTATATGTGCATGTGTGCTGCTTCTGTGCAAGTGTGTGAGCGCACGTATGCGTGCTCAGGTTGGCTCACGTGGTGACGTGTTCTCGAGGTCACAGCAACCCTTGCAGATGTGTGTAATTGTATGTGTGTCCCCAGCCAGGGCCCGGCACAGATGTACACATGTTCTCATGCCTGTGCTTGTCTGTTAGGACTGAGGCTGCATGTGTGTGTGTGTGTGTGTGTGTGTGTGTGTGTGTGTGTGTGTGTGACAGGTGACAGGTCACGAGTGATGAGCTATGAAAGATGTAAGTAGGGAACTTGGTGTGACGCTGCCCAGGCCCCAGCACCCACAGGGGCTGGCAGAGGCTCGCCACCACCTCCCCCATGCCTGGAGGCTGCAGTCTGGGCCACTTCTAAACCTCACCAGCACCAGGCCCACCCCATCCCGCCTGGGTGAGCCCACCCCCGGCTGTACCTCAGGTCCAGGCCCCCCCTCCTGCTGGGGGCCACCTGCAGCCTCCACCTGGCTTCCCCGCTGCTCAAACAGGAAAACAGGGTTCCCGGCCAGCCCCTCTGGCCATTTTTTTTTTTTTAGACATCATAGCAGAGCGCCTGAGAGGCCCTTGGCTCAATTTGTCTTGCCTGGCCAAGGCCAGGAGCCCTGAGCTCCCTCTCTGTCTCTGATGCCCTCCTCACACCCGGGCCTCCTCTGGGAAGGTCCCTTGCCAACCTCTTGCTGCCAAGCCCCCACCACACCCAGGACCAGGGAGCACCAGTTCTGAGCTGCTCCATCCCCACACTCACCCCTCCTGTACCACATGGTGGACTGAGGCCTGGAGAATGGGCAGGCCTCATCCAAGGTCATATGATAACCAGGTTTCAGAGTCCAAGACCCTTTTTCCCAGACTTGATCCCAAGCAGACAGCAGAGGGGGCGGAGTCTGAGAAGCTCCTCCCCCTCGGGCTGACCCTCCCCTTACGGCCCACCAGGGTATGTAAATATCTTTTCTATCATGTCAGAATATTTTTTCCTCACTCCTGACAATGCAAAAATGGTCTTCAAAGCACATAAGAAAAAAAAAAAGCACCAGGGTGAGAAAGCCCCAGTCCCAATGGAAGCAGTGCCCACGGAGCCCCACTGGAGGGGGAGCCCCTTGCCACCCACAGGGAGAGGTCAGTCCAGCTCCCTGCCCTGCCCAGCCCCTCCCCACAACCAGCACAGATATCCCAAGGAGACACCAGCACTGAGCCCCTCCCTCCTGCAATAATTCAGGGGCCCCCTTCCCCGCCCAGGTGCCGTGGCCAGCTCTCACACCTCTATATATTATATTACTATATAGCCGAGCTGCTCTTCCTTCCTATGGAAGCGGGAAACAAGGTCGGGACATGAGCCGGGGGAGGCAGTGTCTTCCTCCCCACACCCTGCCCTCACCTGGTTTCAGGGCTCAGGATCCTTGGGGCTCTGGGGCCTGGCACTTGCCAAAGTGTGGCCCTGCTCTGGGTGTGGATCCCTCTTGGGGTCCCCGGGGTCTGCCTCTCTGTGGTCTTCAGCCTGAGACTGGAACTTACCCACAATGAGAATAAATCCTGCCTCATCTTTGCCTGTGTCCTTCGTTTTGTCTCCATCACTCCTGGTGCTAAGGGGCGACTCCTGTGACTGAGTGCTGGGCTGCTTTGTGACCCCCATTCCGAGTCCCTACCAAGTACACATGGCCTGGGCGCCCACTCTACTCATGAATCTCGTGGTTAACTAGCTCAAAGTCATGCATGGAGCAAGGGTAAATCGAGTCCCAAACCAGGGCAGGATCTGTTGCCCAAGATGCAGTTGGGCCTTGCCTCCCACCTTTCATGCTTTTTACCTGCATCCTCTGGGAGAAGAAGGACCCTCTCTGGTGGGGAACGCACAAGGAAATCATTTTGTGGGAGCCACAAGGACCTTGGGGTCGGGAAGGGACAACAGAAGTGTGGCTGTCTCCCAGGGACACTCGGTTTGTTAAAGATGCAGCTCTGCTCCAGCGTGGGGGCCAGGGTGACGACACCAGAGCCTAGGCAGGACATGGGAGCCCAGCAGGGCCCCAAATGTTCACCCCAGCCAGGGGCTCAGACACAGGGCCAATGCCCCTGAGGGAGTTAGGCTGGATACGGAGTCTTCACACACAAACTAGGGAAGTGGGAGCAGGGAGAAATCGGCAGGATACAGCATGCTTGGAGCAGCAACCCCACCTCCAGCTGGAGCTGTCAGACTCCAGCTCACCGTGCTCCCCCTGAAACACTAAACTCAGCCTCAGGCCCCTCACCACGGTGCCAGACTGGAGGAGAAGCCTGTGGCGACTGACATCCTTTCTTCAGCCACATCCCAACCTACTAATCACCTACTACGTGTTGCATCTCACAGAGGGTACAAAGCCCTGTTCCTCATAGACTCAGGGAGCAGGTGGAGCAACACAGGGCACAAAAAAAGGCCCCTCATTTGTTCAGGGTCCCCATAAGTTCAGGATCCAGAAAAATGGGATTAGAGAAAATCAGAGCTGGGCACTAGTGGCTCTCACCTGTAATCCTAGCTACCTGAGAAGTTGAGATCTGAGCATCACCATGCAAAGCCAACCCAGAGAGTTCAGAAAACCAGAAGTGGGGCCATGGCTCAAAGAAGCAGAGCACTAGTCTTGAGCAGAAAGAGCTCAGGGACAGTCTCCTGAGTTTAAGACCCATGACGACAACCACCACCACCACCACCAACAACAACAACAACAAATAAACCAGAAATCCAGACATTTTGCTTGGACATTGAAGGATGAGGGAGGTTTGGAGGTTTGCTTTCTAGGACACCCCCCACCCCCACCAAAACCCATGCCAAGTATGGCATGTAGACAAAGGGGAAGATGGAGAAGCCAGCCATGTGCCCGGACAAGGGAATGTTTGTAATTTTCCTCCAATTCAATCTGCACACTTCACTTCCAATAAAACTCACACCAGGGTTTTCCCTGAAAGCTGACAAGGTCATTGCAAAATGTATACGGAGCAAGAACAACAACAAAAATAGAGAACAGCAAGACAAATTTGAAGAAGGAAGAATGCCTCACCCTAGCAGCTATCAACAGCCATTATGAAGCGCCTATAATTAAGGTAGTTTGACTTGGTCCCAGTAATAGACTAACAGGTAAAAATAAATAAGACATAAACAGAGAAGGCTGGTTCTGGCAATCCTCGCTTCTTAGAATTTGAGATCTGAGCGTTGAATTTCAAAGGCAGCTCAAGCATGAGATTCTTATCACCAATTCACCAGCAAAAAATTAAAACTGGAGGCCTTAAGTGGTAGAGTCCCCAGCACTGAGCAAAAAAAAAAAAAAAATCCAAGCAAGGAAGACAAGGAAACCAGAGTTCAAGCTCAAGCTCCAGTACCAGGGGGAAAAAACTCTCCAAAGGCTGATTGGTGATTTAACTCAGTGGTAGACTGCTCTGGATTGAACTTCCAGAACTTCTAAAACTAAAAAGGACAGAAAAATTAACCTAAAAATTAAACCTAAACTTAACCTAAACTCCTAAAGAAATATAAAAATGGTCTAATTATGAATAGAAATAAAAAAGAAATCTGGGGCCAGGAGTTTGGCCTAGTGGTTAAAGTGCTTGCCTAGCATGCATGAAGACCTGGGTTCGATTCCTTGGTACCACATACATAGAAAAAAGCCGGAAGTGGTGCTGAGGCTCAAGTGGTAGAGCTCTAGCCTTGAGAAAGTCCAAGGACAGTGCTCAGACCTTGAGCTCAAGCCAGGACTGGCAAAAAAAAAAAGAAATCTGAATGACCAATAAAGATGAAAAGAGAGAGAGGAGAAGCAGGGCGCTGGTGGCTCATACCTGTAATCACTGATACTTAAGAGACTGAAATCTAAGGATCATGGTTTGAAACCAACCTGGACAGAAAAATCGATGAGACCCTTATCTTTAGTTAACCATCAGAAAACCAGAAGTGTAGCTGTGGCTCAAAGTGGTAGAGCTCTAACCTTAAGCAAAAAAGCTTAAGAATAGTGCCCAGGCCCTGAGTTCAAACACCACAATTAACAAAACAACAACAACAACAACAACAACAACAATAATAATAATAATAATAATAATAATAATAATATTCTTAACAGAGATCTTCCACAATGTGGAACTATTTGAAACAATAAAGCAGTAGATTACACTAACCTGACTGGCAACATTGTAACACTGGTATGAAAGTAGAAGAGAAGGCAGTGGCCCCCCTGGGAATTGGCCCTGTTAGAAACAGTAAACTTCAAGATGAGAAAAATGTAGAACTCTGACTACTCTACCACCTCTGTGTCTGCCTTAGTCTCATTCCTAAGTGGGGCCTGAGACAGGATTCTCACTCAAGTGATCCATTTATCAAGGGACAGGCTTCAGAATCCCAGTCTTCCCTAGCCTCTTAGTTACAGAAAAGCATAGGGAAAATCAGCTCTCTCACAGCAGAAAAGCAAGGAAATTAACTGTTTTAGAAGTGTAATGGAATAATGTATCACAGTTAAAAATGAGTCGTGACCTTAGCATGTGTTGACACAGAGGGAAAAAATAAACGATACAGAAATACACACCGTGTTTTGCCGTTTATGTAAAACCTCAGAAGCATGTGATAGGAACTAGCCCTTGGTGGCAGACACCTGTAATCCTAGCTGCTCAGGGGACTGAGATTGGAGAATGAAAGTTCAAAGCCAGCCCAAGCAAGAAAGTCCATGAGACTTTTATATCCCATTAACCAGAAAAAAAAATAGAGGTATAGACCAAGTGGTAGAGTGCCATCTTGAGTGAAAAATCCAAGTGAGAATGGGAAGCCATAAGCTCAAGGCCTAGTACCAGCACAAGGGAAACGTCTAATGTGATAAGCTATAGAGACTTTGAATCCATGACTGGATAGAAAACACAAACACATGTGGACATGGAGTCCCAGCTCCAGCCCAGCTGTATCTATCATACCACTTCCATTTTCCTTTTAAGAAGATACAACTCTAAAGAGAAACATAGAAAACTGGCTTAATCTTGACAATGGACACATAGATACCTGTTAAATTATTTTCTGTGGTTTTTTTTCTGTATGTTGAAATAGTCAATGACTAAAAATAAAAAAGTTTAAAATCCACAAGGAAGGGGAGGGGACTAAATGGGAATTCTGCTTCCCACTCTATTTTCCTCCTGTGATCCTAAACTCTAAAAAAAATAGATTTTGTTAATACACACACACACACACACACACACACACACACACACACACACACACACACACAGTTGAGAGGGCTGTTCTTGATTAAGCAAGGTAGGAGCTGGACATAAATCTGGCCCGCCCGAGCCTGTGATTGCGCTGTCCAGGGTGCTGAACCCCCATGGCTGGACTTGGTTGAGCTTGGACAGACAGTTCTATGGATGTTGCATTGCACTTCCTTTCTCCCCCCCCCCCAACCTTTTCCTTTTTTCCCCCCTTCTTTGTCACCCTGTGCATGCTAAGCAAGCACTCTTCCATTTGAACCATGCTCTCAGCTCTCCTTGCCCAGGGAGTGACACAGTCTGTCTCAGAACCCACGTCACCTATTGTTTATTTTTTTCGGGGGGGGGGGGGACAATGGGGACTTTTCTGCCCCAGCTGGCTTTGAACCATGATCCTTAGATCTTGGCCTCCTGAGTAGTTATGATTATAGGTGTGAGCCACTGGTGCCTGCCTTAGTTGTAGAGGGTTTTTTTTGTTGTTTGTTTTTTGTTTTTTGCCAGTCCTGGGCTTGAGCTCAGGGCCTGAGCACTGTCCTTGGATTTTTCTCAAGGCTAGAGCTCTACCACTTGAGCCTTAGCACCACTTCTGGCTTTTTCTAAGTATGTGGTACCAAGGAATCAAACCTAGGTCTTCATGCACGCTAGGCAAGCACTCTACCACTAGGCCAAACTCCCGGCCCCGGGTCACCTATTGTTTAAAAGAAGGCTCCCCTCAAAGCAGCTTTGGGTTCCACCTACCCTCCTGATTCCCAGATCCCCTTTCAGATGCCTCTGGCCAAATAACAACAAATTTCTGTGGAGGAAAAGGAAAGCTTTATGGGGTTGGAAGGCATGGAGTGCCTGCCAATGAGCATAAACAGTGTTTGAGTTCACGTCCAACCTTGGACTAACAGGGCAGCCTCAGGCCCAGGGCACCTTCCACCTTTGTCAGATGCCAGATATGTTGATGGGAAGATGTAAAAGCCCAGTGTGTGGGGAGCACTTGGCACTGAGTCTTGATACGACTTGGGTGATCCTTCTTATTCTTAACAATAACCACCCAGTTGGGCTGCATTGGATGCCATGTATTAGGCTGTCTCTCCACAGTCCCTTCCACATGAGTGTGTGTGTGTGTGTGTGTGTGTGTGTGTGTGTGAGAGAGAGAGAGAGAGAGAGAGAGAGAGAGAGAGAGAGAGAGAGAGAGAGAGACCAAGGGAAGAATGGTTACTTGTAGCATGCAAAGGCATTCATCCTGGGAGATGCACCTCACTTCCTTTCCTGGTCCCCCTGGCTCCGGTGGTCACTTTACCAGGCCACTCTCTGAATGCCTTCTTCTCCCGAGATTTCCCCACCCCAGCCCCAGCCCTGCCCCGCCCTGCTCCCTCCCCACAAGGTCCCCAGGCACTTCCCTTGGGTTTCTGCCACTTCAAAGCAGGAAGATGGCTTTCTGGTTTCTTTTACATTTTTTGGTATTCAGAGAGAAGCTCTTGTGGTAATCTCCCCACTCTAAATGCTTGTCACATTTCTCTTAAAGCCACAGGATTTCCACCCCCCCTTCATCTTTTATGCATCACTTGCACCAGCCCCAACACAGGAGACATGGAAATGCAAACCTCCAAGGACTGTGCACTCCAGGCAGAGGCAGTGGCCCTTCCCAGCCACCCTACACCCTGCACCCTGTGTAGGGAGATGGAGAATGGAGACCCAACCAATGCCTGGGCATTGGGGATGAGGAGGGAGAAGTGGTTGGCCCAGGGCTGCGATCGTCATCCCCAAGGAGAATGAGAGAGTGAAGAATGACAGCAGAGGCTGTTGTGGGGGCCTGGGACTGTCGTTCTGAAGTGTCACCCACACCCTCCAACTCCTCCATTATTACCACTGCCAGGCATCACCATCACCTTCCTCAGTGACACCATAAGGCCCTGGCTCCTGCACCTTGACCTTGTGTATGCTTTCATGCTTATGGAAGCCTGTGGTGTAGACGCAGAGACCATGCATTAGAAGGTAGAATGAAGCCATATGCACGTGGCTCCTACTTGTACTGCATTTCTCACATGCTGAGCCCATACTGTGAGCCAGTCCCGGACTAAGCGCAGGCTCCCCTGCCTACGTAGTGGTGGCTCTGGTTGTGGACCAGAACTGGATCCCAGGTCACCCTGGCTCAAATGGCTAGGAGAAGGGGGAAGAGGCATTCGTGTGTGTGACACCATCAAAGACACGGACCCTGCCTGCTGCTCAAGAGTCACATGGGCAACCAGCCGGTCACACCTGAATCTGAGCCCCAGTTCCTGCTGGAGAGAAGCACCCCGGGCCACTGACTGAAAGACAGACGCTATGGCTGGAGCCCTGACTGTGCCTTGTGCTGGGAAGTGAAGTGACTTGGAGACGGGGGGAAGCTTCTATGCATGTGGTGTGACATGACTGTGCAGAGGGGATGCATGGCATTGCTCCCGATAGGGTGGGGCGCACATGTGGGCAGGTGTCATGTGAGTGACTGTGGGAACACATGAGCGCAAAGGTGGCTGAGGCTCCTGGACCATGTGTCCTTGAAAGTACAAGTTAGTGGCCTGGACATAGAAAATATACAAATATGTGTGTGATTAGTGGATAGCATTATATATATACACACATATGATTTGTTGTGTGTGCGTGCATGTGTGTGTAGTTCATGTGTGTTCTCATGATGGCCACATGGACTAGTGTGAGAGTATGCGAGCAGTGTGTTTGTGAGCGAATGTGTGGCCCTGTGCCCAGGTGTGTGGATGTGTGGCATGTGCACACACCAGGCTGAGGTGGTCTCCTCCTATTCCTTTCTCCTTGCTCTCCCTATCGATGCTGAGGAGAGGAAACCCCTCACCCACTATCTTGCTTCTGGTGCCAACCCCAGTCGCTGAGCCAAGCCCCGCAGCCCTGACTCAAGTGTATGCATGCCGGTGGCTGAGGCGCTGCCAGCTTCTCTCGACAGCTGGGCACTCGCTCCTGGCTCCCTCCTCATGTCTCAGGAGACTCGTCATGTACCATGTTTTTCATATATGATGTGGCACAATACAGTACAATCGAGTACACTAGCACAATACAATGTAGGATAATTGGAGACAGAACAAAACAGTATATTTCAGTACCATGTAAAAAGTGCAATATAACATAGTGTCATACAATAAATCAATATAATGCAGTACGAGATAGCACATACAATATAACACAGTATAACAATAAGATGTAGTGCAATATAATACCGTATATGGTATCATCAGTATAAGTATAAAACAGTACAATGTAGTGAGGTACAAGGTATTACAGTACAGTACAACGCAGTACAATGAGAGAGCTGGGCCCCTGAAAATAGGCCAGGGTGACCCTGGAGGAGCAAGCACGGCCCTGCCAGCTCCCAGAACCCACCTCCGCAGTGGCCAGTCCCCCCACCTGCTTCCCGTCTCACAGCTGAGGAAACTGTGGCTCAGACAAGTTCAGATTCTTTCCTCCAAAAACATGTCCAAATAGGTTATTTCTCTAAAGCCCCATTAATCTGTGAACGATTGGCTCCATACTTCTCCCAGACTTGCACCCACTGAACCAAGACAATGACTGCTTCCAAAGTGTCTCAGCCCTGAGTTCCCAGAGCAGACAGTTGAGCCTGCCAGCCTCTACCCCAGTGTCCTCAGCAGAGACTGTTCTGCCCACCACCCTCTCCAGGTTCCTAGAGGCTCAGAGACAGAGGGCACTGGCACATTCACCACGTGCTGGCACTGTCCTCAGTGCTGAAGCTGCAGGCACAGCAGCAGCCTCCGTGCCCTGGACTAAGGGAGCTGGCACAAAGGTCCTGGGGTTGGTTCTGGAGCTAAGACCCACCAGCAGGGAAGGCCATTTTTGCCATCACATTTCCTGCTGACCCCTGAGCTCGCTCACCTTTGCTGAGTGCCTCCTTCAGAATTTGCTTAGAAACAATATTTCTTGCTTGCCCTCTTGCCAGCCCAGGGTGGGGCAAGGCACTGACTGCATATCACCAAGGCCGCCTGCCTGCTGGCTCCATGAGTCCTCCATGCCAGGCCACCCTCTGCCACCACCTTTCCCTCCTCCCCTCCTCCCCTCAGTCCCACCCCAGTCCTCAGATGCCCCACTGAGCTCTGGCCACGTCTCTGCCAGCTTTGGAATCCCGCTAGAAGCCATGTCAACAATGGCTTCCCTTTGGATGTGTGGAAACCAGATCTGGCTCGTGGTGAGAGCCAACATCAAGAGCCCAGAGCTCCGCCACCCCCTTACCCCACAAATGGCATCTCCCCAAGAACTGCCACGTGGCTCCCTCGTGAACTGAGGGGTTCTCCTCGGGCACACAAGTGAAGAGGAGGAGGGAGGCTGAGGCTCTGTTCACCCCATAGGAACCCCAAATTCTCCCCACAATCACGCTCATGGTTTGGAGGTGCAAGCTTCCAAGCCTTGCTGATTCTCCCACCAACTGAGAGCCAGGTGGGAGTTCCCCCAAAGCAGGACCATGCCAGGGTCCATGAGGGTCGCAGCTCGGCCCCAGAGCCCTGGGTCTAAGAGTCTCACCCAGTACTGGGGAGTGCAGTGGAAGAAGAACAGCCAGGCTGCCACCCTCTCGTTCAGAACCTTCACCCATTTCTTGCCTTCTGAGCCCCAGCCATCCACTCTGCTAAATGAGGACAGGAATAAAAGCTCCCCACCCTGCCCCTGCCCTCTGTCCCAGGGTGTGGGCCCTGAGCTGGGTCTGAGCCCCTGCAAACCAGCCAGGGTGGCCCTGTAGGAGAGCAAGCCCCCTCTGCCCCCCTCCTGGTGCTGGCTTCAGCAGTGGCTAAGCCATCCAGCTCGCGTGCCAGATGATGCTCCTCTCGCTGGGAGGGTGGGGAAGAGGCCGGGAGGCCGGGACCCAGGGGAGCAGCCCGCACACCGGCCTCCGCACGCAAGGGGCTCCACACGCCATGTGAAGGCAGCTACCCATCCCCCACCCGCTGAGCACATCTAGGTTGGGGGGGGGGCCACAGCAGCTCCAGCCTCTGCCTATGGCTGCAGCTGCCTTCTTACTGCCTGTCAGCCCATCCATCCATCCATCCATCCATCCATCCATCCATCTCCACAGACTGGCTGTCTGCCTGTCCCTTGACCTGCCTCTGTGACTGCCCCTCTCTCCGCCTGTCCACCAGCCTGCTGGATGTCAAGTTTTTCCTGGGTCAGCATGGCTGTCTGTGTGTCTGCCAGCCACTCTATCTACTGCCCATGAAGTCTGTCTATCTGTCTTCTAGGTGATCAAGCTAGCTGTTACCTTCTGTCCACCTGTCAAGCTGGCTTTTAGTTAACACTCTCTGATTGGTCAGGCTGGGTTCCCAGATGCCTTTCGATTGACTTGTCTTCCTCTGTCCACCTGGCCATCAGTCCTACCTTCCTTTCTGTCTGCCAGTCCACCTAAGCCTCTGATCAAATCTCTTGCTGGTTCTCTAGTGTCTCTCCTCTCCTCTCCTCTCTTCTCCTGTCTCTGTCTGTCTGTCTGTCTGTCTCTCTCTCTCTCTCTCTCTCTCCCTCTCTCTCTCCCTCCCTCCTTCCCTCCCTCCCTCCCTCCCTCCCAGTCCCAGGCTTGAACTCAGGGTCTGAGCACTGTCCTTGGACTTTCTCAAAGCTAGATAGATCTCTACCACTTGAGCCACAGCACCACTTCCGGCTTTTTCTATGTGTGTGGTACCGAGAAATAGAACCCAGGTCCTCGTGCATGCTAGGCAAGCACTCTCCCAGCAGGCCATGCCCTGGCCCTAGCTCTCTCCCATCTCTAGCCATTTCACTTCATGTGCCTAAGCTGTGGGCCAGCGAGCCGTGGCATGCAGCTCCCAGGCCCCCAGACCCCCTGCCCTGCCTCTCCGCCTCTGCTCCTCCACCCTCCGACAGCCCCATCCACTCCTCTCCAGCCCTGGAGTGAGAAAGACTCCTTCACTAAACATATTTAGAGAAGATGAGGTTTGAATTAATGGTGGAAATAAGGTTTTATGATTCCATTTCGGTTTTATTCCTTGGCTGATTTTCCCCATTACCACAGAGCAGCAATGGAGAACAGCAGTTCTCTGCAGTATTTATGGTAATGCGGGTTAATGTTGGAGCTGGAGAAGCTCAATTAGCAAATTCACGGACAAGGGGGCCCTGGCTTCTCCTGCCACGCCGGATGAGTCATTAGCCACCTGGAGATGCTGGCCTCCACGTCCGCATGCAAAGCACCCGGCTGCCCCTTTCCCAAGCGTGGTGGTGCCCGCCTTAGAATCGGATCCCAGGGAGCCTGGGTGTCTTTGTTCTCTGTACCCTTCAGCACACCTGGCACAGAGGAGGGTCTCAATCTTGGATACCCGGCACAGGATTGATGGCCGGTTTTTGTACACATTGACGAAATCCCAGATTCGAAGCCCAGAGCCTGGAACAGAGCAGGTGCTTAATGTTCACTGAAGAACTGGACACACCCCCTAGTGTTCTATATCTGGCATGGATTGTTGGATAGTAAGTGCTGAACCGATGTTTGTTGACTGACTAATTGATTGACAATGAATGAATGAAAAAAATGTTACTGATCTTCCTGGCTTAAAGATTACCTAGATATCTGCAGAATCTCACTGAGGGGGTTGAAATAAACAGAATTGCAAGGAAGGGGTCTGGTCGAGAGGGCATCCAGTTAGAAAGAGAAACTCCTGCTCCCTAATCAGGACAGGCTGCAAAAGGTAGACTTGGGGTTTGCTAGGTTGAGTCGAAGTGCTGAAGGTGACCTTCGTCTATCCTGTGCTGCCTGCCCATCCCTGAGTTTCAGAGGCGCCCCATTCTCCCAGGACCTTCCCAAGACAGACCTCATGGCACGCTCCCCCACATGCTGAATCAAAGTGAGGTGATGCGTCCCAGAGGAGGCCCAGAGAGTGCAACTCTCTTCTCCAAGGTCACACAGCAAGTTCGCTGATGGTTGAGCCAGGACTGGAAGACAGGTCTCTGTCTTGCCCTCTACTTCCTGCTTTCTGCACTCAGTCCTCTCCTCCCGTGTCTGATTTGCCAATGGCTCCCACTGCTGGAGCCCCACGGGCAAACTCCAGGGAGTAAACTGGAGTGTCAGCACATGGGCCCACTTGACATACCCTAACCCTCTGTGTCACACTGGGCACGTCTGGTCTTCCCTGGAACCGGTGGGGACAGCACCCAGCCTGTCTCCCTGTCCGGTGAAGAATCCTGGTCTAAAAAGGCAGGGTGACCTCCTCCAGGCCATGCCTGGGGTGAGAGATAGACGTGAAGCTGGACTCGAGCTTCGGGGGCAGCCTGGCTGCCTGCCTGCCTGCCGGGCCACTCACCGGCCCCAGATCCATGGCTCCCCCACCCTGCTGTGGATGGAGCTGTGACAGGGAGACTGAGAAAGGACGGGCCCGGGGGGGGGGGTGCAGGGCGAGGCCCGGGGCACGGTCTGCCTGCCCACTGGGGACCATCAGTGTCATCCATGGTGACACGAGGCTGACAACGCACGCAGCTGGGAGCCGTGGCCTGTCTGCTCCAGCGATGGGGCTGTGGTGGGAGGCGCGCGGCGTGGGAGTGAGGCGGCAGCGCTGTGCCCGCTCCCTCCAAGAGGAAGATGAAGAGGATCGGGGCCAGTCCCAGCCCCCAGCCAGGCATGCGCAGGGGCAGCTGCCAGCCTCCTGGGGCTCGCAGGGGACATCTTCTATGCCAGGCTCTTTCCTTCACATCTTCGCCTCATCACAGCCCGCAGAAAAGCCCATTGCACAGTTAGGAAAACGGAGGTTTGGAGGTGGGAAGTTAACTGGTTGCATCCCAGAAACACAGTGACGGGATAGGAACAAGCACCAGCTGACCCAGAGTCCTTCCCCCCCAGGCCCCTCTCAAGAACGCCAGCCAGACCCGGGGCTCACGCCTGCAATCCCAGCTTAGGAAACAGAGAGGTCAGCCAAGTCAATGACACCCCATGTCAACCGAAAAGACAAGTGTGGCGACACTAGTCCATCATCTGAGGAAGGCAGGGACACCGTGGTCTGCGACTGACCTAAGACCCTATCTGAAAAATAACTGCTGGGAAGCAAAAAGAGCAGGGGAGCATGGCTCAAGTAGTACAACACCTGCCTTGCAAGAGCAAGACCATGAATTCAAACCCTAGTACAGAGAGAGGGGGGAGGGAGAGAACGTGATGATGATGGCCGCTGCCTTCTGGGAACTTTCTCCTATAGGAAGAGAAGCCATGTCTGGGCAGTTCGGAGTCAGTCTCCTGGCTGTGTGACCTTGGGTAAGTGCAGTGAGCAACTCAATCTTGAGCTTACCACGGAGATCTCATGCCTCCAGATCAGCCAGGCCCATACTGCATGACAGCTTTGCTTGTTGTCTAGACTTGGGGAGGCGGGAAGGGGAGCAGAGAAACCATGGAACCCTCACCCCTCCCTGGGGATCCAGAGAGCCAGGTGACTTGCCCACGGTCTGGAGGTGCACCAGCATTCTCCCAGGCTTCCCAGCTCAGCGCCTCCTGGTGCAGCTCCCCAAGCTGTGAGGGGGGTGTGGGGGGAGAACAACAAAGCATAAGAGCTTTGCCTCTGTCCCTCTATCCCTTCTTGAGGGGACTTCCTCTTTCTTTACCTCTTTGAAGTGAAATAGCACACATTGGGGTTTGTTGGAAATCCTTTGTGGTCCTTTTAAACAAAAACCAAGCAAACGCATTCTAGAAGACCCTAAAGAAAGAGATGGCACCACAGATCCCCCCCTCCAGAGGCCTGGTGGCCCCGCTTCTCTCGGAGTCCCCTGCGGCAGGCGCTGTCACGGAGAGACCCCCACGGGGGGATTTGCTGGACCCACTCCTGCATAAACAGCGAGAGAGACTTCAGACAGACTCGAAAATGAGGCTCAACTTCAAAGACACAGTGACAGGCAGCCGTGGTGGAGCGAGTGTGGAGGTGGCCTCCCCTGACAGCCGTCGCGGGCGGGCGGCAGGCGGGCAGGCAGGCGGGCGGGCAGGCGGGTGGGCAGCTGGACCACCGCAGAGGCCCTTCCCCACCCAGGAGAAGCCCTTACCATATTTGTCAACCTGCAAGGGCTGGGGGGCTTCATGAGTCCACTGGAGGCCAGGAACATGAAGCAGGGACAAGGCAAAGCCACAGGCTTTACCTACACACCCGGGTCTGGCGTCAGGAGCCCAGGAGGTCAGCCCACTTGCCAGGCCCCAGCACACATGGGCACCCAGTGCCAGATGCTTCACCGCGGGCAACGCTGGGTCCTGTCACCCAGATGCCTGGCGCAGCCACTCAGGGGCTTGGGATGCAAGGAGAGGGCTTCGTTTGCACTAATCTTGTGTGTGTGTGCGTGCGTGTGTGTCTATACTAAGGTTTGAACCCAGGGTCTTGAGCGTACGCAGTCATGCACCCATGAAATACCCCCATGCTAAATGCAGGGCATTACCCATGCCAGACTCCTCTCCCTCTAGAGAAGCCAGGCAGGCTGCAGGAGCTGAGTGGACTGGGTGGGAGGGGAAGGCGACGGTGGGTGGGGAGGGTTCCCGGGCAGTGGGGGCAGCAGGCTGGCTGGCTGTCAGAGGCCCTGGAGCCTGGAGTCTCGGGGGATCCCTTGTGTAGAGCCTCTCACAGCTGGAGGGAATGCACGCCCCATGGCTTGTGGTCACGTGGTGTGTTGGGGACGCCGGCTTGGGCCGGGCCCCCATTGCTGGGCCTTTGATGTGACAGAGATGGAGACACACACATGCCCGACAATTAATTAATTGTGACTTTTACCACACGGTGGCCCCTTCCCATTGATCTCCTCCCATCTGGAGTGAGAGACAATTAAGAGAGAGCAAAGCTTCTGCAGCTAATTACCCGCAGACTGAGAACTGGGCTTTTCAATTTATGATACTTTCATGGCCACAATAACCTGCTCATCCCCTCCTGCTAAGATGCAAAGAGGGGGGCTCTGTGGAGCAGCACCCAGTTAGCCCAGGAAGTCATGCTCCTTCTGAGGAAGACCCCGCCTGGCACACAGCTGGGCTCTGTGACCAGAGCTGGCATCCTCAGAACTGGCCCCCAGGTAGGATGGGGCAGGGCCAGGAAGGGGACAGGATGGGGACAGGGCCAGGAAGTCCCACCGCTCTGGCTAGAAACCCCAGAGGGACCTACTGGGATGTTTTACTGCCTTCCTCTATGTAGGGCCTGACGAGACTGTGGCTCCCATTTTACAGACGTGGAAACTGAGGCCCAGAGAGGCAAGGCTGCTCACTCAAGGCCACAGTCCAGGCTCCACATTGTGAGTCTCTTGGTACAGAGCCAGAAGGGCATTGTGCCTGGCACTGGGGAGGTGATGTGTTCACGGCGGAGAGCTGTGGAGAATGTCTGCCCACAAACCCTGCGGTCCTGTGTGACTCAAAGCCATCACCATCGGAAACAAGGACACCAAGGATGTGGGTTACATGAAAGAAACACCAGGTGAGAAAACAGGGCCGTGCTGAGAGTGCCAGCCAGTGTCAGGACCTTGGACAGCTCAGCCGGGAGCAGCTCGGGCCTGCAGGGTCTTCTGGGGGTATTGCTGCTCCCAGGCAGGGGGGAGGGGGAGGGGAGGGGGAGGAGAGGGGGAGGAGGAGGCGGGGGAAGGGGGGGAGGGGAGGAGGAGTGGGATTTAAGAGCACAAGGAACACAGGGATGGGTGCCCTGCCCCTCTAGTATGGGATTCACCTGTTGTCCTATGTGACAAGCACACTGCAGCCGCTTTTCTGCCTTTCTTTCACCCACAGTCCCTGCAAAGCCAGCTGAGGGCACCATTACTTGCTCCACTGTGGCAGCTTATTTTTTTGTTTTGTGTGTTTAGCGGGTGTTTATTTGTTTGTTTGTTTTTGTCAGCTGTGAGGCTTGAACACGGGGCCTGGGTGCTATCCTTGAGCTCTTTTGCTTCAGGCTAGTACTGTATCACCTGAGCCACAGTCCCAGCCCACAACCCTCAGATCTCAGTCTCCTGAGAAGCTAGAATTACAGGTGTGAGCCACTGGCACCTGACTGGGTGTTTTTTTTTTTTTTTTTACTGTATTTTTTGCTTTTTTCCTTTTTTGGTACTGGGGATCAAACCTAGGATGTTGCATTCAGCCTCTGCAGCAGACAACCACCAGCTGGAGGGCGTGCACCTCCGCGGGTCCTCTGCCACTGGTTCCTGCACAGCTCAGGTGCTGCTCTGGCACTATAGGGGTAGGTGGGAGCCTGTGGGCTCCCATATCTCTGGATACAGCTGTGCAGGAAGGGGGTGTCTCAGTGTCCCCAGATGGCAGGTGACAAACACGCACACTTCACATCTCATTTCTCTCTCCTGGCAACTCTGAGCCATGCAATCTGGAGATAGTTCCCAGAGCAGAGGTCAAGGCTGTAGACGCTGGGGCCCAATCTGAGTTCAAATCCCAGTCCCATTGCCAAATGTGTGACGCCCCAGCTCCACAGGCAGAGGCAGAGAGCAGAGAGTTGCCCTCTCTCTCCCTCCACCCCCACAGAGCAGGAATAGCCACTTCAGATACCATTATCACACTACCATGTCAACTTTCCTGAATCCACCAGCACTCAGCTTCAAATTTTACATGAAATTGTGACTTTATGGAAAGATTTGCAGGACTTAAATGTACCATCTGATAAATTTTTTGTATGTGATGGTACCAGGGCTTGAACTCAAGGCCTAGGTACTTTTTGCTGATGTTGTTCAAGGCTTGTGCTGTACCCCTTAAGCTATGGTTTACACTCTGTCTTTTGGCAGTTAGAAAAAAGTCTCACAGACCTTCCTGCCCTAGCTGACTTTGAACTGAGATCCTGAGCTCTCAGCCTCGTGAGTAGCTAGGACGAAAGGCGTGAGCCACGAGCATCTGGTATCCATTTGATGAATCTTGACAAGTGCATACACACCTCCGTAACCAACGCCCCGGCCAAGATGTCACATAGTTCCATTAACCCTGAAAACTGCCCCATGTCCCTTCCTCTAGTGTCAAAGAGACAGATGGGAATAATGCCTTCTAGAAGAGCAGTGACTGCTGAATTCCCCAGGGCTGGGTAGGAGGGTGTGTGAGTGGACAGAAAGGGGATGAGAGGCTAGGGAAGATTCCAGTTCCTGCCATTTTAAGGAAAGTGGATTTTAAGTGGAGAGTGATTTAACACTAAACCACCCCTAGATCTGGAGTGTTGGGAACCCTCCCTCTCCTTACCTTAGCCCAGGTAGAATTGCAGCCTGGCTCGAGAGGGGGTGGAGCTCAGATCACTGGCACAGAACCGTGCAGGGCAGGCCTGGGGAGGTCAGCCTGGGCCTAGCAGCTCCTGGCTCTGAGCTTCAGGTTCAGGAAGGGAAGTTCCGGCTGGTGCAAGGTCACTCAAGTAAGAGGTGGCTTTCCCCCTCCCTCTCCCCCACTCTGGGACTGGCTGAAGAGGAGCCCTGAACTTCCTCACTCTCTGACTTCAGGTCCTCCCAGGTCTGAGGGACCAAGTCTCCACCTACAGCTGCTAGGTACCCGGGCCCTGTCCCTGCGCCCCAGCCACCAGCACTTCTGGCTTGACAGCCCTTCCCAGGAGCCGCCGGCTCATTTGCATACTACAGTTCATTTGCATACTACTTAGGAAAAAAAGCCTTCGCCTTCCCCACCTGCAGCAAACTCCAGGCTGATTAGTTCTCCCCACATAGGAGAGTTAATTACTCTCCCGTGTACACCCGGTGTTTATTTGTAATCAGCAGAGGGCTGAGAAGATGGGGGGGGGGGGGGGAAACGCATGCAGAAGCAGCTGTCATTAGCCCAAATTCCAGAACAACTCCAAATGAGAGCACACTGCACTCCAAACCCCCAGCTCGGCCCTTGCATGCCCTGTAATGCACGCCCCATGTTCCTCGAGTGCTCTGGATCCACAAGAAACATGACCCGGAGTCATGGGAGTGTTAGACAAAGGCCAGAGAGTATTACAAAACCTGGGACCTAGGACCCAGCTGCGCCAGGGCACCTTCCAGAACTATCCTGGGGCGGCTCTGCTCATGACTCAGGTACGTCACTCCCCCCACCTCGGTTAATTGTTGATGAATGAGGTACCTCCACTAGCTCTCTTGAGAGGACCAAGGAAAGCACACCTCTCCACTCAGATGCCAGAACACCCCCCCCCCCAGCCCTTGCAAACTCCAGGGTTGGCAATTGCCTCCACCTGGGGGACCCAGCCTTTGCTGTCCTTCCCTCCCCTCTGCCTACATCCAGTCAACCTGACCTTGTCCCCCTCCCTCGGAGCAGTGTGAATGCCTCCAGAACTTCTCATAAGGTCTGGATGAGCCCAGCCATGGCATCAGGGTGAAAAGACCCTTTAGTGACAGAGCAGCAGGAGGGGATGGCTGTCTTCCACGGCCCCCCACCCCCCCATACAAGAATTCCAATACACTCAGTTGGGGCAGCTCAGGGGAGCCCCAAGGAATCAATTGCTCCTTGGGAACCCATAACCCTTTACAGATGGAGAAACTGAGGCTCTGGAGCTGTTAGGTTCTGGCACACTCAGCAGAGTTGGGCTGCCTACAGCCCACAGTGGCCTCTCCTGATGGAAAAAGAAAAAAGTATAGGGCAGGGGAAGATATGCAGAGGATAGCCTGCTGTGACAAGGATAGGGGACCTGGCAAGGACCCAGCACCCAAGCCCTGAGGGCTCTCTACCACAGCCCACTTCCATCTTTTTTGGTGGTTAATTTGACATAGGAGTCTCTCCGGTTTCTCTGCCTGCCTTGGCTGCAAACTGCAAACTGAAATCTTCAGATCTCAGCCTCCTGAGTAGCTAGGATTACGGATATAAGCTGTCAGCACCCAGTGTCTGTTTATAATTCTTTCCCCAAACTTCTCAGCAGGTCACCTGGCCACCTAAGTGGCCGGTGCGGGGAGGAGGGAAGGAGGGAGTTCATTTCCACCAGATGCTATTGTAGGACATAGGCCACACTGCCCTCTAGAGGCTGCGGAGCATTGGTGCCATGGTTCAGGTCCATTATTGACCTGGGCTTATAGCTGAGCTGCAGGAGACCCAGACGTAGGGAAAGAGACACTGAACAAGACAAATCTGAAGCCTCTAGGTTCCATCAAAACCCACCCAACAAAAGTTTTTAATCTGCAGGGGAGGCAAACAAAGCTCATGAGATTGTGGCAGGCTACTGCCGGATGGCTCAGCACTGGTCACCTGTCACTCAGGGAGATAAGAGAGCCAAAGTAGTGGTACTGGGATTTGAACTCAGAGCCTGAGCCCTGTCTCTTAGCATTTTCTCTCGAGACAGACACTCTACCACTTGCCCAACACCTTCACTTGCAGCTTTTTTTTTTGCTGGTTAACTGGAGATATGTGTTTTATGGATTTGGCTGTCAGGGATGGTTTTGAACCACAATCCCGTCATCTCAGCCTCTGGAATAGCTAGGATTATGGGGGTGAGCAACCTGAATCTTTTTTTATTAAGCATTTTTTATTGTAATTAGTAAAAGGGTTACATGATATTTGCCAGATAGAAGGTGCATTAATTCACATACATTGATACCCTTTCACATGTCTTGGGAGCAACCTGAATCTTTAGCCCCCTGCTCCTCTGCAGAAGAGCCTGGCTGACATGATGGAGGAAGGTTGATTCTGGGGAGGATGTTAGGGACCTTTTGGGACAATCTGCCTGCATCTTGGTCTGCCTCATCTTTGTAAGTGGAAAAAGCAAGGTTTGGAGATGTGTGATAAGCTGGCCCAAGGTCACACAGGTATCCATCTAGTGTACCGTCAATGTGGCGTTTATATCTGTAAGTAGTCCAGGTAGGAAGCTGTGTGCCATGCCTATTTTATAGGTGCAGAGGCTAGGAGAAGGGATGCTGTGAGCCCAAGTTCACACAGTGAGGATGACAGACAGACAGGAGGAACCCAGCCCCACTCACCTCCAACGTCCAGGAAAAGAAGAGAGGTGCTGGCACCCTTCAACCAAAACCTCCTGTTGATATGTGACATATTACATGCCACAGGAGACAGAAGGTGAAAAAGGAAGACAGGACTTTGAGACTCCCAGCTCTGGCCATTCCATACCCGCCAGGTAGAGCTGCCTTCCTTCACTCTCAGTGCACATGGTGGGGGAGGGGTGCAGAAAGATGAGGTCTGAACACACTGGTTCTAAGTGTGAGTGGCCTGGCTTCCAGAAGTTATGTGACTCAGGGTGGAAAGTGCCCTTGGCGTCCAAGCAGGTCAAATGACAGACCAGCAAGGAGGCTGTGCCTCAGGGTTAAGAAGTAAAGGCCAGCAAGGCTAGGTGAGACACTGGAACATTAACAGCGATGATCTCTAGATGGTAGAATTTAGGGGTGGGGATTTAGCTCGGCAGAAGAGCCCTTGCCTGGCAAGTGCAAGGCTCTGAGTTCAGTCCTCACCTCTGGGGGAAAAAAAAGCTAGATGGTAGAGCTTGTGGCTTCTAGCTGTGATAGACAGATAGACAGACAGACAGACAGATTTTTTCAGTGCTGAATTTGAAGCAAGTGTAGTCAGAGACTGCACACTCCCACCCTTGTTGTTTTAAGAAATGTTGAGAAAAGCCAATGGTTAAGTCACCTTCTTAGGCACCATTTTAACATATGTGTCATTCCAGGGTTAAAAGACCCCGAGGAAGAGCTGGGGGACAGTGGTTCACACCTGTAATTCTAGCTATCCAGAAGCTGACATTGACGTTCAAAGCCAGTCCAGACAAGAAACTCTAATCTCCAATTAATCAGCAAAAACAAAACAAAACCCGAGTGAGGCTGTGCTTAAGCAGGAGAGCGCCAGCCTTGAGTGAGGAGAATACACAGGCCCTGAATTCAAGTCCAGCTCCAAAAAGTAAGAAAGGAAAAAGAGGGAAAGAGAAAAGACAAGAGAAAAATAACCCCAAGAGGCAGAAGCTGTTGTTCCTAATTGTACATAAGGAAGCTCAGGAGGTGACATAACTTCTAGAAGCCAGGCCACCAGGAAGTGGTCATTTGAAAACTAACGACCAGGCTTTCTTCCCCCAAGCTCTCAGGCTTTGGGCACCATCCAGGCTGCGTTCACGGTCATGAAAATGGCCGACCACTTAGGAGGTTTTGAAACTCCTTCTGCCCTGATGTGTTTGGCTCCTGTGATCTTCCACTGTCCAGGCTCTCCACTGCCCCATCCTCACAGACACCACTGCCCTCCGGCAGCTGTGGCCTAAGTGACATCTCAAGCCCTCGTCCACACTCCAGTCTTGCTGAGATCAGCTTCTAAGGTGGCTTGGGGGCAGGGCCCGAGGGGGGAGGGACCTGGATGAGGGCAGGGAAGCGAAACTGGGCAGGAACGCATGGGGTTCCTGCTGGCCCTTCCTGTGGCTGTCCCTGCCGCCGTCCTCCGGATCCCTGAGCTGAGGGCACAAGCATCCAGTCGTGGTGTTGGGAGCCCAGGCAGGTGAGACCCAGCCTGGGTAGAGGGTTACCAGGCCCGGGAGTCAGGCAACTGAGGGCAGGCCAGAGGGAGACCACTGGTTCAGTGCTGGGACAGAGTTGAGGGACACTCCAGAACCCCAAATAGGTGAGTGGCAGAGCCGAACCTCCCAGGCGTGAGCTTGGAAGAAGATGGGGGATGGGACTCAGACCCAGAGTTGTAAATGGACTTCCTGGACTTGGGGTCCCCTAACATAAGAAGCTGGGGAGAGGCTGGGGGAGCCAGAGCCCAGGCCATGAGGAAGGAGCCTGGTCCTCAACGCTGAAGCGCCAGCAGAGATAGGCTTTGTGGTTCCTGAGCGCACAGAGCTCCACCATCTGGGGAAAGGTGTTAATTAAATACACAGCCGGCACTTGATAAATACTTGCTCAATGAAATCAGCCATCCGTGGAGTAGATGAGCCTGTGCGCCAGGGAGGGCAGTGGAGGCTCTGCTCCCTGGCAGTTGGTATCCGGAAGTGTGACCCCCAGGTAGAGGGTAGATGGGTCTGAGTGTGACACTGAGTGTGGGACAGGGCTTGGAGGGTCTGTGGGCAGGGGCTTAAGTATGTGAGCCGGGTGTGGTAGACAGGTGATGTGCAGCCGTCCTCGTCCTGTCTGTCTTCACAGTGCCATCATGGAGGCCCCTTGGGGATGGCTGTTGATCTGCATGCTGGCCGTGTCCCTGGCCCCTGCAGTGCCTCAGGATGTGTGCCAAGCCCCCCACGGAAAGGACGGGGCCGCAGGAAAACCTGGCCGCCCCGGCCGGCCAGGCCTCAAAGGGGAACGAGGAGAGCCGGGTACATGTGGGCCCTTGATTCAGGTGGAGGGTGGTTAGCTGGGCATGCAGGAGCCCCACAGGAAGCCCTTCCAGTTTGGGGACCAGGCCTTCTCCCTGTCTTTCCCTCCATACCCCAAACAAGCCTCTCCTGGTCCTACTTCCTTCTATGGCTCCACTTCCTCTACTGAAGAATTAGGGGCTTGAGTGATAAGAGGTCAGAGGCAGCACCCAGTCCTTGGTTCAGTTACCAGAATGATGACCACCAGGGGTGTGTGTGTGTGTGTGTGTGTGTGTGTGTGTGTGTGTGTGTGTGTGTGTGTTGGGGCTTTTTCTGCTTAAGGCTGATGCTTTGCCACTTGAGGCACACCTCCACCTCCAGCTTTTTGGTGATTACTTGCCGATAAGAGTTTCATCAATGGCTCATGCCTGTAATCCTAGCTACTCAGGAGACTGAGATTTGAGGGTCATGGTTCAAAGCCAGCCTGGCCAGGAAAGTCTGTGAGACTCTTATCTCCAATTAACCACCAGGAACACAGAAGTAGAGCTGTAGCTCAACATGGTAGAGCCCTAGCCGTGAACAAAAGAGCTCAGGGTCAGCATCCAGGCCCTAAGTTCAAGCCCCACCACTGACAAAAAGTCTCGCTCTTGAACCTTGACACAGATTTCAATCTCGTGAGTAGCTAGGATTACAGGTGCAAGCCAGCTGCACCAGGCTCAGAGTCAGGCTCCCAAAGGCCCTGTCATTCCCTTGCCTTTCCTCCCACAGATCTCTGGGGCTCCTGCTCCTTTCCCTGGGGAAGTCAAGCCTTGAGCCCCCACCCCTAAATCAGCTCTTCCCCCCCCCCACCCCCAGGTATCCCTGGCATCCGGACAGGCATCAGAGGCCCTAAAGGAGATGAGGGGGAGCCTGGGCCCTCTGGAAAACCCGGCAATGTGGGCTTCCACGGGCCCAATGGGCCCCTGGGGGACCAGGGCCCCCCAGGAATAAAGGGGATCAAGGGCAACCCAGGAGACATCAGGGCTCAGCCGCGGCCAGCCTTCTCGGCCGTGCGGCGGAACCCTCCCACAGGCGGCACCACCGTCATCTTTGACACGGTCATCACCAACGAGGAAGGTCCCTACCAGAGCCACTCCGGGCACTTCATCTGCAACGTGCCCGGCTTCTACTACTTCACCTTCCAAGTGGTCTCCCAGTGGGACATCTGCCTGGCCATCGCGCACGCCCCCAGGGGCCAGGCGGTGCAACACCGCCGCCAGGTGGGCTTCTGCGAGAACAACAGCAAGGGGCTCTTCCAGTTGATATCCGGTGGGACCGCGCTGCAGCTGCAACAGGGCGACCACGTCTGGATCGAGAGAGATGCCTCCAAGGGCCGCATTTACCAGGGCCCCGAGGCCGACAGCATCTTCAGTGGCTTCCTCATCTTCCCCTCAGCCTGAGCCAGAGAGCCCCCACCTCAGGCCTCCTCCCACTGTGCCCCCTTCTTCTCAGGCTCCCTTCATGTTCTGCTCTGTACACGGGGTGCTGTGGCTCCAGCCTCCTCAGGAAGGGGCAGATGAGAGCCTCGGGGAGTGGCCGGCTGCCCCTCTGCACACTGTAAGGGTCCTTTGAGACCTTTCTGGAATAAATGTGTGAGTCTGAGTGTGCCAGCCTCAGTGCAGTGGGGGTTTGGGGCACTCGGCAGGGAGCACAGGGGTGACTCTTGCTGAGTGCGAGAGGCAGTGGTCTGCGTCCTTACCAAGAGCCCATCGTCTGGGCTCCAAGCGAGATCCGGCCACTTGTCGACTGCCTATCGTGTGTGTGAGTGTGTGTATGTGTGAGTGTGTGTGTGTGTGTGTGTGTGTGTGTGTCACGTGCACTCTGTGGCCTCAGATTCCTTACCTGCAAGGTGGGAGGAGTGATCACACGTCCTGCAGGGAGCTTCTGGGAGATTCCATGACTCCACGTGTCCTAACTGCGGCCCAGTTCCTGGCCAGGGCTTTAGCTGTTACTGCATTTTGCTTGTTCTTGATAAGAAGCTCAGGCAGGTGTTGATGCCACTCCACAGACAAAGGGAACAAGGCCGAGGCAGGAAGTGGAAGACCCAGAGGAGAGGTGGGGCTTGCTTGTTGTGGCCACGTCTGTGTGTGACAGTCACCCTTCCCAGCCCCCCAGCTGCAATTGGCAAAGCACACTGGCACTTCTCCACCCCAGGCCAGGAATCAGAGAGGGAAAGACATTGGTCCACAGACCTTCCCGAAGCTGCAATTCCTGAAAGGCCTCCACACCAGCTGGCCGGGGACTGGGCTGCTGTCAGCTGCCTGCCAAGCATCCACCTGGGCTGGGGAATACACACTCACACACACGTGCACAGAACACAAACACATGTATGTAGATGACCACACACATGCACAGACCACAAACATGCATGCAGTCACACTTGTGTACAGACCACAAACACACAATCACAGGTACAGATCACAAACATGTATAGACCACAATATATACACATATACAAACCACAAACACACAATCACACACATGCACAGGTCACACAGTCACACACATACACAACTCACTCATGTATATTCATATGTATACATAATCACACATGTGGAAGACTACAGACTCGTGTTCAATCACATATGTACACAAACACATGCACAGTCCTGCAAGACATATATACAGATAATCACCACACACATGGCACTCACATATCCATATAATACATGTGTGTGTGCACGCATACCCATGCTGTCTCTGTTGGGCTTTCCTTGGACTGGAGCTCATCTACTTCTCATAACACACGGGTTCTGAGCTGTCCTTCAGTGAACACTGGTTATAACTACAAACACACACACACACACACACACACACACACACACATTCAAATACACACAGGTGTAGACAATGGTGGGGGAATGCATGAGCTGTTGTACCAGGCACTGCCTGCCTCAACCTTCGAGGAACATTTGTCAGCCATTCAAAATATGCCTTCTCTCTCCCCCCTCTGTCACTCTGTGCCGCTCTTGTCTCTCTTGCTCATGTGTATGTTTCACATACATGCACACACACTGAATTCACATCTCCAGACCCCTGCCCTCAGGCATACACACAGCTCACACCTGGCATGAACAAGTTTTAGAAATACTCTCCTCCCCCTCACAAACATGCACATACCATTCTCAGAGACCCAGGGACTGTCCCTTGCCCGCTACCCACCCACCAGCACAACCCACCCAGTTCTGACATGCCATACTCAGGACCCTGTCCTCACCCCTCCCACCAATAGCCTCTAGAGGCAGGAAGGAGTAAGGGCCCCCTTGAGAGAGGGGACACCCCCCCCACACACACACACACTGGAGCCCCTGCATGTCAGGAGAGGCCTGGAGAGTCTCACCTTAAATTCTACCCAGCCCCAGCCGCTGCCTCTCTGGTCTTCCCAGGAGGGAAAGCTGAGCTGGGCCAGGTAGGCAGGGCAGGGAGGGAGGCTGAGCATGTGCCGAGGCTGCCACCTGCTGGACAAGCCAGGCCCAGGTGCAGAGGAAGCGAGGATAGAAGATGGGAGCCTGGAGCTAGACTCCACGACACAGAGCCCCCAGGTTCTGCTCTTCCCAGTCCCCGCCCACCAGAGACTCCCAGGGCCCGTAGCACCCCAGGTCTTTATCTTGTCCTATGCTCTGCAGCCCTGTGCCACAGGATGGACAGTCCAGGCAACCAAGGCCCTGGAGGACACTCAGGCTCAGCACCAACTTCATCCTCAGAACCTCACGGAAGGGATCCGACCCCAGCCAGAGGGCCTCCCCACCAGGGGCCAAGTGGAAGCCAGGACACCGGCGTGGAAGGAGAGCAGAGCAGGAACCCATTCTTCACTCCGGAGCCTGGGTCCCAGGCTGGGCACTAGTGCCTCACACCTGTAGTCTCAGCTATGCAGAAGACTGAGATCTGAAGATGGAGGTTCAAAGCCAGCCCAAGCAGACAAATCCAAGAGGCTCTTATCTCTAATATCAGCAAAAATAAAGTGGAGCTATAGCTCAAGTGGTAGAGTGCCAGCCAAGAGAGAGCACAAGGGCTCCAGACAGACTGGGCACACAGGGGGCCAGTCCCGTTCTGAGGCTGTTGTGCCTGGGCTCTGTCTACTAACCTGTACACAGAGAGCATGTACGTAGCACACATGTACACACACATGTGCATGCATACACTATTTCATGCATGCATCCTGAACCAGGTGGTGAAGCTGCACACATTTCCTCATTCTAGGCACATGTGACCCTAGCCACACGAGAAGGAAGGGTAGACAGGGGTATTGCTGTGTTCAGTCAGGCTCAGAACACAAATGAAAGTGTCCAGTCAGGGCAAATCTCAGGAAAGGGGATGTGGGAGGGTGGGGTGGGGGAGGGGAGCAGTGGGGGAGGGGTGCCTAGTCCTATCTAGGCAGTCCTTGCTCCGGTCACTCCGACATGGTGTCCTCCTGCCTGGGAGAGGGACACAGAGCCATGGACACTGCTGTGACTGCATCGGCAATCTCCCACCCCACCCCAGGTGAAGCTGAGACCCTGCGCATGCCCAGGTGAGAGCCAATGGCAATTTCCCTGGCAGCTTCCTGAGCTCTGGCTCCCTCTGCTTGAGGAGGAGCCACCCTCTCCCTCAGGCCCAGGGAAGGAGCCCCACAGTCCATCCACCGTGGACCCAGGGTGAGGGGGCTCCGAGAAGGAGGGGGAAGGGAGTAATGGAGAGCGGGGGCTGGGGTCCAGCTCCACCATCTCCCCACCCAGCCACCTGTTAAAGATGGACCCGGGACCCAACTGCCTGCCCTTCCGTGGACTCCACCTGCTGCTGCTCCTACTGGTCCTGCCCCTCGGGGCCCAGGCCAGTACCAGCTGCTACGGAATCCCAGGGATGCCAGGACTGCCCGGGGCTCCCGGGAAAGATGGACACAATGGCCTGCCAGGGCCCAAGGGGGAACCAGGTGAGTCTGCCAGACTCGAGCCAGGCCCAGCGGCTGAGACAGTACATCTTGGTGGGGTGCTGGGGGTGGGACTGCCATGTTGGCTCTGGGCCTCCCACAGCTAACCTGGGCCCTTGGCCTCATCCCCTGTCCCAGGGGGCAGCAGGGAGAGTCACAGTGGACCAAGTGGTCACAGCCTCAGGCAAATGAAGGTGTCCTCTACCATCTTGTTACAACTGCTCTGATGCTCACCCAGCCACGTGACAGTGGCCACACCATGCACACATCCGCTGCACTGACCGGCAGGGTTGCAGCTGGCCCAGCCCCTCCTTCCATGACCACATGCCACTTTACATGACAGCGCCTCACTTTCCTCATCTGTAATACCAGGGAAGTTGAACTGGGCTGCAGGGGGCTGGAGCAGCTGGGGAGAGCAGCCTGTCTCGAGGGTGGCTCCTGGCGTGGGTTCTGTGTGCCACATAGACATAGGTGAGGGGGAGACGGAAGTGGCACTCGGGATCAGACACATGTGCTGTGTGGCCTGGCAGCCTAGGAAAAGCGCAGGCCCCTTGCAAGAAAAATAACCCAATAAAGTTAGTTAGGCTTAATCGCACAGGTGCTGATTCCATGGATGTATACGTGTGACACACTCAGAGTGGTGTGCAAATATCACTTTCCCAGTTTTGATCATGTGCATGAGTTATGCAAGGCACATCATTGGGTAAACTAGGCCAGGGGTATAAGGGACCTCTCTGTCGTGTGTGTGTGTGTGTGTGTGTGTGTGTGTGTGTGTGTGTGTGTGTGTGTGTGCTGGCATTGGGGCTTGAATTCAGAGCCTGGACACTGTCCCTCGGCTTTCTTTCTTAAGGTTGACATTCTGCCACTTGAGCCACAGCTTCCCTTCTGAGTTTTTGCTGGTCAATTGGAAATAAGCATGATCTTTCCTACCA
Organism: Megascapheus bottae; assembly: GCF_031878675.1. Classification (NCBI taxonomy): domain Eukaryota; kingdom Metazoa; phylum Chordata; class Mammalia; order Rodentia; family Geomyidae; genus Megascapheus; species Megascapheus bottae. The sequence goes on along the minus strand of NC_143514.1, from coordinate 71,263,352 downwards.
GGATTGCCTTCAACCCTCAAACTTCAGATCTCAGCTTCTTGCATAGCTAGGATTACAGACAGAACACACTGGTGCCTGGCTGCCACCACTGCTGCTGCTGCCTCTCCTTCTCCTTCTCCTTCTTCTTCTTCTTCTTCTTCTTCTTCTTCTTCTTCTTCTTCTTCTTCTTCGTCTTCCTCCTCCTCCTCCTCCTCCTTCTCCTCCTCCTCCTCTTCCTCGTTTTCTTCCAATTTCTATAATTCTATAATTATTTCAAAGATAAAAGTTTGAAAAATTGCACACAGAAAATTAAGTGATGAGCTTTGGAGGAGCTGAAGCATTCATGAATAAGCTCCATGAGCTTCTGGGCAATTTTGACTTTTGTTTAAAAACAAAACAAATAACAACAAACCCCTGGTAACCAGGATGAGGTCTGAATTTGCTAACATTGAACTCTGATTTGAAATGTTTTGAGCCCCACACATGCTGAATGGAAGGTGCCTGGGCCAGATGGTCTCCCTGCACTGACACCTCCTCTGACAGTCTCTGGCATCTCCTAGTGCTGTCTGCACACATACACACACACACACCCCACAGATGTGGAATCCAAGACCATGAGACAGGGAAGTGCCTTAGATAAATCAGAAGGCAAGCCATTCCCTTAGGGACTGTTCATCTGAGAAGGAAATTCTAGAGACAAGACCCTGGAAGCTGGGCACCCGTGCCACACCTATAACCCTAGCTACTCAGGAGACTGAGATCTGATGACAGCAGATAGCAGAGGGACAGCGTGGGTAAAAAGGTCTATGAAACTCTTATCTCCAATTAAGCAGCAAGACGCTGGAAGTGGAGCTTGGGCTCAAGTGGTAGAGTGCTAGCCTTGAGAAAAAAAAAAAAACTCAAGGAGCTGGGCACAGTGGCTCACACCTGTAGTCCTAGCTACTCAGGAGGCTAAGATCTGAGGATCGTGGTTCGAAGCCACCCCAGGCATGAAAATCTATGAGACTTTTATCTCCAATTAACCACCAGAAAACTGAAAGTGGTGCAGTGGCTCAAAGTGGTAGGGCACTGGCCTTGAGCTGGAGAGCTTAGGGACGGCACCTAGGCAAAGAGTTTAAGCCCCAGGACCACCAACACACACACACACACACACACACACACACACACACACACACACACCACTGAAAGATACCCCCAGAGTCCCTCTTCTCAGTCCTTGCCCCATCTTTCTTTCTCTAGGAATTCCAGCCATCCCTGGGACTCAAGGACCCAAGGGACAGAAAGGAGAGCCTGGTAAACCTGGCCAATCTGGGAAAAATGGCCCCATGGGAGCCCCAGGGATGCCAGGAGATCAGGGCCCCAGGGGGCCTCCCGGGGTGCCAGGGGACGAGGGCAGGTACAAGCAGAAGCACCAGTCAGTGTTCAGCGTCACTCGGCAGACTTCCCAGTACCCAGCAGCCAACGGCCTGGTCAAGTTCAATTCGGCCATCACCAACCCCCAGGGGGATTACGACCTCAGCACCGGCAAGTTCACCTGCAAAGTGCCGGGCCTCTATTACTTTGTTTACCACACGTCACAGACAGCCAACCTGTGTGTGCACCTGTACCGCAGCGGCGTCAGGGTGACCACCTTCTGCGACCACATGTCCAGCAGCAAGCAGGTCAGCTCCGGGGGCGTGGCACTGCAGCTGCAGGTGGGGCAGGAGGTGTGGCTCGCCGTCAACGACTACAACGGCATGCTGGGCACAGAGGGCTCTGACAGTGTCTTCTCCGGCTTCCTGCTCTTCCCTGACTAGTGTGACAGGCCAGCACCAGACCACCGCTGACCACCTCCTTCCACGTCCCACTTCCTAGCTCTATGTTCCCTACCTGATGGACTCCTCCTCCAGGAAGCCCACCTAACGCCCAACCCTCTCGGTTCCCTGCCTCCTCTGAGCTCTTTCAGGGGTCATTGCTTGTCCCATTGCTTTGATACTTAACCAGATTGTCGTTCACTTGTTTTGTTGTAGTTACTGGAAGAGGCAGGGAGATCTGTGAATAAATAATTATCCTGAGAAATATGCATGGACCCGATTTTTTTTTTTCTTCCAGTGGTGAAGCCCTGAACTCAGGGCATTGGATAGCGTAGACTGCAGCTTGGCTGTCAGCATTGAGACATGTGGTCCCATTTGGCCTGGTGGGAGCAAGATGCTCAAAGGTGGTTTGGGCTGTCAGAGGTCCCCTGAGGACCGTGTGCTGTCATGTGGGTGGAGGAGAGGGGGCCTGGCTGCCAGTCAACCTGCCAGGCTCACAGGTAAACGGGAGGGTTTGAATTCCCAGTTCTCTGCTGGATTTGGGAGCCCAGGGCTCAGGAGGAGTTAAGGCAACGGTAAGCCGAGCACAAGGAAATGGTAACGTGTGCTGAACGCTGAATGAACGGGGGAAATGGAGTGAACGAATGCATGCCTCAGTCTAGATGTGATGCTGTCCTCTCCTGTAATCCCAGCACTGGGGAGACTGAGGCCAGAGAATAACAAATCTGAGGCCCAACTGGGTTCTACACAAGACTCTCTTCCCAAAACAGGGGGAAAAATGGTTGGTTCACTGGATAAAGGAGAGGCTAAAAGCAGAAGAGATGAGTGGACAGATTTTTAAAAAAAAAATCAGAGTAGCTGACATTGGCTGAGCTCCTGCTAAGCACTGGGCCTATGCTTAGGGCTTCATGCTCACGGACTTATTTAATATTCGTATCTGTGCTTGGGGATGGGCACGAAGGAGTAGGAGAGAGGGAGAAGCCCTCTCCCACTTCCCCCTCCCTGCTCCATAATCCCCCCCACCCCACCCCACCCCCAGCCAAATGTCTCACTTCAAATAACACACAGACTCTGTGGTCCCCAAAAGACTGTTTAAAATCACAGCTGCCCACAAGCTAGCAAGTCTTGGCTGTCCCCAGCTGCCACGAGGGCTTGAATTCAGGTGTCCACAGGATGGTGAGAACCCTTGAGCAGTGCCCCTTGTCTGCTGGGAGGGAAGGAGGGAGACAGGAAGACACATGAGAAGTACAGGAATTAGGGGCGTAGGGACCTGCTCACTGTGTCAGGGCAGGGTGGGCAGGGCCAGGACCTAGTCACTGGCCACAACAGCCACAATTGCCACTCCATCAACCACTTGGTGGCTGGCCAACCATGATACCAATGACACCTTGCTCCTCATCTCTCTTTTGTTTAAAAAAATCAACGTACCATTTATACAGGCCCCAGTGGCAGATCAGAAACCTGTACCCTGGCAACTATGCCAGTAACCCATCTGAGCCCACAGAGAGTGGACGTGTGTTTGCTAATTCCACAGTTTGTGCTCTGCCTCCGCCTCTGCCTCCTGCCCCAAGTCTCAACAACCTTCTCATCCCATCAGGAGACTGGGGCCTGCAGTTTCCCCCTCCTCTCTGTCCCCCTTCCCTTCCTTCTGCCCCCCCCCCTTTCTCTCTGGTGAATCTACTCTCTGCTCCTTCTCACCTTAGTCCAGAGCCTCTCTCTGGTTCTTATCAATCTTTGGGTTTTATCAAACTTTTCTTCCCATAACACCTCATGCAGTGAACACTCCATCCTTGTGTGTGTATAAATTGTATAACAAGGGTTCACTGCAGTATTTTTATGCTTGTGTATAATTCATAGTGAGGACATTCACCCTCTCCATTCTACATTTATGAGCCCAACAGATTTTTCCTCTGTAAGCATAAGAAAGTCCCCAGATCCCATGTTCTCAAATAGGCACCACATGGCCTTTGTTTCAACAGCTCCAGTACTGTGGTGTCTGGATCCTGATGCCAGGGATATGTCCCTGGCACTGGCTATTGCCTTCTTCTGTGACGCTGATCTCAGAAACATTGGATGTGGAGTCAGTCTGCTGGTCCAGGAAGCTCCAGGGGGTACAGGACTCATGGTGGATCCCCCTAAGACAGCAACTAAGAGCAAACACTGAGACCCCTCTGGGTCTCAGTTTCCCCACATACAGAAATAAGAGGAAATGGGCCCATGATCTCTGAATCCCCTTTGGCCCTCGCTTGGTGTTGTTTTTAGATCAATAAACAACAAGGTGTTGCCTGTAGCTGTTCTTGCCATTAGCTCCAACCAAGCTAGGAGTAAATAAGTAATGAACACATTTAAAATTCATTATTAGATTATTTTCTGAAAGCAGGCAGAGCAGAGATGCAGAACAAAAAGGGACAGGTGAGGAGGGCCCAGACCCCGTGTGCCATGAACACTGAACACGTCCCCTGCACCCCCTCCTCCTCCTAGGGCCAGCCACAGCTGTTGAGCGAATATAATGACAGCCCTATCCTAGACAGGAGAAAACTGGGGCTTCCCTGGACTGAAAATCTTTAGTTGGCAAGGGGTAGAGTCAGAATTCAAATCAAGAACTCTGATTTCAAACCCAGGGCAGGCACAAGATGGATGTCCTGGGCCCTAAGGCAGGCCACGGGAGGATGGGGTTCCTGGCACAGTGGCCAGCTGTGGACACTTGCTCAGGACAGCCCATCCCCCAGCTGCTGAGTCGGCAAAACCACACATTGACCGCCCCCCATGCATTTATGGGAACCTTCCCCAGCAGGCAGAAATGGGACCTGAAACTGCCTGAATTCAGCAGGATGGGGAGACCAGGGTGACAATGGGAACAGCCCAGGGGACTTCAGGAAGGGACAGTCAGGGGGAAACCCTTCGGCCTCTGTGGCGAGGAGCTTCCTCTTTGGACACAGAGCAGCAGACTTTGGGCTCTGACTTCTGGTCCCACAGCGGCCAGCCTGGCACCGACACTCCAGGACACCAGGTTCTGAGGTAAGATGGGGCTCAGCTCTTGAGCCAGGGCAGTGTGGTAGAATATAGGAAGAACCATTCTGGGGTTCTGTGAGCCCTAAAAGAGATCACTCTAGATATATGCTCTTGGCTCCAAACACGACAGTGATCCAGACGCTGGGGGTGGTACACCCAGGTCCTCTCCCAAGTGCTGCGAAGCTCAGCTGCCTCCGGTGGGGAGGTTTTCTGTGTGTTTTCCTTCCTAGGCTGTGGGTCCTGAGCAAACTCAGTGTTTTGGAACTGTGACTGCCTGACACACACACACACACACACACAAATGTTTAGCATTGGATGGAGTCCGAATTGTAAAGAGAGCAAAAGGCCAGGCCAAGGACTGGACTACATGGACCATTCTGAGAGCTGGTGCCGTGGGGTTGTGGCTAGGTGGACACACGTGGCCCATCACCATCTGTGGGCTTCTTCCTGGTTCTCTTGGATTAAGAAGGCCCAATTGCCCTCTCAGGGCACCTGGAGAAATTCAAGAACGTTCTGTGAGCAGAGCTGGTCCGGCAGGCTGGTGGGGACTCTGGGTCCATTCCTTACTATATGGTGCCGAGTAAGCAGCCTGCCTCCCAGAGCCTCCGGGTCTTCTTTGGTATAGAAATGAGTTTCTACCATGTGGTGACGTCCTGCGGACACAAGAGTGACTGCTTGCATAAACACCCCCCAAATTCAGAAGCCCTAATGGCTGGGAACATGTGGGATTGGGCCCCGCGCTCAGTCAGCCCTGCCCTGTGCAATCTCTACTCCTGTTGCTCTTATCCTTCTGCTCCCCTCTGGTCCAGGCTTCCTGCAGGCTTCCAGCTTTTGCGCTACCTTGGAATCTTTCCTCCATCTTTCTTTCCTCCTAGAGCATTCTTACCTCAACCCTATCTGAACCTCCAGTTTCAGTCAAATCATCTCCTGGTGGGAAAACTCTCACAAATCTCACAAAGCCAGTTACCACCTCCCAAACCCATGCCAACCCCGCCCCCTCAGGGCACCCATACGACCCATCTCCAAGGGCATCAGTCACAGCCTGCAGCTCGGTCTGCCTATTTGTCAACTCTTTCCTCCTGGGGCCTTGAAGACAGGGACCATATTTTGTCTTGCTCATCACTGTATCCCCAGGACCTAGTACAGGGTTTGGATAGATTGGTAGGTGGATGGATGGATGGATGGATGGATGGATAGACAGACAGATGGATGGATGGATGAATGGATAGAAAGATGAAGAGCGGGGCCAGGAGTTTGGCGTAGTGGTAGGGTGCTTGCTTAGCATGCACGAAGACCCGGGTTCAATTCCTTGGTACCACATGCATAGAAAAAGCCAGAAATGGTGCTGTGGCCAAAGTGGTAGAGCTCTAGCCTTGAGAAAGTCCAAGGGACAGTGCTCAGGCCCTGAGCTCAAGCCCAGGACTGGCAAAAAAAAATAAAGATGGAGAGAAAGATGAAGAGCTGATAGATGGGTGGAAGAGGCATGAATGGGTGGTTGGAGAGATGGATGAGAGGTTGAAGGGACTGATGGAAATATGGATAAATGGATGGACTGAGGAATGGGAGAAAAGGAGGAAGGGAGAAAGGATGGGAAGGAGGGAGGATGGAATGGCGGGAGGGAGGGAAGAAGGATGAGAAGAAGAGAGGAAGGAAAGAAGAATGGGAAGGAGGGAAAAAGGGAAAAGGACAGAAAGGAGGGAGGAAGGATGGGACAGAGGGAGGAAGGGAGGAGGGGTGGGAGGGAGGGGGAAAGGGAGGAAAGAGAGGAGGAGGGGTGTCGTAGTCACTCCCACCCCTCGTCTTCCCCACAGGAGGCAGCTGGGAGAGAGCCATGAACACCCCATGGAGCGGCTTCACAGTGGGGCTCGCAGTGCTGCTCCTGGGTCCACTCCAGGTCTCCTGGGCTCAGAAGAGTTGCACGGGGCCGCCGGCCATCCCCGGCATTCCGGGCATCCCCGGGTTACCTGGCACAGATGGCCAACCTGGGGTACCAGGGCCAAAAGGAGACACAGGTACTGCACGCGGGGGAGCACAAGGGTCACCAGCCAAGGCAGAAGTCCTCCCTCCTGAGGCACAGGTCCCGGCCCTGGAGACCACAAATGCACTTGGAAAGCCAGTGACTGCGCCAGCAGGGACTTAGGGTCCCCATTTCCACACAGAAACACTTTGATGCTCAGCAAACCTCTATGTCTTCTTCATGGAGGCCCAGAGAACAATAAGACCTAGACCACACGGGTGAGGGGAAGGCGCCTCCCAGTCCACCCGGACAGACAGACAGACAGACAGAACACGGAGAGCTCAGCAGCCCTGAGCTCAGGTTCACCTCCAGGGCGAGCACCTCCCGACTGACAATGGGGTATTTTTAAAGGGGTATCTCTGGATCCCAGTGAGACTCCCTACCAGGAAAACCCCTCTTATAACAGGGCAATTTCTTCCTTTTCTTCTCCTTCTCCTTCTCCTTCTCCTTCTCCTTCCTCCTCTTCCTCCTCCTCCTCCTCCTCCTCCTCCTCCTCCTCCTCCTCCTCTTCTTCTTCTTCTTCTTCTTCTTCTTCTTCTTCTTCTTCTTCTTCTTCTTCTTCTTCTTTTTGGTGGGTCATGGGACTTGAACTCTGGACCTGGGCGCTGTCCCTGAGCTCTTCAGCTCAAGGCTACCACCCTACCCCTTGAGCCACAGCCCCACTTCCAGTTTTCTAGTGGTTAATTGGAGATAAGAGTCTCACATTCTTTAGTGCCTGGGCTGGCTTTGAACCATGATCCTCAATCTCAGCCTCATAAGTAGCTAGGATTACAGGCATAAGCTACCACATCCTGCAATTTCTTCATTCTTTTGTGGGGTGTGTGTGTGTGTGTGTGTGTGTGTGTGTGTGTGTGAGAGAGAGAGAGAGAGAGAGAGAGAGAGAGAGAGAGAGAGAGAGAGAGACAGAGAGAGACAGAGACAGAGACAGAGAGACAGAGAGACAGAGACAGAGACAGACAGAGACAGAGAGACAGAGAGAGAGAGAGAGAGAGAGAGAGAGAGAGAGAGAGAGAGAGAGAGAGAGAGAGAGAGAGAGAGAGAGAGTTCTAGGGCTTGAACCCAGGGTCTAGGTGCTGTCCTTGAGCTTCCTTTGCTCAAGGCCAGTGTTCTACCACTTGAGCTTCCTTTGCTCAAGGCCAGTGTTCTACCACTTGAGCCACAGCTCACTTCCCACTTCTTGGCTAGGCTGGCTTTAAATCATAATCCTCAAATCTCAGCCTCCTGAGTAGCTGAGATGACAGGCGTGAGCCACCAGCATGTGACAATTTCTTTATTCTTTTAGTCTGGAGTCCTGGAGCCACCCTCTGAGCCAGCCCCACTCTTCCCACGAACTTTTTTTTTTTCTTGCCAAGTTCTGAGGCTTGAACTCAGGACCTGGGCACTGTCCCTGAGCTTCCTTTGTTCAAGTCTCACACTCTACCACTTGAGCCACAGCACCACTTCTGACTTTTTCTGTGCATGTGGCACTGAGGAATTGAACCTAGGGCTTTATGCAGGCTAGGCACGCACTCTACCACTAAGCCACATTTCCGGGCCCATGATTTCCTTTAATCCTCATAATCCCACAAAACATCAACACCCGATTTTGCAGATGAAGAAGCTGAGCCTCAGAGAATATGACCTTTGTAAAGGCAATAAAGCTAGTAGTGGAAGTGTGACAGAGACGCATGTGTCCCAAGAGCCCAGCTTCTCAGACACTGTCCTCTGCCACTGTACTGGAAAACAAGTGTTGCATTGTACCAAACCAGGAGGAAGTAGCTGAAAAAGTGTTGAGAAGGATTCTGCATCCACTTCCTGATGCAGTGAGGATGCGTGTGGTGATTGACTAAGGATGTCTGCCATGGGTGAGGGAAGGGGCTGGCACACAGACAGTGATCTCATTACTCTTGCTGTAGGTTAAAGCCTGACAAGGATGTTGCATGACCAGAGACAAAAGGCAGTACTGATGCCTTCCTGGGGGCAGGAAGGGAGGGAGGGAAGGAAGGAGGGAGGGAAGGCGTGCTGCTTTCCTTCCTGTGAAGTGCCACCGAGTTGGGGAGCTCTGTGCCCTCTTGCATGCTCCCATACTTTCACAAATGGGAAGTCAAGTTCCAGAGGGACCAGCTAAGGCCCCCACCCAAGCACATTGCTGTGGGGTCAGTGGCCTCCAGGGTCCTCATTGCTCTTGCCTTTGTCTCCCCCCAGGCCTTCCAGGACTAGCTGGAGACCATGGTGAGTTTGGAGAGAAGGGGGACCCAGGGATTCCTGGGAATCCAGGGAAAGTTGGCCCCAAGGGACCCATGGGCCTTAAAGGTGCCCCAGGCCTCCCTGGACCCCCTGGTCCCAAGGGTGAATCAGGTGACTACAAGGCCACGGAGAAAATAGTTTTCTCCGCCCTGAGGACCATCAACACGCCTCTGCGCCGGGGACAGGCCATCCGCTTCGACAGTGTCATCACCAACACCAACCGCAACTACGAGGCACGCAGCGGCAAGTTCACCTGCAGCGTGCCCGGGCTCTACTACTTCACCTACCACGCCAGCTCCCGGGGGAACCTGTGCGTGAACCTCATGCGTGGCCGCGAGCCTGTGCAGAAGGTGGTGACCTTCTGTGACTATGCCCAGAACACCTTCCAGGTCACCACGGGCGGTGTGGTCCTCAAGCTGGACCAAGGAGAGATGGTCTTCCTCCAGGCCACCGACAAGAGCTCCCTGCTGGGCATCGAGGGTGCCAACAGCATTTTCTCTGGATTCCTACTCTTCCCCGATGTGGAGGCATGAGGACCAGGCCACCCCTGAGCCCTGTTCCACTCCCCCACACACACCCTAACACCAGCCCTGATCTGATCTAAAGCCTGGAGCAGAGCTCTGGGAATGCTGAATAAATGAATCCATGAGTGAATAAATAAACTCTTCAATACCAAAGCCAAGTGTTCTAGTTCAACTGTGGGTTCCAGCACCTGGCACAGGATAAGGGTTTCGAAATGAAAACTGGTAGCTGGTAACTCATGCCTATAATCCTACCTACTCAGCAGGAGGAGATCTGAGGATCAAGGTTCAAAGCCAGCCTGGGTAGGAAAGTCTGTGAAACTCACATCTCCAATAAACTACTCAGAGAAAGGCAGAAGCGGCGCTGTGGCTCAAGGGATAGAGAGCTGCCTTGAGCACAAAATGGATCATGGGGCGACTTCTTTATTCTTTTATTTTGTAGTACTGGAGCAGCCCTCTGTACCAGCCTCTCTCCTCACATGATCTCTTTTTGCACGTTTGTTTGCTTGTTTGCTTGTGTTTTGCTGATCCCAGGGCCAGCAAAAAGATAAAAATAAAATAAAGTACCTGGGATTTTTTTTTTGCCAGTCCTGGCTTGAACTCAGGGTTGACCACTGCCCTTGAGCTTCCCTAAGGCTAGAGCTCTACCACTTGAACCACAGCACCACTTCCAGATTTTTCTATGTATGTGATACCCAGGAATCGTGCATGATAGGCAAGCACTCTACCACTAGGCTACACTACCGGCCCAGTACCTAGGAATTAACCTAACCAAAGATGAAAAGGATCTTTATAGAGAAAACTAAAAATCTGAAGAAAGAAATCAAAGAGGACATCAGCAAATGGAGAGACCCATGTTTGTGGATAATGAGAATCAATATTATAAAAATGGCTATACATACAAATTCAATGTAATCTCCATCAAAATCCCAATGATGTTCTTTACCAAGATATGCAAAACAATCCAAAAATTCTTATGGAACAACAAATACCTAGAATAGCCAGTTAATTTTAGGTAAAAAAAAAAAAAAAGCAATGCAGGTAGTATCACAATACTAGACCTCAAGCTCTACTGCAGAGCCAAAGTAAAAAAAAAAAAAATAATAAGCTTGGTATTGGCACAAAAATAGACCTGAAGATCAACAAAACAGATTAGAAGACCCGGAAATAAAACTATACACTTACAGTTATCTGGTATTTGATAAGGGAATGAAATATATACAGTGAAAAAAAATAACCTCTTCAATAATTGGTGCTGGGAAAACTGGACATGCAAATGTAGAAAACAAATCAGATCCTTGTTTGTACTATGCACAAATATCAATTCAAAAGAATCAAAGAACGCAACGTCAGACACAAAGTTTTGAAACTTACTACAAGAGACAGAAACTTTAGAACTCATAGTCTCTCCCAGAGAGATTTGGCAAGTGGGACCTCCAAATAAAAAGTTTCTGCCAGGCACTGAGGCTCGTTCCTGTAATTCTAGCTACTCAGGAGGCTGAGATCTGAGGATTGATATTCAAAGCCATGCCAGACACTAAAGTTTGTGAGACTCTTATCTCCAATTAATTACTAGAAAACCAGATGTGGCACTGTGGTTCTAGGGGGTAGGGTGGTAGCCTTGAGCTGAAGAGCTCAGGGACAGCACCCAGACCCAGAGTTCAAGACCCACAACTGACAAAAAAATTTAAAATAAAAGGTTTCTGCATAGCTTAGAACATAGTTATTAAACTAGAAAGGCAGCCCACAGACTAAGAAAACATCTTTACCAGCAATATATCAGATAAAAACATAATATTCAATGCATGCAAGCTGCTCAAGAAACTAATCCCTTTAGTGATTGGTTTACTAGACCAATCACTAAATGGGCAAGGGAGTTAAGCAGAGACCTCTCCGTAAGGAAAGAATTTCAAAGAAACACACTAGGAAATGTTCACCATTCCTAGCCATAAAGGAAATGCAAATCAAAACAACTCAGAGGGCCGGGAATGTGGCTGAGGGTGCTTGCCTAGAATGCAGAAGTTCTGGGTTCGATTCCTCAGTACCACATAAACAGAAAAAGCTGGAAGTAGCCATGTGGCTCAAGGGTTAGAGTACTATCCTTGAGCAAATGAAATTCAGGGACAGTTCCCAGGCCCTGAGTTCAAGCCCCAGGACTGGCAGAAAAAAAAAAACCCACTGAGATTCCATCTTACCCCAGTTAGTTTGGCCAACATAGTGAATTCAAACAACAAATGGCAGGGATGTGGAGAAAAGAATCGGATGTCAATTAGTATAACCACTCTGGATAGCTGGACAGCAGTGTGGAAGTTCCTCAAAAAATCAAACAAAGATCTTCCCTATGACCCAGCCATACCACATCTGGTCATCTACCCTGAGCATTCTAAGCCAGGATATGATAAGGACACCTGCACAGCCATGTTTGTCACTGCACTGTTCACAATAGCCAAGTTATGGAAGCAGCCCAGATGCCCCACAATAGATGAGTGGATCCAAAATCTTTGGTACCTCGACACAATGAAATTTTACACAGCTATTAGAAAGAATATTATGCATTTGAAGGGAAATGGATGGAACTAGAATAAATCATGTTTGTTCTCTCTGATATGCAGAAATTCGATCTAAAATACACTGGAATATGATAAATTATACAGGATCCTCACACATAATGAAGATATGCTTTTTTTCTTCTTTTGGTCAGTCCTGAGACTTGAACTTGGGATCTGGGTACTGTCCATGACACTTTTTGTGCTCAAGGCTAGTGCTCTACCACTTGAGCCACAGTACCACTTCAGGCTTTTTCTGAGTAATTTTAAGAGATCAGAGGCTCATGACCTTTCCTATTCAGGCGAGCCTCAAATCTGTGATCCTCAGATCTCAGCCTCCTGAGTAGCTAGGATTATAGGCATGAGCCACTGGTGTCTGACTTCAAAAGAGGATACTCTTACAGGAAAAACACAATGTGCAATGCCTACATATTTATATTTGCATTAAATATGTATACATGTATATGTATGTATATTTAATGCAAATATATGCATATATGTGTGTGTATATTTATGCATATTTAATGTGTCACTCAGTGAGATTCAGGTCTCCCATCCCTGGGCAGTTGCCAGCTGGGTCTGGAAGACTGTGAGCAGGTGTGTGTGTGTGTGTGTGTGTGTGTGTGTGTGTGTGTGTGTGTTCCAAGATATGGAAACAACAGTCTTTTTAAAACTTTTTTGCAGATTTTCATCTTCTTTTCCTTATGCATACTGTTTTCGAGTGTACATTTTCAGAAGGGTTTGAGACAAGAGTACAGCACTCAAGGGAAAAATGGTGAAAAAGTGCAGCAGTGGAACTCACTGACTGGACACTGATGACAGTGAAGCAGAGAACGCTTGGGAGGGAGTGGAGATGGGAAGGAGGGACTGGGAGCTACTGAGGGAACAGGAGACACTATATGAAAGGAAATATACTCATTACTGGACTCACGTCATTGTAATTCCTCTCTAGATCACCTCTATAATAACAATAAAATAAATTAAGTTTTAAAGGGTGGTTTTGAGTGGTAGAGCACTTACCTAGTGCAAGCACTACACCCTGAGTTTAAACTCAAATAAATAAATAAAAAGTATTTGGGGATTTGGGGCTTTACAAGCCATAGGCTCTCTGTTGTAACTACAAAACCAACAAATCAAACAACTCACCTCTTTTTACACGGGAAAATAGCCATAAACAATTCACAGTCAAGCCTGCCCTACATGGCGGCTCTACATCTGTGATTTTTACCTCTAGGGATACAAAATGGATTTTTTTTAAATTGCATCTGTACTACACACACACAGACTTATTTCTTGTCATTATTCTCTAGCAAGTACAGAGTGAGTGTGTACGTGGCGTTTCCATTGTTGTGAGCATTTGTTAATTGTGAGTGCTCGGGAGGTGACAGAAGGAAGGGAGAACATGGCTCACTGCCCACAAAGCTCTGTGCTCACAGAGCTTCGCTTTCACGTGGGCACAGGCATGGTGGGTTTGGTGTCCTTGATGGGTCCTGGAACTCGGGTAGAATTGCAGGGATCACTGGCTAAGTCCACGAGCCTGGCTGGGCTCCAGGCCAGCGTGGTGGGCACACATACCTATCATGGTTGTTAAATGTCTTCCTTGGATTATTTTTTAACCCATTGAAAACTGTGACGTCTCTTCTTAGCTAGTTGTCTGTGTGTGCCCTCTGCACAAATATTGAGACGCACACAGGCCCAGCCCTGACCCAGCTCTCGTTCCAGAAGACCTGACCCGGAATCTGTGCTTTTCTCAAAAACCCTAGGGGACTCCAGTGCAGGACGTGCAGGACGCCCCCCACCCCACCCCGGTTCACACCAGACAGCTGACAAACAGCCAAGGTGAGCGGTAGAGCCCGAGGCCGGATAAGAAAAGAGGACTTCCCCCCATTTCTACACAAGAAGAAAATGTGAGGTAAGGTAGGGAACAAGGAAATCCACAGACTCAGAGACACTGGGTTCAAGTCCCACCTCTGCCATGTATAAGCTGTGTTGGACTAAGTACTTGGATTTTTTGGGCTACAGTGTCCTTATCTGTCACATGAGATGGAGAGGAGAAGACAGGAGGGGAGAGAAGGAGAGAGAAGAGGAGGGGAGGGGAGGGGAGGGGAGGGGAGGCGAGGGGAGCGGGGAGGAGTCCTGCCTACAATCTCAGTACACAGGAGGCTGCAGCAGGAGACTTGAATGTTTGAAGCCATCTTGGACCATACTGGGAGACTCTGACTCAAAAATAAACAAGTCACATGGGGCCTGACTAGAATGCAGGTTCTGGGTTCTTCGGACCGGGCTGAGGCCTGAGGATGCTTTCCTGCCAAGCTGGGGGAGAATGCTGAGCCAGGGCTGGGAGCAGTGGCCAAGACTTGTGTCCCTCCGTGAGATTCAGCTCTCCGCTCCCTGGGCAGTAGCCAGCTTGGGACTGGAGGACTATGAACATTTGCTGATGAGCCCAGGGCTGGACTATGGTTATGGTGGTCATTGTGGCTGTGAAAGGCGAAAGACAAGACCAAGGGTGGACCGTCCATCTCCCTCGTGCCATGGAGTCTGCCCTGGTCTCGTGATGATGGGCGCCAGGTGCCCTTTCTTCATGCCCTGTCCAGCATACACATGTATGTTCTCTCTGTCTGTGTCTCTGTCTCTCTCTCTGTGCCTCTGTCTCTGTGCCTCTGTCTCTCTCTGTGCCTCTGCCTCTCTCTGACTCTGTCTCTCTGTCTCTCTCTGTGTCTCTCACTGTCTCTGTCTCTCTGCCCCTCTCTCTCTCTGTCGTCTCTCTCTCTCTGTTCGTGCGTGCATGCGTGTGTGTGTGTGTGTGTGTGTGTGTGTGTGTCTCTCTCTCTCTCTCTCTCTCTCTCTCTCTCTCTCTCTCTCTCAAACAAGCTGCAGACAGCTGGAGACACTGCCATGAACTACCAAGTATAGGAATATAGGGGGTGCTAGTTAAAAAAAACCAGCACAGAGGAGTAGCCACAGCTATGGAGCCCCAGCAGAGCAGGGAACCCCTGATGGCAAGCCAGAGCTCCCAGCTATAGGAACCTGACTCCTTGTGTGACCTTACACAAGTCTCCAGCCCTCTCCGTGCTTCAGACTACCATGACGGGAGAGGGGTTGTAAAGGAGGTGCGCTGGATGAAATCAAGTGGGTTAGGCTAACATGGGTACTTGGAGGAGCAGAAACAGATTTGGGGGCCCACCTCCAGCCCCTGGTTATGGAATAGGGAGTCTTGCTGCCCAGTGACACGTGCAGGAAAATGACATAAGGTTATCTCAGGATCACAGAAACTAAACCCCCAGCACCTCTTCTCAACCCATGAGAACACAGCAAGACCCAGGAGGGAGAGAAGGAAGCCAGAGGGCCTGGAAGATTCCCTGCTCATCAAAGGACTGAACGAAAGCGAGCCCTGGCTGCCCTGGCTTGCTCGATGAGCGTGGAGGGCGTGGTTAGGGGTACAGCAGGCGGAAAGTCTCTGGAAGAGCCAGGTGCCGGTGGCTCATGCCTGCCATCCTGGCTCCACAGGAGGCTGCGATCTGAGAATCATGTATTGAAGCCAGCCCTGGAAGGAAAGTCCAGGAGACTCTTTTCTCCAGTTAATCAGAAAGAAAAAAGTAAAAAGAAAAGAAAAAAGCCAAAAATGGAACTGTGGCCCAAAGTGGTAGAGTGCAGAAAAGCTAAAGGACAATACCCAAGTCCTGAGTTCAAGCCCCAACATCAGCACCCAAAAAAAAAAAAAAGCTAAGCCAGATGGAAGGCTCTGAGTTCAGGTCTCCCCTTTCCCTAGGAGAGAAAAAAACCCTCAAACTGCCCTCAATGTGGCAGTTACCCCTCCAGAGGCGAGGCAATAAACTATCCCCCACATGCAATAGGGAACAGGGGCCAGATGAGCGGCATGGTGCAGGCCTGCTTGCGCAGTTTCCAAGCTGTCTCCCCTATTATCTAGGTCTCCTGGATTTCACTCTGCCCCATCTCATCACGCATTTTTCCCTGGAGCTGCCCTGCAGCGTCTGAGCGTCTGTGGCCAGTGGCAGGAAGAGGCCGAGGAGGGAAGGTGCGGGGCCTCACGTAGCCAGCACCTGTGGATGTCGGGGGCTTAGCCAGCTGCATCCTGTGTGTGAAAGCACTGACTCCTAGAAAGTCCTTGAAAGCTGGCTTCCAACCCTAGAACAAAATACCTGATGCAATTAATGTATAAAGGGAAAAGATTGTTCACAGCTTTGGGGCTTCTAATCCATGACTGGTTGGGCCTCTGGGGTGGGGGGCAGAGTAGGCATGAAACTCATGATGGAACAAACCCACTTATATCATAAGAGAGGAATCAGAGAGCAAGAGAGACTGGATGCCAAGGACCTTCCACAAAGTCACACCTCCTAAAGGCTCTGCCACCTCCCCAAAACAGTGCTGAAGGCACCAGCCTTGCACCCACAGGCTTTCAGGGGACATTCCAACCTTATCAAGTTCATTTCAGCTTTGGCAAAAACTCCAGCTGTATGACCTTGGCCAAGACAATGACATTGACCCCAAGTTTTGTGTCCCTCGTGCAATGGAACTGCATTGGCTAATGGCTGCCGTGAGCAGAGCCAGCAAGCATATATAAAGCACCTGCCTGGTACACAGTAGGCATACCATAAAGACTGGTGCATAATAGGTCCTCAGTAAATGTTAAATGTCCTTGTTTTGGTAGACTGGTGCTGAGCTGGGGCCAAGTTTCCCTTTCCCTCCAGCCTGGGCTTTGGCCACCCAGGCATGAGCTAGGTTTGTGAGGAGTTCAGGGGCCCTCAGCCCCGGCTGTAGCTCTGGTTCTCAGCCTCTCTGTGGGACAGCTGTCCCCACACGTAGGTATCCAGGAAGACAGCTGGGCCCTCATTAACAAGGTGTCTGCAGGCCTTGTTTGGAATACAGCCACTCATGTGATTAAAGGCAGGACATAAATGTCAGACTCACCAGGACCCAGTCCCAGCTGGTTTCCTGGAAAAGAGACCTGAAAAATATTCTCCATTCCTTCTGCTTTCTAGCTCCGGTTTCTGGTGGCTTGATCAGAGTGAGTCACCGTGGTGGAAGCCCAGACCAGTCCTGGGGGCGTGGAATGGTGGTACAAGGTTAGCATGAAAAAAGAGACGACAGGCTGTTTCTAGTGTGCCACCCAACTGGCTGGTTAATTGCATCACCTGAGGTCCCTTTCTGCTCAGAGCCTAATTTTCCTCACCTGTAAAATGTAGGCAATAAAACAAATGCCCCTGAACTACTAAAGAGATAACTATAAAGGTTGGGCACAGTGGTACATGCCTGTAATCTCAGCTACCAAGGAGGCTGAGGTAGGAGGATTCTGGCACAAGCCCAGCCTTAGGCAAAAAGTAAACTAAAGGCAAAAAAAAAAAAAAAAAGGTTTTCGTAGCAAAGTGGCTACCTAAAAAGCATGAAGCCTTGAGTTCAAATGCTAACACTGCCAGGAGGAAGGGAGGACAAACTGGGAGCTGTAACTCTAGCTAACTCAGGAGATCTGAGTATCATGGTTCAAAGCCAACCCAGATACCGCCCTAGGTCTCTGCACCTTAGATATCTTGTTTATGGGAGCTGAGCTGGTAGAAACCCTCAAATAAATGACATTAAAATAAGTCACTTCCGGTGGGGCTGGGAATGTGGCTTAGTGGTACAGTGCTTGCCTGACATGTATGAAGCCCTGGGTTCGATTCCTCAGTACCACATATACAGAAAAAGCCAGACTCACCGGCTTTCCTGGATCTCTGCTAGTGCCTGCTGGGAGGGGCTTCGAGGGCTCTGACTCTGGAACTCCCAGGCCTGATGTGAATCCAGCACCCTGGCTGAGGGTTGGAAGCCCAGCCCCTTCCAGCCTAACCCTCGGAGGGGCCTTCAAAGGCCACCCTGGACCAGGAGGTCAGGACCAGGGCGCCAGTCCTTCCCTAAGCATCAGTTTCCTGGGTGGCTTGGAGAGCTGCCTGTGCCCCCTTGAGCCTCAGTTTCCCAGTGTGTACATTGCAGAGGTCAGAGCATATGGCCTCTGCTCCACTGGGCTGGGCTCTTCCTGTTTCTGCCAGGAAGTGACCAGCAGTAGGACTGGACAGTGGAAAAGGGAAGCTGAATTTGTTGGGGCACATTAGCCCAGGGGCAGAACTGCCCCTCCCCCATAGCAGAAAAACCCGGATATCGTGGGTGTCCCCCAGAATCCCAGAGCAGGGAGTCAGCTCCCCACACCCCACCCCAAGCCCGAGGCCTAGGATAGGGGATACATGGAGCTCTTTCTCACAAACGGCTACTTAGCCTCAGAAGAAAAGCTGGTGGGTGGTGGTATGGGCAGAGCTCCTACTTCTTTCTCCAACAGGGAACCCTCAATAGCTCAGTTCCTGTACCCATTTCACAGATGTGGAAACAGACATACAGGAGATAAGGATCTGGGCCATGATGGAGCTGGGAGCTGGATCAATGTTATTCATACCAACCTGCTACACCAAACTCTAGGTTCAAATCTTCACAGCTGACCCAGGTACTCCTGGCAAACCTTTACAAGTGAGGAGGTGAGACCCAGAGCGATGAAATGCCTGAGGTATGACATGAGCTGGGGTAATAACCCAGAGCCCAGAGCTCTTAGCCACCAGAAACCCTGGGCAGGGGCTGAAACTGGTGGCACAAGAAATAGACTCTACATGGGGCCGGGTATTTGGCCTAGTGGTTAAAGTGCTTGCCTAGCATGCATGAAGACCCGGGTTCGATTCCTTGACACTACATACATAGAAAAAAAAAAGCCAGCAGTGGTGCTGAGGCTCAAGTGGTAAAGCTCTAGCCTTGAGAAAGTCCAAGGACAGTGCTCAGGCCCTGAGCTCAAGCCCAGGACTGGCAAAAAAAAAAAAAAAGAAAAAGAAATGGACTCTGCTATGGCTTGCATGGCATATGAGGAACCCCTCTAGATCCACTTCTGGCATAAAGCAGGTGGTCCAGGCTTGGAAAGGCTGTTGTGAGGTTCTGGGCATCAAAACTACTCCTAGTAGCAGGCCTTCTGTGTGTGCCAGCACTGAATTCTCCCCGAAGATGTAAGTGCCTACTGTTATCATCCTCATTGTGCAGGGAATAAAAGGAGACTTTGACTGATAGGGTCTTTAGTCAAGGGTTATACTATTCAGTAAGAAACTCAAGTCCCTGGGTCTGGAAGGCCCGCGGGCTGCCCTTTTCCTCTCAGCTTCAAGTACTCAAGTCATTTAAGCTATGTGACTTGGAATCCACTACACGGACACAGTGGGCACACGGCCCCATCCCTTCCTACCTCCCTGTCAGGACCCCTAAAGGGTTAACTTCCCGGTGGCCCCTGTGTGTCCCTGTCTGCCCCATCCTCATGCCTTGCTCCAGGCAGCTGACAGTTCTCTGCTTAGACATTCTTGCTCCAGATATTAAATTACTCATAAAATATTCGGCCTGTCCCTAGAGCAGCCGCCACAATCCCCCCCCACACACACACCATGCCCACCACCATTCCCCTCCCAACTTAAGGGCAACCTCTTGCATGGAGGGGGCTTTGGGGAAAAAACTAAGCTCTCTCCCAGTGGGGGAGGTCTGCTGGGATTAAGGGTCTTCAGGAGATAGAATCCTGTCCACCATTCCCATTGTGGGGCTATCAGGCTGACCTGAGCTAAGCACTGCTCCCCTGAATCCCAGTACACACAGAATGAATAGCCCAGGACGACTGACCCCCTGATCCTTCAGAATAAGGCCAAGGGTGATCTGGAATAGGTTCCCATTGTCTAAGGGGCAGTGGTCTCTCCTCAGCTCCTCCTGTTCCCCACTCGGTTGCCATGGCAACCACGAGGATGGGGGCGGGAGGCTGGACCGCTTGCTCCTGGCCAGGCTACCCAGCATGCTCTGCTTTCACCCAGTTTTCTCCCTCGATGCCCCTGGGCAGGCAAGGAGAGCAGGGCAGATCCTGCCTTTTTTTTGTTTTTTTTTTTTTTTTAAGCCAGGCAGGCAGAAGTTCATATCCCATGTGTCCTCACTCCATGTCTTCAGGATGGGACTTTTGTGAGTGAAGTTTGACAGAATATGACTGGGCTGGAGTGGGGGTGGGGGTCTCTCCTGAGCCCCCTGGAGTTAATGAAGTCAGTTAAACCCAGGGATTAGAAGGTCGGGTCATGGATATAGCCTATGTTTGCAGAGTAATACCCCACCCCACCCCACCCGGAGCTCCCACCAGCTGTTCAGAAATGCCTAGTGTTGGTCGTCCAGGAGACTCTTGAGAGGGGCCGGGGTGGGGGGGAGGGGAGAGGGGGAAGGGAAGACCTATCCCAGTACTCACACCAGCACCCCTTAGTGTGTATGCCTAGTGTTGCCCTGGCTGGGGCTTCAAAAACTTGAAAGCAATTGGGCCTGGCCTTTGTCATGGCGCCTCTTGGAGTACCTGCCACCAGGTGGCGCTAGTCACCATCCAAGGGTAGGGTTCCCTCAGAGCCTCAGCCTATAAAGGCCGTTTATATATAAGAACCATATCTATATCTATCTCATAATGGTGATGTACAGAGGGGTCACAGTTACAGAAATCAGGTAGAGTACCTTTCTTTTGGGATAATATGATCCCTTCCCTCACTCTTTCCCAGTAAAACATCATTAAAAATGAAAAGGATTTTTCATTTTTGAGACTGGGTCTCATTGTGTAGCTCAGGCTATTGCTGAACTTGTTATCCTCCTATTTCACTCATTCCAAAGGAGAAGGATAGGTTAGGTTGGGCTGGAGGTGTAGCTCAGTAGCAAAAAGCAAAGTACACTGGGTTCAAGCTCCAATGAGAGAGAGAGGGGGGGGAAGAGAGAGATCATATCTGCAGAACCATTACTACAATATCATAACCATTCTACTTTATTAGTTACTATGTCTAACTCATAAATTAGATTTATATGTTTATAAATTTATCGTAGTCCAGGTGCCAGTAACTCAAGTCTGTAATCCTAACTACTCAAGAGATTGAGATCTGAGGATTTTGATTCAAAGCTAGCCTGAGCGCAAAAGACTGTGAGATGTTGATCTCCAATAAACCACCAGAAAACCAAAAGTGGCATTGTGCCTCACGTGGTAGAGTGCTAGCCTTGAACTGAAGAGCTCGGGGACAGTACCCAGGCCCAGAGTTCAAGCCCCACAAATGACCAAAATAAATAAACAAATATATCATAGGTAGATGTATAGAGCTTAGTACTAGCCACCTATGGTGCCTGTATTCACTGCAGGCAGGCAATGTTCCTCGGAATTTAGACCTACAGATAAGGGCGACTGTCATACAGATTTTATTTATTGCCTGTACTGGGGCTTGAACTCAGGGCTTGACGCTTACTTGGCTTGCTTGCTTGAGGCTGGTGCTCTTCTGCTTGAGCCACACCCTCAGCTCTGCTTTTTGCTATATAATTGGAGATGAAAGTCTCAAGGACTTTTCTTCTCCAGTCTGGCAACACGCCACAGCCTTCAAATTTCAGCTTCCCATGTTAGCGAAGCATGGAGTTACTGGCCGCTGCTCATACAAGACCTTGTGATATAGCCTGTAAACAAAGGCTCCATTTGGGTGGCATAGCATAAGAGAAAGCAGAGTCCAGTGTTCAAATCCTGGCCTGGCTATTTATTAGCTAAGTTCCTTTCTTTCCTGTGTTTGTTCCTCTAACCGCAAACTGGAGATAATAGAAAGTGTCTCCCCAGAGGGTTGTCTTGAGGACTTAATGCGTTAATGTACACACGGAGCCTGGCACACTGCATTAGGCTCTTTAAAAACGTTGGTTATCAATATTTAAAGATGAAGCTGGAGAGCGAAGTTCCAAAAATAATTTGTTGCTCTTCACTTCGCCGACGTCGCTTTCTCCACACACTCTTTTATCTGGCATTTCTAATCTGGTGATTTGTTTCCGGGCTACACTGCTAACACCCATAATTGGAGCAGATGCCCTCCACTCCCACCCCTGCTCCCACGGCCCACATCCATGCCCGGATCCTAAGGCCTGGCTTCCTAAGAGAGATCTATCCCCGGCTTCATGTGTGCTGGCTGTCTCCCCGTCCTCACTCCTGGATGTCTGCGACCTCCTGCAGCCACTTTGCAGCTCCCCTTGAAGGCACAATAATTATTGTTCTAACATAAAAAATGATCCCTTCTCCCTCTCAAATGTCCTCCACAGCTTCCCAGTTCCCCTAGAAAAAGATCCAGCCTCCTTCCCTGACTCTCCACCCTCAGGGGTTCTCTTGCCTCTCTACTGTTGAAATCCTGAGCTTTGGCCCCAGCCTTCTCCTTGCAGGTTCTGGAGCCTAGGCTGGGCTGTTTCCAGCTGTGCCCCTTGCCTGCCAGCTCTTGCCTTGTAGTCTCAGGACTTGATCCTAGTCCTTCCTCCCCTGGGAAGCACACTGGATTCCTCTAGAGCCTCCAAATAGGGCACTGTCCCCCCTCTGGGTATGTCCTGAGCACTCTGCAGGCCAGAAGGAGCCTGTCTTGGTCGTCTGCATTTCCCTAAAGATGGTAGGCCCTCACAGATCTCTGGCACATGGAGCCCTTGGGCCTGGAATGTCCTCTGTCCCAGGACCTCCTACACATCCCTCCAGGCATGGCTCAAATGTCATCTCTTCCCTAACCCCCACCTCATTTCATGCCTGCATGGACTGTTACTATGTCATCTCTCCCCCAAAGAGGCAAGGGCTGCCAGTATGAATTTGAGCCTTGTAATCTCCCAGCTGTAGCCTCAGGTGCTAGAACTACACCTGCACCCACCAGAGCTGAGGAATTGCATTCAATGACTGCACAAAGGATCAGGGCTACAGACCAGACCAGGACTCAGACCAGGGTGATTTCTGTCCCTGTCAAGGGAACAATTAGCAAGGGCTGGAGATGTTTTCTTTGGTACCAGCTGTTAGGAGTGACACAGGCCAAACTTGCAGCCACACACAGGAAGGTTCCTGGAATCAGAAGTCTTCTGGCCTTGCCGGAAGAGGCGGCTCACACCTGTAATCCTAGCTACTCAGGAGACTGAGATCTGAGGATGGAGGTTCAAAGCCAGATCAGACACTAGAGACGATGAGATTCTTATCTCTAATTAACCTCTAGAAAACAGGAAGTGGCACTGTGGCTCAGGGGTAGGGTGCTAGCCTTGAGCTGAAGAGCTCAGGGACAGCACCCAGGCCCAGAGTTCAGGCCCCCAAACCAACAAAAAAATAAAATAAAAGTCTTCTGGCCTTGCTCTCACTGGTAACGAGGTCCCAGGAGAGTTTATTCGATACAGATCTATCTCCCCAAGGCACAGAGGTCCTGGGCTAGAACTTGATCTTGTTTCTCTGTTTTCCCTGGTGCCTGACAGAGCAGACATGTGGTCCGTCCTCATGTTTTAAATAAACTCACTCACACTCAGCTTCCTCCTCTCTCTTGGAGCTAAGCCTCAAACCCTAATACCAGATGCCCCTGTTGGACTAGTCCTGGCTCTTTCACAACAGTTTGCTGAAGACCTTTGACCTCTGGGAGCCTCTAAATTGCCTAGAACCCACAGATTTCCAGTGAAGATGCCTCTCTATGATAAAAGTGAGCTTTGCTCCTATGGGCTCCTTGGCAGTGAGTCCTGGCCACCCCACAATCTTGCTGCTAAGCCTTAGCCCTCTTGGGAGATGAAGAGGGGGTATACAGACCCTCTCTGGGCCTGGCCTGGCTAGTTAGATGGCTCCAAGAGCCCATCCCCTCCCCCTCCTCCCCACAAGGCACAGTGCTCTGCGATGTGCCCCAGCTTGGGTGCTGTGGACTGGGTGTTTTGCTCACCCAGGGTGCGGCCGCTGTCAGCTGTGACCCCTGTCCCCCACCTCCCTAGAAGCTGCCAAACAAATGGCCTTTGTGGTGTGGGCCCTGGGAGCACCACAAAGGGTGAGAAGAAAGACTGCCAATCCTCTTAGGGCCTCGGCTGCCACCATCTGCTCCCAGGGAGCCAGGCAGAGCCACACAGGCCAGCCCGGCCACCTAAAGCAAGCAAAAGCTGCCTGGAATCAAAGACAGGCCCGGGCAGCCCAGATCCCCACAGCAAACACACTACTGGCCCAGGGCCTGGGAGGGGGCAGGGCCGATCCCTGGGGGGAGACCATGTTAAAAGGGCCGCCCCTAAGAGGGACAGCCGCTAATCCCTGCCTGCCCCCAACCTTCTCTTCCCACAGCCCTGTGAGGGAGGAGGGGCTGGGATCAAAGGTCCTCCCCCCACCCCACCCCTGTACCAGGCCCTGCACAATGGGGCCCCTTGTTGCACCCCAGCTCTTCCTCCTAGCACTCCATCTTACAAGTGAGACATCACCTGGCTGAATCCAAAAGCATGCATCATCGTGACTGAAGTTGGCTGCACCTCTCTATGGCCAAGGGCTCTAGAATCCTTCTAGAAATTTCTGCCTCTCACTACAAGCCTTTTGATGGAGTAAACTGAGGCAGTGGGTGGAAGACAATGTGCCCCAGATCACCAGGCCTGAGAAAACTCTTGACTCTCTTATTCCTCCACCTTTGGGCACTAGCCTGAATAGCCCAGTGGGAGCTGTTGGCAATAGGTCCCCAGAATGGAGGGTTCCCTTGAGTGGGTCTCTCTTTCACCCTCTGCCAAGTGTGGTGAGGTGGGGGGGGTCCAAGAAGCACAGAGTACTAAGGTTTAATGAGATGGTTGATTACAGACTCTAGCTCCAAGTCTGATACATGCCCAGTATGGCAGTATGGTTGGCTTGAAAGAGCTCAGAGCAGGAAGGAGGGAAATGATGAGTTTCCACCATGCATAGCTAGTCTCAAGCATCATTTTTTTCCATGGTTGGGATTTGTATGGCAGTGTGAGGAAGAAGCCGGAGTGGGGAGGGAGGTGCAGGGAGGAGCGGGAGGCGGCAGCAGCGGGGCCGAGGCTGAATCCCTTCCAGGCCTTGAAGGGATTGAGGACCAGCTGCCCCCTTTCACCCACAGAGGCCCAGAGCTGTGGAATCCAGAACATCAGAGCCAAAGACCGCCTCCCACACATGTGTGTGCATGTACACACCCCCAAGAGTGTGCACTCACAGACATTCTCACTCCCATACATGAGGCCATTTTACAGATTCCAACACGGAGGCTCAAGACAGTGCCTGCGACGGGCTGAAGACACCCAGTCTTCACCCAGGCATCACCCAGCCCTCATCGCCCTCTCTGAATCCCAGCAGCCCTTTCCTCCCAGGCGCAGCCTCTCCAGGAGCCACATGGAGGACAAAGTGGCAGGATGATGATGCTCTGAGATAAGCCACTCTGCGTGATGACTCCATCCTCCATCTGGAAGAGGGCTCTGCTCTGAAAATAGAAAAGAATCTGTGGCTCTGCCTCTTTCCTCCCTCCCCCATCCTTCCTTTCCTCCCTCCCCCATCCTTCCTTTCCTCTCTCCCCCTTTGCAATCTCTTTTCTTTCCTGGTCTCTTTATTCTCTCATCCCTTGTCTCTCCTTTCCCCTCTGCTCAACCAGCACCCCAAACTTTGGATACTTTTGCCCCCAGGAAAACCTGCCATAAGATGTTTGAGCCTGTCCTGGTCCCTTCTGCATGCTAGTGGCACTGCTGGGCACGTTGCCATGTGCCTGGCCTGGAGTACAGGGGCTACTGAAGTAGTCAAGTTTAGGGGCAGCCTTCCCCAGTTCTTTTGAACATTCACACAGAGAACATGGTACCCAGGGCCAGCGAGCACCAGCTCCTACCCGCTGAGGTCCAGCCCACCTCCTGGCAGCTGCCTCCTGCCAGCTAAGTGACATGTCCCATTCCCCTCTGGCCTCACTGACCAGTCAGAAGTGGACAAGATGGCTCATATCAGGTCAAAGTGTTTACCCAGTAGATTCACGGGAGACCACGCCAAGGTCAGTCTTGTGCTCTCCAGTCTGGGAACTAGCTACCTGGGTTCAAACCCCACCCCAGCCAGAGGCAGATGGCTCACACCTGAAATCCTAGATTCTCAGGAGGCTGAGATCCTCAGATCTCAGATAGCCCCGGCAGACAAATGCATGAGATTTCTCGCCAGCTAACTTGCAAAATGCCAAGGAGTGGAGCTGTAGCTCAATTGGTACGGTGCCAGCTGTAAGTGAAAAGGCTGAAGAATAGTGCCCAGGGTCCTGAGTTCAAGCTCCAGTACCAGCACGGCACCCTTACCTCATTCCCCAGCTGTGCAACTCTGAGAAAGTTCCTCAGCCTCACTGTTCTCAGTTCTCCGTCCCTAATGCGAGGAAGAAAACAGCCCTTCCTAATCAGGATTTGTCATCAGGTGTGCAGTGAGAGCAGGCTTTTCCCCTCCCCAGAGTCCTGGAGGAGCTCAGGGGCCAGGCTCCTGGCCGGTTCCTCCCCAAGAGACAGTGGGCAGGGAGCCAATGCTGGGGCCGAGTCCGCACAGTTGTCTGGAGGGCGCCTTTCTTATAACCCAAGCTAACCAAAGTGCCCTCAGCACCGGATCAGAGCACAGGGCCAGATACTGGGAGGTCCCACATTAGGGCCTTTGAACCCATCCCCTCACTGCACCTGGTCAGGTATTTCAGGGTGAGAGCGCTGACCCATAACATGGCAAAGATTCAGAACACGTGGAGAAGCCTAGGTGCCCGTGTTCTCGTTAGCCCTTTCCCTGCTGATCCCCTCAGACCACCCCCGTTCTCACCCCATCTCCAGCTCTGGAGCCTCCCATCCACTTCTCCTGCCATGTCCCGGTTGCTGAGCTCTGGCCAGGCCCCCTTGGGATGGGCTGGGATCCTGAGATTTCCTCAGCCAGATGAGGAGGAGGCAGGCCCACGCTCTCCTCCAGGACACCTGCCTGGCTACTGGCTGCCTTCCCCACCTCCTCAGGTCCCACAGCTCAGCTCCATCCTCAGGGGCACTGGCCTTCCCGCCCTCCTGCGCCAGCAAATCGCTTCTTGGCCCAGGGCATTTCAGGGCACTGTGTGTGGGAGTTCACAGATGCTTCCAGAGAGTTCCAAACACGATCTCTCACCTCCTCCCCACAGCTTCCTCCATGACAGCCTTGCTTGATGCCCAGACACCCCCCTGGAACACTGGACTGCTTCTGCCCCCATTTCAGTCCCCACTGTCCACCCAGCTTCGTCACTGCTCCCCAGTTCTCAGCTCCAAACCCCCAAGAAATCTGCCTCCCTCCTCAATCCTCAGCTTTCGTGTCTCCTAGACACCCCTTACCCAAGTTGGCAAACGAAAAAAATACTAAATTATAATAATAAGCCAAATATAAGGAAAGAGATCTGGGGGGGAGGGGATGGAATGTAAACTGATGTTCTACCCAAGCAATGCTTTGTGGAAAATACAATTATTTTTCCTACAATGATACATACGGTTTATTAGTATTTTTAAATAGATAAGTTTACTTTATTTCTTTTTTCTTCTTCTTCTTCTTCTCCCTCCTCCTCCTCCTCCTCCTCCTCCTCCTCCTCCTCCTCCTCCTCCTCCTCCTTCTTCTTCTTCTTCTTCTTCTTCTTCTTCTTCTTCTTTTGTGCCAGTCCTGGGACTTGAACTCTAGGCTTGGGCACTGTCCCTGAGCTTTTATGCTCAAGTTTAGCACTCCACCGCTTGAGCTCCAGCTGCACTTCAGCTTTTTGGTGGTTCACTGGAGATAGGAGTCTGTGGACTTTCCTGCCTGGCCTGACTTCAAACTGCAGTCCTCAGATCTCAGCCTTCTGAGTAGCTAGGATTACAGGTGTGAGCCACCAGCACCATCTACTACCTGAATTTCAAATACTAGTAAAGATTGTACCAGGGACTGGGAAGTTTGGCCTAGTGGTAGAGTGCTTGCATAGCATGCACGAAGACCCGGGTTCGATTCCTTGGTACCACATATACAGAAAAGCTGGAAGTGGCACTGTGACTCAAGTGGTAGAGCTCTAGCCTTGAGGAAAGCCCAAGGACTGAGTTCAGTCCCCAGAACTGACAATAATAACAATAATGATGATAATAATATTGTGCCAAGGGGTTATACCAATAAATAAACATTCTTTGGGGTTCATCTAAATAATCTGAAGATGAGGCTCAGGGGCGCATGTTGAAGGTAGAACTCTGTCATCACATTCCAGGCCCTGGATTCAGAACCCAGCAGCAAACCCGGGAGTTTGGCCTAGTGGTTAAAGTGCTTGCCTAGCATGCATGAAGACCCGGGTTCGATTCCTCTGTACCACATACATAGAAAAAAGCTGGAAGTGGTGCTGAGGCTCAAGTGGTAGAGCTCTAGCCTTGAGAAAGTCCAAGGACAGTGCTCAGGCCCTGAGCTCAAGCCCAGGACTGGAAAAAAAAAATATATATATATATAATCATAATCACCATCATGATTTGAAGACTGAAAATGGACTCTGGCACCAACAAGTTTGAGAGCTACTGTTCTAGATTGCTGATAAGATACCAAGGCTGGGCCAGGGCAGTACACTGCTTGAACAAATGGAATGATGTGTTTCCTCTGGCCCAAACTTCCACTGATTTCTCTACTGCCCACTGGGTGAAGGTGTGTGGCCTTTCCAGAGATCGTGGAAGTACTCTCCTGTCTTGGACCATAACTCAGTCCACATTATCTGCCCCCAAAATGTCCTGCCTCTTTTTATTTGTGTGTGTGCACGTGTGATCTCTACCACTTGATCCTCATCGCTACTGTTTGGTGGGTAATTGGAAATTCACTATTTTGCTGGTTAACTAGAGATAAAGAGTCTCTGAGATTTGTCTGCCTGGGCTGACGTCAAACCACCACCCTCAGGGCCGGTCGTTTGGCCTAGTGGTAGAGTGCTTGCCTAGCATACATGAAGACCTGGTTTCAATTCCTCAGTACCACATACATGGAAAAAGGAAAAAGAAAAGCCAGACGTGGTGCTGTGGCTCAAGCGGTGGAGCTCTAGCCTTGAGAAAGCCCAAGGGCAGTCAGTGCTTGGGCCCTGAGCTCCCAGGACGGGCAGATCTCCGATCTCAGCTTACTGAGTAGCAAGGATTATGGGTATGTCACCAACACTTGGTTTGTCTTGTCCCTCTTTACTTGATAGTTCCTGACTCCCTCTTCCAAAGAAGAGGCATGAGAGGCACTTTTTGTTTATCAGTTTTTTGCCAGTTCTGGGGCTTGAACTCAGGACTTGGACACTGTTCCTGAGCTTCTTGTGCTTTAAGGCTAGTACTCTACCTCTTGAACCACAGCACCACTTCTGGCCTTTTCTGTTTATGTGGCACTGGGGAATTGAATTCAGGGCTTCATGCCTGCTAGACAAGCACTCTACCACTAAGCCACATTCCCTCCCACAACGGGAATTTTCATTGCCTGTGTTGATCAGTACTGGCACAAGCAGTAGTCAAAGGATTTTTGGTGTTATTGTCAGTATGCACTCAGGGCTTTGTGCCTCCTAGGCAAGTACTCCAGTCTTAAATGTTGTTATTTGTGGTGGTGGGTGAAGGTGGTGGTGTATGTGTTTGTGAGACAGACTGAGACTGAATCTGACTTGTCACTTGCCAAGCACAGGTAGGGTAACTGCAGCTTAACTGGAGTTAGACATACCAGGAGTGCCCATGGCATAATCATGGCATATTGTTGGGTAAGAAAGGCAGGCTATAAACAGGACAGGCAGCACATTCTTGTCAAATGTCACTGCTTTAAGAATGTATCCAAGAAATCTGGGTGCGGTGGGTTACACCTGTGATCCTAGCTACTCCGGAGGTTGAGATGTGAGGATCGCAGTTCTGGGCACTAGAGTCCATGAGACTCTTATCTCTAATTAACCACCAGAAAACTGGAAGTGGTGCTAAGGCTCTAGGGGTAGGGAAGAGTGAAGAGCTCCGGGACAGTGCCAGGGCCAGAGTTCAAGTCCCATGACCAAAGGGGGGGATGGGGGGAGGCGCGGGAAGAAAGAACGAAAAAAAGAAGCCACTATGTGTTAAGTGGTTTCATTAGCTTTGGGTGCTGAGATCTGGGTGACTCAACCTCTCCAAGTTGTTACTCAGTAAACACGTCTTCCTTGTTATCAAGCATGAGTTCTACTTTCCCATTCAGCCTAGAGCCAGTCATGGAAACCTGGGGTGAAGTAGGCATCTTTTAGGGGTGTGAGTAAGGTGTGAACCTGTGTCCAGGATGCAGGCTACGGGAGGAACTGGCATCTGTCATGATGGCACAGGCAGGAAACCAGGTGTCAGCCAACAGAAATAGATCCATGGTGCAGGAAATGGCGCCTGGAGCAGGACCCACCAGGAGGGACCCAAGGGCCACTGCCCAGTAGGGACCGTCAGCCTTGACTGAGAGATTTCAATGGGATGTGACATCTGCAGAGCACCCCACTGTTCAATCACCCCTTGATACACTGGGGAAACCAAGGCCTGAGTCGCAAATCAGAAATGCCTTCAAACCTACGTAGGGTGAGGGCATCCTAGACTCTGTATTTCAGGAGCTGTGTTTCCTGTTTCTCAAACTATCTAAAGCAAAGAACCATTTTGCTGTTTTGGTTGGGGTGTCGTTTTATTGGTCGTGGGGCTTGAACTCTGGGCCTGGCACTGTCCTTGAGTTCTTCAGCTCAAGGCTATCGCCTTACTCCTTGAGCAACAGCACCACTTTCTGTTGTTAATTGGAGGTAAGAGTCTCATGGACTTTAGTGCTGGGCTGGCTCTGAACCACAATCCACAGATCTCAGCCTGCTGAGTAGCTAGGATTATAAGTGTGAGTCACAGAGCCTGGCTGGGTTGGGTTTTTGTTTTTTTCCCAAGGCCAGTCCTGGGCCTTGAACTCAGATCTAGGCCTTGTCACTGAGCTTTTATGTTCAACAGTGGCGCTCTACCACTTGAGCCACAGCTCCACTTACTGTTGTTGCTTTTTTGACAGTGTAGTTAATTGGAGATAAGAGTCTCACAGACTTTCCTGGCTGGGCTGGTTTCAAACCAGGATCTCCAGATCTCAGCTTCCTGAGTGTCTAGGATTATAGACCTGAGCCACTAGCACCAGCCATTTTGCCTTTTGAATTTCCAGTCTGTTGCAAATAGCATACTTCCATAAAAGACAATGACAAAGAAAATAAACTCACAGTGTGTCACTCAGCCTTGCTACACTGTAGGAGAGGCTCAGAGCTTCAGAGGTCTCAGTCCACAGGTGATTGGCTCGGGTGCCCCTGGGCCTGTGAGGAGGCAGCACTTTGAGATGGGAGCATGTAAGAGGAAGCTGCTCACCTCATGGCAACCAGGAAATGAAGAAATAGGAAGGACATGGGATCCCAATGTCTCCACCCAGGACACAAACCCAGTGACCTCACTTACTCTGAGGACACTGCCTCCTAACAGAACCACAAACTCCCAGCCAAGCCTTCAACAGAGGGGATAAGTACATAACTTATAGCACACAATGAACTGTCCAAAGTAGTGAGAAACAATGTAGTAAAGGCATCAAGGAGGGCTGTTGGTCTTTAAATGGGACAAAGTTTCTATTTTGTGAGCCCAGCACTGGTGGCTCATACCTGAAATCCTAGCTATTCTAAAGGCTGAGATCTGAGGATTGGGGTCCAAAGCCAGTCTGGGAAGAAAAGCCCATGGGAACCTATTGCCAGTTACCCAACAAAAAGCCACAAATGGAGTTGAGCCTCAGATGGTAGCGTATAAGCCCCAAGGGAAAACTAGCTAAGTGACAGAGCCCAGGCCCTGAGTTCAAGCCCCGGTACCAGCACAAAAGAAAAGATAAGAAAAGATGTTTTGAAGTTCTGTCTTAGCATCTTGGGAATACTACATCTGAACAGTAAGCCTTCAAAATGGCTAAGATGATAAGGTTTGTGTTAGGTGAATTTTTTTTACTGGAATAAAAAGAAAAAAAAACAATTATTCCATAATTTGCAATGATAGATACTCCAATACACAGAGTGTGTTATTTTTGAAATGACAATCTTTCAAAAAACAACATCCCTAAAATGACAGGAAATGTGAGACACATATTACATCTGTTTTAGAACATTTCATAAAATAATTATTGAAAAAATGAACCACTAGAAAAACAAATATACAAGCCAAGGCTCTTATTGCCATGAAAGTTTTGAAATACTTATTCTTGGCATCTGGGAAGCTCCCAACCAGCCAGCTCCAGCCCCAGACCACACATGATGGGCACACACACACACACACACACACACACACACACAATTGATTAAAAAACACGTGGTGCTTGGGCATGTGGCCCTGGACCCCGTCACCCTGCGTATCTACTCTGGTCAGACACTGCTCAGGCTCTGGGAATAGGAGAAACGCCTTTCTTCCTTTCTTTTGTTGTTATTGTTGTTGCTGTCAGTTGTAGGGACTGAACTCAGGACCTGGATGCTGTCTCTGAGCTCTTTTGCTCAAGGTTAGCACTCTACCACGTTGAGCCACAGCACCACTTCCAGTTTTCTGGTGGTTCATTGGAGATGAAATCTAAACTACTAAAGCTTGAACTCAAAGCCTGGGCTCTGTTGCTTAGCTTTTTTTTTTTTTGGCCAGTTGTGGGGCTTGAACTCAGGGCCTGAGCACTGTCCTTGGACTTTTTTTTTCTCAAGGCTAGAGCTCTACCCTTGAGCCTCAGCACCACTTCCAGCTTTTTTCTATGTATGTGGTGCCAAGGAATCGAACCCAGGTCTTCATGCATGCTAGGCAAGCACTTTAACCACTAGGCCAAATTCCCGGCCCTGTTGCTTAGCTTTTTTACTCTGGGCTGAAACTCTGACTCTGGAGTCCTTGCTCCACTTTTGGTTTCTTAGAGGTTAACTGGAGATACAAATCTCACAGACTTACCTGTCCAGGCTGCCTTTGAACTGCAATCCTCAGATCTCAGCCTCCGGAGTAGCTGGGATCACAGGTGTGAGCCACCAGAGCATAAAATATAGTAGATAAGCCCTAATTGTAACAAACAAAACACTGTGTGTGTGTGTGTGTGTGTGTGTGTGTGTGTGTGTGTGTGTGTGTGTGTGTGTGTGTGTGTGTATGGGGAAAGAGACAGAGATAGAGACAGGCAGATAGACAGACAGAGGGAGCGCGCTATATATGTATGTGGTCAAGAGTCAGTAGAGTCTCAAAGAGAATTGAACATAAACATAATAATATTTTTTCTTTGAATTTAGGGCCTTACACTCCCTTGGTTTGATTACTCATGGCTTGAGCTCTTCCACTTTTGCCATGTCTCCAAGCCCAACTTTTTGCTGGTTAAGTGGAGATGGATTTTTCTGCCTCGTCTGGCTTTGAAACCTTGATCCTCAGCTCTCCATCTCCTGATTAGCTAGGAATACAAGAGTGAGCTACCAGTCCTTGGCCTGAATGTAATTATTACTGTGTTTATCTAGATTGCCTTTTAATGAGTTGATGATAACTTCAATGAGTCACAAAATGAAAGCATATATGATTCATGATTGTGTGTGTGAGCATGTAAGCTGGGGAGCAAAGCTAGCCCCCGCCACACACACACACACACACACACACACACACACTCACTAGGCAAGCATTGTACCACAGAGCTCCACCTTGGCCTCGAAGGAATGATTTTTATGTTTATACTATCATTTTCTTCATGCCTTTATTGCAGCAAAATCAGAATTGTGTTGTGATCATCAAGATTTTCACATAATTTCTGTTCCGTTCCCAGTCATGTGAAATTAGACAACCTTTCTCAAGATATTGTATTTCTTAGATAGTTTTTAATTAATTTTGACTTGGAAACCACTTTCTCTGTGGAGGGAGTGGCAACAAATTGTCAATAAAATTCTTAAAGCAATATTTAGATTCAGAAATGAGCTGCAAATTTTTTCATGGCAAGCTTAAGTATGCTAGTGGGGCCTGCACACACACATGTATCATCATAGTCATAGAAAATATTAGAAACTAAGTTGTTTGTGTGTTTCTTCTCACTTATCTCTTGATTTTTTTTTTATTTTTGCCAGTCCTGGGGCTTGAATTCAGGGCCTGAGCACTGCCTTGGATAGTTTTTACTCAAGGTTAGTGCTCTGCCATCTGAGCCACAGCTCCATTTCCTGGTTTTTCTGTGTGTGTGGTATCAAGGAATTGAACCCAAGGCTTCTTGCATGCTAGGCAAGCACTCTGCCACTAGGCTATACTCCTGGCCCTCTTGATTTTTTTTTTTTTACACTATCTTCCCCAAGCAATATCCAGACCTAACAGCCATGTAAGTAAATTGGTGTCAAGTTTTAGTATGTTTCATTTGGGTGCCATATATATAAATTTAAAAGTAATGTGATTTTATTTGATGGCTCAAAATATTTCTCAGCTGCTCTGTGCCAGCTGCGTGGGTCACACTGGCTTTTCTAAAGAAAGGAGGAGGTAGATACTCAGGAGACTGTAATTCAGCACTTTGGGGCGAAGAGCCAAGAGTGTTTCTGTGTGTCAAGCGTCCCCTGCACGCCAGAGATGCAGCCACAGCCTGTGAGCCAATGGCGACATTCTATGTTGAAAAACAGACCCAGCAGGGTGCTGGTGACTCTCGCCTGTAATCCACACTACTCAGGAGGGTGAGTCCTGAGGATCACAATTTGAAGCCGGACCAGGGAAGTCTCTGGGAGACTCTTCTCTCCAATTAACCAGCAAAAAGCCAGAAATAAAGCTGTGACTCAAGTGATAGGGCACCAGCCTTGAGTTGAAAAAAATCTAAGGGACAGGTTCTGAGTTCAATACCCAGTACCAGCATAGTGAGAGAGATGAGAGAGAGAGAGAGAGAGAGAGAGAGAGAGAGAGAGAGAGAGAGAGAGAGAGAGAGAGAGAGAGAGAGAGAGGGAGAGAGAGGAAATAGAAAATTAATTTTAATAATGCGTGCTAGTTAATTATCTAGTATTTCCTCATTTCATCAACAGTTAAAACTGCATGAGGCAGGGCTGGGAGTGTGGCTTAGGGGAAGAGTACTTGCCTAACGTATGTGAAACCCTGGATTCCATTCCTCAGCACCACATAAACCGAAAAAGCCAAAAGTGATGCTGTGGCTCAAGTGGTAGCGCACTAGCCTTAAGCAAAAGAAGCTCAGGAACAGTGCCCAGGCCCTGAGTTCAAGCCCTAGGACTGGCAAAAAAAAAATGTATGGGACATTTTTTATTTCCTTTCACCTTTTGAATCTTGGGAATCTAGTGTACATGTTTATGGACCAAACTCAGGTCAGGTAGTTACATTTCAAGGTCAATAGCTACACACAGCCAGTGACTGACATGGTAGAACACAGGCCCAGGGTCCTGCAGCACTGGGAGAAAATTCTGCCTCCCTTCTCTGAGGCTGTGCTGTGTGATCCTAAGCAAGTTACTCAACCTCTCTGAGCTTCCATGTTTTTATTTGCCAAGTGACTGTGACACCATTTAACATACGATACGGGATATCATTCGGTAAGCATTGTATATCTAAGTTTTTAAAATTATTATTACTATTATTATTCAGCTGGTGACTCTTGCAAAGACTAACAGAATGAACCTAAAGCCTATAGCACAATACATGCCACAAGGGACTCTGGGTAAATACTACTTCTTTTTTGGTAGTACTAATATTTGAACTCTGGGACTTGCCTAGGTGAGGCAGGCACTCTACCACTTGAGCTACAACCCCAGTCCTTTTGCTACCCAGTCATTTGTTTCAGATAGGCATGTTACTTTTTGCCCAGGGCTAGCTGGGACCTCAGTTTCCCTTATAGCTGAGACTACAAAGATGAACCATCATACCCAACTGAGATGGGGTTTTGCTATTCCTCCTCTCCCCGCCACCCCCTCAGGCTGGCGTCCCAATCTCGACTTCCCTGAGTTACTGAGACCACAGGTGTGACCCATCCCATCCAGCTGCCCACCCCCAACCCCCACCCCTAACTCCTCTGTGCTGCTGAGTCTCACACAAGGCTCCAGGTTTCAGAAGGTTTGGTGTGTTGCAGTGAGAAGCAGACAGCCTGAGCCAGGTTGGGGCTAAGGACAAGGCCTGCACTGCCAGGCCCCGCCCCTCGCAGTGAGAGAATTGCGAATGGAACCTGGGATGGGTCCGTGGATAAGAATCTCAATGATCAGATCCAGCAGCTGAGGACCAGGTTGTCCTCACACGAGCCTGTCCAGACCCTCCACCTCCAGACCATTCCAAGATCTGACTGCCCTGCCAGACCTTGGTATCCTAAAGGGCCAGTACCTAGCTGTGCTGGTCTGCCCCTCTTTCCCCTCCCCTCCCTTCCCCCTCCTCCTCCTCCTTCTCCTCCTCCAGACAGGCCCTGCCCCAGCCCCTGCACCTTGACCCAGAGCTACCCCCTCTGTCTGGGCTTCCTTTTGTGGTCAGACAGGGGGGAAGCCAGTCAGCTCTGGCCCCTATCTCTACCTTCAAGGCCCAGTTCTGACCCCATGACTCATCCTGTGAGGCTGTGTTTGCTCAAAACTCAATTCTGTCAGGCACTAGAGACTCATGCCTATAATCCTACCTACTCAAGAGGCTGTGATCTAAGGACTGTGGTTCAAAACCAGCCTGAGTGGGAAAGTCTAGGATTTGCATCTAGACTAAACTACCAAAAACTGCTGAGGTGGAGCTGTGGCTCAAGTGAAAGTCTTGAGCAAAAGAAGCTCAGAGACTGGGGCCGGGAGTTTGGCCTAGTGGTTGAGTGCTTGCCTAGCATGCATGAAGACCCGGGTTCGATTCCTCAGTACCACATACATAGAAAAAAGTCAGAAATGGTGCTGATGCTCAAGTGGTAGAGCTCTAGCCTTGAGAAAGTCCAAGGACAGTGCTCACGCCCTGAGCTCAAGCCCAGGACTGGCAAAAAAAAAAAGAAGCTCAGAGACAGTGCCCAGGCCCTGAGTTCAAGCGCTACATACACACCCTGGATGCAAGTGACTCTCGCCTGTAATCCAACTCAGGAGACTGTAATCTGAGTTCAAAGCCAGTTGAGGCAGGAAAAGAAAAATCTGTGAGAATCTTATTTGCAATAAACTCAGAAAAAGCTGGACGTGGTACTGTGACTCAAGTGATCGAATGCTAGATAGCCTTGAACAAGGCTCAGGGACAGAGCTCAGGCCCTGAGTTCAAGCCCCCAAAACAAAAACAAAACATAATCCTCAACGCCTTGTAGTGAGGAGGAAAATGGTGGGATGAAAGAATGTTCTGGGCTGCTCATTAACACGTCCATCTACTGTCTTGGGTGGGATGCTTTCCCTCTCAGAGCCTCAGTTTCCCACCTGTAAAATGGATGGGTGGAACTTGATAAGTACAGGATCCATGCATTCAGTAACAGGCCCTCCTGTCACAGTCACTGGAAACACAACAGGGTGGACCCAGGCTGTGCCTCCATGAGAGGCCAGAAAGCCCATGCACACAGCAACCCTGCCTGCGCCTGTGGTGGTTCTCCAAACGTGCTGGGGCACGGGTTCTTGCTGTTGCCAGCATTTGTAGCCTCAGCCCCCCTGGACTCAACTTGCCTTGGATCAAAGATAGTTGAGAGAAAATAAAAATAAAAAAAAACCCTACATCTGTATGTGCAGGCCATCTCTTCATTATGCCCTCAGCAGTAGTGTACCGTTTATTGGCCTGACATTGACATCACGTGGGGCGTTCTGAGTCCTGCCGGGTGATTTAAGGCACACAGGAGGATGTGCGTGGGCTCTGGGCAAAAAACAATAGCATTTTACGTGAAGGATTTGGGCATCAACGGGGTTTTATATCCCCAGGGGTCCATCCTCCTCAGACATCAAGGGTGACGGAGAAAATCCCACTATTCTGGCACTCCAGTGTATACCAACACTGTTTATGATATGACCACAGGACTGAAGGGAGAGATGGGCAGTGGGGGTGTGGGGAGGGCTGAGGAGGAGCGGGGAGGAGCAGGGAGGCGAATCCCAGGCAGTTCACAGACTTGATTTCATTGGCTTTTCCTCAGGTCCAATGAAGAGTGAGCAGCATATCCCCCCCCCAACACACACACACTGCCCCCCCCACCCCCGCTTCCCAGATGAGGAAACTGAGTCCTGAAGAGCTGGAGCCACTCACCTGAGGTCACACAGTCAGTTCAGCCAGACTCAAACCCACCTCTGGCTCCCAGACTGGAGAAGCCAGCTCCAAGGCTCATGTCTAGGTTCCTTCTAACGGACCACTATACTGGCCTCTGTAAGGAAGCCCTGGCCCTAGACTTCCTCTACAAGTTCAAATCCCAGGCTGGACCCTGTAAAGTGAAGGTCCTCATCTTTCCCCCACCCCCACCCCATACACACCCCACCCTAGGTGCCTCCTGCATATCCTGGACTTGAGGAGCCGGGATGGTGGCTGCCTGGAAGCACCAGGCGGCTCAGAAATCACCACCTCAGGCCTCATTTGCATAATCCCCACAATTCAGTGCAGCACCAGCTTCCCTTTGTGATATTAATGAAGGAGGGGAAGGTCCTGGGCCAGCCGATCTGGCTCTTCCTGGCTGGCACCATTGTCCCCTCCGGCCACCTTTATTGCTCTGCCCCTCCCAAATAGATAGTAGGGGCAGCACGGCTGGAATCGAGGAGCAAAAAAAGTTGGAAGCCCTGTTCCTGAGGTTCTCAGCTGCTTGGGCTCCTCCAGCCACTGGAGGTACAGCCAGCCCTGCTCAGCAACCGGGGATGGCTGGGTGCTAAATGTTTGAATGCGTGATAAAACATTACCATTTGCATTTAAAAATTAATCCTTTGGAGAATAATAGACTATTAGTTAATAGGTAGAACTGAAAAGCTGGCTGCTTTCCAGTTCCATCCGAGAGTCGCAGGACTGAGCTCTGCTCAGCCTCGCAGACACTGCTAGAAAAACAGGAGCCACCCACCTCGTCTCCTTGGGCTCCCCTTGTCCTAGACTCGTGGTTGGAAGTTGGAGGCCACATGCCAGTTCTTTTCCATAACCTGGAAGCCTTCCCGTTACTATGGCCTACTCACTTGCTGTGTGACCTTGAGTAAGTCTCATTCCTTCTCCGAGATGCAGAATCTTTCATCATAAATGACAAGGGTGGAGAAGTGGGTGCCAGGCTCTTCTGATTAAGAATTGGGAGGTTTTTATCTTCACCTATATCAGGACTTGTTTTAAAGAGGCATAATTGGCCTCTGTGTCTTGAAGGCTGCTTCAGGAAGGCTGAAATGTTGGCCCTATTCTCTTCATATCACATCCTCTCCTAGACCCCAGCTGCTTGCTTCCACCAGGGAGCAGAGGTGGGGAAGCCCCAGAGATCTGAGTCTAGAACTCAGACTAGTCCTGTCCTCCCCGCACACACTGTAAGCTTCTGGGTTGAGCTGCTCCCAGCCCTGGAGACACAATTTCATCAGATGTGGGACTGTCCATGCAGGACTGGCTTGCTGGCTTCACAACCCAAGTCTCCTAAGAGGCACAGATGGTGGAAAGGAGCCGAAAGAAACCCAGGTCATAACCTGCAGGGAAGAACGAAGGAAACAGGGGCATGTGGGAAGATTTGGGGGAGCCCTAGGGGAACTTGTGAAATGCTCAGTGCAGCTGACATCATGACCACAATGGATTCTGAAAATTCACAATCTGCCTAGGCCTCCTGGGCCTGTTCTGGATCCCCTAAGTCCTGCTCATAGATTGTGGGGCGCGTCCCTCCCCAAACTCCTGATGCAACTTCTTACAATCCAGCGGTCATCTTCACCTTTATGTCACCACTGCCTGAGAGACAGACTGCCGCCATGTCATCATCCTCTCTCCTATCCATCCATTTTCTGTCTGTCCATCCATTTACACATCAATTCATTCATCCATCTATCCACCTGTCTTACTGTCCATCCATTCATCCGTCTGCCCATCTGTCCATCTACCTATTTATCCACACATGTTTTGTCCATCTAGCCTTCTGTCTGCCCATCCACCTATGCATATTTTCATCTATCCATCCTTCAGTCTGTCCATCCATCCACACATCTAGTCATCCATCTATTCATCTGTCTGGTCATCTATCCATTTATCGGTCTGTCCATCCACACCTATTTCCATCCATCCATCTACCCATCCACCCATCCAATTACCGTTCAGCAAGCACTTTCTGAGTATGTCTTTCATATTTGGCAGTGTTTAAATGCAAACTGGCTGTGAACTTTGCCCTTCCTGCTTCATTCATGCTAGAAGGTTCCCAGAGACCTCAGCTACACCCTACTCTGACTTTCATCCTAACACACACACACACACACACACACACACACACACACACAAATAGGACCTGGGCTGTGCCTGTCTATGTCCCTCCAGCCCCCTGTCCAGCCTGGCAGGGTCTCGGGTGGGGGGGACGGCCACTCTCCTACATGTTTGTGTTTCCCCACCTAGCTCACCTGCCCAGTTTCCCCACCCTGCTGCACCTCTGTTTGCTAGGCACCCATCCAAATAGCTTGTTCCAACTCCCAAAACTGAGGCCAATTGAGAAATAGGCAGCCATAAAACCATACTGTCCTTCAGGGTGTGGAGATCAAAGCCTATTATTAGGTCGGTGGACAACTGTAACTTTTACAGTTTTTACCTGGGTATGGCATGTCGTCTTTTACAAAGGTAGGTCCTATCTCTGGAACCTTTCATCGTTTAACAGGGGGGGCTGCCACCTGGAAACTGGGACTCAGGAAGTGACACACCACAAAAGCTGTGCAGAAAGGAAGTTACCAACTTAGCATTTGAACTAGGGTTCCTCATGTTAAAAACTAGTGCCTTTTCAATCACGCCACAGCCACAAGTTCAATCACACCTCAGCCATAGCCTAAGCCGAGTCCAGGAGGTCAGGCTCCCAATCCAGCTGTCCTGAGCCCAAGTGACCTTAGCCAAGTCCTCTTCCATTACAGTTTCCTCTGCAGTAAAGCCAGGAGGGCTGGCAGGCCCAAGAGACTTTTGTGAAAATGAAAGCTGTGGGATGGGCTGCTCACTGCAAGCCAGACTCACCCCATCTTTCGGAGAGCCTGAGCTCTGAGCTAGGCCATTCCAGGGTTTCCCAGAACCCAGGAAGGAAATGAATCTGGGTCTGAGTGCACAGAGGCTGGACATGTAGCCCCCTGTTTCCAGTGCCCAGAAGGTTCTATCTGCTGGTAGGAGAGACATTTGAATCATCATAGCAAGTGACAGACCATATGCCATGCTGGATTCTGGGATTTGGAGGTAAGCAGCTCTCACACTCAGGCAAGGACACCATCTTAGGCATTCCTTTGAGACTGGCATTTTGACGGGCATCTTCTCTTTTCCAACAAGCCCTCGAGGATCAGATCCACTATACAGAAAAACTGAGAGTCTGACAGGGTGGACATGGCAATGTATGTCTGTAGTTCCAGCACAAAGGAAAAGACAGGAGGATCAGGAGTTTAAGACAAGACCTTGCCTCGGGAAAAAAAAAAAAAAAAAAAAAAACAGCCTCTGGTAGTTCATACCTATAATCTTAGCTACTCAGATGGCCGAGATCTGAGAATCATAGCTTAAAGTCAACCCAGATAGGAAAGTCCACGAGACTCTTATCTCCAATTAATCACCAGATATGGAGGAGCTATGGCTTAAATAATAGAGTGCTAGCCTTGAGTGGAAAAAGCACAGGGGCAGTTCCTAGACCTCTGAGCTCATGCCCCAGTATGAGTGTACACACACACATACACACACACAACGCAAAATCGAGGCTTGAAGTAAAATGCTCTCCCTCCGTGCTCTCAACATGTCACTCTCTTAACGTTGCAAGAGTCTGCTTTACAGATGGAACCTGAGGCGGTATGAGACAAGTCTTTGCAAAATCTTAGAGGGTAGAGGGGTGTGGTGCAGGACAAAGCTGCAAGACAGAGCCTGAGGACAAGAGTTTGGCCATGCAGAGATGGCCCTAAGAGAACGAGCGGGGTCTGTACCCAAGAGCCCTTGCATGCCAGACTGGATGGTTTGTAATTATTGCCAGAGGCAATGGGGTACCTCAAAAGACTTTATCAGGAAAGTGGCTCAATTAGAGACTTAGGGCTTTAGGAAAATCCTCTGAGGCGTGAGGGTTAAGGCTAAGGAACTGGAGGAAAAGGATAAGATTAGGTGAGATGTGTCACTGGATTTGCAGCCCCATGCCACTGTGGGTGAAGCCCAATACTAAGCATTCTGGGAACTGTCCCATTTCAGCCTCACAGCTCTAGGGAATGGGCACTGTGATCAGCCTGTGTTACAGATGGGGAAATTGAGGTAAAGAAGTAATAGTGGCCCATGGACTCAGGGCTCCCAAGAGGTAGTGTTAGGCTTGAACCCCAGCAGTCTCGGTCTCAAAGTCATAGTTTTCACTAAAGAAGCCCATCACGGAGTGGGGTACACAGGCCAGGGACACCAGAAGTGGACATTCAAAGCCAGGTGTTGTGGCTATGCTGGTAATCAGAGCACAGCTAAGGCTAAAGCAGAAGGAGCTCCAGTTCAAGACCAGCCTGGATTATATAGACAAATCCTATCACAAACTGGCCTCTGGTTGTCACTACTCAAGAGGATTCTAGAAGGTGCATTTGCTTCACTGGCCACCAGGTGGCAGTAGAGAGAATAGCCTCTCAGAGTCAGCCTAGCTCAGTCTCCTCCAGTGCAGAGTCACAAAGGCCCAAGGCTGGACTTCCATATCAAGCCTTTAGGAAACCCTCCCCTCCTGATCACTCCATGCCACCTTCCCTCTGTGCTCAGATGAGCACCCACAGAGAGCCAGTCTGCTAGTGAACCATGAGTCACCAGCTTTTCCACCTTGAGTAGTCTCTGGAGTAGTACACAGCCATTAGCAAAGCCTGACACAAGTCAAAATGGTCTCCTCACCTGGCCAGGTGTGAAGAAGATAGGATAGCTGTATAATAGTAGGGTCATAGTCACATACAATAACATACATACAGCCCAGTGTCTGTGACTCACCCCTGTAATCTTAGCTAAACAGGAAGCTGAGATCTGAGGATCATGGTTCAAAGCCAGCTTAGACAGGAAAATCTGTTGAAGTTCTTCTCTCCAATTAATCACCAGAGAACTGGAAGTGGAGCTGTGGCTCTAAGTGACAGAGTGCTAGACCTGAGTGAAAAAGCTCAAGGACTTTACCCAGGCCCGGAATTCAAGCCCCATGACCACCATCATCAACATAAAAAGGTGGACCCTAGGATAATATCCATAAAGGAGACAGGTCAAAATGTTCACAGCAAGCCAGGTGTTGGTGGCTCAAGTCTGTGATCCTAGCTACTCAGGAGGCTGAGATCTGAGGATCCTTGTTGGAAGCCAACCCAGACAGGAAAAATGTGTGAGACTCTTTTTTTTTTTTTTTTTTTGGCCCCCTTCTCTTTCTGGCCCCGCTCGCTC
Source organism: Megascapheus bottae (assembly GCF_031878675.1). Lineage (NCBI taxonomy): Eukaryota > Metazoa > Chordata > Mammalia > Rodentia > Geomyidae > Megascapheus > Megascapheus bottae. The sequence continues at coordinate 71,220,079 of NC_143514.1, read as the reverse complement.
CGGCCACCACTCGGTTGTGCTCCGCTTGCTTGCTTTCGCTCTCTGTCGCTTGTTGCAGTCTCGTCTCTGGCACTTCCGGCTTGGTTGTGTCTCGTCTCTGCCACTTCCGGCTTGGTTGTGTATGTGGGATACCGAGGAATCAAACCCGGGTCCTTGTGCATGCTAGGCAAGCACTTTAACCGCTAGGCCAAACTCCCGGGCCCATGTGTGAGACTCTTATCTCCAATTAACTACCAAAAAACCCAAAGGTGGAGCTGTGGATCAAATGGTAGAGAGCTGACCTTGAGCAAAAGAAGCTCATGGCCTGGTCACTGTCCAGGCCCTGAGTTCAAGCCCCAGCACTGGCACCAAGAAAAAATTGACAGGGCAGGGAGCTTGGCCTAGTGGTTGAGTGCTTGCCTAGCATGCATGAAGACCTTGATTTGAGTCCTTGGTACCATATATAGAGAAAAGCCGGAAGTGGTGCTGTGGTTCCAGTGGTAGAGCACTGGCCTTGAGGAAAGGGCAAGGACGGTGCTTTGGCCCTGCGTTCAAGCCCCAGGACTAGCAAAAATAATAATAAAAAAAATCACAGTAGCACTTGGACTGTGGAACTAAGAGGAAGCTTTTGCTTTTCTTGTTAACTCTTCTATATCTTCTTTCTTCTTTCCTTTGTTTTCTCTCTCTCTCTCTCTCTCTCTCTCTCTCTCTCTCTCTCTCATTATCAATGAATAGGTATTGCTTTTATTATAAAATAGAACAAAAGTTTTCTTAAAAGGGGGACAGCCCAGCACTGGTGACTCACACCTGTAATCCTAGCTACTCAGGAGGTTGAGATATGAAGATTGCAGTTCAAAGCCAGCCTGGGCTGGAAAATTTGTGAGACTTTTATCTCCAATTAAACACCAGAAAATGGGAAGTGGTGCCCAGGCTCAGAGTGGTAGAGTGCCAGCCTTGAACAAAACGGCCCAGTGATAGTGCCCAGACTTACAGTTCAAGTCCCATGACTGACAAAAATAAAAAGAGAGAGAAAGGAAGGCATAAAAAGAATCTGCTAGGGGCCGGGAGTTCGGCCTAGTGGTTAAAGTGCTTGCCTAGCATGCATGAAGACCCGGGTTCGATTCCTCAGTACCACATACATAGAAAAAAGCCGGAAGTGGTGCTGAGGCTCAAGTGGTAGAGCTCTAGCCTTGAGAAAGTCCAAGGACAGTGCTCAGGCCCTGAGCTCAAGCCCAGGACTGGTAAAAAAAAAAAAAAAAAAAGAATCTGCTATAGTAGCTCCTGCCTGTAATCCTGGCTACTGAGGAGTCTGACATGAAAGGAAGATCAAGGCTTGAGGTTCCACTGGGAATAAGTTCACAAGAGCTCCTATCAACCAATGAAAAGCTGGGCACAGTGGTTTTGGCCTGTCACCCCAGCAATGTGGAAAATGTAAATAATATGATTGTGGCTCCATCTGGCCTGGTCATAAATGCTAAGACTCTACTTCAGAAATAACCAAAGCAAAAACAGCTGGGAGCCTGGCTCAGGTGGTAAGGTGCCTGCCTAGCAAGTATAAAACTCTGAGCTCAAACGCCATACTGCTGGGCCGTATATCTGTGTGTGTCCACACTTGTGTGTATCTGTGACATTACCTGTCAAGATGAACCATTTTTTTTAAAACATCACCTCCTTTGGAAAGTCTTCCCCCTTTGAACAGGCAGAAGTAGTGACTCCTTCCCCTGCCCCCAGAAGTTTACACTACCTCCACTACACAGCCTTTTTCGTGGGGCCATGTCAAGTGGCAGAGCATCTGCTTGACTAAAGCTAAATCCTGAGTTCAAACCTAAGTATCATAAAAAATAGTGACAATTTTTTTGGTTTTGTTTTTCTTTTTTGCCAGTCCTGGGGCTTGAACCCTGCGTCTGGATGCTGTCCCTAGGCTAGTTTTGCTCAAGCCCACTGCTATCCCACTTGGAGCCATTGTGCCACTTCTGACTTTTTCTGTGATTAATTGGAGATAACCGTCTCATGGACTTTTCTGCCAGGGCTGACTTTGAACCTCCATCCTTAGATCTCAATTTTCTGAGTAGCTAGGATTACAGGCTTGAGCCATTGGTGCTCCGACTTAGTGACAGTTTTGTTTGGTTTGAGTGCTTGAACCCCACAGGAGAACTACTGTGGTCAGAGTCCCCATGTGTGCTGTGCAGTATGGCCAGCCCAGGGACACACATACATGCTGGTCTCTGATGGAAATATTCAAAACATAAAATACAAGATTTGGGGCCTGCAGTCTAGCCTAGTGGTAGAGTGCTTGCCTAGCATGCATGAAGACCTGGGTTCGATTCCTCCATACCACATAGAAAAAAGTCGGAAGTGGTGCTGTGGCTCAAATGGTAGAGCTCTAGCCTTGAGAAAGCCCAACAACAGTGCTCAGGCCCTGAGTTCAAGGCGCAGGACTGACAAAAAAAATTATTTAATGTAAAAAATATATAAAATATCAGTGCACTATTTTTTTATTAAGAGATTTTATTAACAATGATTTTTTACACCATATTTCAAATGTCAAGTTTAACAAACAAGTATTCAAGAATGGAATCTCTATATGCAATCATCAGCACATAAATTTAAGAACAAAATTAAAATTGAGCTGAGAGTTTGTATGTTATAGATATATATATATTGATCTATATATCAATATGTCTATCATAGATTTATCTGTCTATATAGTTATATCTCCAAGTTCATATCAATGACCTCCAGTACCTGAGTACTGAGTCCTTGCTCTTGTACTGCTCAGATCTAATATCCACACATCAAGGAGGCCATGTTCCTTTTGTTCCTTCGGTCTTGGTTTATCTCACTCCACATGATTTGTTCTAGTTTCATTCACTTCCTATCGAATGCCATTATTTTATCTTGCATGGCGGCTAGGTAGAATTCCATTGTATATCTGTACCACATTTTTTGTGTCCATTCATCTGCAGTAGAACATCTGGGTTGTTTCCATCATTTGCCTATTGTGCACGGTGCAGTGATGAACAGGGCTGTGCAGGTGTCCTTATCATATCCTGGGTTATGATGCTCCGGGTAGATGCTCCGGGTATGGCTGGCTTGTCGGAAAGGTCTATTTTTAGTTTTTTCAGGAACCTCCAAACTGCTTTCCAGAGTGGTTGTACTAGTTTGCATCCCCACCAGCAATGCAGTAGGGTTCCTCTTTCTCCATGCCCCAGACACCATTCATTGTTTTCTGAGTTCAGAATATTGGCCATTCTGATTGGGGTAAGGTGGTATCTTAGGGTTGTTTTTATTTGCATTTCCTTTATGCCCATGGATGATGAGCGTTTTCTCATATGTTTGTGATAGGGCATTAATTTCTCATAGAAACTTTATGTTTGAAATACTGGGTTAATCACACTTAACCAGGCACCGGTGGCTCACATCTGTAAGCCTAGGTATTCAGGATGCTGAAATTTCTCTCCCCTCTCCAACACACATACAAAGTGCACTCCAGGAATGGAAGGAAGCCAGGTTCTCACACATGCTAGGCACAATCTCTACCACAGAGCTATCTCCCATACCTTTTCTTACCTTGAAAATATGACAACTAGAAATTTAAAAATAACATAGGACCTTGTATTATAGTTTTTTGGGGGGAGGAGCAGAACCGATCTTTGAGCTTCATGGGGATAGATGGGTGGCTCACCCTGCTCAGGCCCAGAGAACAAGGGCCTTGTCTGAGATCACACAGTGAACTGGCAGAAGTTCTCTATAATAAAGCCCTCCTGGCCTGGCCAGACCTTCTTGGCTGTATATAAGGTCTGACTTACAACTGACCAGGTCCTGCAGTCAGCTAGGGAAGACTGGGAGAGGGGGCAGAGTCCTAAAAGATGCCCAGCAGGCTCCTGCCTCAGGACCTTTGCATTGGAAGTCTCCTTACCAGTTAGCTTTCTGCTGTCCAGGTCTTTCTCTGATTCCCAGCTAGCATAGCTCCTCCCTCAATCAATCCCAGCCTCAGTCTATCCACAGAAGTTCCTAGGCTTTATGATCTGTCTAGAATTCATCACATGGTCATTATCCTGTCCCTGTGGAAGTCCCCCTGCAGTCGCCAGGGAGCAGGGCCTCATCCCCAGCTGCATCTGCCTCCCCAGCCTGTGAGATGTCCAATTATTACCTGTCAATCAGATTTGATTGAAAGAGACACAGACAAGTCAGGTCACTGCAGCCCAGTAGCTATACTGAAACAACGAAATGTACTAAGTGTCCTTGGGCCAGTACCTTCCCCTCTCAAGGTCCCCTTCTGAAAGCTTTGGGGCTCTGGGGCTGCAGGCCTCCTGGCTGGCTGGCAGGGTAGGCTGGTTGCATTTACATGAGTGGAGTTGATGGGTGTGAATGCTGCTTTGTAAACTGTTAAAGCGTGATTGCAAGTGGGAAGGAGGAGCTGTTGTCATTAGAGGAATGAAGCCTCCAGCCTTCCTCGGCAATTCGGAGGGAGACAGGGAGACGGGTAGGCCTTTCTCCTACTCCCTGCTCCCCACTGGAACTCACCTCCGAGTCGGATTGATATGCAAAATGCAAACTGGCTGACTGGGAGTCAAACGAGCACAGACCAGCAGGGAGGGGGCCCTATGCAGACAATTACCTTTCAGGAAGCTGCTTAAGTACCTGGGTAGATCAGAGGTCCAGGACGACAACAGTGAAAGTTGGGGAGAAGCCTTTGGGAGAAGGCTGTCAAGTAGAGTGCACCCCCGGGGAAAAGGTGCGGCTGTAGGCAGTTGCCAAGAGATCCTGGAGGAAGGGCCTGGGTGGATGGCAAATGACAGCCACGCTATAGGATCCCAAGTAGGGAATAAAACCAGGTTTAGGGAGAAACAGGAAGAGAGGGGAGGAGAAAGGGTACTTCTATTCTTATCATGAGCTCTGGCTAAGTAAAGACCAGGGTTTGATGTCTACTTTGTGACAGAACTTTAGGTAGACATGGAAGTTGGCTTCCTGAGCTCTCCGTGGTCAGGAAAGGCCGAGGGACCTGCAGGCTGGACTGTAATCCCCACTCCAACTTGCAGTGTGATCTTGACCCGGTAACTTTTCTGGTTCTCAGTTTCTCCACCTTAGTACCTGACTAAATGATGTGCAAACAAAGCTGAACCCTGGTCTGTGCCTGGTTTCTTGAGTCAAAGAGGAAGGTAGCCACTTTTAGGGGTTAGGGTGAGGGGAAGGACAGAAATGAGGCAGAAAAGCTGCATCGGTCCAGTGTGTAATAGGTGCTTAATAAATATTTCTGTAATTGGGAATGGACACCCTGTGGATGGCACTGACACCAGCCACTGGCACTGCTGTGCCCAGGAGTGGGAGTCCTTCCTGAAGCTGGGACAAAGCTCATCGCCCCCCCACACCGTGAAAAAATTAGGGCCAGTTCCTCACAGCGCTTTGGGGAAGACACTTCCCCATTCTCCTCCTCAACCTCCAAGGGCTGACCTCCTCCGGCGGGGTTCCCTGGGTGTCACCCACTGCGGATGGGCGCTAGGACGGGCAAAAGGTGACCGGCTCTTCCAAGCCTTCGGTCGGGTCTCGGAGGCCATGCTGGCCATTCCTGGACTGTCAGCTGGGGTAGCTTGCTAGCTTGGGGGACAAAGGGACGGGAGTCTGTCCGGTGGCCTTTCTCAGCACCCTCTCCGCAGCCCGCCGTGTGCCTCCTGTGCAGTCGTCTGCGGGAGCGGGGCTCCCAGCGGCCCGGGCCCCGCCCGGGTGGGTCCCGCGGTGCCCTGCAGCCCGGGCACCAGCGGGCCTCGGCACAGCCCGGTCATGACGCTGGGGACCAAGGCTGTCAGAGCCGGGCTGGGCCCAGGCGGGGAACGCGGGGCCGAGGTCTCCCTGAAGGGACAGCGGCGCCGACAGGCCCATTCCACGGTGGGGTGGGGGGGCGTCCCGAGGTGCCCCCTCCCTGCAGGGGAGGGAGGGCCGCAGAGGAGGACGCACGCGATGTGCGGATAAAGGGTCTGCGGGGAGGGGCTCGCGGACCACAAGCCGGGAAGGGGGCCGGGGTCTGCCCGCTCCTGCCACCCGGGCCCCGGCCCGGGCCCTGCGCCTGGGAAAGCCGCTGGTTTTGTTCCCAGGCCTCCCCTCCCCTCCTCCCCCGCCCCGCCTTGTCGATTTTATTTTATTTTATGTTCCCATCCGTGGCCCTCCGGTCCCTCCGGGAGCCGCGGGGGCCCGGGCGGCAGGGCGAGGGCCGGCACCCCGGCCCAGGCAGGTGGGCCGCCCCGCGTCGGCGGCCCGGTCTCCGCCCCTCCCGGCGGGCCCCCACCCTCCCCGCAGGTCCCCGCGGCCGTTTCCCCGCGCCCGGCGCCCGGCGGCTCCGCAGCGTTCAATAAAGACTGGGATCGCTCGGGCCGGAATCGCGGCTTTATCCGGAGGAGCCTCCGCGCCGGGAGAGACCACTGCGGCGCGGGGGGGACGCGGGGTCCCGGCGCCCGGGCGTCTCGGGGTGGCGGCGCCCCGGCTCAGGCGCGCCCCCCCGGGACGGGCTCGGCGGGCGCGGGGGGCACCGGCGGCGGGGGGCGGAGGCGGCGGCGGGCGCGGGGGCGCGCGCGGGACGCGGGGGCCCAGGCCCGGCTCCCCCCGCGGCCGCGGCTCCGGTGGGCGGCGCCCGGCGCTGGCGGAGCCCGGGTCCCCGCTCGGCCCGGGCCGATGGCTCATTCTGCTGGCTGCGCGGCGGCGGCGGCGGCTGTGTGTGCGCCGCGCCTCGCCGCCCCCCGCCCCCCGCCGGCCCCCCGAGCCCGGGGCGCGCGCTCCCGCCCGGGCCCCGCGGCGCCGCGGCCCGAGCGCCGGGAAGCGCAGCCATGGCCCTGCGGAGGCTGGGGGCCGCGCTGCTGCTGCTGCCGCTGCTCGCCGCGGTGGAAGGTGAGCGGGGCGGGGGCCGGGGCGGCGGCGGGGGCGGCGGTGGGGGCGGGGAGCGGCCGGCCGGGGGGACCCCGCGCCCCGGGCGCCCGCGGCCGCAAAGTTTGCCGGGGGGCTCGCGCCGGGCGCAGGTGGCCGCGCGGAGGTGTGTCCGTCCGGGCGCGGGGAGGCCCCGCGGGCGCCGCTCGGCAGTGCCGGGAGGGGCGAGGGGGACCCATCTTGCTAAGGCTTTGTAGCCGCCCGGCGAGCGCCGCCCAGGGCCGGGGGCTGTGCCCACGCGCGCCCGCCGCCCTCCGGCCCCGCGCGCCGGCCCCGGCCTTGCTCGGTACCCGGCGGAGGGGGGCGCGGGCCGGGGGGCCCCGGAGCGCGGTCGGGACTGGAAAGTTTGGCAGGGAGCAAAGGGGGAAGGAGGCAGCGCGGCCCCCCGAGGCGGGAGGCTCGGCGTCCGGACCCCCGGGGGCGCGGCCCGGAGCTCCCGGGAGCGGGGGGGACTGGCGGCGGGGAGGCGAGCGCGCCGGTCCCCGCGCCCGGCGGCGGCGCCCGTCGCCCGCGGCTTACAAAGGGTCCCCTCCCCGGGAGGACCGCGCGGGGTGGCGCCGTGGGCACCGCTCCGCCGCGGGGGGTTCCCGAGGCTCCCCCGCCGGCCACCGCCCCGAGGTGCGCGGCCGAAGCCCCGGGGCCACCCCGCCCCCCGCTGCCCTCGCCGTGTGCTGGCCTTGGCCAGGGTGGCGGGGATCGCGGGGCCCCGTGTCTTCCCGCATCGGTACCACCCGACCCCCAGGGAGGGAGCGCCGGGCGGCTGGGGGAAAGTTGTGAGTGGGGTCTTGGGTGTGTCCACCGGGAACGGCCGGGCTGGCAGGGCAAGAACCGAACCGGGATGGACGCGGGCTCTCGCGTGTGCCGCGCTTTCCAGTTGGGAAGTACTTTGCTTCCGACGCCGCGCCCGCGCCGGGCACCGCGCTGCCCGGCTGCCAAGGTGCACCGCGCCTCCGGAGTGCTTTCCCGCCACGGCGGGGTGGAAGCCTTCCGGGGAAGTCTTGCCGGGAAAGCTCGGTGACCACCGATTCTTACTCCGGGGTAGCATGTAGGGAAACTGAGGCTCAGAAAAACCCAGTGTCTCACCCCTGGCTGTTGGATCATAAAAAGAGAATGAGTCTGAGGTCCTTGAAGTGAGATTCACTTTGCCAGGGTTTCCTATTTCTAACTGGGGTGTGCGTGGTTCCTTCCAAGATTCTGCACCGTAGATTTGAGGGGTCATGCATAGTCTCCTCCCCAACTTTGTGTGTATGTGTGTGTGTGGGGGGGTACGGAGCCCTTTCCTCTCTCCAAGTGTTAAAACAACAACAAAAACCCTGGCAAGACCAGGCAGAGGGGCTGTGGCCTCCCGGGGTAACGTGCTGGCGGACCCCATATGACAACTTTAGTTTCTCTCCCAGTAATAAGTGTTGTGGCTGTAGTGGGCGGGTGGCTGGCAGTGGGGAGGGTGGGGGGGGGGTCCCTGGACGGCAGACACAGTTTCTGGCATGGGAGGCAGCTGTCCTCTGGCTCCTGGAGGATTTGGGCGGCTGCCTGCGGTTTCCCAGAGTGGGGGCACCCAGGGTGCCATGGGCCCTGGGTGTGGAGAGCGGCCTGGGGGCCCAGCTGCTGGCCGGAGCTCCCCGGAGAAGGGCTGAGGTACCACTTCTTACACTGGCTTTGGGTTGGTGACTCATGTGCTGGATGCTGGGATGTTTACGTATTATGGAGCGCTTGGCATAAATATTGCTATTTAGGTTGCAAGGCTGGAGGGGAAGAAAATTGGCCTCTCTTGAGTTGGAAGAAGCCTGGGTGTGTTTTTAATTACTGTGGGGTGGATGGAAGGGCCGTGTCTGTCCAGCCATGGCCTTGGCAGGGGGTGTGGCAGGCTCTGGACACTGAGCCAGTTGGTGGCTGATGTCACTGGAGGGGATGGCACCTGGGCTGCCACTTTGGAGCAGGCTGGGGGAGGGCTCCCAGCCGGGAATGAGAAGGACTGCAGTAGGCACCCCAAACCTCGCTTTAGGCTCTTATGCCTTGGATGGCAGGCAGTCTGGTCTATTGGAGGTCAACACTGAACTGGAAATGGAGGGGGAGCTGGTGTGAGCTGGGTGTCAGGGGTCTGCTTCTAAGTTATGGGACCCTGGGGCAGCTCCTGTGTGTGACACTGTCAAGCTGATGCTTTGGGCTTCTCTCTTGGAGCCTCCCTTCCTCATCTGTCACAGGAGGCGCTCACAGTGAGGATCGGGTCAGACCAGACCCTCCTAGCCGAGCCCCCCTGGAAGGACTGTGCTTTTGTGGAGGAGAGGGTGGGAATGGGTGGTACCACACACAGCCCTTCCAGGGGACACCTGGGCCTTCTGCCAGAAGCAGCCTGAGCTGTGGGAACAGGATGGAGGCACCCAAAGCCACAGGACCACCTCCCCGGCCCCCCTTCCCCTCTGTCTGCTGCCCTTTCTTCTCCTCCCATTCCCTTCTCTCCGCTTCCTTTCCCTTCCTTCCATTCACTGGCTTGTCAGCCTCTCACAGGGCTGGCCTGAGCATGAAGGCTCTAGGAAACCCCTAGCTCCAGCTTGTGGAATGTTTGGGAGGAGAGAGAGAGAGAGAGAGAGAGAGAGAGAGAGAGAGAGAGAGAGAGAGAGAGAGAGAGAGAGAGAGAGAGAGGAGAGGGGGGGGTTGGTGGGGGTTCCTGGATAAGAATGGTGAGCTAAGTATCTCCCCCAAGCCATGAGAACCCTCCAAGAAAAACAAAGTGCAGAACATCTGGAGTCAGGGCTCGGAGAGCCGTGGGGGAGCCCAGGGGACACATCCAGCGGAAGAGGAGGATGGTGGCTGGCCCGCCACGACGTGGAATCCAGTGGTTGAGGTCTTGAAAAGTCAATTCCTTCCTCACCATTCTGAAGTTGTTTTCCAGAATATTTAGGATGCTTCCTTCCTGGCTGGCACACTGCTGGACCCAAGAGCTGGTAGAGGTACAGGGGACATGCTGTCTGGCCAGGAGGGAGGAGTGTCCTCCTGCCCCCCCTCCCCAACTTTGCCAGCAGAAAACTGCAAACCACCTGGGGCCTCGTTTGGGCTGCAAAGGGTTATGTCCTCTTCCACCACGTTTTCCCGTTCTGTCCTCGCCCTGCCATGAGCTGTGAGTTCGCAGCCGTCTCCTGGTAGGTTGAGAAACTGTGCTCTTAAGGAGGCTGGGTTTGGGGCCACAGTGAGGAGGGGGGGAAAGCGTTGGCACACACACTTCCTCGGGTGGCTCTGAGCTGGGCAGCCATCGAGGCACAGTGGGGATAGAGCCTACTAGCGAGGAAGGCTGGGGAGTGGATTTGGAGCAGTCCCGAGCCCGGGAGCCACCTGGTAAGATTTGGGTTTGTCTGTCTGTAGTTGAATGGGGATTTCAGGTGAGCCAAATGTGGTCCTGCACTCTTGGGACAGGTTGGGACAAGGCCAGCTTATTGGTCTCCTGGGAGATGGTGCATTTCCCCGAGGGGCCAGGCCCATCCAGCCTGTTTTTGTGGCCATAGCTGGGGTCCAAAGAACTGGGTTCAGATGCTACCTTCCCAGAGGCCCTCTGGCAGTGATACATTGTATCCTGCTTTTGTTAATAATCTCCCAGCGGGCCTGGGAAGGTGGAGACAGTCCTTTCCTTGTTTCAGTCCCCTAGCCTGTAAAAAGCAAGAGGGAAGAGTTTTGGCTGCTGTATTTGTTGAGCCATCTCAGCGCCTACACTTTGCCCAGCCGTGTGAGGGCTCTGTGACTGGACCTAGTGAAGGGACATGGACGAAGCTAAGTGTTCACTGAGTAGATGAATGGATGAATGGATGAATACATGCATTACATGGCCAGCATTATGAGGATGAGAGACGTGGAATACGGCTTTGATTAGGCAAATCAAGGAAGTCTTCCTGGAGGACACCAAGGATGGGGAAGAAAAAAAAAAAAACCAGGCTTCAGGGAGGTGCTTGAAGGTAATGAAGAGGAGCGCTCAGCCAGAGCAGAGGGCCCAGTGGCCATCGACAGCCCTGTGCCTTCAGACAAAAGCCCTTTGCTGGGTGAGGGAAGAGAGCTGGCCTCTCTCCTTTCACCCTGGTTCTGCCGCCCTCCCCCAGCCCCACCAGGCTGGCCTCTTGGGCATCGCCTAGCTGAGCCCGGGTGACCTGCCGTGGAACTAATTGGGCTGGGCTCTTTCATGTTTGTTTCTTCTGCCTCTCATTTTGGAGGAAGCAGCTTTCATGTGTGAAGGTAGCTGAGAAACCAGGGCTTAGCTTCAAAACCCAGTGCTGCAGACCGCTCCTTCCTCCCTCTCCTATCTGTGCAGCTCTGCCCAGCTGCCAGCTGACGCCGCTGCTCAGGGGCTGGGTGGAGAAGGGTTCTGGCTGTGATAGGGAGCAGGGTGGTCTGACTTTGCAAAAGGTAGAGGGTAAAGAGGAGGTGCTGCTCTCAGAAGCAGCAAACCTGAGTTCAAATCCCAGCACTGCTTGCTGTTGTGGCTGGAGGCAAGGAGCTCAGAGTTCCTAGACTTCGTCGTCTTGGTTTCCTCTGAACCCCACAGAACTGCCTTAGGTATACGGCATATATGTGGTGTGCCGTCTCCAGGGAGGCACTATCTCCTCACTCCGTGGTCACCCCAAGATTGCCTTAAAACCCTGACTTAAGATGGCATTTCTGAATCTTTAATCCTGGCTACTCAGGAGGCTGAGATCAGATGATTGCAGTTGAATGCCAACCTAGGCAGGAAAGTCTGTGAGACTCTTATCTCCCATAAACCAGGGACAAGCTGGAAATGGAGCTGTGGCTCAAATGGTAGAGCTTACCAGCCTTGAACAAAAAACTCAGGGGTAGCACGTAGGTCCTGAGTTCAAGTCCTAGGACCAGCACTGGATGGCTAGATAGGTAGATAGATAGATGGATAAATAATCTTTCCTGGGGAGAGGGGCCTCAGCTTCCACACTGTTCACACCCCGCATACACACCAGGGGAGCTGTTCTCCTGCCTCTGGAGTCCAGTGTGCCCTTTGCTGCTACCCCCTTCCCTGCTATGGATCCAGCACTCGTGTCCAGCTCCTTTATCCCGGTACTACATGAATGCCACGTGGGGATGGGTTCTCTGAGTGTCTTTGCCCTCAGCCCAGGCTAGTGGCTGTCTACCTCTACCTCCCCAGGACTCATCTGTGAATGTCACCTCATGGCTGTGTCCCTGAGCACAGAAGGGCTCCCTCGGGTAGGGGCAGGTGGCCATGGCTGGTAAAGGAAGGCTGGGCCAGGCAATGCAGTTGTAGGGGCTACACATGAGGGTGGACTCCCTGGCCACAGTGGGTGGGCCTGACTACATCTCCACCCAGACGCCAGTCTAGTCCCATGCCCTGGCCTGCTTACCCAGCTCAGCTGGCAATCTGGTAGATGGAGAACAAGGTACGGGAATCTATTTTAAACACAACTCTCCAGGTCTCTCCAGTGGCCTAGGATAAAACCCAGGACTCCCGGGAGAGGAGGAGAAATCTCAGCCGGAAACTGGAAAAGACTGAAATGAAATGAAATCAATCAGGGCCTGTGCCCACCTCCCCAGCGGCTGCCGCTGACTGACTGCTGAATTAGAGCAGGGCTGGGGGGGGTGAGGGAGGGCCAGAATATTTACACTGCTCCCAGGGTGGGGCGAGGAAGCCATTGAGGCAGCACCTGCAGGCTTCCTGCCTGGGAACAGCACAGCCAGCCTGATAAGGCCCTGAAAGCCTTTTAGGGCCTTTTAAAGCAGCTGCCCTTCAGAAGGTGGGGGAGGAGACACCAGTCCCTATTGTTACCTGGGGCTTGCCCGCCTGGCTGCTGGTAAGTTTCCTGGGGCCACCTGCCATCCTGTCTGGGCACGGGGATTCCCTCTGGGGCTCTGAGAGAGTACGTGGGGCTCTGACCCGCAGTCCCTTCATCCAGAGGATAACATAGGATTCTATGTTCAAATCTGTGCCAAAGAGCTGACACAGCCCTGTCCAGCTTCATTAGTCGCCATAAATGTGAGATGTTTACACACACACACACACACACACACACACACACACACACACAGAGTCATATAATGTCCCACCCCCAGGTCCCAAATACTTGCTGCTTTTTCTGAAACCCCTAAGTGCTTTAGCTTAGTCCTGCCTGTCCTCTCTTTTGTATCCTCTAGCTGGTTACTTACCCTCTCTGAGCCTTAGCTCCATCTCTGAATGAGTGACTGGGAAAGGAATGAGTTAGTATGAGCAAGCTGAGTGAGGCCATGGCTGCCCAATGGTTCCATGCCCAGGGGAAGCTGGGCTCAGGAATGGGAGAAAATGAGGGCCTATCTCCTTTTGGTCTCCTACTCTGACCTGGTCCTACCCTCACCTAGGGAAAAAAAAAAAAATCGAAGCTAGATTCAAAGCCCGGCACTGATGCTCATTCCTGTAATCTTAGCTATTCAGAAGGCTGAGGACTAAGGATGGCAGTTCGAGGCCAGACCATCAGAAAAGTCCATGAGAATCTCATTAACTACTGAGAAGGCAGAAGCAGAAATGTGGTTCAAGGTGTGGGCTGCTGGCCTTGAGTGAGAAAGTTCAGGGAGAACACACTGCAAGTGGAAGTAGAGTCAAGTTCTGAGCCTTTTGCTAAAGCATGAGGTCCTCAGCCTGCCTCAGTGGGCTTCCCCACCCCAGCTGGGGCCCCATTCCCAGTCCGATTCCTTTATGGCTAGGCCCAGGGATGACAGAAGCCGGATCAGGTGTCCCACAGGGGCTGTGGTCACATCCACTGTACAGAAAAGCAAAGCTCAGACTGCCTGGGCCTAGGACCTCCAGAGAGTGGTGAGGCAGAGATTCAAATCCAGCTCCCAGCAACTTTGAAGCCCCCTCTTGGCCTGCACTGCAGCTACTTCCGGAACGTGGCTCCCTGCTCCGAGGCCGGGCTTGGCTCGGGCCCGGGTCTCCGAGGCAGCCGTCCAGCCTGTGACTCCATCAGCAAGCATCCTGAGATAATGCATGCGGGAGGATTCTGGAACTCACAAACCTGCCATAAAAATGCAATCTCTGTCATAATGGTCAGAATAATGTTGTTGTAACTTAGACAAATCGGGTGTTAACTCATTACCCGGTGAGGGGCCCTCCACAGAGACAGGGTGACGAACAGTCACAGGCTGTTCACAGCTTGATTCCAGGGACATGAGCTCACTGGGTTTCTCAGTGACCCTGTTTGTGGTCAGGGGCCAGGGAGAGGCCATTCTAGAGTTGGGGAAACTGAGGCTTGGGGGAATAATACAACTTGCCTAACGTTGGTGGCTGGACCAAGCTCAAAGGCAAAACCAGTCCAGATACGCCAGAGAACTGGATTCCTGCTCGGGCTCCTTACCAACCTTTTGAAATCCAAGAGATTTTACAGGAAAATCTGTTTCTGGCTTCTCTGAACAGTCAGGCAATCTGGCTTTGCTAGGCCCACGTTTCCACGTGGCTGCAGTTGGCTAGAGCTGAATGGTGGCTGCCTCCCTGGTCAGACAGCACAGCTTCTGTCTTTCTTGATGGTTAACAGAAGATAAAAGAATCTCATAGCCGGACACCAGCGCCTCCAGCCTGTAACCCTAGGAAACTCAGGAAATCTCAGGAAGCTGAGATTTGAGGATTATGGTTCAGGTTCCTGGCCAGGAAAAGTCGATAAGACTTAATCTCCAATTAACCACTAGAAAACAGGAAGTGTTCCTGTGGCAATATAAAGCTCTAGCTTTGAGTGGAAAAGCTCAGGGACAGCATCCAGGCCCTGAGTTCAAGCCCAGTGACCAACAACAACAATAACAACAAAATATCTCATGAACTTTTCTGCCCAGCTTAATTTTGAATCTCCATCCTCGGATCTCAGCCTTTTGAGTAGCTAGGATTATAGGTGTGAGCGACTTCTCGTGCATTTCTACTCACTGTCAAATCTAAGCTTGGAGCCCACAGATGCCCCATGTGCAGGAAAGTCAAGGTGTGTACCCACTGACGTGGATGGGTGGGGCTGAGCTTTGTGCGTCAGAGATGTGTGGAGGCACGGGGCAATGCACAGTTGGGTTTTATGTTAAATCATTGAGCAAGAGATGGAGCGTCTATTTGTTGCTGAACAGGAAATCAAACCCAGCATCACACAGGTAATAAAGCATTAGAGCCCTGGTTGGCAACCTCAGACCACAGCTGGCCTTGCTGGTGGCCAAGTGAGAAACAGTGGTGCTCCAGGAAAAGCTTGTCCTTTTTTTTTTTTCTCCAGTCCTGGGGCTTGAACTCAGGGCCTGAGCACTGTCCTTGGGCTTTTCTCCTCAAGGCTAGCACTCTGCCACTTGAGCTACAGCACTATTTCTGCCTTTTTTTCTATGTATGTGGTATCAAGGAATTGAACCTGGGTCTTTGTGCATTGCTAGGCAAGCACTCTATCACTAGGCCAAACTCCCAGCCCAAAGCATGTCCTGTTTAAAGTCACCTTTAAAAGGTGTTACTCCTGACATCATCTTTTCTGCAATAATAAGGGTCAAATTTGGCCAGAGCTTCCAATTTGCAAAATTTTGATACTGTTGGTTGTTTTTTGGCACTATTTTTTTTCCCTGTTCTTTCTTTTTTTTTTTTTTTTTTCTTTGTGCCAGTCAGTCGTGAACTCAGGGCCTAGGTGCTGTCCCTGACCATTTTTGCTCAAGGTTATAACAGCAGATTCATCCAGCCACAGTTTTAGCTACCTTTTTGGTGGTTAATTGGAAATAAGAGTCTCCCAGACTTTTCTCACCAGGTTGGCTGTAAACTGCGATCCTCAGATCTCAGCCTCCCGAGTAGCTAGGATTACAGACTTGAGCCTCGGGCTCCTGTCTGATCCTTGGATTTGAACTATAGCCTTGTGCTTTCTAGGTAAACACTACCATTTGAGCCCAGTCCCCAGCTCCTTTTTGTGTTGGTTTTTCAGTTAGGGTTTTACATTCTTTTCTGGACTGTGATCCTCCTATTTATGGCACTTGCGTAGCTAGGATGACAGGTGTACAACCAGCCACGCTCTACGGATTGGTTGGGAATTGGGGGGAGTTCTCATGATTTTTTCCTCCCTGAGGCTGATTGCAAGCTTCCTGCCTCCCACTTTCTGCTTCCTGGGCAGCGTGAACCAAGATACACTGCCGGAAGATAGGGATTTTCAGTATTCACTGATTTTATCCTAGAGTACGGTCCCTGGCCAAACGAAACTATGTCTGCCATCTGAAATTGGCTCCGTGGCTGGGGAGTTTAAGGAGCTCTAAATAAGTAAAATACTCAAGGAGGGTATTGTTATTACGTAGATGGGGAGGATGAGGTCGCAGAGCTGCAGCAGAGTGCTGGAATAGGGCCTTTCCCTCTACCTTCCTTGCACACTCCTGTTTTCCTGCCCTCCAGGGCACCAGGACCTTGAGATCCATCTTCCAGGTGTCTAGCAGATGAAGGTAGAGAGCCCGTCTTCTCTGGGACTTTTAATATTCTCCCTCCCTCTCTCTCTCTTCTCTCCCTCCCTCCCCCCTCTCTCCCCATCCATCCCTCTCTCTCCTCTCCCTCTCCATCCCTCCCTCCCTCCCCCCTCTCTCCCCATCCATCCCTCCCTCTCCCTCCCTCTCCTTTTCTCTCTTCTTTTCCCTCTCTCCCCCTATCTTTTCTTTCCCTCCTTCCCTCCCTCCTTTTTTCTTTTCTTTTCTTTCTGTGCCTGTACTGGTGCTTAAACTCAGGTCCTTGCACTCTTTTTTTGTTTGTTTGTTTACTTTTCACTGTACCTCTTGAGCCATACCTCCACACCCAGCTTTTTGGCTGGTTAATTGGAAATAAAAGAGTCTCATAGATTTTCCTGCCTGGGCAAGCTTTGAACCTCAGTCCTCAGATCTCAGCCTCCTGAGTTGCTAGGTTTACAGGTGTGAGCACTGGTGCCTGGCTCGAGGACAGGGTAAGGAACAAAGTCACCTGCAGTCACACTGGGGCATGTAGGGAGGATCTCTGACCGTGGCCTTTGAACTTCCCTCCTGAGCTTCCTTTTCTTCAGCTCTCACTGAGGTGAGGAAAGGCTTTATTGGAAGGGTGACTTCTCCGTGATTCTTAGGGCACAGCCAGCTGAAGCAGTAGGTCTCAGATCTGTGGATGGGGCCGGGGGGGGGGGGGAACTAGAGGGAGCTGTGTGTGGCTGAGAGTTGCATGTGCAGCTCACCAGGGCGGGGTGCAAGCTGCCTGGCCCCAGCAGGGAGAGAGCGTGGGGTCAACGTCCCCATTATGGCGACGACATATGTCCACAGCACCAACTTGTCACTTGGCCTCAGTCCATGGGAAGCCGGAAGGACAAAAAGCATCTGAAACGTGTAAGTGGGGAGAAAGCGGCTTAGCGCCCAGTGGGGTGCGTGCCGCCTGAATGGGGCTTCTCCACCCCTCATGGGGAGGCAGGGCCTGGGAACGGCCCCAGCCAGAGCCTGCAGGGCCTTTTGGACCTCAAGACGAGGCCCAGGGACTCTGTTCAAGTCAGGGCCCTGGCTAGGACATCCTCTTGCTTGTCCCCATCCGTGTCAGCTGTCATTCCCCACTGCTTCCGATGGCAGCTCCCGCAGCTCGCTCTCAGGGAGCCTGTGGAAAGAGTTTCTGAGATGAGAAGAAGCCCCCAGCACTGGGTACCCCCCCAACTGCTTAGAAGTGCTACCAGGCTACCGAGCTGGGGATGCCCCTTGTGGGAAGTATCCCAGGGGACTGGCCCCCTTCTGGAGCTGCAGGACAATGAGGATGGGCCGGCAGTGTAGGATGGTGGAGATAGAGCTGTGTCACCTGGACTGAGTAGGGTGCTGCTTCCAGTCTTCTTCTTTATGAGATAAGCGTCCTATCCCCTTACACTCTGTGGCAGTGTCTGGGGTTGAAAAGATGGTATGTAAGGAAGTCTAGTGGCCCAACTAGGATTCAAACTCATGGTCTCGGTGCTTGCCAGGCAAGTGTTCTACCACTGACCCACATCCTAAACCTGCAGTTGATGTTCACTGAGGTTCAGTTGATAAAGCCCAGGCTCTGGGTTTGGGTCTTATCCATACTCATATCTCACAGGTTAAAAAGAGCAAGGCTTTGAGAAGCTAATAATTTGCCCATGGCCATTCAGAAGGTAGCTTGAGGTCTAGAATCCAAGCTCATGGATGCCAAGGTAGATGGAAAAAGAACCCTTTCTCTCCCCTGCCCCATTTTTCCCCCTTCAGTCATGGGTCTTGAACACGGGGCCTGGGCACTGTCCTTGAGCCTTTTTGTGTCCGTGGTTTAGCACTGTATCACCTGAATCATAGCGCCACTTCTGGCTTTTTCTGGGTAGTTTATTGAACGTAAGAGTCTCATGGACTTTTCTGCCTGGGGTTGGCTTTGAACTGCCATCCTTAGATCTTAGCCTTTTGAGTAGCTAGGATTACAGGCGTGGGCTTCCTTCCTCCCCCATTTTTTGTGCTTATTCTTGGGCTTGAACTCGGGGCCTCATGCTCTTTCTGTTTTTTGGGTTTGTTTGTTTTTGTTTTGTTTTGTTTTCTAGTCCTGGGTCTTGAACTCAGGGCCTGGGCACTGTCCTCAGACACTTTTTTTTTTTCCCTCAAGGCTAGTGCCCTGCCACTTGAGCCACAGTGCCACTTCCGGCTTTTTCTGTGTATGTGGTACCAAGGAATCGAACCCAGGGTTTTGTGCATGTTAGGCAAGCACTCTACCACTAGGCTACGCTCCTGGCCCCACTCATGCTCCTTCTTAGCCTTTTCACTCAAGGCTGGCACTCTACCACTTGTGGCTTTTTGCCAGTTAATTGGAACTAAGAGTCTCATGAATCTGTCTGCTTGGCCGGATCCTCAGATTCCAGCCTTCTGAGTAGCTAGGATTATAGGTGGGAGTTACCAGAGCCCAACTTAAGAACCCCCTTTTTTTTTAACTTCTTAATATTTTAAACAAACAGAAGTGTTGGGAGTGTAAAATAAACACTCAGGCAGTCATCAACTCCATTCGACATTATGTGGACCTTTTCATGTCTTTCCACCTATGTGGGTAGACATGAATATGTGTGCATTTTTTTTTCTCAACCATTTGAAGCTAAGTTGCAGGCATGGACAAAGAACTGATGTTGCCTGGGAATTGACTGATTTTATGAGGTTGTTTTTACCTGTTTCAGATTGCCAGCCCTGGCATACACTTTTGTCAGGAGCAAGGACAGCCAGCATTCCCCCACGCTTACCAGGTTCCCCACCTGTATTCTTTCACTCAAGCTAAGAGAGAGCTAGCTATTTATGACTTCTTCATTGTCAAGAGAAGGAGAAAGAGTTGGGCATGGTAACACATACCTGTAATCCCAGCACTAGGGGAGGTGAAGGCAGGATGGTGAGTTCTAGGACAGTCTGGGTGAGAGAGTGAGATGCTATCTCAAGAAAACCATACAGGTACACACAACAGGAAAACAATATGAAAAAAAAAAAAGGAAGATAGAGATAAAGTAGGATTTTTTCCCAAGTCTGGTTGACAGCAAAGCCTGTCCCACAGAATTTTAAGGACTACTTTTATGTCCTCTGAGTTTATCCAAATTGTAGCTGGCAGAGGGGCAAGACTCTTTCTCTAGCCAGGAGGAATCAGTCTGGTGAGTGGGCTAGAGCCCACTGCTTACCAAGTAAGTGGTTATGAGGACATGGTTTTTCCGTTTGTACAGCAGCTCTTTTTTACTTTGTGCTGGTTTGCCTTTGGACTTCCACAGCTAATCATCCTCCAGCCACCTGGGTACCTGGGTAGCCTGTTCCTAGTATCAAGATCAGGCATGAGCAGCTCCTTCCACTGAAGCCCTGACCAGTCTTTGGGCCTCTCCTCCTCCACTTGTGCTCTAGAGCCATTGTCCTCAGTGGTACCTTACATCAAACTCTTTTTTATTATTTAGTTAGATAGACCATACTCAGACCCATTCAACAAGCCTAATCCTCTCAACAGCACTAAGAGACCCCAACCATAATAGGTACATAGTGTCCAGTTGAACAGTGGGTCGCGCTGCCTGGAAGACCAGTCTAGTAGATGTGAGTGGATGGTATTAGACAAAATGAGTGCGTAGAGAGTTACATGGATTGGATGGCTGGATGAGTGATGAGAGGTTAAAATGTGGATGGATGATGGGTGGATGAGTGGATGGATGGATGGGTAGAAGGGTTGCATATTTTGGAAAGCTATGTGGATATATGGGTAAGTAGATGGATAAGTGGACTGATAAATGAATAGATGGATGGACAGACAGATAGATGGATTAATAAGTAGAAGGACAAGTGGATAGATACATGACTGGGTAGAGGATATTGTACATTTTGGAAAGATGAGTGGGTAGGTGGTTGGATGGATAAATTTATGTATAGATAGAGAGAAACATGGATGCACTGCTGGGTGCATGGATGTATGGATGATGGATGGATATTTAAGAAAGATGGTGGGTAGATGGATGGATGAATAAGTGTGTAGGTGGATGGATGCATGGGTGATGGGTGGATGGATGATGTCGCCCATGTTTCTTAGGTAGGTGAAAAAATGAACAGAATAATAAACATTGAATAATACACATTGAGTTCCAGAGGGCACCTTTCCCCCTCATTTCCATTGCTGTGTGTGCTGTGACAGTCCCTGGAAAGGGCTGGCAAACAGTGTCTTCCCCAGGTTTGAAAAAAATCTACTGAGCTGTTTGCCCATGGGTTTGCCAGTGTGTCTGGGGACACTGGGGAGCTCTGGAGAAGCTGGCCCCAGTGTGCATTTCTGTGGAGCAAATCCTATTTTCCCGCCGACTTGGCTCACACTTTGGGGATGTGTTCCTGCTGTCCAGGGCTGGTGTTCTTAGAGGCTGGTGACAGGTGGGGGAGGCTGAGACTCCCCTGGACATAAGCTGCCTTGAGCTGCCCCTCCCTCCACCTTAAGCACAATCAGTCGCTGGCCAGCAGAGCTGAAGCTTGGAGCCAGGGGGGGACATGCAACAGCAGGGGACAGATTTAGCATCTGGTCCCAGAAGCCTCTGCTGTGAGCTCTAGGCTCTGTGTTTCTGTCCATCTTCCCATACTTCTTTCCCTTAATCCTCTCTCCTTTATCCATCCATCCATCCGTACGGACATACATACACACGCCCATACACCCATCTACCCATCCACTCACCCACCAACCCACCCATCCATTCAGCAGTCTTGCTAACAGAGAAATGAAACAGTCTTGGCATTGTGATGTCAGAGTCAAATCCCAGCAGAAATGATGGGCAGAGCCTCCTCCCTATTCGCCTCTCCCTCCTCCTCCCCCTCCCTTTCCTCCTCTCTTCTTTCCCTCTTCTCTCCTTCCTTCCATCTTCCATCATCAGTATCATTGTCAGTCACAGCTCTTGCCTCAGCTGGTGTTTGGCACCACCCTCAGCCACCCTGGTGGCAGTTCCTCGCTCATTTTGTAGATTAAACAGCTGCAGGTCTAGAGGTGTGCAGTGGTCCAGGGTGGTGTTTTTTCATACAGGTTGGGCATCCCTAATCAATTCGGCATCCAGAGTGCGCCAAAACCCAAAGCGTTTTTGAGCACCAACATGAGGCTCAAGTGGAAAATTTCCCTCCTGAGCTCACCTGACAAACTCGATAGTTAAAGACAGGATCACTGAAAGTACGATGTGAAATTACCTTCAGGCTCTGTGGATGCACTGAATACGAAACAGAAATGAATTTTGTGTTCAAACTTGGGTCCCATCCCCAAGATACCTCATTATGTGCATGCAAATATTCTCAAATGTTAATTTACATTAAAAAACTCAAACGCAAAACACGTCTGGTCGCAAGCATTTGGGACAAGAGATCTCCGGCTGTACCTGCTCCTGAGTCAGATGGGGGGTATGGCGTGTGGCTGGGGGTGTGCTTGAGTGGAATGAATGAACAGTGGTTTTTTGGTTTGTTTTTTAAGAGGGGGATGAGGGTAGCACTGGGATGTAAACTCAGGGTCTTGAGCTCTTGCTTAGCTTTGTTCACACTAGGCTGGTGCTGTACCCACACCTCCAGTCCCAGCATTTTGCTAGTTGATTGGTGATAAGTCTCATGGACTTTCCTGCCCATACTGGCTTCACCCTGTCATCCTCAGATCTCAGCCTTCTAAGGAGGTTGGATCGCAGGTCTGAGCCCACCGGTGCCCTGCTTCAGAGGTGTTCTCAGCTGGGGAATAGCCTGGGCAAAGGCTTGGAGGCTGGGAAGGGGCTGGCTGATCGATGGAAGTGTGTGGGGAGAATAGGGTGAGCCTGGCAGAGGAGAGGTGAGCCTGGCAGAGGAGGGGTGAGCCTTATAAGAGGCCTTGAGTGACGGGCTGGGTTTGGTTGAAGGAGGAAGAAGCTGCCGAAACCTTGTACAAAGCAGAAAAAGTTTAGGATAGTTGAGGCTGGCCTAGGCCGGGATCCAGGGCAGGAAGGACAGGCGGGAAGGAGGCTGGTGGGGGCGCACAGGTCTCTGTAAAGCGGATCCAGCTGCAGCCTCCTCCTCAGCCAGCTGCTCCGGCAGAACAGAGGCTGAGACGGCCAGGACAGGCGGTGAGGCAGAAGGAGCATGTCAGGGTGGGTGGCTGCTCCCCAGAACCCACATCACTCCTGGACACCGGGGGAAGGTTCCTTGCCAGGGCCTGGCTCTCACTTACACGGAGCCCAAACTACCCACCCTGCACCCAGGAGCCATCCCAGAGTGCAGAAGGCCAAAGCTGGGCATGTGGGCAATTGACTGAGGCCCAGGAAAGTCATGCACGGCTGGAACCTGGAGCCTCCAAAATGCTCCAAGGGACATAGACCTGTAGCTGTCTTATCTGTCTCTTTGAAAGTGTAGGAACCATGGGCATTAAAAAATTTTGCTCATCACTTGAGGCCTCAGTTTACTATGCTGTGAAGTAGACACAACAGTAATAACAAACCAGACCATTGTTTAGTCTTTTTTTTTTTGGTCAGTTGTGGGTCTTCAGCTCTGGGCCTGGGCCTCGTCCCGAGCTCCTCAGCTTCAGGCTAGCTCTCTACCACTTTGTGTGCCACAGCATCACTTCCAGTTTTCTGGTGGCTGGTTTTGAACTACGATCCTCAGATCTCAGCCCCGTGAGTAGCTAGGATTACAGGTGGGAGGCACGATTCCCTGGCGTGGGTGCCAGTAGCTCATGCTTGTAATCTTAGCTACTCAGGAGATTGAGACCTGATGATCACGGTTCAAAGCTAGCCTGGGCAGGAAAGTCAATGAGACTCTTGTCACCAGTGAACCATTAGAAAACAGAAGTGCAGCTGTGGCTCAAAGTGGTAGAGCACTAGCCATGAGCAAAAAAGCTTAGGGCCAGCACCTAGGCTCCAAGTTCAAGCCAGACATGGTGGTACTCTTCTGTAATCCCAGCCTTCCAGAGGCTGAGGCAGGATGGGGAGTTCAAGTCTAGCCTGGGCTACACACTATTGACAATATTAGTTTCTTTTATTTACAAGTACCTAGCGGCAGAATGCTAAGATATGACAGGCATCCTGTTTTAGACAGCTACTGAGTGAGTGGATGAGTGAGTCAATTAATGAGTGAGTGAATGAATGAGTGCGTGTTGAGTTATGGAGTGAGTGGATGAGTGAGTAGATGGATGAGTGAATACATGAATGAGTAGATGAGCGAATGAGGGAGTGAAAGAATGAATAAATGAGTGAATGGAATGAGTGGGTGAATGAAGGTGAATGAATGAATGGATAAATCAGTGAATGAATGAGCGACTAGATGAGCTGGCGAATGAGTTGGTGGGTGAATGAGAGTGGATGATTTCGTGAGTGACTGAGTAGATGGGTGGCGTGGACATGTGAGTGAGCGGGAGAGTGAGTGTGTGTGTGAGAAGGAGTTAGTTCCGCCATTCTTGGACTCCTCGTTTCACAGACAGTACACACTGAATCCTCACCTGGTGAGGAAACGGCCCGGGACTGGGCATAGTCACAGCTCCTGGACCAGTGCTAGGAACCCAGCTCCTGTGACACTGTTGCTGACTGCTACGAAGCTATACCCACTGGGACCCATCCCAGGGCATGCATGGCACAGGGCACATGTGGACACTGGCACGACCTATCTTCTCCCCACTCCCCTCCCGGGACTTCATTTCTCCCATCTGGAAACCTCCAGGGCTGGGCTTGACCGCTGCTTGCCCGTAGATTCTCACACAGGGGGGATCTGCCCACAGCTGACAACTCGAAGGCCAGCTGTCTTGACCAATCCATCAGGACCAACCCAGCTCCGAGGGAGAGGCCTGCCTGGCCCCAGCCCCTGCTATGGTCCAAGGCCCTGAGTTGGCCTTTGGGAGATTTGCCTAGGTGACATGGTGGCACCAGTGGTCTCGGGTGGGGACTCCTTTGTCGACCCCCCAGAGGCAGCTGTCCCAAGGTGTGAGACCCCAGCCACACGTGGTGGGCCCGGCTGCTGCGCTGTCTGCTGCATGTGCAGAGAAACAAACACAGCTGTGTTTATTCCAGAAATTTCACATCCTGATAATCTGCTCAGAGTTCTGCCTCCCGGCTAGGATCGGCTAGGATCGCAGGGGAGCCATATCGAAGTGCTTGGGATTTGGGATCCATTTTAATTCTCTGTGACAGCCGTGTTGCTGGCAGATCTCAGCCAGCAGGGTAGACCTCAGCCGGCGGGCACCAGACAGCTTCAGAACACTCATTCCTGGGGACAGTGGGCCTTCTCAGCTGAGATTCTCAGAGGACATAACCTTTGATCCAGTTGGGAGACTTGAGCCTGATATCCCCCACCACAGCCATACTGGACCCAGGGACTCACAGACCTGTGTTAAGATCTGGAGCTCATTCTGTTATTTCTGTAGACCACTTCCCTACCCCACCTAATTGCAGTGGAGATAATGGCCTACCCTTCTCTGAGCCCCAAGGCTCTGTGTGATCTGACGGCTAATCTCTAGATTTCGCCCACCACAGGACCTTTGCACTGGCTGGTCTTTGCAATATCAAGGCTGTCTTCTTGCCAACTACGTAACTGGCACCCACTCTCCACATTTTTAGGGAGCCTGAGATAGCTCCATGAGCAGAACTTGTGCAGCACTTGTCACAGCCATACTTTAAAAATAGTCATTTCTGTGAACAGCTTCTTCTCTCTCCCACCATACCACAAACTCCCCAAAGACAGGAGCTGTGGTTGAATGGCTTAGTCACTAGATTTCCCCAGGTCTGGCAGAGACCTGGGCCATCATAGGTGCTTCCTCACTATGGCCTGGTTGGATGAATGGGCGTAGGCAGAGTTCCCGGCTCAGTGTGAGGAGAGCCCTCTCCTGTTGGTCCTTCTGTGTGACAGTTGGCAGAGTGCTGTGACACCCGTCACCTCGCTTTAATTGAACAGGCTGGAACTGAAGGCTGCAGGGGCTTGGCGTAGGGCCAGGCTTAGGGCAGGGGGGTGGGAGCGGAGGAGGATCAGGATCCTGGGCCTGTCCTGGGAGCCTGCTGGCTGGGGGAGGGGGGGGGCGGAAGCAGGGCCAGACCCCCTGGGGGAGCCCCCCTTGGGCTTGCTGTCCTCCTGGGTGGAGGGAAGAAGGCCCCGGTGTCTAGAGGGGCCATACAGCTCTGAAATTCAGACTCTAGGGCTTCGAGCTCCCTCTCCCTGACTCCCAGATGGGAGGTGTGAGTGGAGACTGTGCCGCTGAATCGCCCTTCCTATAGGGCAAGACCAAACAAGTGTCCACGGAGCCGGTGAGGCTGGGAAGAGAGCTTCAGGAGAGGAAGGGGGTGGAGGCCTCTGGGAAGGGAAGTTGAGGCTGGGAAGAGAGCTTCAGGAGAGGAAGGGGGATGGAGGCCTCTGGGAAGGGAGGTTGAGCGCGTGAGGCACACGGGAGAGGAGGTACGGGACAAGAGGGATGGGAGGGGGGGCGGATGATACGGGGGGCCCCAGGCAGCGTGAGGCGGCAGCAGTGGGGGCTTCAGGAGGTGGCCAGGATCTCACTCTTGTGCAGAAAGGGCAGCCCTCAGAGCTCACCTCGAATTCTAGCTACTTAGGAGGCAGAGCTCAAGGGGGTGGTGGTTTGAGGCCAGCCCAGTGGAAAGCGGAGTGTGGTAGTGGCTGTCGGTCGTCTCAGCCACCTGAGCAATGTAAGGAGGAGGATGGAGGTCCAGGCTGGCCGTGGACATGCGTGCAAGACCCCATCTGAAAATTAACAAAACACTAAGTGTGGGGCCTGTGGCTCCCGTTGCTGAGCGTCTGCCTGGCAAGCACACAGCTCTGAGTTCAGGAACATGCCGCTGTGATTCCAGTGAGGGAATAGGCTGGGGGAGGGGGAGCTCCAGGGACCTCGGGGGCCTGGGCTGGCCAGGGGAACCTGTCAACAGTGATCCCAGGTCTGCGATGGAGCGCGCGCGTGTGTGTGTGTGTGTGTGTGTGTGTGTGTGTGTGTGTGTGTGTGTGTGTGTGTGTGTTTCTCACCCTGGCCTGTCCCCACCTCCGCCCGCCCACCCAGGCTGCTCGGTTGGCATTTGCGGTGTGGAAGCATTTGTCTTCTGGGTTGTAACATAAATTAATAATTTACTGACAATTTGGCATTCTGGCAGCTGCCTCCGAGGCTCTGGCACGTGCTGGACTGTCCTGGGGAGGAGGAGGGGGAAGGGTAGAAGGCAGGGGAGAGCCAGCCCATCCCCCTCCCTCCCCATCCGGACTCCCAGTGACTTTGCACAAGTCTCCCCTCCCCTTTCCTGAGGACAGCGGTCCGCTGGGCTCCGCAGCCCTGCAGCTGGTCTGCGTCCTGGGGCCACAGCTGGAGCCAAATGTGGCTGTCCAGGGCCTTTACTTCTTGTGGCACCATTTCCCTGTCTGCAAAGTGTGGCTTGTAGTACTTGCTTAGTTAATGGCTCCTGCTCAGAGGGCAAAGCTCAGACACAAGCACCGCAGCAGCTCCACCTGGCCTCAGCCTCCATCTGTCCCCCTATCCAGGGTCAAGCAGTCCTACAGCTGTGGGTCCCTTGGCTCTTCGGATGCTCAGAGCTTTGGCCGCCTCTGCTCAAAGGCAGGACATTTCTGCAGAAGGATCTGGGCATCAAGGCTGCAGGCTGTGTGACTGGAGGAAGATGGCTAGCATGCCTCCTCTGAGCCACAGGGCCCATGCACGGACCCTTTCCTGAGCTCTGGGGATACGCCAGGCTGCCTCCCGAGGACCTCAGGATGAAATGAGAAGCTGCTTGAAAGGGCTCAGAGGGTGGGGCCTGGCCAAGTCTGGCTCTTTTTGCCCAGCTGTGTGGGCCCGTGGCCTCCAGGGTGGGCGCCTAGAGCTGCAAGAGCCTGGGAAAGGTGAGGGCTGTGGGGAAGGGAGTGGGTGGGGGAAGGGCGTGGGGGGCCAGAGGCCAGCAGTGCTTTCTAATTTGCGAGAAAATCTTTCCCCATCTTCATATAATTAAGAGTATTTTTAAAATTCGTTGTCGGAACAAAAATAGTCCATTTCTATATGACCTCATTTCATACTACGCCCTCAGTGTGTGTGCACGTATGCACACACAGAGAAACACATGCATATAGAAATAGAGATGTGTGCACACACAGAACATGCAAATATGCAGAAGCACACACAAATATATGAAGGCATAATCATATACAAGACATAAAGCACATATAAATACACATAGACATAACATGAAAACATACACACGAGCACATATATGCATGCACAAACACATGTAGCAACACATATGTGCAAACACAGTGATACAAAGATACAGATCCCTGTGACATCACAAATGCATACATACATACACTTACACAAGCAAATATAATGAAATATGCACATAAACACATGAACATACAAACACACACAATTCGATGTTAAAAATTGCCTTTTTGGTTCCCTCTGAGTTTTCATTTCCTGAACAGCAAGTAAATATTTTGGGGACCCCTCTTTCCATTTTCTGGTTTGCAGTTGGGCCCCCCACCCCTGACGTGACTTTGAGGAACCTTCCGGGGGTATGTGGCCCTTTTAGGGCCCAGGCCCGCTGGGTCTCTCAGCTGCTACCCCTGGGCACCCCCAATGGGTAGGAAGGCCAGTGTTGGTTGACCAACCAGCAGCTTCCTGCCCCAGGCCTGCCTTCCCCATATGGTCAATAGTGCTTGTGGAATGCAGGCTAGCGTGGACCCATTTTATAGAGGCAGAGATTGAGGGTGGGAACAGCAGGGGGACTCAAGGGGGTCTCCTGAGCCTCAGCCCCAGGCAGTCCCAACTCTCTGTGTACCACCACTCAGTCTCCCCAACCCCATTCCAACTCTACTGCCTATGCTCCCAGACCAGAATACCAAGACTAGAGAGGGCAGTGTCACACAGCAATGGATCAGGGCAAAAATGGCCCAAAACATTCTATTTACAATACGGGCGTTTGTGTTGGGAAGTGTTTGGTATTACCCTGTTGACTTGACAAAGCTGACTCGTGCGGTGAGTGTGTTTGCAGCCTTGTTGTGGCTAACTGCATTGGCGGGTGGAGTTTGTGCTGTGGGGAATGGGGGTTTTTTATCCCTGATTAACAGACAGGAAAAGTGAAGGGCTCAGTGGTAGAAGCCTTGGCTGGTGTGTGCTAGGCCCTGCTGTGAGTGGTACCACATGCCTGTAATGCCAGCACTAATGAGGCTAGAGAGGGAAGATCATGAGTTCAAGGTCATCATGGCCTATACATCCAGATCTTGTCTTGAAAAAATGTAAAAAGGACTCATACCTATAATCTTAGATTCTCAGGAGGCTGAGATCTGAGGATCCAGGTGAGCATCCAGACAAGGCTGAAAAGTCTATGAGACTCTTATCTCCAATTCACCACCAAAAAAAATGCTGGAAGTAAGAGCTGTGGCTCAAGTGATAGAGCGCCAGCCTTGAGTGAAAATGCCAAGAGACAGCACCCAGGCCTCGTCCTGACACCAAAAAAGGCCTGGTGAGAGTGGGGCATGTCTGTAATCCTAGCTTCTCAGGACGTTGAGATCAGGAGGTCTGCCTGGGCAGGAAAATCTGTGAGATGCTTTTTTTTTTTTTTGCCAGTCCTGGGCTTGAGCTCAGGGCCTGAGCACTGTCCTTGGACTTTCTCAAGGCTAGAGCTCTACCACTTGAGCTACAGGCACCACTTCTGACTTTTTGCTATGTATGTGGTACCGAGGAATCGAACCCAGGTCTTCATGCATGCTAGGCAAGCACTTTAACCACTAGGCCAAACTCCCGGCCCTCTGTGAGATTCTTATCTCCAATTAACCACCAAAACCTGGAAGTGGAGCTGTGGCTTAAGTGGTAGAGAACCAACCTTGAGTGAACAAGGTCCAGTAGTAGCACGCATGCGCGCGCGCGCACACACACACACACACACACACACACACACACACACACACGCACGCACGCACGCACGCACGCACCATAGAAAGGAAAACTGAATGAACTTCTGAGAAGTTCAGTAACTTTCCCAAGGCTGTGCAGCCCACAAATGGCAGAACAAGGATTTGAACTCACAGCCTGGTTGCTGTCCATACTTCCCACTTCAAGCTAGGGTGGTCTGTTACTGGCTGAGTCAGGCACTGATCCCAGGTCTCTAGTCTTTTGGCCTCCTGGCCTCCAAACACAGACTCACAGCCAATAGGCCCCCTCCACCCTGGGGGTTCCTGAGTGGGGAGGCCCCCCCACGTAGATCCTGCTGGAGTAGGGCAGGGGCCCTGGCGCTCAGGCCTTTCTGTGAGAAAGAGAAACATTGGGGCTGTGCCTGGCCCTGGCTGCCTGGCTTTCTGGATGCATTCCCCACCCCCTTTGGCTTCCAAGACAGCTGACAGTACCCGGCCGCCTCCAGGCTCTCCCCTGACGGCTCAGTGTCCTTACAAACCAGCCAGGGCTTCCTGGACTCGGGGTGGAGGAGAAACAGGCTCAGAGATCTGTCCACCCAGAGAGAGTGAAAAGGTTCTCTTGCTGGGGTGTTTTAGTTCTTTGAGATCATGAATTGCTTTAAGGAGCTGCCAAGCATATGAACTCCCTCCAGAAAGCTAGAGGCAGACAGACAGACAGACAGACAGACAGACACACACACACACACACACACACACACACACGCACGCACACACAACTTGTAATGCCTTTTCAGGGGACTCCCTGTCTGGCATGGGTTTATCTGGCGGCTGCTTGGCCCAGGGCAGGCTGGATGCCCTGCCCATGTTTCCTCTGAACACCCTGTCAGGGAGGAGACTGAGGCCTGAGGACGGACGGCCCACTCCCTCCTCACCTCCCTACTCAGGAGATTGTGCCCTGTGACCAGGACCCTGGGCCCAACCCCGCTCCCTCTCTGGCTGTTTACAGACCATGTCTGGAGGGGAGCCCAGGACCCCCAGTTCGTTCCTGCCCTGGGAAAGAGCTGCCTGTTACCCTGGGGCCGGTGGGCAGGGAGAGCTGCAGAGGGCCTCCCCAGCAGGGTGCCTCCTCTGCCTCAGCTCACTATCTGATATCTCATCTACACTCAGCACTTATCCCTGTCATCCCAGCTGGCTTCATGGTGTTGGAAGGGGGCTCAGGACTCTGTCCCTCAAAAGCAGAGCAACTTCACCAGTGGGGTGTGTGTGTGTGTGTGTGTGTGTACAGGGGTTAAGGGTGAGGACTGTGGTTGGTTCAAATCCTGGCCCAGCGACTTAGATGCTGTATGACTTTTAGCCAGCTACTTTCCCTCTCTGAGCTTTAGTTCCCTCTCAATACAAGGGGGTGATTGCGTAGTGCAGAGATGCTTGCAGGCGTGCTTGCTTGGTGAAGAGGTTGGAGCCAGCTGCACCATTAGAGCAGATGCTTGGCCTGCATGAGGTCCTGGGTCCCCTCCCCAGCACAGAAAGCAAACAAAACCAGCCAAAGGTTGGGTGGGGAGTGGGGAAGGAGCCACAGTGCCCGGAGGCTCTGGTGTGGCTTTGCTAAGCTGTACCTAGAAGGTTTGGTAAAGGGTTAGAGACTGAGGAGGCCTTTGGTGCCTGTGGGCAGTGGGGCCCAGGGTAGGCCCGGAAGCACACAGCCCCTCCCCTTTAGCCCATCTCCTGAGTACTTCTGGAGGCTAGGAGCACCCCCCCCCCCATCTGCAGGGCAGGGCACCGTTTAGCTGTCCTTGGTCATGGTCATCCGGGGGCTGGGGAGGCATCAGGGGCCCAGTAGGGGGGTGGGTACAGCTGAGCCCTGTGCCACTGCAGGGGGCCTGGGCAGGCCGGCCTTCTGGCCCTCTGGACTCAATGCCACACTATGGCAGGGGACATGGAGACCCCAGGCCCAGCCTGGACTGGAGTTTTCTTGCTAGAGAAGCGCCTTTCTTCCCAGGACTGCAGGGTAGTGGCTGGAGTCACCCAGCCTCAAGGAGAATGGACCTGCCAGCCTTAGAGACCAGGGCTCCGCCTGCCTTTGTCTTCCCTGGCTTTTGTTTTATTTGTTTTTAATTCAAGGTTTGCTAGTCAAGCCCTCTACCATTTGAGCCACCCCCCCCCCCATTCTTTTTGCTTTGGGGACACTGCCTTGTAGTTTCTGCCCAGGGCTATCCTGGACTGCAGTCCTCCCTTACCTCCTCTGCAGCCAGGGTGAGAGGAACACACTACCATGCCCAGCTGTTGGTTGAGATGGGATCTCACAGTTTGTCCATGCTGGCCTTGAACTAGGATCCTTTAGATGCAGTTATCAGCCATCCACTGTTGCTGGCTCTCCACCGATGTTTATACATGGCCTTATGATACTTGACGGGTGGCTAAATCCGTCCACCCGGGCCGCCTCTTGGAGGCCAGTGCGTGAAGACCTTCTCCTCTCTTCCATCCCTGGATCCTGAGCTCCTAGCACGGGGTCTGTTCCCGGCAGGTTCCCGTGTGTGTTTTGTGAATGAAGGATGAATGAATACACTGCCTGCCCCTAAAAATAACTTCCTCCGCTCTGCTAGCAGCTTTTACAACTCAGTGTGACACCCCAGCAGACCGTGGGAGTGGGAGGAAATGATCGTAGAGCGCAGCCTGTTCAGATGTGCCGGCCGAGGCTCCAGCAGCCACCCTCCTTGCCCAGGGCGGGCACCTACTACACCCACTGCCCTCCGAGACAGAGATCTGCGCTTTGAGGCCAGGTGCAGGCTTAGGGCCACGTGGCCCAGCAGCCTCTTTGGGGATGAGCTAGTGCAGGGGCTTTGTGCATTGGGATTCTGCCTCCTCTTTGTCCTGTTCCTGCTTCTCATATACACCTGGCCCTGCCTGTGTCTGTGCCTATGGCCTTCCAAAGCCAGGAGACTGCGCGGAATCTCAGTCCCCAAACCTTCACACCGTGCAGACAAACCACTCTGAGTTCTGTGCGCCTGCGCCAGCTCCACCTGTCTCCGTAGCTTCCTAACTCACCATCGCGGTGGATTACCACCAGCAACCCTTACCGAGGCGCAGGGGAGCAAAGGGGCCTCTCAGAGCCACCCCTCCAGTCACAGGCAAAGCCAGGGCTACCATCTGTGTGTGAGCTCCGTATCTCCCTATCTAGGGACTATGCTGCCCACATCAGCCCATTCATTTAACCATTCATTCAGTCACCAAGTCGCACCACATAAGCAGTGCAATGCTATCTTTGCCCTTTGCAATGGCTCCTTTGTTTCTTGCATTTAACCGTGGTTCACTGAGGGCCTACTGTGTGCTGGGGCTCAGCAGCAGGGGTTTGGGGAGGTAGGGGTTGGAACAGGTTTTAAAGAGGGAGGAGTCCTCAAGCATGGTGACGGGGTCCTGCAGGGTCTGCCATCCTGGAGTCTGGCAGGCTGAGGATTGGCTGAGCAGTGAGCAGGCTGTTCTTGGCTGTGGATGGGTCCTGTGAGGAATGGTTTGGGCGTTCAGCTTCTGATCTTCCTGCATTCCCTCAGACCTTTATTTAAGCTCCAGAGGCTGCACAGAAGGGATGCAATGGATGCCTTTCTTTCTCTTTCTTCCCTGGCAAACTCCTGTTCATCCCTCAGTGCCCTCCCTGTGTTTCTGAAAAGAGTAAAAAGGATCTGCTGCCCAGGTTCTCTAGAGGCTACTTGCTTTCCTGTGTGTGAAGGTCATACCTACCAGGCTGGGGGCCTGCTAGTGTCCAGGAAGGCGAGTCAGAGGCAGGCAGCTGGGCAGAGCTGCCCTGCCCGGCAGTCCCAGAGCAGTGGAGAAATGAGGGGGCCTGCACACTCATACGCATGCATGTGTGCATACACACACATGCCTGCCCTGCCTGGACACGGCTCTGTCTCTGATTTGCTGAGTGATTCATAACCTGACGTTGCAGAATGTCCTGCTGGGCTGGGAAGGGCTGCCTGGGGTTTGCGGTTTTGAACACTGAGACGAATTCCCTCGCCAGCTCAGGGTAGGATAACTTACTTGTTGAGAGAGACATTTTCACAAAATAAATCCTTGGAGAAGCCAGGCGCTGAGGCCAGCAGCCCGGCCAGGGATTATTTAAACACACCCTGTTTTTGAAGCTTCAGGCCCAAATGACTTCCCCCAGCCTTAGGGTCTTTCCTGTACTCAGTTTGCGGTCCCCAATGACCCAGAGATCTTTTTTCCATGGTACCTGGGAGACCCGGCCCTCTCCTGCTGGGTCATGTCATATTCTTATTTGGGGAGTGAATGTTAGGCTCCATCTGACCTGTTTTTTTTCTCCTTCAAGTAAGGCTACTGTTCACATATCCGGTGGGATGGTTCCTCCTTCTATGAGATCCCCTGCCAAGGGGGCTCAACTCATCCACCATGGCCACTGCACCCTAAAGTCCTTAGCATGTCAGGCTTAAGGCCCCATGCTCGCTCCCATTGCCTTAGTGGGCACAGCCTCAGAGTGAGCAGCTGTACTCTTGCTCTTGGCTCTCTTGGGTTGTGACTAGAAGCAAGCTCCAGCCAAGTCTGAGTGTTACCTGGGGGTCATGGTACCCCCCCCCCACCGCCCCCTGGCTAGCTAGTGCCTCCCCCTGCTCCCCTGAGCTCTGCCGTCCTTCCTGCAGCCCTCCTCAGGCTGTCCTGTCTAGTCTTCACAGCAGCTCTGCTCCCTGCAGGGTAGGTAGCCTTGAAATGAGACCTTCACTCTGAGCCTCATGTTTTCATTTGTGAAGTGGGATATAGTATTCCCTCTCCACCACCCCTCTGATCCTGGGGCTTGAACTCAGGGCCTGGGTGCTATCCCTGAGCTTCTTTTGCTCAAGGCTACCTTCTACCTACTGCTACTCGGTGCCCAGGCCCTCCTGTACTAGTAGAGCCCCCCCACTTCTCTGATCCCACTTGTACAGCTGAAGCAGGCAGCCCCAGCCTTGGAGCTACCCGTCCTCAAGCCACCAGAATGCCAGCTCTGGGACCTGTCTCCCTCACCCCTCCACTTCACATTCTCCTCCTGAGTTATTACCTCAAGCCTCGCCTCCCTGGAGCCACTGTAGCGCTGCGGCCTTCCCTCCCCTCCAACCTGGCTGCCCTCCCCCAGCCTGAGTCCCACCCCCAGTCTCCCTCTTATCTAAATTCCCAGCCCTTCTGTCTCCCCTCCAGAGATAAGGGTCTTGCAAACCCCTGCTGTTCATGGTAGGACTGGCTGCTGAGCACTGGGGACAGGCCCCTCTAGGCACATAGTAGGTGCTTGGCCTCTTACTGAGTGGTGGACAGCTGGCCCATAGGCTCTGTCTCCTGAAAGACTGGACTGTGATGATGGAGGGATAGGAAAGCTCAGGTGGAGAACAGATATGCCTTCCCCTCCACAGCCTGGGTTCTCGCCAGCAGGCTATCTGTCAACCTGCTGCATGTATGCCTGTCTGCCTGCCTGCATGCATGCAGATATGCCATGTCCCTTTGGGGACATCTGGCTAATGTAGGACTAGGAGACAAGCAACTGTGTTCAGGGTAGGGGTAGCATAAAGAAATGTGTGAGCTGGGTGTAGTGGCTCACACCTGTAATCCTAGCTACTCAGGAGGCTGAGATCTGAGGATCGAGGTTCAAAGCCAGCATGGGCTCAAAAGACTGTGAGACTTTTAACTCCAATTAATCATTAGAAAAGGGGAAGTGGGGCTGTAGCTCCGTGGTTAGGGTGGTAGCCTTGAGCTGAAGAGTCTAGGGACAGTGCCCAAGCACAGAGTTCAAACCCCATGACCCACAAAAAAAAAAAGAAAGAAAAGAAAAGAAAAAAGAAATATGTGAATGAGCTAGGCTCTAGTGGCTCAAGCCTATCATCCTACCAATTGAGGAGGCTGAGATCGGAGGATCAGAGTTCAAAGCCAGCCCAGACAGAAAAAGCCCAAGAGACTCCGATCTTCAATTAACCACCCTAAAGCCAAAAGTGGAGTTGGGGCTCAAGTACTAGCTTTGAGTAAAAAAGCTCAGGAACAGTGCCTAGTCCCTGAGTTTAAGCTCCAGGACTGGCTTCAAAAAAGCAGAATGCTTGCCTAGCTAGCATGCATGAAGCCCTGGGTTCAATTCCTCAGTACCACGTGCACAGAAAAAGCTGGAAGTGGTGCTGTGGGCTCAAGTGGTAGAGTGCTAGCCTTGAGCAAAAGAAGCTCAGGGACAGTGCTGAATTCAAGCCCTGGGACTGGTGAAAGAAAAGAAAAGAAAAAAGAAAAGAAGCAAGCCACCAAAAAGCCTGAGTGAGAATGACAGCAGAAGGGAGTGAGCTCCGCCCAGGGCTCCCAGCCCTCCCCACCCCACCTGCATCAGTCTGCCAGGCTCCAGGGCTTTAATCCCTGCTCTCTGGGCAGGGGGTTCAGCCCTCAGGTATGCGCAGGGTTCCTGTCCACTCTTCCTCTGACACCACTCTTATCCCACCCCTGTTCACCCTGTCACCACCCAGTCCCATGCACGGCTGGGGCTGCATTTGCTAGCAATGGCCAGGGCTGGCGACTCCCTCCTCCCATATACCACAGGCTGACTCCCCCCTCCCCCCCCCCGCCCCCAGCCTCCCTCTGCTACCTTCTACCTTGTGTGGCCAGTGGGGGCACAGTGCCTCTCGGAGACTCAGTTTCTCCCACAGCTTCTTGGTGAGAAAGGCCTTCTAGAAATCCTATCATGACTGAATACCTACTCTATGCCCGCGCTGTGCTGGGTATAATGTGGCCCCCCAGGGAGGCAGGGAAGGAAGAGGAGGTGGCCTGAAGGATGAGAGGGAGCTGCCTTGATTCAAAGGGAGAGGAGGGTTCCCCAGGCAGGGCTAGGGGCTGAGGGAAAGGCCCAGCGGGAGCAGGCATTCCTGGTGAGTCATTCCAAGGGTCTGCAGCTAGGCCGGGACTGAGGCACAGGGGCAGAGGCCTTTAGGCTGAGGCCCGGCCTGGGTGTCTTTGTACTCTGGCCACAGGCAGCTGGCCCTGGGCTTTCTGCAAGGCGCTGAGGTGGTGAACTTGACCCTCTGTGATGAACTACCACTCACAGAGGGAGACTAGAGTGGCCAGAAAGGTACTTACTCCTCTCTCTAAGCCCGTCCTGCCTGGAGAGAGGTGAGGAGCTGGGACCCAACCAGGATGTATGTGGGGCTCATGGCCACGTGACCTGACCTGTGTAACCTTGGGGTAACTCCCTCCACTCCCTGACCCTGATTGCTTTGCTTCTGGAGGGCTGTAGACTCACTCTGCCTCTCCACAGCTAGACCATAACTCGAGACAGATGGACAGAGCCCCTCAGTCCACGCCTCTCACATTTGTACAAGGGGAAACCGAGGCCCAGGGAGGGGAATGGACTGGCCCGGGATCCCACAGCAAGGTAGAGAGGCAAGACTGGGATTGAAATAGGTTTCTTAGTTGCTTGGAACCAGAATCCTAAGTGGATGTGGGGTAAGGGCACCCTCAGGCTGTGGCCTAAACAGACTGGGTCTCCCCCACAAACAGGGTCAGTTAATCATGGCTGAAAAGCCTGAAGCCTTCCTCTAGGCCAAAATACTCAGTGCTTTCACCCAGTTAGGTCTCACCATCCTTGACCTTGGCTTAGGTAGGGAAGTCTTCTGCCCAAGGCCAGACTCCAGTCATCAGGGACTTCTGCCCCTGGAGAACAGACAGGCCCATGTTGGGGCTCAGCCATTTAGGTGACCAGGGGCTACCTGTTCAATACCTGCAATGACTGGCTCACTTCCTTCGGGTTGGGGGCAGCAAGAGATTGAAACCTGTGATGCTTGTGTGTGTGTGTGTGTGTGTGTCTGTGTCTGTGTGCGCATGCACATGTGTGCATACACACACACACATCTGTGGGGGGGTGGGCACAGTCAGGCTGCAGGAGGGAGAGGACAGTGGGCTGGGTCCACCCCCTCCTGTGTAAATTTGGGCTCACCTTCTCACCTCTCCGTGCCTTATGATATCATTTGGCCCATGAAGACAGTAGTACCCACCTGGCAGGTTGTGCAAAGCCAGTGGAAAAACCACATGTAAACAGCCCCACAGAACAGCGCAGTGGTTGAAGACCAAAATTTCCTAATTCAAATCCTGACTCGCCACTTAAGCAAATTATTTAATCCTCTTGACTCCGCACTGGCCATCTGCAAAGCTGAGTAAGTCATCTTATCTGCCTTACCAGGTTACTAACATGTTTCCACACACAAAGCTGTTCACGGCTGGTGCCCAGGAAGTGTTCTGACCTTCCCACTTCAACTTCTTCCCTTCTCACCTTGGCTGTCAGGAAGCTCAAATATTGTTTCTTGATTAGGTTCAGGGGAGAATTCTTTTCTTCCCTTACCTCAAAGGGGCTGTCTGCGCACTCTTTTTTGCATAAATTTGGTTAGTATTTCCTGATTTTACATTTACATTAAGAGTTTCCTTTAATTCTCTGTGAAAGTAGAAGAAACTCAATGAATACCAACAGAGTAGGCTGCCTGCATCGTGGGACCTCTTGTCTGAAAGCTCAGTGCTGGCAATCTTTCCTGTTCGTTTGTTGGTGCCTTGTGGCTTTGCTGGGTGCCAGCTGGTGTCCTGAAGTTGGAGGCTGGGGTGTGCATTTTCTCTCTGCACCTCCTTTCCCCAACACTCACACTGCTGAGCAGGACAGGGCCCCCTGGGATCCCAGGATCCCAACAGAAACCCAGAGAGAACAGAAGGGTTCAAGGTGATCAGTTCTGTGGGTGATAACAGTGCTTCTTGGTTGTGTGTGTATGTGTGTGTGTGGGGGGGGGTGTGTATGAGAGAGATGAGAGAGACAGAGACAGAGACAGAGACAGAGAGACAGACAGAGAGACAGAGAGAGACAGAGACAGACAGACAGACAGACAGACAGAGACAGAGACAGAGAGGTATCAGCTTCCACCTCCAAGAGTTGTCTGCCCTGGTCTCTATAAACAGACGGGCTTCAAAAAATTGAAGCCAGGCCAGGCAGGAATGTCCATGAAACTTTTTTCTTCATGGAGCTTAAACTTGACCCGGGCACTGTCCTTGAGCTCTTCAGCTCAAGGCTACCTCCCTACCCTTGAGCCAAACCCTACTTTCCGTTTTCTAGAGGTTAATTGGAGATAAGAGTCGCAGGTCCTTTTGTGCCAGGCTGGCTTTGAACCTTGATTCTCAGATCTCCGCCTCCTGAGTAGCTAGGATTACAGGTGTGAGTCACAGGCACGGCTTCATGAAACTCTTATTTCCAATTAACTGCCAAAAAGCTGAAGCAGAGCAGTGGCTTAAGTGGTAGAGTGCCAGACTTATGTAGAAAAATTAGTCCTGAGTTCAAGCCCCATTACTGTCAGACACACACATACACACACACACACAGAGAGAGAGAGAGAGAGAGAGAGAGAGAGAGAGAGAGAGAGAGAGAGAGAGAGAGAAGAGAAGAAAAGGAAAGGAAGGGAAGGAGAAGGGAAGATATGAGGCCCGGGGCGTAGGGAAGGCCACCCTTTCTCCTGTCACCACTCATGCATTCATTCATGAATCCATTCATTCATTTACTCAGTGGCGCACCCATTCATTCACCCACTCATACATGCACACATTCAGGGAGAACCTCTCTTAGGTCCCACACCCTGCTGAGGCACAGAGGAAGAGGGCAGTATGGACAAATGAGCTGGTCCATGCCCAGAAAGCCAAGAGTACCCAGTGGGTTGCGTGGACTCCTGCAATACTGCCCGGAGGACAGACAGTTTGACAGAGGCTTTTCCCCTCAAAGGTTGGATTTATTCATAAAAATTTGTTTTGTGGAGGGCTCACTGTACACCCAGAGCTGTACAAAGCCCTTACCCAACACTGCCTCGTGGCTGATGCCCACCCCCGCCCCAGACTGGCAGGTGGCTTTATCTTTATGGAGCTCAGGAGGAAATGGAACAGAGCATGCTGCAACCACCCAAGGTCACACAGCTCATGGGTGTCAGGAATGGAATTCAAAACCCAGGATCCTTCTGAGTAGTGCTCAGAACAGTTCCATCAAGGGAGCTTGAAAAGAAAGACCAAGGCCGTTTAGATCTGGGCTGGGCGGTGCTGTGGCTGGGACCCCCTACGTCTGTGCCATCCTGGATTTGTTCTCACTTCTTCCTGGGTAGAGTCACCAGGCCTGACCTCAGGCGTGCTGTGTTCCAGTTCATCTCGGGGTGGGACACACAGCCAGAAAGTCCCCAGCCCTGCTCCTTCGCTCTTGCTCGTTACTCATGGGGAGACTCTGCTTTCTGCCATCTCTGACGGCCCTGAATTTCCCTCTCCACTGGGAAGGAAGAGCTCAGCCTCAGAGCTGCTACAAATCTTCCTTTCCTGGTGTCTGGTGTCCTTCATGCACTCTGTAAGTATGAGTGTGAGTGTGTGTGTGTGTGTATGTGCATGCACACATGCATGCTATTCCTGAGGCTTGAACTGAGGGGCTGGACACTGTCCCTGAGCTTTTTCATTCAAGGCTGGCACTCTACCACCTGAGCCACAGCTCCCCTTGTGGCATTTTGCTGACCAGTTGGAGGTCAGACTCTCAAGGACTTTCCCTCCCGGGCTGACTTTGAACTACAAATCCTCAGATCTCGTGAGCCACCATCACCCAGACTTCATGCACTTTGGCTTCACAGAACACAAATGCAACCTTTCTCTGAGCACTTAACAAAAATCACTGTGCGTCATCCTCATGAGGACGTTAGCTGACCGCATTCCTGGGCATCCTGCAGGTGTGCGAGCAGAGGCACAGAGACATGTGGCCACTTACTGAAGGTCACTCAGCTATTGAGTGTCTGAGCGTGGACCCGAAATCCAGGCTGCAGGACCATGCTTTCAGCCAGCTCCCCAAACTGCCTCAGATTGTAGGGATGGCGATGAACTACTTCTGGGTGTGGTGCTAGCCTGATTTTCCCTTTACCTGATGGATTTATTTCAGTAAAAATAGACAAGTCAGCCTAAAAGTCAGTGGAGCTCAAATGATGACATAGATTTGACTGCAGGCCTAGCAGTAGCTCCGGAAGGAACGCTGGTCAGTCTAAGCCCTCCATTTATTTATTTATTTATTTTTGCCAACACTGTCCTTGGACTTTCTCAAGGCTAGCACTCTACCACTTGAGCCTCAGCACCACTTCCGGCTTTTTTCTATGTATGTGGTACCGAGGAATCGAACCCGGATACTTTGTGTATGCTAGGCAAGCACTCTACCACTAGGCCACACTCCCGGCCCCTAAGCCCTCCATTTAATTGTACTCAGAGGGTCACACAACCAGAACCCATGGGCCACCAGGACATGTGGGAGCCCTCACCTGCCTCACTCCTATGCTGTTTGCTTCCTGAACTTGGGGCTGACCTGGGCTCCTTCCAGGAGCATGGAGGCGGCCACTGGCGCAGGAGAGTCTGGTACCCAGTGCCACACCTAACAGCCTCTCTGTTTTTCTCTGATCCTGGCACAGGGAAGCATTAGGCCTCATCCAGCATCAGGGCCACTACTGAGCTGACTCCTCTCCTGCATCTCCTCCTTGTTTCCACACTCGAGCCAGGAGCTCTGTCCTCAGCCTGTGGTCACTGCCCTTCCAGAAGCTTCCGTGGTCTTAGGCCTAGTTCTTTCTCATGCCCACCTTGTGGCCTTGGTCAGGATGCCTGGCCCTGGGCAGATCCACCCACACGGACCCCTGAGGATGCCTGTGGCAGGGGAGCCCACACAGGGCAAGGCAGGTAATGTCGCTGCCCCATCCTCTCTGAGGCACTGCCCGGTTTGGCCACCCCTTTGTCACGGGGCCCCTGCTCATTGGTGAGGCCTAGGATGTGGAGAATGAGTTAGGGTTGCTGACTCTTCATAGAGATGAAGGACCCCACACAGAGGGCCGGCTGCTGTCAGCAACACCAGAGTGGGGAATTTGGCCCAAGGCCCAAGGCCCCCAGCATGGACCCTGGCTGCTCACTGCTTCCCAGTGTGAGTGGCTGGCTCATTTTTCTCCTAGCCTCAGTTTCCTCATCTGTCAAGTGAAACCTACCCTGAGGCTGAGTGAGATGAGTGGTCTTTTAAACTGTTCAGTGTACTCTACAGATGTTATTTCCCTCCTTTTTATTTTTAATTAATTTATTTTCCAATCCTAGGGCTTGAACTCAAAGCCTGAGCACTGTCCTTGGGCCTCTTCCTTAAGGCCAGTGTTCTACCAGTTGAGCCATAGCACCATTTCCAGCTTTTTCTATGTATGTGGTACTAAGGAATCAAACCCAGGGCTTCATGCATGCTAGGCAAGCACTCTACCACTAGGCCACACTCCCGGCCCAATTCATTCATTCTTTATTTATTTTTGTCGGTTGTGGGGCTTGAACTCAGGGCCTGGATGCTCTCCCCAGGCTTTTCTGCTCTACAACCTTGAGCCTCAGCTCTATTTCCTGTTTCCTGGCAGTTAATTGGAGATAAGTGTCTCATGGACTTTCCTGCTAGATTGGCTTCTAACTGCCTTAGATGTCAGCCTCCTGCGCAGCTAGGATTACAGGTGCGAGCCACCAATGCCCAGCGTTCTCATTTATGTATTTATTTAGTAACTTCCTTGTTACTTAATTCTCCTGATCTCTGCCTTCAGAGAAGCGCAGCCCCAGAGACGTGTTTTGGGGTTGTTGGATTTCTTTGCCCTGTTTATTTTTGAGGTGCTGTTGATTCCTTCCCCGGTATGTATATGCCTAGACTCCGATCCTCCTATTTCGTTCTTCCTGTTGTAGTTGGAATGACCGGGGACTGGCTTCATCTCCAGCTTCTGCTGTTGAGATGGAATCTCATGGACTTTTCTACCTTGGCGGATCTGGAACCTTGCACATCTCCATCTCTGCTTCTCACCTAGCTGGGATGATTAGCATGTGCCACCACTCCCAGCTATGGGTTGTGAAGGAATCTCATGAACTTTTTTTTTTTGCTAGTCCTGAGGCATGAACTCAGAGCCTGAGCTCTGTTCTTTGGCTTTTCCCTCAAAGCTAACACTCTGCCACTTGAGCCACAGGCACCATCTCTGTTTTGTTTTGTTTTGTTTTCTATGTATGTGGTACTGAAGAATCAAACCCCGGCCTTCGTGCATGCTAGGCAAGCACTCTACCACTGGGCTAAACTCCTGGCTCTCTCATGAACTTTTCTGCCTTTACTTGGCTTAGAACCATAGTCCCCCTGTTCCCAGCCTTCCATGAAGCTAGGGTGACAGACATAAGCCATTAGCAGCAGATGTTATTTGTGACATGTATGCCTTGAGGACATAGAAAAATCACTGCACGGCACTCTTTGAAATAACCCTGTGAGCTGGGTGTGGTAATACCCAACTGTAAGCCCAGCACTCAGGAGGCTAAGATAAGGTCACTGAGTGTTGCAGCCAGACTAGTTTCCATATTATAAGTAAGGCTCTGAGAAGGGCCTGGTGAGGCTGCATCTGGGTTAGGTTATTTCTCATTCATTTCTCCATCCATCACTCAATCGTGGGTAAAGTATCATAATGTGGAATAAAGAGTGTGAGCCCGGGCATCAGAACTAGGCTCCCCACTTCCTGGCTGGGTGATTGCCTCTCTCAACTTCAGGCTCTTTGTCCATACTACAGGAATGCCTTACCAGGTTGTGGTGTGGGTCAAATGAGTCAGTGCCTGAGCAGTGCTTGGCACACTTCCTGGCTCATGGTAGACACTTGACAAATGATGGCCATTCTTGTTGTCACATAATGACTATGTACAGGCCTCCGCTGGGCTCTCCTGGCCCAGTCAAGTGGTCCTGGCAAACATGCAATTGAGACTCTCCCATGGTCTGGCAGAGGAGCCCAGGCCCCTTTCCGGCCTGGGTGGCCAGGGAAGGCTTCCCAGAGCCGCATCAAGAAGACGCCAGAGCACCCCAGGCAGAGGACTGGGCCGAGACTGTGAGTCCTGGGCGGGGCCGCCCGGGGCTACGCTCAGACTGTGTGTGGGAGAGGCAGGAGGCCGGAGGCAGGAGATGGGGCTGTTGAGCAGACACCCCCCCTCACACCCCCAGGGGACAGTTTGTTGGGGCTCTTGACAAGGTTAAGGATCTTCCTGGAACATCCTCTCCCTTCCTCTCAATAACCTGGTACGGATCCATCATCCCACTATTTATCTAAACCCTTGCTGGACCCATTTATATCCTCCGCCTCTCCAGCCTTTCGGCGGCATAACAAGCTCCAGATGTGAGGAACGGGGGGCCTTCCCCAAATCTCCACCTCCGGTGCAGGAATGGGGATGAGGAAAGACTCAGAGACTGTTCCCGACCTGGCTCCCAGGACATCGGCCCAAGACATTAGCACCAAGTTGGCGCTGCGCCCCTGGGCTGTCCATGCTCCACAATCCTGGGTCTGAGACTGGTGTGCCCAGGGTTTCAGAAGCTCCTAAGGGGTCTCCAGAGATGTGAGACCCCTTGTGCCACTCCAAGAGAGAGACTGGTGGTGACTCGAACGCACCTCACCCAGATAACAGGAAGATACCAGGAATGTTCCCCAAACCAAAGCAGAGTCAAGACCCAAAGGGGACTCAGGCCTTTTGCCCTGTGCTTCCCAGTTGGCAATTTTGTTTGGTTTTTATGTCAGGACTCGTATCAGTACTTTTGTATTGGTACTTTTGTACCAGAGCTTGAACTCAGGGCCTCACGCTCTCCACTAGCTTTTTAACTCAGGGCTTGCACTCTACTACTTTTCTGACCTCTTGCTGAACTTGGATCCACAATCCTCCCATCTCAGCCTCCTGAATAGCTAGGATTACAGGTGTGAGCCACCTCTGCCCTGCCCAGTTGGCAGTCTTAGTTGAGACTGTCACAGCACTTCTGGAAAGGGCTACTAAATACACAGAAAGGCCATGTCCTTGCCTGCTGGTAGTATGTAAGCTCCAGTATCTTGGCATAAGCAGAAGGTTGGCTGTGCCCAGCCAATAGGGTGAGATTATGGGATCCTGTTCTAGCCTGGTACAGCTGTTCTCTCCTGGGCTGCCATGGAAAGGAGAATTTGGGGATCAGGAGAATTTGAGAGGCAGACAGAGGCAGTTTTGTGCTAGGATACAGAACTACTGAGGGAATTTGGAGACCTCAGCTGGGGCTGCTTCCAGGAACCCTGCTCCTGTTTGCTGAGTGCAGGGTGGAGGAGAGGAGTCTGCAGGGGAGAGGAGCAATTGAAAGGCCAGGTGAGGCACTGGAGCCCAGGGGCAGCTCCAGTAATATCATGGTTTGTTTGGGGGTCCGGGGAGTGTGGGCAGAGGTCTCTGCCAGGAGGCCCAGGAAAACTAAAAGGGGAATGGCCTGACTTTCTAGCATGCTTGGGTGGAAGGCCTGCTACCACTCA
Organism: Megascapheus bottae; assembly: GCF_031878675.1. Taxonomy (NCBI): domain Eukaryota; kingdom Metazoa; phylum Chordata; class Mammalia; order Rodentia; family Geomyidae; genus Megascapheus; species Megascapheus bottae. Next base: position 71,175,638 of record NC_143514.1, on the reverse strand, counting down.
GCCCTCCACAGGTGTCCTGGGAAGAAATGGGGTCAGACACAGGGAGGGACTTGTCCAAGGCCACTAACACTAGAAAACTCACCTGTTCTTTGCAATGCTTGTTTGCCTGTCCCCAATTCATTTCTTCTCAGGTTTTAAAATGATAAGAACATATTTTTAGGTAGATGGTGGGGGGGGGGGTTCATCCCTTTGGCTTCTCCTTAGTCTGGCGCTCTCGTGGCTGGCTGGAGGTGTGATGCAGGCCCATTGGTGGCAGCATGCTCCGGTCACTAAGCTTCAGGGAGGCTTCTCAGAGGAGGGCAATGTGGAGACATTGGGTTCCAATCCTTGCTCTGTCTGCGAAGGGCCAGGTCAGCTAGGACAATGAAGGCACACTGCTCAGTGTCGCTGTTTGTGTGTGAAGTGGGGCTGATTCAGTGCCCTGGGAAAGGGTATTAGAGGAACGAAACGTGTGTATCTGTGCACGCACCGTGCCTGGCCCACAGTCTCTTCTCCAGGACTATTCTGACATTGCCAGGCATGAGGAAGCGGATTTTGAGTCCCGCTCCCCCACACAAGTGTCCTGGCTCTGCCCCCCAAACTGTCACAGTTCCCCTCACCCAGTGCTCACAGTCTGGAGGTCTAGGTCTCTCCCCTGGCATAGCAATGTATCCAGAGCCACACCTACAGGGTGCAGCCACAGCCTGCCCACTGAGGTTCATGGCAGGGATTTGGGCAAAGTAGGGAAGGCGGGCCTGAAGCCCTGGAAGAAGAGGCTGGGGGCTGAGGGGATGGGCTGGCTCAGGAATTTGGGAGAAGAGTGTGCTCTCCCACAGGCCCGGGGAGCCCCTGGCGGGCCACAGGCAGGGAGTGACATGATAAAAAGGGTGTTGGGGATGGTCTGTGCAGCTGCGGTTTGGGGATGGATAGGCAGCAGGAAGCCCAGCTGGGCGGCTGGCCTGGGAAGGTCCCCTGGGAGGGGTGGTAGAGCCTCCTGCCACAGGGACCTGGGACCTGGTGAGGCACAGTGGGCTCAGAGCTCAGGGGCTTCCCCAGCCCAGTGTCCTTCACCTGGTGTGCATCTCCGTGTGGGCACCTCCGGAGGTGATGGACGGGCCATGCTGCGTGAGCAGGCCTGACTGCCTGCAGATTTATGAGGTGTGGGGGGATGCGGCGGGGGTAGTGGCGTGTGAGAGAGGCCTGCTGGGAGAGGGGAGGCCCGCAGGATGTTCTCCAGCCCACAGCCACGCTGACCCCGATTCTACCCTGGGACCCAGCCAACCTGGAGTCTTGAATCCACAGTTCCTGAAAGCCAGGCCCCAGGTAGGCCTTGCCTGTGGGCCCGGTTTCTCCTCACAGACACTCTAGAGGTAGGTAGTGTAGAACCTCACAGAGAACCTTAGAACGGACCCTCTGGAACTTGAGATGTGGGTGATCAGAAAGCAGATTTCAAACAGTATGGTTTTTAGAGTTGGAGTATGATTCCATTTGTGAGTTTCAGAGGAGTAAACAGACCTTCTGTTTAATATACTTCTATTAAGCACACCTAATGTGTAGTGAAATGTCTGAGTGCTACCTAACTGTGCTGCCTCTGGGGCGGGAGTTTTGACTTTTCAATTTAACCCCTCTGTGCGTGATAGATATGCATGGATGGGTGGATGGGTGGGTAGATTGGTAGTGTATGGATGGGTGGATAATGGTAGCTAGATGGGTGGTAAATATATGGATGAATAACCATTGGATGGGTGGCCTCTGAGTCATAGATGGATGGGTGGGGGGGTAGACAAATGAGTGGGGTGGTGGATGGATGGATGCTGGGTGGTGCATGGGTGGGAGGTGACTGGTAAATGAATGGGGAATACACGGATGGACAGATGAGTGGGTAGTCACTGGATAGGTGGATAGGTAGTGGATGGATCATGGATGAGGAACCAATAGTGGATGGATGGGGTGGTATGTGGATGATGAGTAGATGGAGATATGATGGATAGATAGGTAGCAGATGGATTGATGGACAGATGGGTGGTGTGGGGGATTTGGATGGATAGAAGGAGGATGGGTAGGTAAATGAGTGAGTTCTGTAATTGACTAATGAATATACCAGAGTTCATAATGAATATTCATTCTTCAGGGCCGTTGCATGTGCTATTTCTTCTACTTGTACCTCCCCTGTCCCCCCCCCCCCCGCCTCCCAGCTACTTCCTGGTTGCTGTTTTTTGTTTGTTTGTTTTTATTTTGCTTTGCCAGTACTGGGGCTTGAACTCAGGGCCTGGGCACTGTCCTTGAGCATTCTCAAGGCTAGAGTTCTACCACTTGAACCACAACACCACTTCCGGCTTTTTCTATGTATGTGATACTGAGGAATCTTAATGCATGTTAGGCAAGCATTCCACCACTAGGCCTGGGCCTACCACTTGCCAGACCCAGGCAGGTGACCTCCGATAGTTAAATGGTGACCTTGGGGCAGGGATGGTGACAGCCTTTGGAGGCAGCTCTGTCTTGCCTGGGTGTAGATCCTATTTGGCCTTTCCATCTCACCTCCTCCACACTCTTCCAGCCCCTGGCTGCTATTGTTACCTGCTGCAAAGCACCCTAAAAGAGCACTTAGCATCCAGCTAGTTACCCTGAGCCTCGAGAAAACCCTTGGCAACTCACGTGCCTCTATGCACCCTTTATTGTACACAGACCCCGTGTTGCAGAAAAGAAGGTAGAAGTCAGGGGTAGTGAGGCAAACAGAAGCGCTAGGCTTGGTTACTGCTGTGCTTACGGAGGCTCAGCCTACAGCCAGGGCCATACCCACCGGGGTCGGTGTGAATCCTCCTTGCTGTACTTCACTGTCCTGCCAGACCCAGGCAAGTGACCTTAAACACTTAGATGGTGGCCTTGGCAGTGATGGTGACAGCCTCAGGAGGCAGCTCGGTCTTGTGTAGATCTTATTTGGCCTTTCCATCCCACCTTCTCCACAAGCCTGTGTTAGGCAGTGCTCATTTCCCCTGATAAGCAAACTGCAGCTCAGAGAGGTGAACATTCTCAATCAAGGTCACACAGCTCCACCAAGTGGAGCCAGGAGATGCCAGCCATCCCCAGAGCCAGCGACATGGCCACAGCAGGTCTGTGGGCTACTCTGGCTGACTGCATCGGCAATACTGGACCTCAATCACCAGCCTGCACCCCTGACTAAAGCTTTTGGTGTGGTGGGGGGACTGGTGCTTTTGAAGTGTTCTCGTTCACTGTGAGCCAGCTGTGGCTGCTTCCCACGCCATCATCCAACAGTGGTAACGACGAGATGAATTGTGGAAGCAAAATCCAAGACTAGAAAGAATGCACCATCGTGTTGGCCCTGGTCCTCAAGGGGCAGAAGGATGATGAGGAGACCAGGGTTGGCGGACACTCTGTTTTGCCATCTGACTTTCTGTATTTTCTTTTTTCCAAGTTGGTGGTTGTTTGGGGTTTTGAGTTTTTGTTGTTGTTGACACTGGGCTCTGAACTCCAAGCCTTGCGCTTGCTAAGCCAGCTCCCTACTGCTCCAGTCACATACCAGGTCCAAGTTGTCCTTAAAAACCTCTTCTTGCTTTTTTTTTTTTTTTTGCCAGTCCTGGGCTTGAGCTCAGGGCCTGAGCACTGTCCTTGGACTTTCTCAAGGCTAGAGCTCTACCACTTGAGCCTCAGCACCACTTCGGGCTTTTTTCCATGTATATGGTACTAAGGAATCGAATCTGAGTCTTCATGCATACTAGGTAAGCACTCTACCAGTAGGCCAAACTCCCGGCGCTCTCTTCCTGCTTTTATATCGAAAGAACTTCACAGAGCCTCTGGACAGGAACGGAGTGGAGGTGGTAAGACCGCAGGAGTGACTTCCCCTAGTCTGAGCCCGCCAATACCTGGCTCCTGGGCAGAGCACTTGAGCATCCAAGTGTGGTTGGAATGCTGAGCCCCATCCCTCTCCCTCCCTTGAGGCTCCCTCCCCTAGATTCCCTCTCCCCTGGGGGCTCCCTCCCCCAGGCACCCCCATCCCCTGGGGGGCTCCCAAGCTATTGGGCCTTTTCCTAGCTTATTCATGTCTGCACATGCACCGATGGAGCTTCTTCCTGGAGCTAGCTCAGAGCCTGAGAGTATGCACACTACCAGGGGCTTTCAAGTCTGCCTCAGCTGGGCCCTTTTACAGCAGGGGAGACTGAGGCAGCCCAGGGTAGTGGCAGAGCCTGGTGGCTGGCTTCAGATCCCGGTGACAGGAGGGCTGTGTGTGTGTCTGCCGTGCATCTCCTTCCCCGCCGGTGCCTCGCTTAGTGTGAGAGGGGGCAGCAAGTCACCATCTGTGTTTTCCAATAAAAGAAAATGAAAATTGAAGCACATTAAAAATAGCTCAATTGGGATTCCGAGCGGGCGCTGAGGCCTGCTGTGGCAGAGACGCCCAGCCTGCCGCCTCCTCCCCTCAGCCTGGCACCCACCCTGCCGCCGCAAGTCATCCGAGGCAAGCATCTCCCGGGAGGGTGTGGGAAGGACCAAGCACCTAGGGCCATGGGGGACCCCAGCGTCGCAAGATCTGGCTGAAGGAGCCTCTCCCTAAGACGGGAGACCAATTCAGAGCCATGTACGTCTGGGCAGACTCGAGGCCACACTCTACCTCCTGAGGATAGTACTGGGCATTCCAGGGCAGGGCCAGAGGCAGAACCTTGTCAGGGACCCAAAGCCCAAGACCCCTAGCCCCCCCGGCATGGTCTCCATGCCTGGAGCAAGCTGGGAACCATTCTGGGCGCACACCCCCTGTTCACCATGGCATGTTACAGGCTGAAGGAATGGCGGGGGCTGTTTAGCTTCTGAGCCCCCCCTCACCCCAGCAAGGCTCTGTCCTGGCTGTGTAACCTCCTCCCCTCTCTGGATCCCCAGTGTCCTGGCTTAGGAGGGTGTAGAGGGCCCCCCAGGGGCTGCCTGAGCTGTGAGAGGTCCTGGCTTTAGGAAGCTGAGCTTCCCGGCAGGGCAGGGTGGGATTTCCTCTCCCTCCCCCTCACGATGACACTGGGCCCACTCGTGATCTCCCCCACTGAAATCCTTAGTTCAGCCTTACGGACCAGAGCTTGAGGTCAGGGTCTAGGCTCTATCCCTTGACTTTTGCACTCAAAGCTAGTGCTCTACCACTTGAGCTCCAGCCCCACCTGCAGCTTTTCACTGGTTAATTGGAGATAAGAATCTCAGATTTGGGGCCCGGAGTTTGGCCTAGTGGTAGAGTGCTTGCCTAGCATGCACGAAGACCCGGGTTCAATTCCTTGGTACCCCACATACATAGCAAAAAGCCGGAAGTGGTGCTGAGGCTCAAGTGGTAGCCTTGAGAAAGCCCAAGGACAGTGCTCAAGCCCTGAGCCCAAGCCCAGGACTGGCAAAAAAAAAGAATCTCAGACTTCTCTGCTCTGGCTGGCTTTAAACTGTGATCCTCAGATCTCAGCTTCCCAGTAGCCAGTTTATAGGTGTGAGCCACCAATGCCCAACTATAGAGCCTTTTTTTTTCTTATGTTAAGTGAGGTATGCAGATTGTGGAAGTTGAGACATGGGCATTTTGGTTGGTGGGGGGGGGCATATTCTGTGTCCCATAGATAAGAAAACTAGAGTCTGCCTTATCCTTGATCAGAGAGGGGCTGGCTGATGTTAATAACAGTATCCTACTTTCCCATTTATTGTGACTGTGTCATGCCATATAGAAATCTGAGCAGAAATAATAACAGCATTTTACTGAGCACTCATTATAGTGGGCCCTGGGCTCTGTGCTTTTTATGTGCCTGATCTTAGTACTTCTTGCCTAGCCAGTAGCTGCTAAAGTTTTTCTCGTTCCATGATTCACAGGGGAAAGTAGTGACTTGTCTGGGACCTTGAGGTTTAAAGTAGAGTTCAAAGCTGGAGGGCAGCTGAGCCCACCCTCCCCGTCCCCAGACACATGGAAGCATCCTGCAGGATGACCACAGCAGAATGGCTGCTTGCCTGGTGTTAGGAACCACGCTAGCTCTCTTCCTCTTCCCCAGTGGTGTGGGCTCCTCAGGCAGGAGGAGAAAGTGTGTGGAGGAGCAGAAAGTGTGTGGAGAAAGTGTGTGGAGGAGCAGAAAGTGTGTGGAGGTAGAGGACAGAGGTGTTGAAGGCCTGTGTTCCGGGGCCTGGCATGAATGGGACCAGGCCATTACTGGATAGGGAGGTGATGGCAGCGGAGGATGTATGTTCCAGTCTCAGTGTGTGTGAGGCTGAGTGCATGGCAGCACCACTGAGGGCGACCCTCAGGAGACTTGCCCTGAGGCTTTTCATCAGCAGCATGAGCCCCACTCCCCTTTGTATTCTTGGGGCACAATGTGAGTAATACCTCCGCCCTCTCACCCAGCCCTGTGAGCCCCTCCTGTAGTTCAGTGTCCCTCTCAGTCCTAGACCCCCACCCCCAAGGCCACATCCTGAGTCCTAACTACCATACTGTCACTCCTGCACCCCTGCAGGACTGGTAAGTCCTTACCAATGGCCTGGTGTCCGCTCCCTGGAGCAGGAGTGCAGGGGTGGGGAGTGGGGACCTCAGGCAGGAGGACATCCTACCCCATCAGACTCTTCCAGAGCTCCCTGTTCCTAGATCCTTTGTCAGGATCCCCCCTCCTGCCCGGAGAGCCCAGCCGCAGCCAGCAGGAGATGGGACAGATAATCTGAACTTTAAAGAAGGTGAAGTAACGCCCCCCCCCCCAACCATCTAACACTGCAGCTGCACCAGTGGTGCAGGCCTTGTGCTGAGGGCTTTGCCTTCTCCTTACTGTGGATACAGGCCTCCATTTCTCAGATGAGCTCACTGAGGCTACAGAGCTGTGTGGGGAGGGGCCAGGCCAGCCTAAGGGGACCACCAACCATACACCTAAATCCTGCCAGAGAACGGTCTATCCCAGTGGGACGCACGCCAGGCCAGCGGGGGACACGCTTGAGGCTCCCTATCCAATTTCTCAATTACAGCTGGAATTCCTGAGCTGGGCTCCCAGCGTCAGCAGGTCTGATGGGCCGCCCCGGGCTGTCGCCACCAGCACAGAATTCTTGGCAAGGAGGAGGGCTGAGCAGGGTGCGTGAGTGTGTGGGTGGGGTGTCCTAGGCCTGGCTGGGCCTGAGGTGCTGCGGCCCCCACTCCTTGGAGCACTGGCAGAGTGGCACGGGAAAAGGCTACTCATCTGACTCAGGGTTTAACACAGGTCATCTGTCTCCTGTCACACTAGACATCCATATGGCCTTCTCATCACGCTTAGCACCCCAACACAGAAGGACGCTAGGTCTAGTCTAAATACCTGGCCAGGAAAAAGTGTTATATACACTAGAGGAAAAGCTGGCACCAAGAGGGGCATCTAACCTAAACCTGAGAGGAAAAGGCAGCCCAGGAAGGCTTCTTGGAAGAAGAGGTTCTTTGGCCAAGTCTTCAAGGGTAAGGAGTTTTCCAGGCAGACCAGGTGGATGTTCTGGGATGTCTTAAGGATAAGGAGGCTGAAAGAGGGCCTCGAGAGCTGAGTTTCTTCTGGAGGCCTCATTCTTGCAGACCCTGCTACCACGTCACTGGTACTGCTGGCCAGCCATGGCAAAGGGTAGAGGCTGGGAAGCTCACAGCCAGCCAGACAAACTGGGAGGAAGTATCTTACCTGGCCATGCCCTCAGGTCAGGAAAGAAGGCATTCTACCTGTTTCCCAGGGCAGCCGGAGGTCCAGAATTCTCACCAGCCAGAATTGCCCGCCTCCTACTTAGCTGCCTACCTCTGCCTTCATGGGATGGGTCTCCAGTACCAGGGGTCAAACCCTGCCACTCTGCCATCTCACCCTCACTCAGCGGTGTGGCTGTCACCCTCTGCACCTCCCATAGTGTGGTGGGCAGAGCCCTGGATTGCAAACCAGCTGCCTTGTCTCTGCCCACTCCTGCTCCTGCCTCCAGACCAATTTTTGTTTGTTTTGTTATTTGTGCCAGTACTAGGGCTTGGGCTGAGGGCCTGGGTGCTGTCCCTTAGCTTTTTTGCTCAAGGTTGGCGCTCTAAACACTTAAGCACTTGAGCCATCTCCACTTCCTGCTTTGGGGTGATTGATGGGTAATGAGAATCCCATGGACTTTCCTGCCCAGGCTGGCTTCCAACTGTGACCCCGAGACCTCAGGCTCCTGAGTAGGTAGGATCACAGATATGAGCCACCAGCGCCTGCCTCTGCCTCTGGATCCGACTGGTGCCTGTTTCCTGCTTCTATGTTTTTCTGTTTGGGCCCAGAAGCTACCCTTCCAGAACTCTACTCTCTAGGTCAGTCCTCTCCTGAGACTGTGGATGCCCAGAAGCGCCTTTGGGATTTCCTGCTCACATCATCAATGAATCAATGTCTTCCTTCTTTGTTCACTCACTCCTCCTTACCAGTTGCTAGTGCCTCAGCTCAGCGAGCCTCAGTTTGCCGATTTGAGACACAGAGACAATCAAGTACCTTCACCACAAGTCACTGTGCTCAGGAAATGGTAGCCATGACAACAGAGATGCTAGTGGGTGGTGGTTTTGCCTCAATCCCTAAATTCTCCTCCCCACAGCTGGCTGTCCTCACTCTATACCCACCCTACTCCCCTCCCCACCCCGTCTTATTCATTCTAAGACCCTCCTTCATTTCAAGCCCTGGTCTTCAGATCCTTCCTCCTGTCATTAGCCCTTGTGTGCCCAGCCTCGCAGTGTCACCAGTTCACATCAAAAGCTCTGTGCCTGGCATTGTCCTCCCACCCCAGGACAATAACTGAAGGCAGAGAGGAGGCTGCTGGTGAAAAGGATGGTGGGAAATGACTGAGCAGCATCCCCAAGAACCATGGGCGCTTAAGAGGAGGCAGCGCTGAGATGGAGTCCTGGGCTGTCTCATCCTTGTACCCACATTGCCTCCAGCCCCAGTGGGGGCCTGGAGGGGAGCAGCTACTCTGAAAAAGAGGCAATTTGAAGCCATCTGGCCTAGATGGACTCTCTGCTCTATTAGATAGCCTGGGGCAGACCTCTGTACCCCTTTTATTCCTAGGCTGCAATGTCCTTATCTAAAGAGTGGATCATTCCATGGGAGCACTGGGGATGGTGGAGTGGGGCCACCCCTCATCACCAGCCCCCTTCTGTGCAGTGGAGGCTGTGAGAAAAGCTGTCTTTTCTACCCAACTGTGTTGCTTCAAAGTTCCTGCTTTGGCCTGGTTGACTTGGCTCTTGTTAAGGAAAAGAGGAAGTGTTTTGGAATAGGGAAGGATTTTTGAAATGTAACGTTTTTGTCTTAAACTGGTTTCTTTTCAAGATGGAATTAAGATATGCTCCAGACTGTTCAAGAAATAGCAGGAAATGCTGGTATATTTTGAGAATATTTGTGGACCCTTAAACTTATCTAAAAGTCACCTTATGTAAATACATTTTACCCTATTCAGGTTAGCCAATCATGAGCAGACTATGACCTGAGCTCAACCAGTCTGAGGAGAGGGGCGGTCCTGCTGCAGGGGAGCTGCCTGCCTGAGATGAGTGCTTGCTTGCCAGATTTTTGGCTGGTGGTTTGCTCTTCTGCAAAAGTAAAATTTGTCTTTTGGGAATAGTTCTTTACTTTCATGTCTAATCATTTGTAAGAAGGAAGCCTCATCCTTTCAGTTAGACCTATGGCCATAAGCTGGTGCTATTTCCTGGAGGACTTGGTTTACTCTCCTCTGCCAGGGGCCTGGCTGTGCCCCACACAATATTAGGGGTTCCAGCCAGACATTTTCTTGAGCCCTAGGCAGGGTGAGGGTCCCACTTAGCTGGGGACCCTATAGATGTGATCTGTATGTGCTTGCCTGCCCTCATAGGTTGGGATCAGTGGGCATGGCCAGGGTTGAAATGGGCTTCAGTTCTCATTTAGTAATTCCTCTGTGGGGAACAGGAGCTCAGGTATGGTCCAGCTGTGTGATCTAGGAAGCAGCTGTACTGGCCAAACAGGGCCTCTTGAAATAACACTAGCTGGAGACAGAGCCAGTGAGAGCAGGTCAGCACCAAGATGGCAGCCCCAACAAGGAGCCATGTCCTAGGGTAGACTATAGAGTTACTGGTCATGTGTGTGTGTGTGTGTGCGTGTGCCTGTGTGCGTGTTTCTAATTTCTCAGTACCAGCATGTTCTGTTTTTTGACAGTTGTAAGCTGGCTAGTGAGAACTGTGGAAACAGTTGTGTAGGTGTGGGAGGGAATGATGTACATTCAAGGATGGACCAGTGAATGGGTGGTGGGGGGAGGTGAATGGAAAGAGGAGGGAAGGAGGTTGATTCTGACGGTAGATGGGTGGATGAATGGATGGATGGTGGGTGGATGGACAGCAGATGCTTTGATGGGTGGGTGGATGGATGGGAAGTTGGGTAGGGTGTATGTAGATGCCAAATGTGTGGGTAGATGGGGTGAGAGTGGTTGGGTGGTTAGGTAGGCGGTGAGGTGGAAGAGTGAGTTCATAGCTGAGTTCCTCAGGTTGGGTTGTTCAGTGGGTGGATGAATATGAGGAGTGGGTACCCTGTTGGGAAGTGAATGGTAGGTGGGTAGATGAGTGGATGGAGACAGTGTGGATAAACGTTATGTGTGGGGGGCTGAGTGGGTCAGGGTAATTCATGGGTGGGTACTTGCAAAGAGTCACTGGTTGGAAAGTTAGGTGGGTGAATAGGCATAGGGGCCAATGGGTAGATGAATGAACAGTAAAATTTCATGTGGCTAAGTGCCTGACACCTTGCCTAGAAGCGGAGGGGCATTCAGGGTTCCCAGATTTGAGTTAATTGCCCTTCACTGGGAGAAACCAGTGCCAATTAGGCAAATAGATTGAGTCCCAGCAGGTCCTGCAGCAGGTTTGCTAATTGACTCCAACCTGACAGACCCTGGCTTGGACTCATAGTGGCCTGTGTCTTATTGATTTGTAATTTACACTCTGACTCGCATCCAAAAGGATTTGAAGTGGCTTATAAGATTAAACCTGCGTGCAACAGGATAGCCAGAAATGGAGTGCGACAGTGAAAAGAGCCCGGGAGCAGTGTGGTGAAAGAGGAGGTTGCTTGCTTTCCAGGTCAGACCTGATGTTCCCTAGCTGTGTGATGTAAGGCAGGCTGCTTACCCTCTCTGAAGTACACACACACACAGTACCAAAAATAAAAAGACCACACATGCACGCACGCACGCACGCACGCACGCACGCACATCCCTATCTTATAGGAAGAAACTGGGGAATGTTTAGCAAGGTTGGTGCAGAAGGAAGGCTTAATGATGAGGATGCATATACAGCTAAATGAATGGGTGGTAGGCTGTGGGGTGAATGGAATAATGGATGGAGATGGGTGGGTGGGCCAACAGACAGTAATAATTCTGTCTTGAGGGGCATCGTGTCAGAGGGAGTAGTGCCATAGCCTGGCACAGTGGTTGGTATGAGTAGCTTTGAACGCACAGTTCACACTGTGTGCCTGTCTGCCCAGCATCTGCGGTGTTAACCAGCCCCTGATATGACCTACGTGGGAAGACAGCGTCTGTAGTGAATATGTAGACTTCTGTCCTCATTCTCTGAGCAGCACAGTATAATGGCTGTTTCGCAGGGTTCTTGCACTGTATTAGGTATTGTAAGTATTCTAGAAATGATTAAGTTTATAGGAGGTTCCATATAGAAGTGGGGTTGGGGGAAAGGCAAGGGGGCTCAGCACCACTGACTCACCCCTGTAATCTCAGCTACATGGGAGGCTGAGATTGAGAAGATAATTGTTTTAAGACCGGCCAGGGAGAAAGGTCTGAGAGACTGGGTCTTCCTGAAGGAAAGCTGGGTAGAATGTCACACGCCTGTGATTCCAGCAGTGATAGAAAACCTGGCTCAGATGCATGCCTGGGTGGGAAGCAAAATATTCTCTCAAGTGACTATCCAAAAAACAGGGCTGGAGCGAGCACAGTGGCTCATAACTGTAATCCTAGCTACTCTGGAGTCTGAGATCTGAGGATTGGATTCAAAGCCAGCTCAAGCACTAAAGACTGTGAGACTCTTATCTCTAATTAATCACTAAAAAAGGGGATGTGGGGCTGAGGCTCCAAGGGTAGGGCAATAGCCTTGAGCTGAAGAGCTCTGGGACAATACACCAGGCCCAGGGGTAGGGTGGTGGCCTTAAGTTGTACAGTTAAGGGACAATGCCTAAGTCCAGAGTTCAAGCCCTGTGTCCCACCCAAATACAAACAAACAGGATCCGGGAGTTTGGCCTAGTGGTAGAGTGCTTTCCTAGCATGCACGAAGACCTGGGTTAAATTCCTCCTTACCACATACATAGCAAAAAGCTGGAAGTGATACTGAGGCTCAAATGGTAGAGCTCTAGCCTTGAGAAAGTCCAAGGACAGTGCTGGGCACAGTTGTGTCCATTTGTAACCTCAGCACTGGGAAGGCTGTGATAAGAGGGTCATGAGTGTAAATCTAGCCTGGGCTACCTAGTGAGACTTAGCCTCAAAACAACACAAAGGAATTATGCAGGAGGGTTCAGGAGGCGCCCTGCAAGTGCTGTGTTGTTTCACACAGCGATCGGACGTGTAAAGCGTTGGTATCCAATACAAGAAAGAGTCTACTGACTTTCCTGCTCAAGCTGGCTTTGAACTTCGATCTGCAGATCTTAGCCTCTTAAGTAGCTAGGATGGCAGCCAGCAGCGCCTGACCTTTGGTCACATTTCGATCTCATAGACTGCATAGTACAGAACACATTTTTTCCCCTTTCTGACTATAGTTTAGGGTCTGCTTGTTACATGGAAAGATATATGGCTTCATTTAAACTAAATATAAAATGTATCTTTGCAAATTCGAAATCACCAGTCAAGTGCTGTCTGTGAGAGGCAGGCTGGTGTCAGGAGGCTTCCAGGTTCAGTTTCTGAGTCCTTGTGATTCTGGGCAAGTCCTCTGGCCCTTGCAGGTTCCCCATGTGTACAAGGGGCCTGTGCAAACTAAAGGAGGGCTTACTACATCTAGGGCGTTCTGTCCCTGCTCCCTTCACTCCCCCCCCACCCAGCAAGTCTGGTGTTCACTTTCCACCCACAGCTCCCCCCACCCCAGCAGCCCTGGCCTAGACCCCCATCCATCATCCTGTCCTTTGCGGAGGTTAAGTGGGTCCCCGAGCAGCGAATCCGAACTCCCCCAAAACCCTGGCTGCACAATGCGGCCCGCTGTTAGCCAGCAGCCCGGCTGGCCCCCAGGATTGGGTTTCAGCCCGGGTAGCCGGCGCTGGCGGATGCCCAGGCCAGCGGCAGGCAGGCGGGGAACAGAGCAGAGGAGCCAGTGTGGCGGGATCTCCTCTGCCTGGAGCCTGAGAAAACATGTGTGGGCTCCAGGCAGGCAACTGAGGCAGAGCAGGGGCCTCACGCAGCAGGACCGACCCAGAGGAGCATGGCATTGCATTGCATTGCTCAAGAATCCTAGACCAGAAGGTTTTTACATTAGCCAGGGTCTCCTTCCCTCCTGCCTAAGGGCCCAGTGGAGGCGGGGGTGGGGGGGTTGGGGGGGGGAAGATAGGCTCACACTGGAAAAATGTGCCATCTGTGTGAAGGTTTCACTTTAGAAAAATCTAGAGCCTTCCACAAGTTTCCTTCAGCTTCTCTGGCACTACTACTTGCTTCTAGCCAACACACCAAGACTTTGTGGTCTAGGAAGTCAGGCAGATCTCTGAGGCTTCTCTGGTCACTGTCTTATGACAACTCAGGCACTGACAACTCCTTCTTGTGAAGCAGTATGGCTTGGTGGCTGTGAGATTGGAATAAAGGGGTGGCATCTTGCCCTGGCCCTTACTGGTCATATGACCTTGAGGGAGTTTTTGGTCTCTTGATGCCTCAGTTTCCCTCTATGCTTGCTCTGAAACAATACTGATGAAGGGTCGCCTTGCCACATGTTAGTAATTTTCTCTGTGGCCTTTGTGTGGCCCAGCCCTTGGCATGGTATAAAAACCTTTTTCAGCTGGATGTGGTGGTTCATACCTTTAATCCCAGCTCTGTGAGGCTGTGGCCAAGAATCTAAAGTTCCAGGCCAGCAAGGGCCACATAGTGAGACCCTGTCTCAAACAAAACAAAACAATAAAAACAAGAGCTGAGAGCTAGTGGCTCACACCTATCAATCCTAGCTACTCAGGAAGCTGACATCCGAAGATCATAGTTTGAAGCCAGTTTAGGCAGGAGAGTCTGTAAGACTCATCTCTAATGCACCACCAAAAAAAAGCCAGAAACAGCAGCTCTGTGGCTCTGTGGCTCTGGTGCTAGGCCTTGGGCAAAAACGCTTAAGATCAAGCCAGGTGCAGTGGCTCACGCCTGTAATCCTAGCTACTCAGGAGGCTGAGATCTGAGAACTGCAGTTCAAAGTCAGCCCAGGCACTAAAGACCATGAGACTGGAATCTCCAATTAGCCACTAGAAAACCAGAAGTAGCACTGTGGCTCAAGGGATAGGGTGGTAACCTTGAGCTGAAGAGCTCAGGGATAGCGCCCGGGCCCAGAGTTCAAACCTCATGACCGACCAAAAAAATACTCAGGATCCAGGCTGAGTTCAAGCCCCAGGACTGGCATAAAACAACAACAACAATCCTCCTAAACACAGATTCTTTGTACCCAGAATATCTGCTGGTCTTCAGAGCAATGCTCAGAGCAAGGAGTTGTCACTCCCACTTTACAGATGAGGAAGCAGAGGCTCACTGAGCTAGGATCTTGCCACCCTTGGTGGTAGCCTGCAGCATTTTCTCCTGGCTCCCGGCTGAAGCCTCTTCCTGGAATTTCACACTCTGACTCCATCTATTGACATCTAGGTCTAGGCCATGAGATGCTGGGAAGAGTCCCATGCCAGGTTGCCTACACTGGGGCAAAGGCCTCTGGATGCAGCTTCAAGCAGCTCCCCCGAGCCAGCCTGTAAGTCTAACGTAATTTCCTCTGTCAAAGCCTGCCCGTGAACAGTTCTCAGGGCCTGCAGGAATGCTCCATAGCTCCCTGCTGCCCATGGACCAGATCCAGACTCCCCTCCATGTTCTGGCTTCTTCCAGGCCTCCACAGCCTTCCCTGGACATTTTGATTCCACTGTGGGCAGCACGTGTGCCAGAGCCCAGGATGGAGAGCCAGCCCGGGATTTTACCCTTGCCCAGCCCATCCTCATCTTTCCTACTGGTGCCTCTGTCTGGGCTGTTCCAGATCCCGTCACCCTCCCAGATGCCTTTCACATCCCCTGCCAAAGCTCCGCTCTCTTGGCTCGCTCTGTGCATCCCAGCCCTCGCCCAGACCAGCCACCCCCTCTGCCTTTCCCTGTAGTCAGGGCCCAGAGCTCCCTGATGGGAGGGGTTGACTGTTGTAGCTCTGCACCTGCAGTGCATCCTGGGTAGGGAAGGTGCTCAGTGACCTACCATGACTCTGGTACCTAGCCTAGCCAGCGTGGGAGAGACCAAGGAGAGCTGCCAGTGAGAAGGAAGGAGCCTTTGAGCTCGGTGTTGGAAGAGAAGTTAGCAGGAAGGGCCAAGCATTCCAGGGAGAACATTCTGGAAGGGTCATCAAGGCCCAAGGAAGTCTATCATCTTCTGAAAGCAGAACGAAATTCAATATGGCTGGACCCCCTCAGGATGTAGAAAAGAGGGACTGCAAGGAAGTGGTTGGCCTTGTGTCCCTGTTGACTGGATCCTTATGTAGGGAGCTCAGACTTCGTGCTTTTAGTAGAGACTCTGTGAGTAAATGCATGGTCAAACATGGACTTTAACACACTCGCCCTAGCCACAGGGTCATGCCTGTAATCTAGCTACTAAGGAGGCCAAGAGCTGGAGGATCACTGAGGCCAGCCTGGCAGAAAAGTTTGCCAGTGTCCATCTCCAAAACAACCAGCAAAAAAAGCATAGTTGGAGGCATGATTCAAGTGGATGAGCCCCAGTCTCCAGTCCAGCAAGCCCAATGCCCTTTGGGCAAACCTCAATATAAAAGCAAAACAAACCTCCCCCAGCTTCCACATGAAAGTTCAAGGCTTCTGCTCTGTACTGGGTTCAGTTTTCCATGCCCAGGACCCTGGTGGGTAGACAAGATCTCACCCAGAACAAGGTTCCCAGGAACAGTTGATCAGCATTCATTCACATGACCACTTCATTCTCATGATGACACTTTCTTGTGGGTTTTGTACCAGTACTAGCGCTTGGTCTCAGAACCCCAGACTTGCTTTTTGTTGTTGTTGTTGTTCGAGGCTGGTACGCTACCACTTGAGCCACTGCCCAGTTATTTTTTTTTACAGAAGCAGAAACAGGCTCAGAGAGAAGACTTGGCTTGTCCACAGTGCCCATCTTAGAAAGTTCCAGAGCCAGAGTTCTTCCTAGACCATCTGTGCTCCTGGGTCTCTGCCTCCTCCTCCCTCCTTCTTTCCCCACCCTCACCCCTGCCCACACACATACATGCTTGTGTGCCTTGATTGTGCTCCCATCTCAGAAATAACACCAGCGCAGCTTGGCACCCTGAAACTGCCTGTGTGCCCTTGAGCAGTTTGCGCCCCTCTCTGTTTCCTCATCTATACAGTGAGCTTGAGATGGCCTTCTCTGTCCTAGCCACTTAAGAAAAGTTGCTTCCTGTGGCCCCAGAGAGTTATAGCCCAAAAGGGGGTGCAGGCAGAGCTGACCAGGGTGGACTGGAGGTCTGGGGGCCCCCGCCTGAGCACAGCGGGCCTCATGTGGCCCCCTCCTGCCGGCTGAACACTAACGACTTCAGTGTGTCTCCCTTCTCAGCTCAAATATTTCTGAAATGCACACTGCTCCTTCGCACGTAGCCGGAGGGGCCGTCGGCCTCCCCAGCCCGTGCAATCAGGGCCTCCTGATTGCTTTCTTCTGTGCAGTCTCCAGGAAGGAAAGGGGGTGCAGCTCAGTAGGGCTAGCCAATCCCGCTCCCAAGGCCCCAGCCCTGCTTTCCCCTGAGGAACAGGCTCAGGGACTTAGGGGGGGGATCCCGAGCCCCAGCTTTCTTGCTTGGCTGGCTAAGGATCTGTGTGGCCTTCCTTCTCTCTGCTCACATGCTCATGGGGGTTCTAGGTGGGCCAAGGCCTGGAGACTGGAGTGTCAGGAGGGTGGGAGGGCATGTTGGCATGAAGCTGCTGCAAGAGGTGGGTGGCAGCGGGTGGCACCAGCGAGGCTGCCAAGGACATGGGTAGCCAGGCATGGGTTCCACTCTCAGCAATCACCACATCAGCCCCTCACTTTCCCCGACTTGCTTCCCATAAGCCACACTCTAGATATCCTCGTGGTCTTTGTCTGGCATTCCCTAGGCTTGCCATGCCCTTCCTACCCAGTGTCAGCTGATTCACTCAAGCCTCCACTCCAGTGCCACTTCCTCCAGGAAGCCCTCCCCACTCCTGCTACATCCCCCCTCCTCCCACACCTGCTCCCACAAAACCCCAGGCACTCCTGATCCCAGCCTTCCTCTGCAGGGTGATTAATTATCCATGCACAGTGACCTTGGCTTCCCTGTGTGTGAGATTGTCACTATCACAGCAGGGATGGGGACATTTCCAGCATGGAGGTAGGTTGACAGAGCCCACTGGAGTCAGGATGATGGAGCCCACCGGTCCCCAAAGCATGAGAAGTGAAGTAATGTTAGGAAATTGGCCTACAGTGAACGATTTTAATTGTAATGGTCCTGTGTTTATTTGCCTGCTCTTCGTGGCAAGTGATAACTGGTTTTCCATTCCTCGTGATGATGACTTTTTTCCTCTTTAAAATGTACTTACGAAGAAGTGGGGAGACGACGATTCAATTGGATGAGGAGCAGCGTCTGAGTCATAGCACAGGTTGTAGTTGGGTGGGGTCAGGGGCCCGATGTGGACGTGAGTGGCTCCATGCTCCAGGTTGGGCAACCCCAATGGCATAGGACAGTGAGCATGTGAGCCCAATGGATGGGAACAAGGGGGCCTGCTAGGTGCCAAGCCCTGTGCTGATTTTTGGGGGTCCAGAACCCACCATATGTGGATGCACAGACCATAGGGAGAGGAGCAGTTATCACTTAAAACCAGGGGCAGGTATCACTTAAAACACTTGTAAATTCTGCAGGCCTGTGATGCCAGCAACTACAGACCTATGGAGTAGGATGGGCTCTGGAGGACTTCCTGGTGGAGGTGGCCTGAGTTGGGAAGTTTGCTGGCCCTTGGTAGTAGGGCAACCACAGTAGACGAGGGAGAGGATCAAAAGGAAGAGTGTCTGTAGGGAAGGAGCCAGAGAGTCCCATGCAGTCTGTGCTCCCTGTGAATGGGATCAGTGGGTGGCCTTGCCCTAGCGCCCATGCCTCTGCCGGCCTCTGCTTCCCCATCCGTGAGACGAGGCGGCCTCCAGAGCTCTTGGCATTGTCATAAGAGTGTTGGTGAGAGTTTCTGGCTCCTGAAGGACTCCAGGAGCCATGAGCTAGCTCTCCCTTTGTAGATTTTTTTTTTAATTAGAGGAGAGATGTTAGGGTGTTTTTGGGGGGTGGGGAGAAGGAAGTTCTGGTGGCAGAATTGGGGTGTGGCTTTCTGAACCTATCCAGGTTCCCCAGGGCAAAATCAACTCCAGAATCCCCCCGGGTAGCTAACGGCATTGGACTTTTATGCTAGGCTTGAAAGGAACAGAACAGAAAGTCAAGCATCCCAGGAAAATGACATCAGATGGAGGCTCTGTGGCCGTCCAGCTAGAGGCTGATGTTTGACAGATGTTGGCAAGGGTGACTTTGGGGGCGGGGGGCAGGGTAGTTAGGCAGGCTGAGCAGGAGTCTCTTGGCCCCACTTCACTTTCAGGGGCCACCTAATAAGCCCAAAGGAGTGGTGTGCGTGCAGCTCTGGGTGGGCCAGAAACCACTCTGTTCCACGTAATCATAGCTGCCACGTACCGGGCTGCACAATGCAGGGCTCCAGGCTGATCTGCCTGCTCTGAGCTGCTTGTCTGTTCACACTGCAAGGCTCTGGGACTGTCTTCCAGATGAGGAAACGGAGGCTTAGTGTAAATTCAAGGCTGCAAGGCAAACCAGCCAGAGAACCAAGGTCCCTGCTCTCCAAGCCCAGTGTTCTGCTTACCTACCTCCTTGCAGGCCCAGGAGGGCAGCATCGGCATTAAAAAGCCAAGGGAGCCTGGCAGAAGAGCAGGCACGAGCTCCCTCTTGCCCGTACCTCAGGGTGCTGGCCTACACAGAGCCAGGCTTCCAGAGAAACCCAGGGTTAGTCTGGTGGGAGATTGCAGAGGTGACACCTCCATTTCTGCCCTCTGCTTTCCCACCAGGCACCTGGGTATGTCTCCTTGCATCTTGTGGGTGAACTGCCCTCTTTTTTTAATCCAGTCCCTCTGATCATCTGCCCCCTGCTTTCCCACCCATCCAATGGTCAGTGTTATCCCATGGCCTAGCTCCTGGGGAGCCCTAACTGTGAGAGAGAGAGAAAGAGAGAGAGAGAGAGAGAGAGAGAGAGAGAGAGAGAGAGAGAGAGTGTGTGTGAGTGTGTGTGTGTGTGTGTGTACACTTGTCTGTGTGCCATAACTCAAGGACTAGGCGTCGTCTTTTAGCTTTTATTTTCCTTCTAGGCTGGCGCTCTACCTCCTGAGTCATACCTCTGGCTTCTAACACTCAGCTCTCAGCCTTCTGAGTAGCTAGGATTACAGGCATGAGCTTTTGGCAAGTCATTTGCCCTCCCTGGGCCCAAATTTCCAGCCTGCGTTCCAGCCCCTCCTTCTTCTGGGCATGGAAGCTTCTAGTAGTACTTCTCCTCTGGGTCAGCTCCGGAATGCAGCCAAAGGGTGGGGCCACCTGCTTGGCCAGCTTGCCTCCCCCCTTACTCCCTTCGCCCCCTCGACCCCTTTCTGTCCTCAGGAGAGTCTCTCCTCTCCCTTGTTCCACGCAGCTCCCAGCAGCTGCTCCTCAGGCCCAGGCAGAGAGCCCGGCTTGGCGCGTCTCTGACTGAGGCCGATGAGAGAAAAACAGGTTAAAAGTTCACCCCTTGTTCTCTCCGGGAAGAAAAATCTGTAGCATTCGGAGTGTGAAAAGGAAACTTCTTTCAGCTCCAAAGCTGCATAATAGAACTTCCCCCCAATTTACCATCAAAAAGATGCCCTTGGCTCCGGCTCCATCGTCCCTGGCACACCCCCCTCCCCATGCCAGCCCCGAAAACCCACTAAGGGACATCGACCACAAACACAAGCTGCGGGCGGTCACAGAGCACTTTTTGTCAGCTCTCAGGTCTGACTGGGGTCACCTCTCCAAATGCTTCCTCCCTCCCCGCCCTCCGCCCCCACTGCCCCGCCTGAGTTCCTACCCTCATTACTTCCCATTTGGATCTCAGCAGCCTGGACACTGGGCACCCTGCCCCCAACCTCCTGGCACTAGGGCGACCAGCCCAGACCATCAGAATGGTCTGACTCACATGCCTAGAAATGTACAGGTTAAGAGTCAAGATACCTGCCACCTTGCCCGGGTCCTCCTCTGCTGACCTCTCTCTACAAGGAAGCTTTTGGGCCAGACCAGGGGCTAGCAGCTCAGTGGATGGTATTCCTTCTCAATAGAGAAGGCCACAGTGTGGGGATTGATTAGTGATGCCTGCACTAGGGTGCAGGATTAGAAGCTAGCAGTAAGCACACCTCTGACCCACCCACTTGCTGAGCTAGTTGACTGACGGAAGTCAAATTGTATGAGTTTTCCCCACTCTCATTTTTATTTATGCCAACTCATGAATAAACTACTCCTTAGGCCAGCTAGTCACCATACTGTTTTCCCAGTTCATAATGGGGATCAGGATATATTTGTTGAGTGAATGCTTGGGAGGGTTCATAAAAATCTATTCAGTGAATTACAACGCAATCCAAAGTAGGTTTGAAGCCCCTTAGACTGGGAAGGGGTCTAAGGGATGGGTCCTGAGACTGACCTGGAGTGGACAGCAGGTCTAGGTCCTCATGGATCTCTGTCTCCCTAAGCTGTGAGACTCCTGTTCAGGTGCATGTTCTAGAGCTGATCCCAGATGCCCAAACCCCTGGAGGGCTTGTGATAACAGCCCCACCTCCCCCCAACACACACCCTCATGCGTGAAGGAGCCCTGGGGAAGAGGCCTAGGGCTGGGAATGTGATATATCAGAGGGAAACTGATGGGGCTTGGGAGCTGCAGGGAAGCTCCTCAACAAGGCTCCTTTATTGTAAGCAGAAACATAACAGATAACTCAAATCTAGTGTAAAAGTTTGAGGATTTGGTGGTGGGCTCTCTGGAACTCATCTAGGAGGCCATCAGAAAAGGAGGGAAAAGCCAGTACTGAAGAGTTAATGGGATGAGTTTGGTGCCAGTGACTCATGTCTGTAATCCTAGCAACTCAAGAGGCTGAGATCCGAGGATCAAGGTTTGAAGCCAGCCTGGACAGGAAAGTCTGCAAGACTCTTATCTCCACTTAATCACCATAAAATTGGAAGTGGTGCTGTGGCTCAAAGTGGTAGAATGCTAATGTTGAGCAGAGAAAAGCTCGGGGAGAGTGTCCAAGCCCTGAGTTCAAGCTCCAAGACAAAGCAAGCAAGCAAGCAAGCGGGGGTGGGGGGGGATTTCTTTCTTTCTTTCTTTCTTTCTTTCTTTCTTTCTTTCTTTCTTTCTTTTTTTTTTTTTTTGAGTGATTGGCTGGAAGCAGGGCTGACCATGGTAGAGTTAGAGCTAGAGAGGCAGAGCCAAGAAATAGAACTCAGTGGTTGGCTAGTTTGTGGGATGAGGAGGTGGGGTCTAAGATTAGAGAGCCAGTTGATGGCTTGAGGCGATGGAAGAAGGCAGGCTCTTCAAGGGAGGACCTGGAGGGGAGAGGGTCTTAGGATCACGGCAGAATGATTGGCAGCACTGGGAGGCGGGGCAGACAGTGACACTTTGCTCTCTCCACAGAAACACTGATGGACTCCACTACAGCAACCGCAGAGCTGGGCTGGATGGTGCATCCCCCATCAGGGGTGAGTCAGTGGTCCCCTAACCCTTCTTGATACCCCAGGATGCCTCTAGCTCTGCCACAAGGTCTGAATATCCCCTCACATTTCAGCCCCATTTCCCCCTCCTTAAGGGCTCATAGCCAGACATTGCACAGCCCCACCCTCTCAATCCCCTACTATTGAGAGTGTATCCGTTCCCATGACAACACACTGGATGCTTTCAGCCTTTATCCTGGGGAATCCTCAGGATGAGGCAGAGAAGTAGGTACTCACAGGGGCCCTGTTTCAGATGAGGAAAGCTAATCATCACCTGCCAAGTGCCACTCTGTGTCTGATAGTACCCAGCACAAGCACCCTTGTACACATCGCCTCTAATCGTCCCTCTCTGAGAAGAAACCAGAGCTCAGAGAGGTGCCAGGATCTGCAAATGGAGCCCAAGGCTTCCTACCATACTAGGCAAGCACTCTGCCACTGACCCCTACCCAGCGAGTTCTCAGGTTGTTGTCTAGAGCTGTAACCAGGTTCTCTCTGGGCCCTCATTATTCATGTCTGTGCTAAGAGGCTTTTTGTTTGTTTGTTTTTTGTTGGTTTCTTTTTTGCCAGTCCCTGGGGTTTTAACTCAGGGCCTGAGCACTGTCCTTGAGCTTTCTCAAGGGCTAGAGCTCTACCACTTGAGCCACAGCACCACTTTCAGCCTTTTCTATGTATGTGGTACCAAGGAATTGAATCTGGTCTTCATGTGTGCTAGGCAAGCACTCTACCATTCGGCCAATCTCCCAGCCCCACGTGTTGCGTGCTTTTTGAGAACATGCTCGGGCACAGCTCACAGTTCTTTTTCTCCTTAGCATTGTGTGCACAGAGGCTGTAGGGTCAGACACTAGACACTACCAAATGCTGGCCCCACGCTACACTCCAGCCAGGACAGCTGGGAGGGGCCATTTCCTTCTTCCCACTGAGCTTTGGTTTCCTCATCTATGACATATTGATATCAATGTCTTCCTCACAGGCTTTCCTGTGAGGTTGTCCTGCAGTGCATCTAATATAAAGCCTGGTACAGGTTGGACCCCGATAGAGTAGCTATAATAATTATCATCACCATCATCACTGTCATCATTTGAATGTTCCATCCTCTTCCCTCTGGTCTCTGGGGAGGGCCCAGGACTCCATGCCCAATCCACCCTTTCCCTCCACCCCAGCTCCTCAGCTGCAGCTCCAGGGAGCTGTACAGCCCCCCCCCCCCGCCCCCAGGCCTCACTCTCAATAGGCAGGGCCCCAGGGTCAGGCTTCTTTCTATGGCTCTTTCTTGTCACCAATTTTCCATCTGGGAAGATGGCTGGGCCCACAGCCCCACCCTGCCAGTAATGAGGCCAGGCTGGGCTGCAGGGCCCCCGGACGCAATTATTTGGGGTGTTTGGGCTGCAGGGCCTCCGCATGTTAATTAGAGAGAGGGGAGAAAGGCAGAGTGCTCTAATTAAGTGCTCTAATTAAGTTTTGAAGAAGAGCAGCGATTGTAACAAGGGGCTGACTTTGTCACATGGTGCCACCAAAAAAAAAAAAAATTAAATGCAATGTAGGGAACCTCTGAGCTGCCATTGAAGTCGAGGCTGGCCCCGCTCAGCCTTCTGCTCACTCACTCACCCACAGCCTCCAGCCTTCCCAAGCCAGCAGCCTCCACTCAGCCCTGCAAAGAATCAGCCCAAAGAAGCTGAGTGGCCAAAGGACAAAGAATGCTCACAGGAGCGTGACATCTCTCCTATCATTTGCCATCCCCTCAATCACATTTAGAAATTGGGGAAACAGAGGTCCAGACAAGGTGTGGGGGTGGGGGGGGAGGGAGAGAGGATTGATGATGTATCCAAGGCTACATTTCAGATTAGCAGTACTACGTTCCAAGGCAGTACGGGCGATCATGTGACAGGCTGTGCTCGGAAGCCTGGGTCAGGACTCCCACTTGTCTGATCTCTAGCTCTTCAATCCTTTCTGGCCTGAGCCCTTTTGGATTTGGCCCAGGTGTAGCCAGCCAGCCTCATGCCAGGGGGACACAAGAGAGGAGAGAGCCTGCAAGTTCTCTGAGCCACTAGTAGACCAGACCAACAGGCCAAATGTCTCCAAAAGCCCAGGGGAAAGTTGGTGAATGCAAGCACAGGCAGCTAGGGGACAGCTGTAGTGAGGTCAAGCAAGGGCATTTGATGCCTGGGAGTGTGACTCAGCCTCAGAAGCCTGCCTAGCATGCACAAGACCGTAGTTTCTTCCTCAACATCACAAATCAAGCAAAACCAGTTAAGACAAGGCACTCAAGGAAGGCACAGCGTGGAGCAAAAGCTGAGCCATGAGGCCAGGCTCTGTCAGTGCGTCTGCAATGCAGGGATCACTTGGGCCAGAGCCCTTCCCAGCTTCCCATCACCAGTCCAGGCTCTGTGTCAGGACACTCCACACTGCTGCTGGCTGGGCTCTGGTCACCCAGCCTAGGACACAGTGAGATGCTGAGGCATCTTCTTCAGCAGGAGGGAATAGGCTCCTTGAGAAAGAACCCTGATTTCCCTGTCACCCTGGGTCAGCAGGAGTGGGGAAAGGAGGACTAGAACAGGTGTCAAGGGGATCAGAATTGTCTTTAGCCAGGCACTGGTGACTCATATGTAATCCTAGCTACTTAGGGAGCTGAGATCCAAGGATGGTCAGTCCAGGTAGAAAAGTCTAGAAGACCCTTATCTCCTATTAACCAGCAAAAAGCTGGAAGTGAAGGCATGGCTCAAGTGATAGAGCACCAATTTTGAGCAAAACGCCAAGCAAGGTGGAGAGGTACTGAGTTCAAGCCCTAGTATTGGCATAAATTTAGAAAAAAAGTCTTCCTCTGTCAGACTGGGAACCCCCAAAGGCTAAAGCTGTATCTCCAGAGCTCCCAGAGGGCAGAAGTTCTGCATCCCCAGCACGAGCCACTTTCTTCTACCAGAAGGGGCTCCCCTGTGGGCCAGGCTCCCCTAATTTCCTCTTCCAGATGAGAAGTGCCTAAATCTGTGTCTCTTTTATTGGATGAGCCAGACCCTGACAGCTAGGTCACATCTCTCAAGGTGACTAGGGGAATACCAAGACCAGGGTACGTGTTTTTCCCATCTGCTAGGTGTGTCAGCCATTAGACAGGAAGATTCCTCAGGGTCAAGGCTGTGTCTTCCCCATCAGACTGAAAATTCCATCATTATTAGACTGAAGGACCTGAAAGGTACCTCCTCCCTCAGACAAGCACTGGCGGGAGGCTGAGCTCCTTAACCTCCCTCATCTGACTGGTGTTTCACCCATAGTGGGAAGAGGTGAGTGGCTACGATGAGAACATGAACACCATCCGCACGTACCAGGTGTGCAACGTCTTCGAGTCGAGCCAGAACAACTGGCTACGGACAAAATTTATTCGGCGCCGTGGCGCGCACCGCATCCATGTGGAGATGAAGTTCTCTGTTCGAGACTGCAGTAGCATCCCCAGTGTGCCCGGCTCCTGCAAGGAGACTTTCAACCTCTACTACTACGAGGCTGACTTTGATTCTGCCACCAAGACCTTCCCCAGCTGGATGGAGAACCCATGGGTGAAGGTGGATACCATTGCGGCTGATGAGAGCTTCTCCCAGGTGGACCTCGGAGGCCGGGTCATGAAAATCAACACCGAGGTGCGGAGCTTCGGACCTGTATCCCGCAGTGGCTTTTACCTGGCCTTCCAGGACTATGGGGGCTGCATGTCCCTCATCGCTGTGCGTGTCTTCTACCGCAAGTGTCCCCGTATCATCCAGAATGGTGCCATCTTCCAGGAGACGCTGTCTGGGGCTGAGAGCACATCACTGGTGGCTGCCCGGGGCAGCTGTATTGCCAATGCTGAAGAGGTGGATGTGCCCATCAAGCTCTATTGTAATGGGGATGGCGAGTGGCTGGTGCCCATTGGGCGCTGCATGTGTAAAGCGGGCTTCGAGGCTGTGGAGAATGGCACCATCTGCCGAGGTAAGGGCTATGAGGGGATGGGGTGGGGTAGGCTGGAGTGGGATGGGATGTGGCTATGTCCTACAAATGCATACATTTGGTATCAGCTAGGGCTTAGGCTGGCAAGGCCTAGAATTGAGCCTGAGGCTCTCTGTAACAGAGTTTCCAAACTCACCACATTGACCCTTACGTAGCACGTCCTGAACTTTGTAAGGTCTCTGCATATGGGAACAGAGGTATACCAGATGTCTTGGATTGGTACGACGATAACTTTCCATTTTAGTTATGGTGATTGTTTCTGATGGCCAATGATCATCTGATCTTGTGATCTCAAAGTGATCTGGATCTTGTTTAAGAAGAATGAGTGCCCTAATAAATCATACCAAGGTGTTAGCATTTATTTAGCTTGTTTAACTTTTATTAGCCAGTATAAGCCAGGATGAGCTGAAGTAACAAAACAGTATATTTATTTCTTGCTCAGTGCTACTTGCCTTTCATGGGTCAACATGGTTCTCCTCCCCCAAGAGGTGGGAAAGCCACTGTGTGTCAGGACAGGAAAAAGGAGAGAGAATGGCAGATTGGACATGTGGAATGGTCCACACCTCAGTCCTCTGCTCATTCCAGGTGGTCACTTCTGAAGGGGAGAAAGGGATGCCCTCACTGCGAGCTGGGGTTCCCAACAATCTCTCTTACTTTATGCCAAGCACTTATAGGACATCACTTACTCAGCATCACTTACTCAATTCTTACCAGAACCCTCCAAGGGAAAAGCACTGTTTTAAGTGAAGAAATCGAGGCCTAGAGAGGTCACAAAGAGAGTAAATTGCCCATCTGGATTCCTATCCTGGGAGTAGGGTTCAAACCTTGTATTGCTAACCACTTTGACAGCTAGTTAATTTAGGGCAAATGTTACATCAACAGTAGGACAGGCAATGCTTTCCCAGGCCATGGCAAAGAATCTTAAAGTGGCTTGCAAATTTTAGAGGTTCTGGAGGTGGTAAGAAAGTTGTGAAGACAAGCTTGGCTTCCAACTGCAGTCCAGACACTTATTAGCCATGTGACCTTGGCCATGTACAAAAGCCTCTTTCATAGGATAGTGTGAGGACTTGAGAACTTAAGACATGCAGAATGCATACAGCAGATACCTGCACACTGGAAGTGTTTAATAGGTGCTAACTAAATGAGATGCTACATACAATGCCCAGCCTTAAGAAGTATGAGCCATCAAGGTGGAATTATGGGGGGATTTGAAGATTTCTATACCATTTCCTCTTGCCCTCTCCACTGGAATCCAGTGTTGGGATCAGATCCTCAGGCATCCAAAATGCCAGGTAAAGCCTTTGGGTCTTGTCCCAGAGGTCCTAGAGAGCTAGGGGATATGTAGTCTGGGGGTGCTTGGGGATCTTCATTGAATTAACCACCCAGCCTCAGTCCAGCCTCTCTGTGGAGGCCTCTTCCCTCCGGCCTCCGGAGATAGTGGGGGGAGCAGGCAGTGTGTTCCAGACCCTGGCAGGGTGAATGGGGTGTTGAGACAGGAAGCAGTGGTCTACAGGGAGGTGGTCTCTAGAGATGAGGGCAGTTCTCACTGGGGTATGACCATGCCATGCTGGATGAAGGAAAGGCCTGACCAGGTGCTGTGTTGCTAAGGAAATGGGTGGAACAGAAAGACAGGCAGGCAGAGAGGAGTCAGAGGTCAAAGGGAAGTCCACTTGGGAAAGAAATTGGGGCCTGTCAAAGAGTGCTGGCTTTTTGGGGAAGGTAACAAAGTCTATTATTCTTGTATTTTTGTTTTATATTTATTTATTTTTGTGGTGCTGGGGATAGAACCCAGAGTCCTCATACACACTAAGCAAGGGCTGTACCTCTGAGCCACATCCCAGCCATGAACAAAAGTGTTCACAGGGACTGCTCAGGCTAAGATTGGCACAGAAAGTGACAGAAGCCTCTCCAGAGGTGGGGACGTTGGCACTGAGTCATTTGGATGAGGAACGTGTTGTTTGGGTAGCCCAGGGCTCCTACAGTGTGGTCTGTGTGCATAAGGCCTATAAACAGGAGTCAGCTTGGCCCCCTTTGGGATCTGGTTTCACAGGCAGGACCAAAGGCTTGAGAATTGATTTTGGAAGCAATGTCACTGAGAGAGTGCTAGGATGAGGAGGTGTATTCAAATTCTCTTGATGTTTATTTTACAAGGCTTCCCAAGTCTTAGTAGCTGGAAACAGCGAGCCCCGATCGTCTTATGATCCCTGAGCACAGCGAGGTGCAACTGAGGTGGAAAACTGTGGCTCAGTGTTGTGTGACAGTGGCAGCTATGGGCTGGGGCTGGGATGTCACAGGGAGGCTGGCCATGCTGTCTGAGTGGTCCCTTCTCTCACATGTGCAGTGACTCACCCAGACAGAACACCTGAGACAGAAGCCATCTTAGCATACTGGGATCTCAGAAGTGGCATCACCTCACTTCTGTCATGTTCTCTTCATTCAAAGAAACTCCACTTTCAGTCCACACTGGGGAGGAGAATTCACAACAACTCAGACCACAAAGGCCTGGAGCCAAGTCCTTGGGTCTCAGGGTCACAGCTCTCCTCATGTGTGTTGCGGATGCGACAGCACAGGGAACTTGTGCTCAGCCCCAGCTCCCTCTGCTTCTTGATCCCCAGGCCTGAGAGCCAGTCCAAGGCCCAGGGCCAGCTCAGCCAACTCCTGGCTGTACCTAGGGTTAGTTAGGGTCAGAGAGCACAGAAGGACCACAGCTGCTATGGCTGTGACAGCCACCCAGATGCTGATAGCTCCAGCCTGAGCCCTGCAGGCTGTGGAGGGCTGGGAATTGGAGTCCAAGGAGAGGACCACAGCCCAGCCCCACCCTAAGGGCAGGAGAGGACACAGGCAGAATCTTGAAAGGACAGCTCCAGAGAAGTCCACTTTACAGCCAAGCACAATTTCACAGGAAACAACCATTGCTTTGCTGATCTAGATTACAGAAACTAAGGCTGGATGGAGCCCTAGGCAAGCAGCGAGGGATGAATAGAGGGGAACGAAAATCCTGTAATTCTAGCTACGCAGGAGGCTGAGACCCGAGGATCCCTGTTTAAAGCCAGCATGGGCACAAGACTCTGTGAGACTCTTATCTCCAATTAACCACCAGAAAACTAGAAGTGGTGCTGTGGCTCAAGTAGTAGAGTACTAGCCTAGCCTTGAGCTGAAGAGCTCAAGGACAGCACCCAGGCCCAGAGTTCAAGCCCTACCACCAACTGAGGAAAAAAAAAAAACTAAAGGAAATCCTGGTGTGAATTTGTGTGTGTGCGTGTGTGTGTGTGTGCGCGTGTGTGTGTGTGTGTGTGTGTGTGTGTGTGTGTGAGAAAGAGAGAGAGAGAGAGAGAGAGAGAGAGAGAGAGAGAGAGAGAGAGAGAGAGGGAGATGGTTAACAGAGGGTAGCTAGTTCCTTATGCAGTATCTCATTTATGAAACTAAGAGCTAAAGAGCTAAATTGAATTCAATTTGCCCTGCTTCCTTTGGTATCTGGGGTGCACAAGGCACTATGGGAGAAACCAGTCGTCATATAAGCATACAGTGAGTAGCTATAGTATGCCAGTTAGGCCTGGACCCAATGTGTACAATGAGAACTTACTCAGAGCCAGCACATCTCAGCTGGGGGCCATGCAGAAGAAGGCAGGGCGGATGGATGTGTTGCTGCTGTCATTCATCCCTGGGTTTTTCAATCTGGGGAGGTAGATGGGAATGACAGAGGAGAAAAATGAAAAAGGGACTGATGGATGAAGCAGAGAACTCTACATAACAGGAGATCTAGGAGAGGACCACAGCAGTAAAGTCCACTGTGACAGATGGCACATGCCCAGCCAGGTGATCATGGAGGTAATTTAGTACCCAATCTGGGCCCATGCCAGCTGTGCATCTGCTAGTAAAGACTTCTTACCGGAGGGGCCCGGGAGTTTGGCCTAGTAGTTGAGTGCTTGCCTAGCATGCACAAAGACCCAGGTTCAATTCATCGGTACCACATACATAGAAAAAAGCTGAAAGTGGTGCTGTGCCTCAAGTGGTAGAGTGTCAGCCTTGAGAAAGCCCAAGGACAGTGCTCAGGCCCTGAGTTCAAGACCCACAACTGGCAAAAAAAAAAAGAAGAAGAAAAGAAAAGACTTCTTACTGGAGACCTCCGCACCTTTCTCCCTCCCCAGATCATAGCCCATGAGGCCTTCCCTCATGGAAGCTCCCACGTAAGGCCACAGTAAAGTAGCCCTGCCTCAGTTTCTCCAAGCTGTACCTGTTCCCAACTCACCTGGTCTCCCCTTCCCCACTTCAGCCTCTAGTTTCCCCTGCCCAGAAAAAGCCCCAGCCATGCCACCTCTTCTCTCCCTGTCCCCACCCAATCTGCAAAGAATAGCAGGCCAGCCCAG
Organism: Megascapheus bottae; assembly: GCF_031878675.1. Lineage (NCBI taxonomy): Eukaryota > Metazoa > Chordata > Mammalia > Rodentia > Geomyidae > Megascapheus > Megascapheus bottae. The sequence goes on along the minus strand of NC_143514.1, from coordinate 71,145,428 downwards.
TCATTGTGATGGCTGCAGGCTGTCCACACAGCAAATAATGGGACTTGTAGTGTTGTGCTTGGATGGGGCAAGGGGCTGTATGACAGCTTGGGGAGTTGTACTCATTGCTAACTCTCTGGCTCCAGCCAGGACTCCCCAGTTCACAGCTGCTAGTTTTGCCTGGGGCCTCCCTTCTTCCTCCAACCCTGCCCTGCCCTGCCCTGCTCTACTCTGCAATCCCAGCCTTGCTCTCTCCCCAGTCCTGGCCTCTCCATAACTTTGGCTTTAGAGACCTGGTCTCAAACTCTAAAGCTACCTCTCTCTAGCTGTGTGACCCTGGGATGGTAACTGACCTTCTCTTGCCTTTGTGTGCTCGTCTGCAGGACACGTTGCCCAGACAGGCTATATTAATAGTCAGATGCCTGTGAAAAGTGTTAGGAAAATAAGAACAAGGGATTATGAACTCTTGACTTTGGTTTTGGTTTTATTGCTGTTTTCTTTTTAAAATTTATTCCTAAGGAGTTTTATGTTTTTGTTGTTTTCCTTTTGTGCCAGTACCGGGGCTCGAACTTGGGCCTGGCTATTGTCCCTTAGCTCTTTCTGCTGAAAGCAGATACTCTACCACTTGAGCCATAGCTCCGCTTCCAATATTTTTATATCTCAGCCTCATAAATACTATTGTTTTGTATTTGTTTTGTTTTTGTCAATTGTAGGGCTTGAACTTGAGGCCTAAGCAGTGTCCCCAAGCCATTTGAGTGACAGTGCCACTTCTGGTTTGTTTGTTTGCCAGTCCTGGAGCTTGAACTCAGGGCCTGGGCACTGTCCTTGGACACTTTTTGCTCAAGGCTCGCACTCTGCCACTTGAGCCACAGTGCTACTTCTGGCTTTTTCTGTGTTTGTGGTGCCAAGGAATCCAACTCAGGGCTTTGTGCATGTTAGGCGAGCACTCTACCACTAGGCCACGCTCCCTGCCTGCCACTTCTGGTTTTTTGAGTGGTTAATTGGGGACAAGAGACTCACAGGGGCTTTTCTACCTGGACTGGCTTTAAACCATGATCCTCAGATCTCAGCCTCCTGAGTAGCTAGGATTACAGGTGTGAGCCACTGTACTCAGCTCTTTCTGGGTAGATTTATGTATATTCACACATATTGATTTTTTTTTTAAAGAAGAAAGCAAGCTGTTAAAACTACATGAGGAGTTGTTATTGTTATTTGTTTTATGTCTGTCCTCCTACCCCCCACATGAGGATAGAAAGAACCTAGGGCCTTGAATCCAAAGCAAGTTCTGCACCACAATCTACACCACCAGCCTCAGGACCGTTGGTGCCATGTTTCGTGGCTATCTTTCCACGCCCCGTTAGAGCTGCATCATTGGGAGGCTCTGGGGGTTTCCCGAGGTGAAGGCACTGCATCTGCAGTTGATGAGCCCGCAGTGTTTGGCCATCTTAAACACTGCGAGAGTGTGCAGCTCTTCTGTTTCTGCCTCCCCGCTTGTATCTGCTACGGATACATTTCCAGGCCTGGAACTGTGAGGTCAGAGGGCATGGACTTGCTTTAAGAGCTTTGGACACGCATTGCCAGACCGCCCCACAGAAAGGGCCCCTCCCGCTGCAGCCTCCAGTCGCAGATTCCCACGCGCTCACCAGCAGGGGCCATCACTAAGCCCAATGTCTTTGTTTTCTGCTTTACTCCCAGAATCCTCTGCTTTTCCAGCCAAGGGAGGGAGGGGGGCCCCTGGGCAAGGGGTCTTCTCTATGCCTTTGGGATGGGGTCCTCGGCCAGCCTCGGGGTGGCCTCCTTCCCACCCTGCTTCGTGAGCCCCAGCTCTGCCCTCAGAGGCTGGACCCACAGCCCAGATGTGGCTGGGGGAGTTTGTGGGGGTGGGCCGCGCCCAGCAGGGGTGAGGAGGAGGGAAGCTGCCAGCTGGCAGAACCCGTGCTGGCTGGGGAGAGGGCGCGTGTGAGGGTTGGAATGCTGGGTGGGAGGAGAGATGCTGGGTCTTTCCAAACCCCCAGGCTTAGGTCAGGCTGAGACCACACAGACCAGCCTTATGGGAAAAGGGTTGGGGGTTGGACAGGGATTCTGGCCAATGCACTCAAACCCTCCCAAGTTCCATACCCTCCCCCCTCCCCTTTCCCACACACCCAGTAGTCCCTCCATCCGTCTGTCCATCCCACATTCAGTGGACATCAGGCTCCGATTTTCCTGCGTCCTTGAGGGGACAGAGATGTCTTCACACTGGGGGCCTCCTTAAACGCCTGGCACCGAGAGTGCTTAGAAAATATCCATCACAGCCCCTGTCTCCAAGAACACTGGTCTAGAGAGGCTAGCTGACACATGGTGATAGCGCAGGTGCAAGGGAACAGGTGGGTTCTGTGGAAGCAGATCATATCCACCGGGGTGGGGAGGACGGGGGGGGGGCTTCTTGGAAGAGGGGCCACTCAAATGGAAGTTGAGCAAGCAGGTAACAGGTGAAGAAGAGACCATGCAAAGGCCCTGAGGTAGCCACAGTCTGTGCTCCTGAAGGGCTTGGTTCGCTTGAGTCCACCTTCCTCTGGAGTCAGCTGAATGGGAAGGATCTGGGTTCTGTGGTGTCTCACTTTTCTTCTCTCATCTTCATGTTCTTAGTGGTCTGGTCAGGAAATAGTGGATAATTTTGGCTATACATCCTTCTAAGGGAGTGTTCATTTTTCAGTCATACAATACTTGCTTGGTATGAAGTGTGTTGCATCTCTGGAGCACCCTACCAGCCTGGAGCCTTTAGGAAAGAAGGGAGAGAGAGCTGGAAGGCTTCTTGGTAGAGGAGTCATTTCCTAGACATTTGGGAATGCGTGCACGTGTGCGCGCACGCGCGCGCACGCACACACACACACACACACACACACACACACACAATAATTGGAAATGGTATCAATTTTTTTTTTTCAACGACTCCAGCCAGGGTGCAGCTATCTGGGGAAGAAGAGGTGAAAGGACTTATTTCCCCACAGTGACAAAGGCTGGGAGACTGGGAGAAGCAGAGGCTGGAGAAGGTCCTGAGAGGCAGATAGGGCTGGGACAGGAGGACAAGTGGACCTCCTGTGTGCGAGCCCTGTCCCACAGGGGACACTTCCATTGTCTTCGTGAGTGTTTTTTGTTTGGTTGGGTTTGTTTGTTTGTTTTGTGGCACCGAGGATCGATGCTGGGTCTCTGTGCATGCTAGACAAGCACTCTACCACTAGGCCAAACTCCTGACCCTTCTTAGTTTAGCTTCTTTCTCCTCAAGGAGCTTGAGCTTGGCCTCCAGTCCAGTGTTCCCTGGTTAATTGGCAATAAGAACCTCTCAGATTTGTCTGTCTGAGCTGACTTCAAACTTCTGTCTTCAGATCTCAGCCTCCCGAGTATCTGGAATTAGGAGCTTGAACCATCAGCTCTAGTGATCTCAGGAGCTCTAGCGCACAAACAAAGGAGGCCTGCGGTGAGGAAGTTGCCCAAGGCCACACAGCAGAATTTAAGAAGCTTGCTGGGATGGCTGGGAGAAGGCCAAGGACAGAATATATCCAGTCCCCATCCTGAAGAACCCATAGACTGAGAAGTAGGGGCAGTGACCCCGCCCTGACTCCCTCTGATGCCTGAGATGACCTAGAGATGGCAGAAGCCAAGGATTTGACAAAAACTGGCCAAGCACCTATGACACTGCTTGTAGGGCTTCCCAGAGAGGGAGGGCCTCACAAACAGGGGTTCCCAGAAACAGGCTTGGGTGAAGAGGGGGTGGGAGGCCTGCAACTAGACCAGTTTCTTTCTGTCCAGAGCAGCAGGAGCAGGAGCGGGGGAGGAGCAGGCGCACGTGAGACCCCCAGGGAAGGAAGCCAGCATTCCAGATGCTGGCCAGACTGTCCACACCCAGCACCTTCGCCCTTGACCGGCCCCCCCTAGCATCCCCCTACCATCAGCTCAGGAAGTAGGGAGACAAAGACTTGCTCTTGGGCTTTCCACATCTCCCACATCAGCTTTCTTCTGCAGGCTAGGAGTCATGCCCATTTCACAGACCAGGCAACTGAGACCAGAGAGGCCAAGCTGCCACCCCAAGGGGACACAGCCAGGAAAGGCAGGATGTGAGCCCAGGCCTGGAGACCCCAGAGCCCTGAGTGACCCTCTTTTCTCACACTGACCCCCAAAGCCTGAAGACACCCCCCCTTCCTCCCAGCTACAGGTTTGGACTGGCCTGCCTCCAGGGCACTGCAGCCAGCCTTGAACAGCTGTGGAAGTCCTCCTCCCTCTAGCCTCTGTCTTTTCATCTGGCTGGGCCCCGGATCTGGTGAGAGACGGGCCCCATTTATTGAGGAAGTTTATGCATTTAACAGTTTAAGCCTTCCTAAGCCTGTGGTACAACAGGATTTGGGAGCCGTTAACAATCCTGTGTGGTTAAGAGATTTTCATTGCTCTGCGGCAGCTGGCTCAGGTCCCACTGGCTGCTCTGGCCTCCGCCCCACCCAGCTGGGGCACCCCTTCTCCAGGGCCTTTTGTCTTCAGCACTCCCTCCCCCCATCCTTTCTCCTGCTCCCTACCTTCCCACCCCAAGCCTCTGGGTACAAACTTCAACTTCCCAGAAGGAACCGAATCTGGAGAGGAAAAGGGAGTTACCCAAGGCCATACAACCCTCCCTGAGTCCCTTCCTCATCCCCAATTATCTGCCTTGGGCTGGGGGAGACAGTATGTCCTTAATTCTTCCTTGGCAGAACTTACAAACGCCCTCCCAAACCAGCTTGATCCCTACCAAGGCTTCGGCTGCAGCTGGGAGGGAAGGAGCCTGGCCTGGGCTCACAGAACTGGGAGTATGAAACTGGGGTGAGAACTCAGGCCTGCTGAGTGCTGGTGAGAATTCTTCACACTCCGCCACAGCTCCAGGCAGAAATGCCATTTGTGATTCTAACGTCTTTCATATGTACGGTATTTATTTACTTACACCCTGCTTGCTTGCACTGGGGACTGAAGGCTGCAAGCTGCCCACGAGGCTTTGATCTGAATGGCAGCCACATGAGAGACTCCAAAGTCCAAGTAGGTGCGGCCCTCAGTCCCTGGAGTCTCTTGGGAAGCCTAGAGGAGCCAGGACTATCGCTGGGTGACCCGACACAGTGGGGCAGGGCTAGGACTTGATCCAGCCATTGTAGCCACCTGGGCCTGAGTACTGCAGCCTCTACACCATCCCACTGGGCAGTAACCCTGCCCTGCCTGCCTGACCTCATCACCAGCCACCAGGTCTTTGGCCTCAGGGCTTGTGTGGTTGGAGAATGATGCTGTTTTAACCACAGGGTGTGATTTTCTGGCTGCTTCTCCTGTGTCCACCCGACCTCCAGCCCAAGGGGAGAGCCCAGCCACTCCCTCGTCTCTTGTATCCCACCCAGACAACTTGAACTTTGTCTTTTGCCCTCTCCTTTCTCTACTCCAATGACCACAAAGGGAGTGAGGCAAAGGCTCAGCAACTAAACTAGCTACTGAGGCCCCAGGAAATGGTGAATGATGTGCCTGGAAGAGGCCAGTGTGGTGGTGCATGCCTAGAATCCCAGCACTGATGAGGCTGAGCAGGCAGGACAACTGCAGTTTCCAGGCATGCCAGGGAGGGCTACATGTTCTGAGCTCTCACACACAACCTCAGGGCCCTGCTCCAAGTCTCATCAGACTAATTGAGCGTCACAGAACGAAGAGTCCCAGGAGGAAGGAAGCAGGCATTTACTGTGCTCACAGCAATGGGCCGTGGGCTCAGGCCTGGTGAAGACCTGGCTGAACCTCTCTACTCCCCACAAGCCAGGTAGGCTGTTAATAAGAAGAGGAAGCTGGATGGCAGAGAAGTTAAATAACTTGCCTGGGGTCACACAACCATGGTTGGTTGCAAACAGAAGTGAAATCCAACCCCAGGGGCTTGACCCATGAAGTATGTGTTGTGCTTGAAAACATTTCAGACTTCACAATTGTTGGGGGGCGGGGCGTAGAGAGAAGGTAATTAAGGCTTCCCTAGGTAGGTGAGCTCAGAAGGCTCAGAGCTGGGGTAGAGATGGGGTCACTGCCTAGTCCCTGAGATGCTACTCCTGCTCCTCATCTCCCCAGATACCCTCCAAGGCAAACACGGCCCCTCCCACTAAAACAGCACATCTTGGAAGCCCCCATGTTGTCAGTTTTGTGGGTGCTTCCCGGCCTGGGGCTTAGGGAGCTATAGGTGACCCTAGCTTTCCAGCACCATACTCTCTCCCAGGTCCCTCCTGCCTTTCTGGGTGCTGGGCCCTTGACCTCCTCCGCATCCCTCTCCTGGGGGCAGGCCATCTCGTCTGGGGGCAGCTCTCCAGTCAGCATCTCCCTGCAGGAAGCCCGGCCCACTCTCAGTCTGTCCTCCACCCTCAGCCCAAAGCACTGGTCAGCTCTGAGGCCCCTGAGGGTCTCCAGCCCAGGGGAATGAAAGCGGGCTCCTAGCCTTGGTCCTGCTCTCCACACCCATCACCCTCTCTCTTCTTTGGTCTCTGCCTAATGTCATCTTCTCATAGAGGTCCCCAGTCACTCTTTTATTTATTTATTTTTAATTTTTTCGACGCCAGGAGCATGGCTTAGTGGTAGAGTGCTTGCCTAGCATGCACGAAGACCCGGGTCGATTCCTCGGTACCACATACATAGCAAAAAGCCGGAAGTGGTGCTGAGGCTCAAGTGGTAGAGCTCTAGCCTTGAGAAAATCCAGGGACAGTGCTCAGGCCCTGAGCAAAAAACCCAGGACTGGCAAAAATATATATATATATATATATATAAATATATATATATATATATATATTTGTGCATGCTAGGCAAGCACTCTACCACTAGGCCAAACTCCCACCCCATATATATTTCTTTTATGTTTTTTTTCCAAGTTTTCAAGTTTTGCTTGTTTTATTTATTTATTTATTTGTTTTTATATGGTGCCAAAGAATTAAACTCAGGGCCTCAGGCATGCTAGGCAAGCACTCTACTACTAAGCCACATTTCCAGCCTGAGTCACTCCATTTTTATGCATGCATCCTGTCCCCTTCTTGGCTTGCTTTCGCTTCACCTTCCTGTCACTGGCACACTGTGTAGCTTCTAAACCCTTCCTAAGCTGCTGTCCCCGCGCTCCCCCATCTGAGGGCAGGAACCCATTTTCTTCTTCTTGCTCCCTGCTGTGACTGCAGGTTCTAGGATGGAACTTCCTTCACAGAAGATACTGGGCAAGCACTGGTTCCAGAGTCCCCCAAACCTAGTCTCAGGGGCCAGGCCCCTCCAACCTCCTTGGAAGTGGTTCCACAAAAAGACTCCCCCTCCCTACAGAGGCTGAGGGTGCTTCCTCCACCTCTGGGGACTCCTGGGGGGGTGGGCATGGCCAGGATAGGCCCCCAGGCCTGTCATAGGTAGGTTTAGATGTTTTTAGATGTGAATAGAGGATCCTTCTTCTGGATTGTCAGGGCTTCCCTGATGCCGCAGCTCTGTGTGCCCAAAGGCTTCAGAAAGGCCATTGCAGCCTATGATCTCAAGCCCCTCTATTCCCTGCTCCACCCTGCCCAGACTGTTTATATACATAGTGCTAGGTCACAGGCTGCCCCAGGACCCCTGCTCACTCTTTGTCTCTCTTGCCTGTCTCTCTCTTTCTCTCTCTGGGAACAGGTGGGCCCGCAGTGTGCCCAGGTTTATGTGGACACAGAACGGAATGAGAGTTCTGTCATGTACTATCCTTTGAGGCTTTTTCCTGAGGCTTGGTTTGCCTGGTGTTGTGGGACCTGTGGTCCCACCTCCTGAGGAGGCTGGAAGGTAATAGGGAAGCTCAGAAGACCCTGCCGAGGGAGGAGAGGGGAGGAACATTCCCAACTCCTAGCTTAGGGCTACGGGGTTTTGCTCGGGAGCCTGATGGTGAGTGGCGTGTGATGATGGATGATTCCTGTTTCAGGCCAGCCTGGGCACACAGCAGGCGTGCATGGGATGACACTGTTTCAGGCCAGCCTGGGCACACAGCAGGCGTGCATGGGATGACACTGTTTTCACCAGCCACGGTGCTTTTGCTGAGCAGCTCAGGAACAGCTCACAGGGAGGACAGGGAGCTTGGGACCAAATTTAAGTTCGTCGTATACACACACCCCTTACCCAGAGACCCTGCTAGACTTTTCCCCTTGCCTCCCTCCCCTAGAACTCCCTCCCCATCCATAGAAATTTCTAAGCACCAATAGGCTCTGCTTCTGACCTGCCTGGCCCCTGTAGACCCTCAGGTGTGGCCAAGGCCACACCTGAGATCACGATTCTGTGTTACCTGCCATACTCCAGACACCAGGACCCAGCCTCCTCCGGTTGACTACTGGACCCATCATTTACTGCCTCGTGTGGTCCTGAGCAGTGCCTCTGCTCCCAGATCCATCAACAATATGGGGATGATAGAAATGGAAAGTTTCAAGGCAAATTGTGACAAGTGAGGAGATAATGGAGGCAAAGCATTTGGCATAGCACATGGCATGAGGCTTATAGTCAGTGTTACCTTTGCTGGTCTAGCCTGCAGCTTCAACTGTCAGGATTGCCAGACATGGTAGTTTCCACCTGTAATCCTATGACTTGAGAGGCAGGAAGATAGAAATGTCTATATAGTGAGATCCCATGTTAATCACTCAATCACTCAATCAGTCAGTGCTCATGATCATTACCGTCCCCTCTGGTAGATGAGGAAGTAAATGGATGACTTCCTCCAGGTCACACAGCAAGCCTGTAGCTGTTGCTAACCCTGGCTTGTCTGCTGGAACATGAGGTATGGCCTGGGTTGAGCTTGGCTATGAAGATCTAGTTGTGTCCCTGTGTCCCTAGCAAAATCTGGGCCCAGGTCCTCACATCAGCTTTAGCAAGAAATTATTTTGCCCAGGAGGCTTTGCAGGCTGCAGTGGGTTCTGTCAGGGTCACCCTTGCTGCTTCTGGGAAGCCAAACCCACAGTTGCTGCCTAGGACTTTAAACCCATCGGCAGGCATCGGATTAGCACCATTTAAAGGACCTAAGAGTTGTCGTTGGCCTTTTTGTGCTGTCTGGGCAGGTGGGGGGCCTCCCTTTGGGAACCCCACATCCTCCGTATCCCTGGCAACCTCAGCCCTGGCTGCCCTCCCCCCACCCTACTGTCAGAGCTGGCTGACAGTGGGGGCTCCCTAGAGACCCCAGCGCAATGTGCACGCGTGCTGGGTCAGCGCCCAGCATCCTCTTACGCATGCGTGTGCACAGGCCTACTGGGAGTGTGACTGTGTCTGCGTGTGAACACATGTTCCTCCTGACCCAGCCTCTGCCTGTTGAACAGCTCAGAACCGAGGAGTGTAGATGTACATTTCAGAGGTGGACCATGTACCTGTGCCTGCCTGTGTGGGTCACTCCCTGTATTTTTGTGCTCTTGTATCAGCTGGACCTGCACATCTGTGCGAGGGGAGGGGCACACCGTGCGCATGCGAGATCAGCAGACCAGTGCAGGCATCGGGGAGCATGCAGCCATCTGTAGGGCTCGAGGAGTATTTGCATTTTTGTGTGTGTCCTCTATGAACACACGCGCGGGGATCCATGGGAATGTGTTGCCCAGGTGCATCCGGATTGGAATAGGGATCAAGATGGCAGGTTGAACCTGATATGTGTACATATCATATCGAGCCAGGGGTACCTGCACTTAGAAATGGGTAGTTGTGAGCATGCGTGCACAGCTGCACCTGCTAGTGAAGAGTGTGTGTGTGTGTGTGTGTGTGTGTGATACTTTCTGGGGGCCAGGCTGTCAGGGCCATTGATTTTCTGTCTCTTTAAGATTCCCTTTGAGGTCCTCTTCTTTTCTCTTCTTGTCTCTTTCATGAACCAGAGTCAGAAGATCCAACGTTCTTAGAGCACATAGGACCCGCTTTGCGGAGTGGCTGGATCCCCGGCCTGCCCACTGCTCCCACCGCTGGGCGTGTGTGCACGCGCGCGCACACGCACACATGTGCACATACAATCATGCATGTGCATGTGAACACATCACGTGCACACACAAACTAGCTTAGGTAGCACCCACAAGCACACATGTATATATGCACACTTGTGCGCGTGCACACACACACACACACACACACACACGCCAGCTTAGCTGGCACAGGGAAGCATAAGTTGTTTCTGAGGACTGAAGTGGAGGAGGGGTACAACTGGGGTTGTGAGCTGGAGCAAGCTTCCCCTCTTGATTTGCTCTGTGTGTGTGTGTGTGTGTGTGTGTGTGTGTGTGTGTGTGTGTGTGTGTGTGTCTGTGTCTGTGTCTGTGTCTGTGTCTGTGTCTTGGGGCCTCAACTCAGGCTTTACTTCAAGCTTTTTGCTAGTTTGTTGTGTATAAGAGTCTCAAGGGGGGCCTGGAGTTTGGCCTAGTGGTTAAAGTGCTTGCCTAGCATGCATGAAGACCTGGGTTCAATTCCACGGTACCACATACATAGAAAAAAGCCGGAAGTGGTGCTGAGGCTCAAGTGGTAGAGCTCTAGCCTTGAGAAAGTCCAAGGACAGTGCTCAGGCCCTGAGCTCAAGCCCAGGACTGGCAAAAAAAAAAAAAAAAAAGTCTCAAGGGGACTTTCTTCCTGACTTTGAACCGAGGTCCACAGATCTTAGTCTCCTGCATAGCTAGAGTTACAGGTGTGAGCCACCAGGGCCCAGCTGAGGCTCTGTCTGTACCAGTCAATGACTCTGACCACTAGCCTACATGTCCCCAGGTTTCTTTTTTGCCCAGTGTCTGGCGGTGGTGAAGGCCTGTCCGGAGTGTGAGGGCAGCAGTCCTCTGTCCAGGGTGTGGTGTTTGGGGAGCCAAAGGAGTAACTTTTCCTTCTTTGGAGAGAGGCTCAGGTCTGCTCTGGACGAATCTGAGATAAACTTGGGAAACCCATGCGGATGGTACACTCAAGAGTCTGGGGCGCGGGTACTTTGCTGACACCCCTCATTTCATCCCAGTGTGCCCCACATAGCAGCTGCCATTGTCCCATTCTACCAACAAGGAAACTGAGGCCCACAGACCTGCCAGGACGGCTGTACCTCAGAGGACAGGCAGGTGGCTCCAAGTTAATGGTTCATGCCTGGTCCTGCAGGCAGTAACCAGAAACCAGGCCTTGAATGGGGTGGTACCAGGCCCCAGGCAGGGAAAGAGGTGCAGAGACAGCGGATGCTTCTCTCCCTTCCCCCTCCAGATGGGCAACCCACGGCGGGGTCCCCTTTGCCAGCCCAACCCTCAGAGCGGCTACAGTCTTTGTGGCTGGGGAAGAATGCCTCTCTTTATCTCCGGACGCCCCTTCCCTTTGATTCTCCTCTCTGCCTGGTTTCTGCTGACCTGTGCGTGTTGGGAATCCAATTAGAGGCGCGGACAGGGAGAGTGACAGCCGCTGCGAATCCCGCCTCAGCCCCTCTGAGCACGCTCAGCCGCTCAGCCACTGCACTGGGCCTGCTTGTCATGCTGGGCCCTGCGCAGGCTTTGTGGGGATTAGCTGCCGGGGTGGGGTGGGGGTGGGGCGCTCTGCAGAGAGGACCACAAGTGACACTGGTGAATGTCACGGCCCAGCGGTGGGTGGAGGAGGGGGACCCTCTGGAGCTAGATTTGGGGAAGAGTGGGGCCACTCCTGCCTGGAGGGGGGCCTTGGGGAAGTGCTGGTTCTGTGTGAGGCGTGCAGGGTAGTGCCCACAACCAAGTATAGGGCTGCCATCGTGGAGGGGGAGGACAGGTGCTTACATTGCCCTTGTGGGTGTTGCTTGAAGCGTCATTTGCATAGTGCTTTGTAGATCCCGGGAAGGGCTACATGTGAGGCCAGGCCACAGGGGAGGGGGCTGCTGGGAGACTGGGAGACTTTTCCAGAGCAGTTCCTACCCACCTGACTAGATCAAAGTCCATGCCCTTTGCTGGTTACCACCTTGAAAGTTTCCCTCCTAACTTTACAGCTGAGGAAACTGAGGCTCAAAGAAGAGAAAGGTCTGACTCAAGGTGGAGGGAGAAGTAGAGGGTAGAGCATGTGGAAGGGCCCACAGGAGGCCTGGGACAAGACTGGGTCCAGTCTGGGCATCCTAGAGGGCTTCTTGGAGGGCTTCTTTCTTGAAGGCTAGGAGAAATAGTCTGAGAAGGCCTTGGAAATTATAGGCCTGAAATTCACGGAGGGTGTGGGGCATCTGTGAATAGGGCCCCTGCCCGCTCTTCCCCATGCTCATTCCATAGCCGCCAGGACTGGGCAGGGCCACCCACCCTGGTGCCACAGCCCAGCTGCACAGCTGTGGCTGTCCTCAGGGCCAGGGCCAGTTGGCAGCCTTGGGATTCTCAGGATCTTTAGTAAGAGTCACCAAGGGGTGGGACAGTGGGTTAGGAGGCCACCGTACCATTAGCTAGGCTGCATTTCTCCAGCAGAGCTGGTCACCTGCCACATGCTGCCTCATCTTTACCAGCCCCAAGATCAGGACCCACACCCCCATTTTACTGGGGAGAAAACAGAGGCCAAAGGGCCATTCCCAACACACAGAACCGCCATCTTCACTCCAGACTGCACAGTTGTTGAGTGAATTCTCAGTACATCCTGCCTGGCACATGACAGGTGCTTAGTAGTTAGAGGATAATGAAATAAAAACCGATTCATCTATGCTTAGTAATTCAAGCTTGTGATCCCAGCTACTTGGGAGGGAGAGGCCAATCTGAGCATAAAGTTCTGACACTACAGATGGGCACACATCTGTAATCCTAGCTATTTGGGAGGCTGAGATCTGAGGATTCAAGTTCAAAGCTGACCAAGATAGAAAAGTACATGAGACTCTTATCTCTTCAGCCAGAAGTGTAGCTGTGGCTCATAGCTCAGATAACTAATGCAAAAGGGTCTGGAGGCTTGTCAGGTGGTAGAAGGCTTGTCTTAGCAAGTGTGAGGCCCTCAGTCTAAGTAATAATAATAATAATAATAATAATAATAATAATAATAATAATAAATGATCCATCCCCCAATCCCAATTCTTCTTCTTCTTTTTTTTTTTTTTTGCCAGTCCTGGGCTTGAGCTCAGGGCCTGAGCACTGTCCTTGGACTTTCTCAAGGCTAGCACTCTACCACTTGAGCCACAGCACCACTTCTGGCTTTTTTTCTATGTATGTGGTACCGAGGAATAGAACCCGGGTCTTCATGCATGCTAGGCAAGCACTTTAACCACTAGGCCAAACTCTCGGCCTAATCCCAATTCTTCTATACCCAATGCTTTTTTTTTTTTTTCCAATCAAGTTTGCACTGCCCCCATCCTGCCAGCTCAGTCTGTGTTAAGTATGAAGTATGCTTGTAGCTCAGCTCTCAGGAATACAAGATAGGCCATTTGGACCCAAGAAATAGAGAATGGTCACCCCATTCTGATCATCACCTCTGTGGGGGCCCTGATCACCCGAGTATGCACAGCTCACAGAGCCATTGCCCACATATCCTCCCTCGCAGCTAACCCCAGCTCATTCTTTCTCCTTCCCGAAGTGTCCACTCTGTTTGGAATTGGGGTCCTTCCTAAAGCCAGGCTGGCCTGCCGCCATCTCTTCTCGACTATTCCTTGTACTGTCTGAGCTTGCCTGACTCTTCCTCCTGGCCACCTGCCTCTTTCTCCCTCTGTCCTAGTGTCTCCCACTTCTCTGCCTCATAGGTTCTCTTCTTTTTCCTTGTCCACCATCCCTATTTCCCAGCATGCTCTCTTCCCTCCTTGGTCTCTTGTTCTTCCTCTCTCTCCCTTCTTATCCCTCTCCCCTGCTCTCTTCCAGCTTCTCCCTCATCTTTCCTCAGGCCCTGAGAGGACCACTTGCCTACCTGTCCAGGGTCTTGGGCTGCAGACAGAAGCCTGTGTTCTCAACCTGGACACGTAGGGGTTAGGTGAGGACCCCAAGTCAGCCCCCGGCTTCCCCTGGGAAGGATATGGTACCCGCATGCAGGGGGTACCTGCAGAGTCAGCTGGCCAGTGCAAACACGCTGTCCTTACCAGATAGTTCATATGTTGTACAAGATACCTGCTCATAGCCCTGCCCCTGCCCTGTGCAAATCCTTCCCATGCCATGAATTTTGGTTTGTTCTTCTATAAAACAGGGTGGGAAACTGAAGCCCGCTCCGTGTAAGGCTCAGACCAGCTTCTGCAAGCCAAAAGTCCAGCATCCCGCCCCCCCTCCACGATCTCTAGAGGCCCCAGTGTATCCCCAGCCCAGTGGTCAAGAAGCTTGGCCCTCAGCTGATCAGCGCTGTGGGGCCCTGATGTCAGGAGAGGCAGGTGGAGGGGCCGAGGCCCACTGGTCACGGAGAACTAGAACCTTTGGAGGACCTTAGCCCTGAGCAGTGCTGGGGTGCTGGAGGTGATGGGGCAGGGTGGGGTCAATGAGGCTAGAGCCACTGGTGGTGTCTGGACCAGAGCTTGTTTGTCAGTCTTTAGGGCTCTTGCCCCTCTGTTGGAATCCTGCAGATGTGGGCCAGGCCATCTGCTTCTGGAGGGGCTTCATGCACCTGTCATGGGCCACGCCGGCCGAAGGCTGCTGGGCCTGTTGATTCTGAGGCTCTGGTTTGTCACAGCCCATCCATGTGTGCTGAGCCACACCCAGCCTCTCTGGCTTGCATGCTTCTTCCTCAAGACCCTGGAGTAGATTCAACCCGGGCTTCTGGCCCAGAGTGCACATGAGCTAAATGTCCCCCAGCTTCCTTAACATCTCCCAAAGTGGACATTCCAGACCTGGCCTCCCTGGCCCCTGTCCTGCCCCTCCATGGCTGGAGGAGTCTGCCTCGGTTGCCCTCTCCTTCTCCCTCCGCCTCTCATGACCACCCAGCCTGGCCCAGCCAGCTGCACTGAAGGGGATCAGACACTGGGAGCAGCCCCCTCTTTCCCGCCTACTCTGGACCCAGGGGTCAGCAAGCCTTAGAGTGTGGGGGGATGAGGGGGAGGGGCCTGGGGAGGTGAAGTGGAGGAGGAGATGTGATTCTTTGGAGTGGAGGCAGGGTGAGAGTAAGAATCAGGCAGGTGCTGGGAGTGTATGTGAGTGCGCGCACGCGCGCGTGCACACACACACACACACACACACACAGACGCTGCATGTGTAGAGCGCACACTAGCACGTGTGTGCCTGCAGATGTGTCTGAGAGTGAGCCTGGTGAGCCAGTGAGCGAGCGGAGACAAAAGAACAGAGCCGTGCCTGGGGTGGGGAGCCAGCGCATTTGTATGCATGGGGGAGCAGGACGCAGCAAGGCTGCTGCAGAAAATCCGCTCTCGTTCCTCCAGGCTCTGAGGGCACACGGAGAACTGAGACCATCTACACCCTGTGGCAAGGGCCCTGCCCCAGCACCCTATCCTGCCCAGCCCTCTGTGTACAAGTAGGGAAACTGAGGCTGGGGAGGGCATAGAGTAAGTGAATGGCAGAACTGGAAACCAAATGGACTCCCCATCAATTGAGTGCCCCAGGGGACTTCATCCAGGCACAAAGCTGGGTCATTGAAGGAAGAATAACAACCGTTGATGGTTGTCAGCTCCCCAGACAAACATTTCTGATATGGCTGAGTAATCTCACCACCTGTCATGTAGGTGCTGTTGGATCACGTCCCCCTGTAAATTTTGTTGTACCTGTCCTGGGGCTTGAACTTGGAGCCTGGGCATTGTTCTTTAGCTTTTTTTTTTTTTACTCACGCCCTAATGCTCTGCCACTTGGGCTGCAGCTTCACTTCTGGCTTTTTGCTGATAAGAGTCTCATGAGCTTTTCTGCCTCCTGGCTGACTTTGCACCTTGATTCTTAGGTCTCAGCCTCTCCTGAGTGAGTAGCTAAGGTTACAGGCATGAGCCACTGGCACTCAGTGGTCATTCCCCCTTTTAGAGTGGAAAGAGAGAGGCACAGAGAGGTGGAATTACTGACTCAAGATCACACAGCTAAAAAGCCACAGAGCCAGGACTGGAACCTGAGACGGGGGAGTCTGCTCACTTTTACTGATGACAATGTGCAAACAGGATGCTTTGCCACAGGAAGGAGGGAGAAACAATCACTCCATGGTTAATGATCCTATTTCTCAGTTTACATAAGTTCTTGAGGGATGAACTGCCCGCCTCTATACCCCAGGACGTGGGACTGCCGGGAGGGTGCCCCCTTCTCCCATCTCCCACCTCCCACTGCCTGGGCTTGTCCCCAGCTCCACCCCCACCAGGCAGGTGTTGGCCAAGACCTCCAAGGGCCAGGCCCTACGGGGACAAAGCCGGAGGGCGCGCCTGGGCCGCCCAGCCCCTGCACAAGCTGAAGCTGCTAACAGGCTGGAAATCTCTTTTGTCAAAGCTTGCTCTGCCTCCAACCTCCTTTAATTAAAGACAATTAGTGCTTTCAGCCCCTCTGCACAGCTCAGCTCCCCTGTTTGCAAACACACAGCTGCGGGAGCTTTGTGGGCCCCCCCCCCCCCCCCCCCCCGCCACCACCCCCAGGCCTGCTTCCCCAGAGACACACAGAGGTGCCTTTATTACCAGGCTCAGGCTGCAACACCAAATGCAGGCGCCTTGGTGAGGAGGATGGGAGCACCTCCCAGAGGGCCACCAGGGTGGGAAGGCCCGGGCCCCTCCAGGGACCTGTGGACCAAGGGTCCTGCCCTTGGGGGGCCCCAAGGATAGCTGCAGTTCCTTTGAGGGAGTCTACTTCCTTCTCCCCTTGTCTCCTCTGTGCCTCTAGGCCCTGTTTTCTGGAAGTAGGACCTTAAATCTAGCCTAGGTACTGCAGGGCACAGATATTGGCCCTGAGTGCTGCTGCAGGAAGGAAAGTTGCTTTTGTTGTAGGGAGCACTTGGCTGGATCCTGAGGCTCAAGCTCAACTCAACTCTGACTGTGGTTCCTTCCCTCGCTCCCCTGCACCCCATACTGAAGTTTGAACTCAGGGCCTCATGCTTGCTAGGCTAGCACTATACTACTTGAACCCCTGCTATTAGCCCTTTTCAATTCAGTTCTTTAGATAGAGTCTTGTACTCTGTCTGGGTTGGCCTCCAAGAGTGATCCTGCTAAGTTATGCTTCGTGTGTAGCTGGGATGACGGATATGAGCTACTGCACTGGGCCCACAACCTGATTTTGAAGGCCCTATAACAAGCATGGCTAACAAAGGGCAGAAGCAGCCGTTAGGTGGGGAGCCCTCTTCTCCCAGAGGCCAGAAGGTCACCTGGTCCAGCTCTCTGACACTATACTCTGTCCCGAGGAGCTTCCTGTTCACAGCCGGCACTCTACCACATGAGCCACACCTCCAGCTCTAGTCTTTTGCTGGTTAGATGGAGACTTTCCTGAATTTGTCTGCCTGCTGTGGTTTTGCATCTTGATCCTAGATCTCAATGTCTTGTGTTAGGATTACAGATGTGAGTGCCAACCACCTGGCTAAGGGTACTGTTTTTCCATCTCATTTTATGGAAACTGAGGCAGACTCTTTTTCATCTTCTTATTTTATGGAGCAAAACTGAGCCAACAGAGGAGTCAAGAACATATATCAGAAAGTTACAGGGCCCTGGCTCCAGTGGCCTGCTGTCTACTTAGAGGCCCTCGTTCCCTCCCACCCAGTGCTTAGAAAGCTAGCTGTCAGTGAGGGGTGGGAGCTGGGCCTGGGATCCATCCACCTTTCTACAGCTCTGGGCCCGTTTCCTCCATCCTGGACAGCTTCCCCTCAGTGCCTCTACAGGCCCTTTCAAGTCCCCTGGCACCCCCAAGCCTCACTTCCTGTGACCCCCACCCCACCCCCCGGCCCTGTCCTGACCTGCTTCATTCAATTTCCCAAAATGAGTTGCAGAAGCTGCAGACCTGTATGCAGAGATGGGAGAATTAACGAGCTGTTCCCTGGACATGGCAGTTTGCAGGCACCAGCTGGCCTGAAGTATTTGCCCCGCACCCTCCGAGAGAGACAATTAAGTGGAGCTTAGGCCAGGGGTGATGTCCTAGGTCAGATGAAGCCATCCGAAGATATTTTACCAAGGGATTCAGAGAACTGCAGTCTTCATATCTTCCTGGTATTGTCCACTATGTTCATAGATCTAGCATACGAATAGATGTATTTATTCATTTATTTAGTATTTATTCTGTGCCTGGCTCTCTGCCTTGCTGGCTGTTTGCAGCAAACTCCTCAATCGTTCTGCAAAGCACGTGTCATTATCCCACTGCAAGATGAGGAAGCTGACTTCCAGAACAGTCCGGAGGCATCTCTCAAGTCATGAAGGCTGCCAAGATATTTGTGTCTGTGCATGCATGTGTACACACCTGTACTTGAACTCTGAGCCTCACACCCTCTCTCCACTCTTTTGTTCATGGCTGGTATTATACCACGTGAGCGACACCTCCAGACTGGTATTTTATTGGTTAATTGAAGATAGGGGTATCTTGGATTTGTCTGCCTGGGCTGACTTCCAACCAAAATTCTCAGACCTCAGCTACCTGAGTAGCTAGGATGATAGAGGCGAGGCACTGATAACCTGCTGGGAAACTGGGATTTGAACTCAAGACCGCCTGACTCCAAGTCACTGCTCCTTGCCATACAAGAGGCCCCATTCCTGGCCTTTGAATACAGAGAACACTGTGTTCAACTGGGCCTATGAGGAGACCCCTGCCCTGCCCTGCCCTGCCCTGCTCTGAGAAGGAAAGATGGCAGCTCCACAGGAGAGCAGCTCAGGAAGGTTCGAGGGGCTCAAGTTGGTTCTGATGGTGAGGTAGTCATTCACTTAGGAAACAAACTTTGTGCTGGGCTTTGAAAGTGGAATAGGAGTCTACCAGGTGGAGACGGGTCAAAGGGCACTCCAGGTAAAGAGTTCCATTTGCTAGGGAAGTGGCCTAGACTTCAGTGGACCAGGATATCTGGCCCAAGACAGTGGCTGCCCACTTTCTTCCACCTGTTTCTTGACCCCTTTCAGTTCTACACAGTAAGGAGGCCAGGCTAGCCCAGGTTCCCCAGTCCCCCCCATCCTTTCTTTCCTTTCATAGGCCTGGTGGAGGGTCAGGTGTGCAGCGATTGGTCTTTTTTTTTTTTTTTTTTTGCCAGTCCTGGGCTTGAGCTCAGGGCCTGAGCACTGTCCTTGGACTTTCTCAAGGCTAGAGCTCTACCACTTGAGCCTCAGCACCACTTCTGGGCTTTTTTCTATGTATGTGGTACCAAGGAATTGAACCCGGGTCTTCATGCATGCTAGGCAAGCACTTTAACCACTAGGCCAAACTCCTGGCCCCAGCGATTGGTCTTGGAGCCAGTTTCTCCTTGTGTCCCCCAGGAGTTTTGAACCCACGTGTAGCCATCATACCGAACTGCAGCCATCACTGTGTGACCTGAGGTGCCCCTTCTCTCTGGGCCTCAGTTTCCTAGAGGTCACTAGCAGTCACTGACCCTGCAGAGCCTCAGGGAACAGAGTGAGTTCCTCTCTGTGGGTGTCTCCGTGGGTAGGGCCCCAGGACAGGGACACCTGAGGGGACCCCTGCAGGCCTAGCAGAGCTGGGAGGTGGAAAGTTTATCTCCTACTTTCCCTCCCCCACCCACCCCAGTCCAACCCAGGCCCCTTCTTACTCTTGGGCACTTAATCTGAGGTATTACTCAGCGCCTGTCCTCTTTCCCCGGGACAGGAGACTCAGACACACTGTTGCAGTGGAGAGGGTGTACATTTGCACCAAAGGCTTCAGGGAGCCCCAAGCCCCCGCTCCAAGCCCCCTGCCCCTGGTCAGCTGCCAAGTGACTCATTCAAATGCCTTTCCCCTGCTCTCAGACTGGGGTGACAAGGAAAAAACAGGGGTGGCACCCAGCAGGGCAGAGCCACGGCCTGGATTGGTAGAACCTTTGGAATAAGGGCAGACAAGGGGCTTCAGGGACTGTGGTGCCTGTTTTAGAACCATCGGCGTTGGGCCAAGCCAGGCATGGTGAGGGCCATGAGCATGGGGGACCAAGCTGGCTGGGGCTCCACGGGTAGTAATGTTTCGCAGTTTCTGTCCACCCATTGCTTCTCCCTCACCCAGCATGTGTTGGACGGGCATGCCCCGGTAGACGGCCTCGGATGTGGTAGAGGCCACACTCAAGGGGTACAGGACCTGCCTTTGTCCCCAGTCCTCTGCTTAGCCCTGAGCACTCTCATCTACCTACGTGTGGAATTGGTCATGATTAGGCATATGTGTAATAGTTCAAGATTGTGATCCATTCATTTTACTTACTTATTTAGTCAGCCATGAGGCTTGAACTCAGGGTCTGGGTGCTGTCCCTGAGCTCTTCAGCTCAAAGCTACTACCCTATCCCTGGAGCCACAGCACCACTTCCGCTTTTCTGGTGGTTAATTGGAGATAAGAGTCTCATGGACTTTAGTACCCAGGCTGGCTTTGAAGCCTGATCCTCAGATCTCAGCCTCCTGAGTAGCTAGGATTACAGGCGTGAGCCACCACCCATGGCTTTTTTTTTTCCCTGGTACTAGAGTTTGAACTCAGGCCCTTGAACTTGCTAGGCAGCTACTCTGCCACTTTAAGCACACCTCCAGCCCCTTTTTCACTCTAAGGGAAGTCCTGCGTGGATTGGCACCTCTTGTTTCATGCTTCTCACCATCATGGAGATAACAGATGCACACCACTCATCCAGTCCTTTCTGCAGAGAAGTGTTTTGCCCAGGCTGGCCTAGAACTAAGACCCTCCTGATCTTGAGCTGAGATTACAGGTGTGAGCCACCGCATCTAGCCTCTACTTAGTACTTTCCTGTTTACAAACATGGCAGTAGACATTGTCTTGTCTCAGATTCTCTTCCTGTTTCCAGGTGAGCACACTCAGGCTCAGAGAGGTTCAGTCACCTGTCAGAAACTGCACAGCTCTTAAGTGTGACAGGTCTAGAATTTAAACTCTGAATCCTTTTTATGTTTCTGGAGCTCTGCCCACTGGACAATGTTCCCGACAATGTGAATGAGACCCCACAGGAGGCATCCTGGTCTCTCCCACAGGACAATGCTGGAAAGCTGGGCAGATGGCATCCACCAGGCCCCAACTTTGTACCCCAGTCAGTCCTCCCTGTGATGCCCACTGGAGCCCCCTCATGCAGACACAGAGGCTCAGAGAGGCTGATGCACTAGCCCCAGGTCACACAGCGAAGAAGCCGCCTGGAGCCAGGCTGCACCTCCCTTCAAGAGTCCCCTGGACTGAAATCAGGTCCCGGGGTGTGGGGAGGAAGTGAGGCCGCCAAAGCTGACCCATGGCAGCCAAGGTTCGCAGGAGTACACACACGCACACACACACACACACACACACACACATACACACACACACACACGTGCACCTTGCTGTGTTCTCATTGCTATGGAGACAGCTCTGGGTGGCTGAAATGGGCTACCAGGTGCACAGGCCCCGAGGCCTCGGTGAGCAGCCAGTCGTGGAGGGCCAGGGTTGAACCTGGCGCTGAGTGTCCTGGCTGCTGGACCCCACATCTCCCAGGAAAGCAGTTTCTCACCCTGGCCCACTGCCCTGGGAGTCGAGACAGAGAAAAGCTGGGAAGCTCCGGGAAGGCCTGGACTTCACTTGGCCATTAATCTCAGCCCCATCTCAGCAGCTCCTCAAAGATTCCAAAGGCCTTGGAAGATTCTGGAAACAATCCATCAGTTTTGGAAGCCATGTGGCCCTCTGAAGGGCAAAAAGATTCTAAAATCTGTTCACAAGGCTGTGGCTGAAGGCCACCACTGAGGTTGCAGAACCTGAGCAAAAACCCTCAAGGCAGCGTGGGGAGGGAGGCTGCAAGGGTGATGGGGAGCCCAGGCCGGGGCTGGAGTGATAGCAGTGTGAACTCCCGGCTTTCTCTCCTCAGCCCCGGGCTGTGGAGTTGTTGAGTCAGCCAGGCATCTGCCTTGCTGAAGAACAGAATGTGTGTGGGCTCTGGGAGCAGGAGAACCACATTTACATGCCAACCTTGGATTCTAAATGCTGTGTGCCTTGAGGCTGGTTACTTAACCTCTCTGGGCCTCCTCTCTCCCCATCTGTAAAATGAGAGTTGTACCACCTGTCCTACAGGCTTGACTGTCTCCCTCCCGCCTCACCTCAGGCATCTGGTGGATTAGTCAGAGGACCCGTAGTTGACCTTTCCGGAGGGCTGCATGTAGATCTGGGTTCTTTTTGTTTGTTTATTGTGGTACTGGTCCTGGGACTTGAACTTAGAGATGGAGCGTTGCCTCTGAGCTTCTTTTGCTCCAGGCTACTGCTCTACCATTTGAGCCATAGCTTTACTTCCAGCTTTTCGTAGTTATCTGGAAATAAAGAGTCTCAGGAACTTTCCAGGCTGGCTTTGAACCACAATCCTCAGCTCTCAGCGTCCTGAGCAGCTAAGATTATGAACCTGAGCCACTCATGCTCATTGCCTTGGGCCTGGGCACCTTACGACCACCCCTGCTCTGCGTGCCCCATACACAGAGCTGCATGCAGCATGCTGGACCCCAGCTGGGAGAACCGCCTAGCAGCCCCAGCCAGGCGCGCAGTGCACCACTGAGCACTCCTGGCGGAGCGGAGGATCGATACCAGGATAGACCTGCAGCCACACTCCTCCCCCCACCCCAGCCAGCCCCGTGGGGACAGCAGCCGGCTGAGGAAAAACAGCCTGGCCTGCTCTCCCTCCCCACCACAGAGTTATTCCAGGCCAGGCCAGAATAACGTGGCTTTGACATGACAACCCTGTATACTTTGCCTCATCCTTGTCAGATTGTTTTTCTCTCTTTTGTTTTTTGGTCAGTTTGGGGCTTGAACTGAGGGCCTGCGTACCTCTTTGTGCTCAAGGCTAGTGGTCTATCACTTAAGCCACAGTACCACCTCCAGCTTGGGGGTAGTTTATTGGAGATAAGAGGCTCACCAGGACTTTTCTGCCCAGGGCTGGCCTCAAACTGCAATCCTCAGTTTCCTGTGTACTTAAGATTATAGGTGTGAGCCACTGGCAACCAGCCTTGCAGATACTCATGTGTGGATGTGTGTGTGTGTGCACGCTCACACATGTGTGTATGTGTGTTAGTACTGGGGCTTGGCCTCAGGGCTTGGCGCTGTCCCTGAGCTTTTCTGCTCAAAGCCAGTGCTCTACAACTCAAGCCCACAGACTCTCTGTGGCTTGAAACTGCTGTCCTCAGATCTCAGCCTCCTGTGTGGCTGGGATTAAGGCATAAGACACAAATGTCTTATGAACTGAAGCTGCTTTTTCCTCATGCTACAGGTGAAATGTGGCACAGAGGGGAATAGTAACTTACCTAAGGTCACACAGCCAGAATTAGAACTTATACCTACCTGGCTCAGAGTCCTTGGTGGGAGAAGGGGCGTGGCATATGTTGCCATATGGACTATTCAGACTGTTGGACTAAGGTCCTTGGCTCTCAAGCCTTCAGGGCCTCACTCCCATCCTCTTTTCTGAGCTCCTCACAGTGTTCAGAGCTTGGCTAGGGGCAGGGGCAGGCACCTAACCAGAAGCTGCAGTGCTCAGCATAATCCATGAGCCCCCAGAGCAGGCAAGTGAAGGTGGGCCTGGCCCATAGCAGCCCTGGCACAGGACAATCAGCAAGGACTCTCAGCGCGTGTCCCTGGGCAGAGGGGTCTCAGCAACCTGGCCCACCTGCCTGCTCACCCAAGGCCTCTCACCTTCCTACAGAGCCTCTCCCAGCCTGTGTCTGCCTCTGGCAGTCCTCCCTGTTCCCCTATGCCCCAGGCTTCCTGTGGGCACAGAGACCTCTTCTATGCTATTTTGCATCTGCATGGAAGCCTTGCTGACCGGTCCCGTCCTCCTCTTGTCACAAAACTCATCATCTGCAGGCTCCCAGTAGAGCTATTAACTCACCAAGAGTCAAACCCAGCCATAAATAAGTAAAGGGGTGAGGGTCCCCAAGGGGCTGGGCCCCAGCTGGCCGTTCCATCTCTGGCCAGATCTGGGGTCTCAACTGCCCCTGAATAGACTCAGCCTGACAGATCTTGACGTGTCATCACTGTCCCGGGAGAGGGGTGGGGAAGCCACTGGGCCTCCAGGCCCCCATTAGTGTTAGTAATTCCCAGGCAATCTTCCCGAATCCTGGTGAGGAGACAACCCAGGGCCTCCGCCCAGGGAAACCTCAGCTAATGGCTTTTGTTCAGATTGCTGCAAATTGATTGGGGTTTTTAAAGGGGCTCCATTTGTCTCCCCAGGTCCTAAGTACCCCACAGGGCCAGTTAGGCCAAAAGATGAGTGATAGAAGCCAGGCACCTGTAATCATAGCTACTCAAGAGGCTGAGATCTGAAGATCATCGTTCAGATGATCAGATAAATTTGAGACTTTTATCTCCAATTAGCCAGCACACACGCGCATGCACACACACACACACACCCCTACCCCTAAAAGTAGAGCTATGGCTCAAGTGGTAGAGTTCCAAACTTAGGTAAAAAAGGAAGGGACAGCATCCAGGCTCTGAATTCAAGTCCTAGGACAGGTATGTGAGTGCATTTATGTGCACATATATGCATGTGTGCATGCGCGTGCACTCACACACCAGTTCCTGAGACATTGCTCTATGTCCTTCTAATATTTTCCTAGCTTTTCAAGTCCTCTGTTCACTTTTCCACTCTTTTCCTACCGGTCTTAGGGTAGTTGTGCTTTGGGACTTCCTTTAACTACTCTTTTGTGTTCTGACGGTCATATCATGAGACACTCTGAAGCTGGAGACACTTAGTGAATGTAACCTTGATGCAAGTAGAGCCAAATATTCCTCAGCACATGGGCTCCAGATGTGGGACTTGTGGTAGGGATGGTGGGAAGGTCCTTGAGGATGACAGAGGAAATAATTCCCGCTACTAGACACCTGCTGTGTTCCAATGATAGTGCTACAATAAATGCGAATGGGTTAAATCTTGATATTGATAGGCAGTGACTCGGGTTAGGAAAATGGGATTAAATTCAGTTGCATGCTCTTTTAGGGTATACTTGGAGCAGAGTGATGCAGGATAAACAGTAAAGGGCTGGAGAAAAGCACTCCTGAGCAGTGCCGAATAAAACATGAAGATGAGGAGAGCAGGGGTGCCTGTGTTCTTGTCATCCACATTTCATAGTTAAGGCCTTAAATGCTGGCAAGACTCACCTGAGGCCATGGAACTTCTAAGTGGAAGAGGTATGATTTCAACCCAGTCTGTCTCCTAAACTCCTATTCCAAGGTATACACGTGTTTCTCTTAGTTTGTTGGGAAAACTGGGCAGTCCCAAGGATTTCTGCTCTATCCACTACCCAGGGGAGGCTCTCCTTAGACCCCAGGTAGACCTAGCATGGTGCTTGGAGAGAACCCACTGTTCCTCACTCTTCTGAGCCACATGTAGACAGTGGGCACACTCAGCTAGCCTTCCTTGCCCTTGGCAACCTGACTTGACTGTAACTCAACTTGGCTGTCACTTCCTCCCAAGAGCCCTCCCTTTCCTTTGCATGTTAGCACATGCAGGGCATTAGGCTTGGTCTGTGATCTTGGTGACACATACCCCTTCCCCTGCCTTTCCAGGATAAGGTACACAGGAGGGCTGTGAACTCTTTACTTGGAATTCTTTCCTTGGGCAGTTGGGGGCAGAAGTAATGACAGACATTAGATTCCCTTGAGAATTGCTGGTGGATGCATGGCTCATTAGGCGCCGTGACTGTCACTGTACCTCCAGGTGGCCTAGGTGGCAGGACAGCAGTAGTTAGTGAATGAACACTGTGGTGAATTGTTAGATGGAAGGTTTGGAGCACGTAGCTCAGGTCCCAGTTTTCACTTATGTGTAATCAGGAGCAGCGTGGAATGTGTGCCGTTCGCTTCCCCTGTCCTCCTGTCCTTCCTCCATGCCAGGATCCAGCAGAGAGCCTCCCACAGAGCCAACATGCTATGGACATGTGTGAGAGAAATGAACAGAGGACTGACAGGCTGAGTGGAGACAGGTGCATGGCGGGAACAGGGGCGTAGATAGGTGCCTGAGGAGGCGCGTGCGCAGGTCACTGGGGCAGATGGATGAATCGATGGCTAGGAAGGTTAGTTGATGGCACAGAGACGGAATGGATGCCCGCTAAGTGAGTGGATAAGCAAAGGGAAAGGTGGGAAAAATAGATCAGTAGACTGTGTTAAAAGGATCAGCAGATGAGTAAGAGTAATTACTATGGATCATGGTGGGTTTGGGAGTGAATGGGAAGATGGGTAATTGGATAGTCTGAAGGGAAATTGGATGGATGGATGGATGGATGGATGGATGGATGGATGGATGGACAGACAGATGGATAGATGAGCCAATAGACAGATGGATAGACTTAAGATTGGATGGACAAATAGATACATGGATAGAAGCTACAGAAAGTATGTACATGTCTGTATGGAGGCTGAAAGATGGACAGATGAATGAATGGGTGGGTGGATATGCTGACCAATGGTAAACAGAAGGGGGGAAGAGAGGCTGGCTTCCATGTGACCCAGGCCACAGGATACAAGTACTCTCTGGGCATGAGACTGGCACAGATTTGCTTGCCATTATTCCTTCCTGCAGAGCTCCTGGATGTCAAACCCTCAAGCTTCTTCCTCACGCCCAGGCTCTCCTGGTGTGGCCATGCTCAGAACCTGTTCTAGAGGGAGCCACAGGACCAGCAGGACCTGAGGAAGCTGGGTGGGTCAGGGCCACCATTGGACAGCCGCCCCCTGAGCTTGGAGAAGGCTGTTTATGCTTCTTCTTGAACCAGGAGCTGATATGAATGAACAGCTAATTAACATCTTGGAGGGCAAGGTTCCTGTGTCACTGTCCCTCATTAGTCTCTGCTAATCTGCTTTAATTAACTGCCCCTACCATGGCTTTAATTTAATCTTCACCTCCAGCCCTGTGAGTACCTGTCCCAGAGTGCCCCTGGCCAGGGAAGAGTCACAGTCATTCCCCAGGGATATTTCCAGGCAGCCCAAGGTGATCAGGGCTGGTGACCTGAGCCTGGCTCAGGGACTGGACTTGCTCTCAAGCAGGCCCCATCCACAGCCATGCTTTCTAGAACACAGGCTCTGCTTCAGAAAAGTCTGGATGTGTGCCCTTGTTCTAGCTGTGTGACCTTAGGGCCAGCACAGGGCCTCTCTGGGCCCTGAAAACTGGGGCTGATTGTCTTCAGATTGATGATACAGTTTCCTAAAGAAGGTCCACACTCAGACTTCCTCTCTTGTGGTCCCAGCAGGCACCGTGTGGCCTCTGTGCAGGTCATACTTGGAGAGGGACAAGGTAGGGGACTTACAGAAAGTGGGAAAAGCAGGTGGACTCAGGACAGCCAGGTACAGCTGTGGCTCTGCTACCACTCATCCAGGCCCCCCAGCTCCCCCAATGGGCGAAGGCTACACTGGAGGACTCAATAGGATCTGGGTGTGGCAGCCACCTGAGGGCCAGGTGAAGCCTGGGTCTTTTGCAAGGCAAAGCCAGATTGACCTGGAGGCTGTTGCTGTCTGGGTTACCAGGACCTGCAGCAGATGTGAAAGGAAATCAGCTCTTGCTGCCAGTGGCCAGAGAAATATCTGTGAAGAGTTAGACAAATGAAGCTAAGGTGCCAGCTGGCTGGCTGGCTGGGGTGGGGAGAGAGGGGCAGAGCTACTCTTTGACCCAGGAGGTGAGGGAGGAAGAAACAAAAAGAGCCAGGCGTTGGTGACTCATACCTGTTATCCTAGCTACTCTGGAGGCTGAGATCTGAGCATCTTAGTTCAAAGCCACTCTGGACAGAAAAGTCCGGATGAGACCTTTATCTCCAATTAACCACTCAAAATCCAGAAGTGGAGCTGTGGTTCAAAGTGGTAGAGCTCAAAAGAGCTCATGGACAGCACCCAGTCCTTGAGTTCAAACCCCACAACCAGAAAGGAAAAACAAACAAAAACAACTAGAGCTAAGTGCATGGGCCAGGGGTAGAGGCCAAGGCTCAAGCAGGGAGGCTATACCCTAGTCAAAGATACTCTGAGGGGAGTGGGAGCCATGGCAGGATTTTGAGGAAGGTAGGAACACAACCTAGTGATTGGCCTGGGAGGGGAAAGGAGTGTGAGGACACTGGAACGCCTGGGAAAAGTTCCTGATGCGACACAGTGAGCCCACAGACGGGAAGTCACCTGTGGCCGTGGGCTTCAGGCCTACATTTGGAGTTTCTTTGTGTCTCCAGACTGAGCCCCACTCTTTCTGCAGGGGCCAAGATGGGGAGAAGGCATCAGGTGCAGTCCCAGGGTGTAGAAACCTAGGAGGATTTACTCTGCTGTGGTGAGGTTTCAATGCCAATGCAAACAAACAAACAGTTCTAAGCAATTCTCCAACTGCTTGGCTTTCCGAGACCTACAATGGCTCACAAAGAACCTTCCACAGCCTTCCACAGCCTGGGCTCGTCCAGCTCTGGAAGCACCGTCATGGCTTCATCCTTCCCTCAGCATTACAACATCATGGGTGTATCATGGGGCTGGAACCCCTCCTCCACCCTCACACCCTGGGTAAGGGGGCAGTTAAAGGGGTGAGAAATGAGGTAAACTCTTTCTGGATCTCTCCCCCACCCCCAAGCCCTCCCACTGCCATTGACCTCCAGTTGATCTTTGTTTTCAGTCCCCCTGAGCCAAACCAGTTTTTCCTGAACTCCTCAGTGAGGCACTGGGCTCCCCCATGCCTCCCTCCCCATGGAAGCAGAGAAACCCACACCTCTGTCCCTCCCCTCCCCCCCCCCCCACATTCCTGCTGGGAATCTGGCTGGGCCGGGATGGCCTCATTCTGGGTCCCCAGCATCCAGTCTGGCTCATGGCAGGGGTCAGAGCCTCTTCCCAGGTCCTGGCACCAAGGTGGCCCAGGACGTGTGGTAGAAGTTCAAGTTTGGGGACCATCAAGCATAGACATGGCCCCCCTAGCCTGTACTGAACTCAGGACCCCATGTTCTCACTTAGCCTTTTCTATCCAAGATGGCTCTCAGCCACGTGAGCTACACCTTTACTTGCAACGTTTTGCTGGTTATTTGGAGATAAGAATCTCCCAGAGCAGGCAGCCCTGGCTCACACCTGTAATCCTAGCTACTCAGGAGGCCAAGATCTGAGGCTCTCTGTTCAAAGCCAGCCCAAGATTCTTACCTCCAATTATCCACCAGAAAACCAGAAGTGGCGCTGTGGCTCAAGTGGTAGAGCGCTAGCCTTGAGCTGAAGAGCTCAGGGACAGCACCCAGGCCTGGAGTTCAAGCTCCATGACCGACAACAACAACAACAAAGTCTCTCAGATTTGGCTGCAGGGGCTGGCTTTGAACCGCGATCCTCAGATCTCATCCTCCTGAGCAGCTAGGATTACAGGCGTGAGCCAGACACCCGGCTGAGCAGAATCTCTTAAAAGTCTCCATTCTGTTGGGGGAGTGTCCGGGGCCGGGAGGCTGAACCCAGCAGAGAAGGGCTGTCTGGCCCCCAAGCCCAGCAGGAGCAGAAAGTGAGGTGGGGGACGGTCCCTTAGGTCTGTCTCAGGGGGTCAGACATGCATTCCCCAGCTCCATAAGTCCGTTTCGGGGATTTAGACATGCACTCCCCATTGTACAGGGAGGGGACGGGGCTGGGAGGCCTGTCAGGTCGTTAGCTCAGGAGTGCTCGCAGTGGGAAAGCCACTGGTACCTGGGGGTAGCTGAGGTTCCCCTGATCCATCCGGGTTGTGGGGGGCATGGGGTGAGCACATGGGGGAGTGCTCAGAAGAGAAGGGTAGGGCACAGCAGAGGCAGAGACCCAAGCTCTTCTCCTGCACTCAGTGGCCCACGTGAGGCTCCAGTGCTCTCAGCAATCTTGGCCACTATGGCCAAGATTGGTCTCCCTGAGGGTGGACCTGTGGGCACAGGGGTCAGTGCTGGATACAGGGAGTAGTTGGTACAGACAGTCATGCCAGTGATATTGGTGATGAAGGCCAGGGCCTGGCCTCTGGCTGCTGGGGTAAAGTGGTTCATGGCTGACCATTGTGGAATTAAATGAAACCTGGCTCCGAGATTAAGAGCCACCCCTTATGAGACCCCATAAACTCTCTTCTCCCCACTCACGACAGGACACACACAGCATGTCCAGGGTCGAGGCCACTGCAGGGGTCGCAGACCAAGAGGTGACCAGACCCCAAGCCTTGTTCCTTGGGGCTCATGGCCCACAGGTATCAGCTGAGCCTTCAGACTCCTCTAGATCTGGGCACTGTGGATTCTCTCGCAGGAGCTTGGGTCTTATGTGCACCGGCTCTGAGCAGTGTTTAGCTGTCCCCCTTCTCCTCTGCCTGGAAGAGGCTGAAGGGCCCAGACTCCGGAAGAAGGGTCCTGGTGGGGCCAAGCCAGCTGCCACAGGCTACTATGGTGGGGCCGTGACAAGGTCAGACAGCCTACATGACAACACAGCAGCCTCGGGGACAGCACAGAAGATGTACCATGTTCAAGTCACAGTCAAGTACGAACGAGAAGGTTACACAGCCTGCAAGGTTATAATCATGGAATTACAGAATGCAACAATCATGTAATCATGGGGGCACGAAGAAGTCTCAGCACAGAGAAAGCAGCAGAGCAGGAGCTGCAGAATGTGGCAAGCATGGAAAGGTCATAATCATGGAATTAGAGAATTTTACAACCGTGGATTATTAAAATTGTAGCCTTATAAACAGAAATTTGAAAATGGTAGAGGCCAGAATTAGAGAATGCTACCAGAGTAAAATATCATAATCAAGAACTGGAGACTATCTCCCTTCCCTCCCTCCCTCCCTCCCTCCCTCCCTCCCTCCCTCCCTCCTTCTACCCCCCTCCTTTGTTTTTTTTTTTTGAAAGTTGGAAAATATTTTGATCATCAGGTGTATGTTCACATTAAGAATTAGAGAGGTGGGTGGCAGATGTGGTGGCATGTGCCTGCAATTCCAGGAGACTAAGGCAGGAGCATTGTGAGTCTGAGTCCAGTCTGGGCTATGTGGCAAGACCCTGTCTGGGGAAACAAAAAAAAAGGTCAGAAGCCCAGAGAGCTGGGGATGCTTTGCAAGGCACAGGTGCTCAGCTAGTCCCCCTCCCAGCAGCCCTGGGGAGGGAGGGGAGCAGGGCTCACAACTCCAGGCCCTAGCTTTGGCAGGCAAAGTTGGAACCCTTGCCTAGCTTGTACTTGCCACTCTACCCCATTTGTGGGGAGGGGCCTTGGCCAGGGGTCCAGTGCTCGGCCTTAATGAGGCCTCAGGGGCTTACTGGTCCATCTCCAACATGAGTGGGAGGCCTGCAGCTTGGTCCCCACCCAGATTCTTAACCAGGGTGTGAGGACTGGTGCTGGGGGCCCCAAACGTATCCTGCCAACCTGCCCTTGACCTCCACTTGCCTGTCTGCCATACCAACGGTCATCATGGACGCCTTCCTGGAGGAGGGGGCTGGGTCTCAGAGGAGACAGGGATACAGCGGGGACAAAGACCCAGAAGTGTTTGGGAATCACCTAGGCTTTTGCTTGGGTAGCAAAGGAAGCAGAAGCGGCTGAATGGAGCTGTGGCCCAAGCCGACAGAGCTAGAATGCATAGTTGTCAGTGGCTGTGCAGGACCATGGCAGTGCCTGAGTTTGGCAGGAAGGGAGGGGGAGACAGGGATTTACAGTTTGCTTTTCCTTCCTGTAGAAGCAGCAGCAACAAGTTTCTTCCCAGAATGGGGGACCGGCCTGGGCTGGGGGTCCTGTGGGCCCCCCTAGGGCTGTGCTCAGGGAAGCTGACTTGTCCCCACACTGGCTGTGGACACTGAGCACTGAGGACAGGATTGGGGTGGCGAGGGGCCGTATGCTGTCTTTCACTTCTGTGCCAAGTCTGTGAGTGTTTGCCCAGGATTACAAACAGGTGGTGAGCCAGGCCTCCAGACCGGCCCACCAGGCATGGCTGCCCCTCTGCAGGTCTGCCCCAGCCCACGTCTGTACTCAGTGGGGCCCACTGGACACTGAACAAGACCCTTCCTGTAAACCACCTCACAGAGTCTTTGCATCATTGGCACTCAGGTGCAGGGAGGTTGTTGAGCTCCGAGTGGGATCCTGGAATTGGGACGGAGAATAGCTACCCTCTGCCCGCCGCCCCAAACACACACAACCCCAATGCAAGTTCTGGCACCAGGCATCAGATCTCCGCTAGAGGCATTGTACTGCGATGACTGGGCCCCTACTGTGAGCTGGGCCGCCTGCTAGGTCCTGTGTGTGTGTGAGTTATGTGCTGTTGACCCAGTGCTCCTTTACAAGCCGGTCTGCCATCCTGTATGTTTTACAGATAAAGAAACGGAGGCTCAGAGCCCCAGTGGTTTGGCTGAGGTCAGGCAGAGCCAGGCAGGGATGTAGCAGAGCTTTATTCAGTGCCACCCTGCACACAGCAACATCCAGAGCTGCTGGCTCAGATGACTGACAGAGAGGGGCCACAGATCTCCAGTGGCTGTGGATGGAGTGCCAGCCTGGAGCCCCTGAGAGGGATGTGAAATGCTGGCCTCCCCCGGTCTCTTCCAGGCCTGGCTTGAGACGCTGATCTGGGAACAGGGCTGAACATGGTGGACTTGGGGGGGGGAGGCGGCTAGCCACCCCCCTAGCCAGCGGCAGCAGGATTCCATTAACCTGATTCTCTGTCCCACATATACTGCAGAGGGACCCCCGGTGCTGAGAGGGGGGGTGGAGTGGGGCTTCCCCAGGCCCCACGCGGGGCAGCCAATGGTGCTGGTTTCCTGCAGTCCAGGAGGACCTTCGAGGCCCCTGGCTCTTTGAACAAGGAGTGGGGAGAAGAATGGAGAACCAGAAAAGTAGGGGAGGGAGAATCCAGGTGAAGCTGCAGCAGCAGGAATTGCAGGGGGGGGAGTGGGGTGGGGACAGGGGTGGGTGGGAGCTGCCATGAGTCCTAGATCCTCCTGCCTCATCCAGGACGGCTCTGTGTGGGTAAATCACATCACCTGGTTGATCTTTAGCTCCTCGTTCCTGGGAGATACGCCATGCTGGCACGGACACTGAAGATGGTGTATGGATACTCTCATTTTGTAATTTAGAAGTGCCAGTCCTGGAGCTTTTACTCAGGGACTGGGAGATAGATAGCCCTTTTGGTTTGGGGATCTTTTTTGCTCAAGGCTGGTGCTCTACTACTTGAGCCACAGCTTCATTTCCAGCTTTTTGGTGGTTAATTGGAGATGGAGAGTCTTCGTAGAATTTCCTGCCCCCAGGCTGGCTTCTACCTAAGCTTAGCCTCCTATGTAGCTGCGATAATAGCTCTTGACTCCACAAAGCCCTGCTCAGCTAGCTGGCATCCACACACGCATTGTCTCTTTGGAGTCTCAGGCTCACACAGTTCCCAACCCTCTGGCTGAGAGGCCCCTCTCAGGGATTGTCACACAGTGGGCCATGCCAGCCAGGCTACTTCTCCTCCCCACCCTGACTGGCACCTATTCCTGTGTTAGGATTCAAGCCAGATGCCTCTTCCTCCAGGAAGCCTTCCAGGACCACACTGGAGCCAGATGCTCAGACCTCAGTCAGAGCATTTAACAGATATGGTCATGAGGATTTGGCACTCTCACAAGGACTCAGACCCATGCGATGTCCCCTCTGTTGGAGAAGCCACACAATAAAGCCTGCTAATGCCAGCAGCTGTGCCCACTGAGGGACTTACAGGTATACATGGACTCAGGTGTCAATTATATCGTTATGCATTTTCAGCTGTGCAGATGTGTGCTAGTGTTGTGCACCAAGCAAGAGAGAACTTTCTGGAATGTGCTAGATGCCTCTTTCTCCCGCCTCCACACAAACATGTACTATTCGTAGAGACCACGCTGAGGCAAGCTTTAAAAAAAAAAAAAAGTGAGAAAAATCCTTGGGCTTTAATTTTTTTAAGTTAGCATTTTTAAAAATAGTAAGTGGAACAAAATATAGCTATCAAATAGAAGATAAGAGGAATAAAGATTGGAGTTGGGTTTTTGGCTTGGTTGAGACATGGGCGTATTGAAACAGAAGGTTTGGTCCAAGAACATGGCTCAGTGGCAGAGCTTGTGCTTAGCCTGTGCAAGGCGTGGGACTCAACCTCCAGCATCAGAGAGCAGGAGGGAAAGCCCCCCTGAGTTCCTAACTCCTTACCCAATAGTGGGAATAAAAGGACAGTGAAAGAATAAAAAGACATTAGGAAAATCAGTCGACACCACAGGAGCAAGAAAGGACACGAGTTTTAAATGGACGATAAATAAAATACATCTGGTAAGAATATGGTCATCCTAAGGCTGAAATCTGAGGACCATGGTTCAAAGTCAACCCCGGGCAGAAAAGTCTGTGAGAGTCTTAGCTCTGTTTAACCACCAGAACACCAGAGGTGGAGCTGTGGCTTAAGCCATAGAGTGCTAGCCTGGGGACAGTGCCCAAGCTCTGAGGTCAAGCCCCAGGACCAACAAAATAAAATAAAACAGCAAATGGAAAACCATCTCACAGAAGCAGCTCAGTAATGGCACATTTTAGGTAAGAGGACATCCAGAGGAAGGGGTACACTCACCATGTACTCACACGTGTGTGTTTGTGTTGCACATACAAAGACGAACATGTACATCAAACACCAGGCATACCAGGAGTACCAGGGGAGCTACATGCTGGCAAGTCATCAAGACACTGGAATGATGAGGACACAGAAGCCACGCACTGTACTGCACACATACACATCTCAGCATGTGGGAGGCAGGTCACAGCAAGATCACCAATTCAAGGCTAGCCTGGGATACACAGCAAGACCCAGTCTTCCTGGGCTATGAGCACACAGGTTGATGATGCCTGAGAGATGTCTGGCACACACCAAGCGTTCAGACTCCCAGGATGCCACTTTTTTTTTTTTAATATGACTTGATCTGCCCTGTGCTTTTAGACAGGTACTCCACCACACCAGTCACGCTCCCAGCCCTCTTTTGCTTTACTTTGTAAATAGAATCTTGCATTCATACCCAGGCTGGCCTGGACTGAGAGCCTCCTATTTACACTCCCTGCATAGGTGGAGCACACACAAATGTGCACTACCACACCCAACTTTCATTAAATTTTTCCTAAGTTGGCCTCAAACCATGAACTCCCCATTTTTGTTCTCCAATAAGTTAGGAATATTATAGATGTGAGAGCCACCATGCCCAGCTGCATGAAGCTTTCTTTTTCTTTCTGGTGGCAATAGGGATTAAACTGAGGAGTCTCACACTTGCTAAGTAGATACTCTACCACTTGAACCCCTCTTCTGGCCCCTTTTAGCTATGGTGATTTTAGTTTGCTCTTTTTTTTTTTTTTGCCGGTCATGGGCTTGAGCTCAGGGCCTGAGCACTGTCCTTGGACTTTCTCAAGGCTAGAGCTCTACCACTTGAGCCTCAGCACCACTTCAGGCTTTTTTTTCTATGTATGTGGTACCGAGGAATCGAACCCGGGTCTTCATGCATGCTAGGCAGGCACTTTAACCACTAGGCCAAACTCCCGCCCCAGCTATGGTGATTTTAGAGCAAGGGTCTTCTCACTTTATGCCCGGGACAGCCTGGGCTGTGATCTTCCTCTTTATGCTTCCTTGTGTCACTGCGGATGGCAAGTAGACCCCACGGTGAGCAGCTAGGATAGCAGGCACATACCACCTCGCCCAGTCACTGAGTGAGAAGGAGTCTCATGTAACTTGATGCCTAGGCCAGCCTCAATCCATGATCCCCCAATCTCAGCCTCCCATGCTGCTGGGATTGCAGGTATAAGCCACTGTGCCAGCCCCTGATGCCATTTCTACCAAGACATGTTTTCAAAGGAAAGCCAAGCTTGACCTTCAGGGGTACGGGTACCTGGCAGAGCCTTGGTTGAGTGGGAGGAGAGGGTAACAGCTTTCTCCTGAGATGTCAGTGAGATGAAGAAGAAGGTGTTTGAATCCCACCTCACGTCTCCCAGGGCTGGAGGACATGTGCTGAGTTGGAATTTTTCAACTTCTTCCTTTTTTTTTCCCTCTCCTTTCCTTGACACATCCATCCCTGAAAACATCTGTGAGATAAAACAGAGCAGGTCTTATGAATTCAGCTCACACTCAGCCTGAGCTCCCACCCGGGGCGAGCGAGACATGAATCACTGCCTGGGGGCCCGGTGGCCCCGTGGAGCAGGCTCTCCAGCGGGGCCCTGGCCTTTCCTGACTAGCTGCTTTTGATTTCCCCGAAGCCTTCTGATCGGCTACACTCCACAGAGCGCGTGTGTCCACGGCCACGTGCTGTGAGCTCAGCCCGGGCGCCAGGTGGGGGGCCAGCCGCTCATTCCTGGGGTTTCCTGAGTCTGACTCTGCAGCAGGCTCTAGGGGTAGAGGGAGGAATGAATAGACAAGGATTCAGGGCTCCCTTGCTTGACCCCATTTTCCCATTCCTTGAAAACATCGGAAGAAGGCAGAAATCACGGGTGTGATCTTCTTAACACCCCATGCATTTTAGTACATTAGTCTGAAGAATATGGCATGTTGGACATTTTTATCTGTGAGCAGAGGGAATGCCTGATAGCTTTGGATGGGGTCAGGGTTCAGCACAGGTGAGGCTCACAGATAGCTGTCCATTGAACTTGACCTTCTGAGGGCCCTTGAGTGGCCCACGGCCTCCGATCCTACCAGATAGCTAGCGACCTCAGCCCTCTCCCGCCTTCTGGCCTGTGGTGTATGTGTGTTTCACAGGAAAATGAGTGTATTTCAGAACTGCCATGCCCCTAAGCCATCACAATGGTACCAGGGCCAGGGCATGGCCCAGCCTGCTGACCCAGTTCTTGTGTCCAGGGGGCTGGGAGGACAATACTAATGGCTACAGGGGACAGTGTAGGATAGAGAGCAGTCTCATGAAGATGCAGAAGGGGCAGGGAGCCGTTGTAGTCAGGCCACAAGAGTGAAACCAGGAGGGGCCAGCTGGAGTTGTATATGGTAAACAGCCAAGACCTGACCAGGAAGTGAGTGATTCCTCCAGGTTCCTACCTAGAACCCTCTCCGTAAGTTCCCAGGTGTGACCCTCCCCATACATGTGACACCGTGTGACATCGACAGTCACGTGTTTATGACAGGGTAGATGTCTCTACAATGGAGGTGCAGGTAGGAGAAAAGAAAAGTTTCTCTAATCCTGAGGAGTTTGTCCCCAGGCTTATTTTCCAAGTAGGGAAGTTGAGGCATAGGCAACCAAGTATAGTCCCCAGGGTTGCACAAGAATTGCGTAGAGGAGAATCATGTCGTTTAGGGAGAAGATTGACAGCAGGCCCAGGGACCAGCCATTTCTCCCAGTTCTTGAGTTCTGGATCTTCCTCAGGGAAGTTGGGAACCAGGCCTTGCAATGTCTATCTGCTCAGGTCAACATCTCACCTCAGCCTGCCCCATCTCCTTCCCAGAATCCTTAGCAACAGACAGGCAGCCTGAGAGGGGCAGGAATCCCCCACCCAGCTCTTAGAAGGGGCTGGTCCCTGTTTACACAGCTGGTGTAAGCCAAGGTCTGCTGTCCAGCTGGTGCCCCACTGCGTAAGCCTGTGACCCCTTCCCTCCCCTGCTAGTCACCCACTCTCAAAGAGGTAGCCGAGATAGGGTTCGACCTCCTGGAGCGGGGAGCTAGGCTCCTGTTACATCGCCTTTATGTCTGTATTCTTTTCATCTCTCCTCGAAACACAGAGGTGGCTGTGAAGAAATAGCCATCTCAGGGTGGCTCGCAAGGGCCAGGTGGGCAGAGTGGAAGGTCTGCAACTGAAACAACCCAGAATTTTAGAGTCTCGGCTTTGTCCAACCCTAATAATTCTCCTGCCCCTCTGAACACCAGTGTTCCAGCCTACCCACTGAAGGCCCTGTGAAGCTCAAGTGTAATTTCTATGTGCTTGTGCTCTATGGATCCACGTGCAGAAGAGACTAGAAGCAGTTAGAAAGGTGTCTGCCATGTCATAAGTGCCCAGTCACTGCCTGTGGGATTATTGAATGGATTAAGGATATGTACAGATGGATGGCTGCTAGATGATGGATGGATGGATGGATGGATGGATGGATGGATGGATGGATGGATTAAATAGATAGGCGGGTAAGTGGATGATGGATGTGTGCTTGCATGGATGGATACTAGTGGTTTTGGTAGACATTAGCAGACATTAGAATGGCTTTTAATAGAGTCACAGGTTACATCCCTCACTCCAGAAGACTGTCTTATCTGAGTAGTGGCCAAGGTCAGTTTTTAGACCTTGCCTAGGTCATCTACTTTCCTCTCCATTCGTCACCAACCATAAATGGCCTCGCTGTTGCTCTGATCTTAACCAGATGCGCCTGCAATCACTTAAACTCGCATAAAGTAGATGGGGTATTTGGGTGGCAACAAGACCACATTTGACAGAGCAGCAGAGGTGATGACCCGTTTACTTCTGTCACCAATATCCAGGTCCTGGGATAGCCACTCCCCTCTCTGAGCCTTGCTGTCTTCCTACACACAGGGAATGGTAGGCAAAGACCTGGCTCTTAGCACATGAGGATGGGAGGTGTTTATGTGGTCAAGTTTAGGACATAGCAGGAGGTAAGTTGTTCCATAAAAGTGCAGTTGGCAGGTTGGCTCAGGGCAGGGCTCAATTAATTAATTAATTAATTAATTAATTTGTCATGGGGCTTGAACTCACACCCTGGTCTTTGTCCCTGAGCTCTTCAGCTCAAGGCTAGCACACTACCACTTGAGCCACGTGCCACTTCTGGTTTTCTGGTGGTTAATTGGAGATAAGAGTCTCTCAGACTTTTGTTCCCGGATTGGCTTTGAACTGTAATCCTCAGATCTCAGCTTCCTAAATAGCTAGGATTATAGGTGTGAGCTCCTGGCACCCAGTTAGGCTTGCTCTTGAAGTGTGAGTGGGGACAGCCATGGTGAGATGTGAATGGCCCAAAGTCACTTCCACCCTGCCCATCATGGGGGGAGGGGAGAGAAGCCCACCATTGGTGGGTTCTTGGGCCTGATGTTCCTAGAAGGGGGCCTGCTTTAATGCAGCAACATGGATGATAACATTTGCATTTCCTGACCGCTCAGCTAGGCTCAGAGGGAACAAGACAGGTCTGCGGAAAGGCAGGTGCCAGGCACAGGGCTGGACCAACAGCTTCTAGTGGGATGCTGTGAAGCCTCAGGCTGGCCGGGGCAGCCACATGCTGGGGTTGGGCAAAGGACAGCAGCAGAACCCTAAAAGTGAAGCAAGGAGCTGCCAAAAGCATCTTTCTTCCCTTTCAACTTTTTGCCAAAGAAGCAGCGTGGCCACAGTCTCCAGGCAGCCCAGAGCAGAGGCTCTGCCAGCCCCCGGGCACCAGTCCCAGCAGCCTAATTACCAGCTCTCATGGGCAGCAGCTCGCTGATGGAGAGTCCTTAGGGAGACACAGAGACAGTGAAATCCACGAAGGAAATACTTCCAGTCCTTTACAAAGAAAGAA
Organism: Megascapheus bottae; assembly: GCF_031878675.1. Taxonomy (NCBI): domain Eukaryota; kingdom Metazoa; phylum Chordata; class Mammalia; order Rodentia; family Geomyidae; genus Megascapheus; species Megascapheus bottae. The sequence continues at coordinate 71,106,182 of NC_143514.1, read as the reverse complement.
CACGGTGTCTCACCCTCGCCTCAAACCTGCTTGAGAGTCATGCACCCAGACTCCTCGCTGTACCCCCACCATCCCCGCCACCCTCCACACCCGCCACCCCGCTCTGCCCGGGCTACTGGCCCAGTGCTCACCCAGCAGCCCCAGGGACAGGTCCAGGGCAACAGGCCGCTTCCCAGCCCAGCCTGATCCTCGGAGCTTTCATATCCACTTGGGGTAGTCATGAGGCCCCCTAGCTCTAGGGGCTTCACCCCCACAGCCCTCAGCCTGCTCCCCTTGACGCCCCTCTCCAGCCACATTACAGCTCCTCCAACTCTGAGGCTGCTTCATGAGCCTTTGCACATCCCCTCCCTTCCCATGACAGTCCCCAACCCATCTCAATTCAGGTGTCCCCTCCTCAGAGCAGCCCTCCCTGTCGGCCCTCTAGCATGTTCCTGCTTGATTCTAAGCTCTCTTGTAGACAGCTTGTCCTAATCACAGCTAAGGGCCAGCAGCCAGAGCAGCAGCCAACGCCCAGCCAACATTCTCTGTTGAACAAATGGTCCCCATAAGAAGAAAGTAAGTAAAGCTCAGTGCTGGTGGCTCATGCCTGTAATCGTAGCTACTCAGGGGGCTGAGGATCTGAGATCTGAGGGTCACAGTTTGAAGCTAGCCCAAACGAAAATGTCCCCATGAGATTCTTTTTTTTTTTTTTGCCAGTCCTGGGCTTGAGCTCAGGGCCTGAGCACTGTCCTTGGACTTTCTCAAGGCTAGAGCTCTACCACCTCAGCACCACTTCCGGCTTTTTTCTATGTATGTGGTACCGAGGAATCGAACCCGGGTCTTCATGCATGCTAGGCAAGCACTTTAACCACTAGGCCAAACTCCCGGCCCCCCCATGAGATTCTTAACTCCAGTTAACCACAAAAAACCAGAAGTAGCACTGTTGGTGCAAGGTGGTAGAACCCTAGACTTGGCAAAAGAGCTCAGGGACAGCACCCAGACCCTCACTTCAAGCTCTACAGCTGACAAAAAGAAAGAAAGCAGAAGAAATAGGTAGCTACATACTGGTGGCTCAAGGTCTGTAGTTCCAGATACTCAGGAGACCAAGATCTGAGGATCATATCCAAAGCCAGCCTGGGCAGAAAAGGCTATGAGACTTATTTTCATTGTTTTGTGTCACTTCTGAGACTTGAACTCAGGGCCTGGGAGTTGTCACTGAGCTTTTTTGCTTAAGGTTAGCGCTTAACCACTTGAGGGGTTTTTTGTTTGTTTGTTTGTTTGTTTGGTGAGTGCTTAATTGGAGTTAAAGGTCTCATGGACTTTCTTGTCCCAGCCGGCTTCTAACTGTGATCCTCAGATCTCAGCCCTTAGATCTCAGCCCTCTGAACAGCTAGGATTCCAAGCATGAATCACCAGTGTCCCATTGGTGAGACTCTTACTAACCACAAAAAAGCCTGAAGTAGAGCTGTGGCTTAATGGTAGCCCACCAACCTTGACTGGAAAAAGCTAAGGGACAGTGTCTAGGCCCTGAGTTCAAGCCCCAGGATTGGCACCAAGAAAAAAGGGAAGACACAGGCAACATGTTGTGGTCATGCATGTGCCTGTAGCAGGCACGACACTGGTCACCTCATTTTGGCCTCTCCATAGAAAGCTCTAACAGGACATCCCTAGTTTACAGCTGAGGAAACTGAGGCTTGGAAGCATTATAGCAACTTTCCCAACAAGAGCAGCGCCTGGTATTTATTGGGTATTTCCTGGCCCTTGGCTGTGTTCTTAGTGCCTCTCGTTCTTCACAACCTTTAAGTGGGCTGCCTTGCAAATCCCTGCTTTGTAAATGGCAAGCTGGAAGCTCTTGGAGGGAGGTCATGTGACTCTGCTAGGACATGTGAGGCTGGTGATACCCAGAGTGCCTCTCTGGGTACCCACTACCAACTGACATGTCACACTGCCTTCCTGCAGAGACAAAACTGGCTGGGCAGAGTGGCGGAGCCCCAGGACCAGGGAAAGGCTCAGATTGAGCCCAGCACCTGAAGCCTGTAGCATGGGGCCACCAGGTTCTGATTTGGGGAGACCTTGGTCAGCCCCCGACTAATTTTTTTGTATGTTGTGTATGTGTGACTGGTACAGGGGCTTGAACTCAGGACCTGGGCACTGTTCCTTAGCTTTTCGCTCAAGGGGATAATGCCCTCTCACTTAAGAAGACTAACACACTTTGGTGCTGACTTGGAACCATGAGCCATAGATCCCAGCCCTTTGAGAAGCTAGGATTACAGGTGTGAGCCACTGGCACCGGGTCTGGCTAACCCTCAACATTAATAGAGTATTTTTCCTCCAGGAACTCAGGCCTGGAGGCCAGGCTTTTCCAGGGTCAGGGCAGGGTAGGGGTGGGGGTCAGGCCTGGCTCTGGACCCACCCCTGTGTGACCATGCTCCTGTAGTATAATCCCTCGGAATGCCTTGATGTTCTAGGCTATGAGACAGGGTGGCTCTGTTCACCCGGATGCTGAGATGAGAGCAGGCAGGAAGGTAACAAACGTGAGTGTGGCCTTCCTGGCTGGCCCTGCTTCTTGGTGGTGGGGGGTGGGGGGTGGGGAGGAGGAAGCAGTTAAGAGAAAGCATGTGGCAGGGCTAGGAGTGTGGCCTAGTCGTAGAGTGCTTGCCTAGCATGCATGAAGCCTTGGGTTTGATTTCCTGGTACCATATATATATAGAAAAAGCCGGAAGTGGTACTGTGGCTCAAGTGGTAGAGCACTAGTCTTGAAAAAGTCCAAAGACAGTGTCCAGGCCCTGAATTCAAGGCCCAGGGCTGACAAAAGGAAGGAAGGAAGGAAGGAAAGAAAGAAAGGAGGGAGGGAGGGAGGGAGGAAGGAAGGAAGGAAGGAAGGAAGGAAGGAAGGAAGGAAGGAAGGAAGGAAGAAAGAAAGAGGCATTCAGCTTTATTCATACCACTGCCTCAAGGAATCCGTGACATTGGCAGGTGACTCCCTGTCTGCCTCTGAATTCCTAGAGTACGGGGATGCTTACAGAACGCTTTGAGATTAACGTGGAGCAAATCCCAGAGGAAGCAGAAATCAGGAGCTCTTACTTATCAGATCTCAGATGTTAAAGCATTAGATCAGGCCTCTCTCTGACCAAGGACAGATTCACACAGGGAACCACACTGGGCCGCCCTCACCTGGCCATGGCGTGGCTTTTCTGCAGGCTTCTTTGGCCAGAGGTTTGCCTCTCTCTCTCTGAGCTTGCTCCTCCAGTTTTCCCAAGGATTAATGTGTCCCTCTCCGGGGGCTGCTGGAGCAAAGTGCTGTCAAGTTTATGAGCTAAGCCACTTTTAGGAACAATCAGCCCCCTCCCCCTTTTTTTATAAGGGCTCAGATAAGAGAAAGGATTTATGGGATTAGAAGTTTGTCATCATGCTTCAGTCTTCCTCTGTTGTGCTTCCCCCCCCTTTAAAAAAACTGGCTGAGAACAGCAGCCCTAAACCCCATAAACACGCTGCTCAAATAAAAGACATTTAGGGGCAGTTCTGCTGAGACTCCATTTAAAGGCAATGTGTTAAAAGGCCGTGTCTGGGTGATTTGCTGTAAAGTCTCCCGGCTGCTGACCAAAGATCATTTGTGCTGAAAAACCTTACTGTCCCAGTCTGGTTTCCAACTTTCAACCTTTTAAACTGAGAAGGTGCAGGATCTCCATAAGCTGTGAGGAGGGGAGTGTTATCAAATAACTTTCTGAAAGAAGCCACTTGTCCCCAGGAACACTGGAGTCCTGTAGAGGCCTGGCCATGCCCGGGGTCCTCACTACCATGTAAGACTTGATGACTCACAAAGGTCCTAGGAGGAACTGGGTACCTGAAGCTGGTGGCTCAACCTGTCATCCTAGCTACTCAGGAGGTTGAGATCTGAAGATTCCAGTTCAAAGCCAGCCCACTGAGCTCTGAATCCTTTGGGCTAGGCCAGGTACTGCCTCAGGCAGGGAAATCACAACAGTCATAGTTAAGACCCTGTCTTTGGCCATAGCTACACTGTTCCAGCACTCTCTCGGCCCCACACTGGCCCGTGCAGGCTGTGGGTGATTTCTGGTCCTTGAGAAACCTCGAGAATCAGAACCCTGCCTTACTAGAGACGGCCATAAAATCCCTGGTGCAATCAGGCATGGTGATTCACACCTGTAATCTCAGGAAGCAGCAATCTGGAGGATTGTGGTTCAAGGGCAGCCTGAGCAAAAGTTAGTGAGACCCAGTTTCAACTGATAAGCTGGCTGTGTGGGGTGTACCATGGAGGTCACAGGGAGGAGGGTCTGCATCTGAGGCCAGTCCTGAAAGATAACAAATATAGAAAAGGGAAAAGGCTCAGTGCTAGAGCACTTACTTAGCCAGCATGCAACCCTGAGTTCAAACTCCAGTACTACCAAAAAAAGAAAAGAATTTCCAGTACAAGTTAAGCTGCCCTACATGGAGTCCGGGTCTGGGTATCCTACCACTTGAGCTACAGCTTTCTAATGGTTCATGGAAATAGGAGGCTCATGGATTTTTTTTTTCCTGCCCAGGCTGACTTTGAACCCTGATCTTCGGATCTCAACCCTGAGTAGCTAGGATTACAGGCATGCCTGCTTTCTTCTCAGGAGTCCAGAGGAGGGACATTCTCAGACAAGGCCATTACAAAGCTCTGCATGGTGTCTAGGCAATGCTGAGAGCCAAGTCCAAACCCCAGACCGGGTCCAGGCACCCTCCGGAGACAACAACCCAGGCTGCTGTCACTGGGTGAACCTCCTTGAAATGGCGTGGTGGGGAGAACCACTCCACACTGGCCTCTGGAGCAGCAGGAGGATGCGGGGCTGTCACGCCGCGTCTCCTCTCGTGGCTTCCCGCCACACTGGCTTCTCCAGCAGCTTCTGGCTTGTGGTCAACTCAAACCCCAGATCTTCCCCGGGACAGCTGCCAAGCCACATCGTGTTCATTTGATTTATGGCTCGGGTTAGCCGAGGCTGCTCCTGCTCCCCAGAAGCCAACGGGAGGAGGGCAGTGGGCTCTGTACCCCTAGTGTAGCAGGAGTGATTCCCAGACCCCCCAGTTGGAGGGCCTCTGTGTGAATATGGGGGCGTTCCCGCCTTCTTGTTTGTGTTTGCTGATCCCGGCTCCCAGCAGCCCACTAGCACTGGTGGTGCCAAGGAGGATTTTTAGGGCTGGTGGTCCAAGCAGTCCAACCTTTTGGGGCCTTGGGGCAAATAGGGGTTTTGGGAAGGAACCCAGAAAAGGCGGGGTAGGGGGGAGCTTCTGAGCGTGGGGTTCGTGTGCCCTGTGGATGGTGCTTTAGCGCTCTGAGCCTCTGTTTCTTATGCACAGAATGAAATGACAAATCTCAGTGTCACAGCATTAGGACACAAAAGCCCAGGCAGGAAGTCCCTTCAGAGACTTGGTCATTCCTTCTGTCTGGAGTCATAAACCACTGGAACAGAGGGCAGGTAGATATCTGGCCCCCAATACTTCCAGCTAATAAGGACATAACACCCCCTCCCCATCTCCCTCTGGACTTTGCTTCTGGGTTTCTGTGCAAGTGTGTGTGTGTGTGTGTGTGTGTGTGTGTGTGTGTTCTGCTTCCACTCACACTCTTGTTTGGTGTTTTCATTCAGGGCTAGTGCTTGAGTGACAGCTCCCCTCCCTGTCTTCTCATAGACTTTCCTTCCTGGACTGGTTTTGAACTGCAATCCTCAGATCTCAGCCTCCTGAGCAGCCAGGAGGAAAGGCGGGAGTCACCAGCCAGTCCAGTGACTCCCCGGGAGGTCTGCCCTCAGCTGTGCCATCCTGGCTGTCACAGCCGCGTGTGTCATTTCTGCTGTGGTCCTTTGTTCCTTTTGTCTCATTTGCTGCTGTTGCCCCAACTCCAGGTGCAGAACGAGTGTTAGGGATCATCCAGCAACATTCACTTAGACTTGAGCATGAAGGGACTGAGGGGATCCCATGGAAGACAAAAGATGAAGAAATGTAGTTATTCCCCTGTGCCGTGAACAAGCTCACGTTTCCCTGACCAGGCCTCAGTTTCCTTCACTGTAAAACAAGATCACTAGAGGAGATAGTTTGCTCTTTCACTAAGTCCTCTCAGCCTGACAGCCCAAGGAGGGAAGAAAGAGGACACTGGGGGGAGCCCCGCTACCTGTGGAGTTGAGAACAAAACAACTTCTGTGGAGACACTCCACTGGCCTGCAGGCCCGGGCCTGCTAGGGACCCTCAGGGCGGGAGAGTTCACACCCCTCCCTGGACCCCTCATCAGGAACGAGGCCCTCTGACGGGTAGATGGTACTGGTTTGTTGTCTTAACTGAGCTCACCAAGCAGGTAAAAAATTCCAGACATGTTTTTTCGATGACAGCTAACTGAGTCCTTTATTAATGACCATGGCTTTGGGTGTTGGGAGAAGACGAAAACCCAGCCCCAGCCCAGGGCCTCCCTCTGCGAAGACCAATGACCACATTCCTGGATCTCACAGAATGAAGGCGCTCCAGGAGATGACCCTGAAAAAAGCTCCCCCTACCCACCAAGCATGAGAAGGGAGCAGGCTCACCCAGGCCCCCGGCCCCTGCAGGGGAGAGTGTGAGTGTGGTCTTTGGGATCTAGCAGCTCTGATTCTGTCCTGAACAGGGTCCCCCCACAGGGGTCAGAGGGCAAAACGGATACTGCCCAGGCCCATCACCTCCTCCTGGCACCAGGAGTGAGTCCACCAGCCCCCATGCTCTGTGACCCGCTGCACCACCTGGCAATACGGCAGCCAGCTGTGCCTGGAGGTCCAACCCGGCCCTGCCAGATGTGTGGAACTTTCCCAGCACATCCGGCTCCCCCTGGGGCACGTCGTGATTATTATTTAACACTCACAGTTCCAGAAATCCCAGGGTTCTTCATTTCTTCAGGAGAGTGCAGTGTGTGACATTAACCCAAAGATAGGTAAAGGGAGGACATGGAAAAGAAGTAACTGAGCTGGGACTTGAACCAGCATGTTCAAAGGTCCTGAGGTCAGAGGAAGCTGGTGTGGATAGTTAGTGTGGTGGACAGGAGGCAGGGGATGAGTTCAGAGAGTAACCAAGGACCTACAGCATATTGATTTTTATCCCAAATGAGGGAGGAGCTTTGGGTCTCTGAACACAGCTGTGATAGGAGCCAGCTCCTGTCCCTGCAGGTCCCCTAGCTGTCCTGTCCATAGCTGACTCTGTGGGCTGCTGTTCCTCTGCCTCTTCCTTCCCTTCACTAACTGACTGAGAAGCACTAGGCAGGCCACCGGCCTGGCCAGGCAATGCCTTCTGTAGTGATTTAAAAACAAGAAGAAAGAAAGATAGAAGTGCTGAACTCAGAAGATGGTGGAAGTCCTGGGACTTCGGATGCCTCAGACCCCTCCTGCCTCTCCAGCCCCGGCTCCCCTGTCTCCTGGCCCTGAACTTCATGCTCCAGCAACCCTGCACTATTTGTGGCTCCCCGCACACGCACACAATTTCACACCTCCACGCCTCTGCCTCTCACTCCCCAAATCCCTGCACAGAGAGGCCCCCAGTTTTGACTGGGGGTGGAGCATCTCTTTCAGAGTGCCCCCCCAACCTACTGTCTTTTATACAGTTGTGCTTGTGTCAGTACTGACTGAGGCTTGAACTCGGGGCCTTTAATGCTGTCTCTTAGCTTTATCTCTCCAGGCTGCCACTCTTAGCACTTGAGACCCAGCACCACTTCCAGCTTTTTGAGTAATTTATTGGAGGTGAGAATCTTGCAGTGTCCTGGCTTAGAATCACAGTCCTCAGATCTCAGCCTCGTGACTAGCTACGATTACAGGCGTGAACCACGGGGCCACCTGGCCCACTCCCCTTTCTGGACACTTCCGCAGGCCCCACAATGCCTGCTGCCCCAAAGGCAGCGGCAGGAGAGGCTAGAGTCAGATCCGTCCCAGCACACCAGAGTGTTGCTTGGATTTGTCGCCCAGCCTCTGTGGCAGCAGCATGGAAGAGTGCCCGGCCATACCTGGCATCTGGAAACTTCCTGGGCCCTCTAAGGTCTGAAACCAGCCACGGAGAGCAAACACCAGGGGGTTTGCTTGGGCTGTGTGGCTGACCCCACATCCTGGGGCCACTCCAGCATGGCTGCAGCCTAGAGCCTGGAGAGGGGGGGGTCTGGAAATTCCCTCTTCCCCATCACCAGCCCCTCCCTGCATCGGGCACTGGTCAGTCTGTGCCACCCAGGGCAGCCACACAGCACTAGAAAATGTTCTTAATTGCTTCTGCAGGGAGGGGAGTCACCCTGCAGGCAGATAATTAAAAAGTTCAGAGCTTGATTAATTGGGAGGAAATTGGAGGACCGGGGCTGCCTGCTGGGCGGGTGGGAGCTGGTCCCCACCTTGGCGAGTGGGATAGGTTGATGGGAAGCAGGCAAGGGCCGGCTGCCGCCAAGGATCTGAGACACTGGGTCCAGGGATTGGGAGCAGCTGGGCTTTGAAACCCCCTCATTCATTTCTGAAGGTTGTGGGGTTCCACTCCTGGCTCCCCAAGGACTATGAGCTCCATTGTCCCTCCCTATCCCCCAAGGCTGAGGAACACACTTGAGAAAGTTCTAGGAACCTTGACCTTGGGCCCAGGGATCCAACCACAGGTCTTCTATCCTGTCATACAGGAAGCTGTAACCTAGCGCCTGCCCTTGCCCTCCAGGGCAGGGGGACAGAGAAATGCTCACCAATGCCAGGGATAAAAGCAAGCGCCCTTGAGAGCCCAGGAGGTCTGGGGAAACAGAGGCCCCAAATGAAGACTGCTGTCCCCATACAAGCAGGCCGACCCAAACATGAGCTTCTTCCTTCCTGAGCACAATCACGTCTTGGTGCTGAGAGCTGCCAGCCCTGGGCCCTGCCATCCTTTGTCCCCTGTGCTCACGTGGCGGGGAGGGGGAGACAGACAGCTGTGAGCCTGGCAAGTAAGCATGTGCCACGGCAGACAGTGCAGGCCTGGGAGGCACCAGGTTCTTCCGAGAAGAGAGGAGCTTGCTGAGCAGAGACTGGAACCAGATTCAGGCAGAGGATGGAGTCAGAGATGGACTGAGGAGGTCTCCAGGGGAGACCCCAAGGCCTAGGTTCAGGGAACCAGAAGCCACCTACTGGGACTAGAGTCAAGGTGTGCCTGGAAGCGTGGTGGGGCTGAAGCAGGCCCAGGGGAACGTGGAGTGGAAGGCCACGCAGAGAGCCCCCACACAGGCACCTGGGAGTCACTACAAGATCTTGAATTCTGGGGCGACCTGAGAGATGGCCCAGGGAGCCTCCCGCAGGAGCTGGCATGCAAACACAATTCCCTCTGTCACCTTCTCACTTCTGCTGTTCAGTCTGCTGCTGGGCAGGGGTCCACCAACCCCCAAACCCTGTGGGGAAGCCTGCACATATGGGGGAAGCAGGGGGGGCCACAACTGTAGGAATAACCTCCAGGAGCCCTGGACTTAATGGTGGCTGGGCAGCGCCTCTCTGGGAGAAGTAGGAATGGCAGAGACCTTTCTTATCTGGGGAGAAGTTATGGACATTTTAGAAAGAGCATAGAAGCTGGGTACCCGTGGCTCACACCTGAAATCCTAACTACTCAAGAGGCTGAGACCTGAGCATCCTGATTTGAAGGAAAGTTTGTGAGACCTTTATCTCTAATTAACCACACACACACACACACACACACACACACACACACACACACAGAGCCAGCATCGCTAGGGCTCAAGTGGTAGCACTCTATTCAGCCTTGAGTGGAAAGGCTCAGGGATAGCACTCAGGCTCTGAGTTCAAGCCCCGGTACCTTATCCTACCCCACCCCAAACAATAAATAAGTGCATGCACTGTGAATGCACAGCTCTGGCCCTTGACTTTGCACCAAGACAGTTCCTGTTCTGCTTCCTCATCTGTAAAATGGGGACCTCACTGCTTCACACATAGCATGGTTGTAAGGACTAATGTCTGGAATGGCTCCTGCCCAGTGCTGGACATGGCTAAACACACAGACCTGACACTTCCCAGCATGGCATGGCTCAGGGACCTGAGGGTCAGGCACCCTGCCCTGTCCAGCCTAGCTTGGGGGTGGAACTGACTGTTGGGATAACTTGAGTGACCAAAGCAGGAAGTAGGCAGAATGAGACAGCTACTTTACATGCTGCAGACCCACCCACAAGCTCCACCCCCCGTACGCCCCGCCCCCAGGCATATCCAGGTCCTCGTCCTCCCCTCATTTGTTCCCAGTGTGCAGAGACTGGGACCCACCTTGGGACTGTGAAGATGATTCCAGCCAGGCAGAGCCAAGGCCCTAAGTGGACTCAGTGGCCTGAGCCAAAGGCCACACATCAAAAGGCCACCAAGCCCCATTCTGGACCAAGGGCTCCTTTTCTCCATCCTCACAAGCTTTCCACAACTGGAACCAGGGCTTACTTCTTGGGGTTGGTCCCAGGACAGGCGCAAGAGCAACCATACTGCAGGCACTGTGCATCCCAGAAGCCCCTGTGCCCACTGCAGCAGCAGGGAGGCGGGGCTACAGGAAGGCGGGGCTGCACCTGGTCCAGCCAGGTGTCTCTGGTGTTTGAAAGCCGGGCCGTTTCTTCAGTACCCCGGCGCCTCACACACTCGAGGTGCTGAGACAGGCCTGCTGGGGGCATTTATGACTCTTGTCTCTATCGTTCACCCTGAATTCCTGAGGAAGGGCTGGCGTCCCTGCCTGGACTCTAAGCCAGGGTGCTGAGTCAGCCATGAGCTTGTGTATGCAGTGGCAAATATAATGTGAAAATTCAATATCAAAAGCCCTCAAGACCCCATACTTTGAGACAATTCACACCAGAAACCATCTCATACCCCGAACCATTTCAAATGTGGCGTAAGACTGCCTTCAGACTGTGTGCACAGGTGTTGGTGACTCAGAAATGAACTTTGTGGGCCTACCTTCCAAGATACCGCATTATGTCTTATATCCACACAGAGTCTACAGTCTGCAGTCCAGAAGATTTCTGAGCCCAAATGTTTCAGATAAGAGGTACCCTGAAATCGGGTATTTAAGATACAGGGTACCCTATCAGAGCAGGCACCATTTCCCTCTCCGTGTGAGCCAGGCTCTGTTTCCGACTTCATTGTGGCTGTTGATGCACCTGTTATCCTCACTGTACTGCAGGAGACTGAGGCACAGAATGGTTAGGTCATTTGCTCGGGGTCACACAGGGAGTGAAAGGCAGGGTTGGGTCTCAGCCCAGGCAGGCCCGCACACTCCAGTCTGTTCCCCAGGTTCAATTTCCTCACCGCCCCAGCTCTGCAGAAGAGGTGGAGACGCGTCCTGCAGGTGCAAAGCTCTTCAGATGTCCCGGACAGAAAGCTCTTTCCTCAAGGACCCCGAGGAGGAAAGAACTGTGCCTTCCAAGCCCTGCAGCCTGGCACAGGGAGCCTGACTGAGCAGCTAACTCCGGGGTGGCATCAGGAGTCCTTGAGATGAAAGCAACATCCCTGAGAGAAGAGGGGGCTGAGGCAGCGGGCCAGCCATCGAGGCTCTGAGTACCACTCAGTGCCAATTAGCAGCCCCACCGTGCCAGGCCCAGATGGAGCCCTGCCTCGGCCTGACTCGGGCTCACATGGTCAATTATCACCTCTCCCTGGAGCCCAGGGGGCAGGCGAGGAGAAAATCTGTTTCCCTGTAATCTTCCCTCCCAGTCCCGGCTGGCTTCCATCTCTACCTGGGTTGCCTGGCCAAGGGCTCTGGACATCTGCAGAAGGCAGGGGCAGCTGGCCACCTTGCCTTGCCCCGCCCCCACCTCCACCCGAATCCTGGACCTGAGAGTTGAGCTTTACCTCTCTTGCTGACTGACCCAGACACCCTGGCATGGCATCTTTGACCTCAAGTCCTGGTGGTAACATGTGTGACCAGTACTGTAACACGTGTTCAGAGACCAGAAGCCCAACCCCAGGGCTGCGAGTTCTGTGGCCTCAGGGTGGTCTCTTGGCTCCTGTGAGCCTCAGTGTCCTTTCTCTGTAAATTGGGGGAGGGGTGGTATTGGCAGCAAGGACTTGAGAGAGCAGTAGTGTTGATTAAGTAAGGGAATCCAGGTACAGCCCTTGGCATGGGGCCTGGAACCTGAGATTACCTGGTGTGTGAGGATTCTTGTCTTTGAGTATTGGTGGCTGGTATTTGTAAGACTCATGCTGGGTGTGCTGGATTCTAAACACTTGTTTGTGCGCGCTCTCTCTCTCTGTCTCTCTCTCTGTCTCTGTCTCTCTCTGTCTCTCTGTCTCTGTCTCTCTCTCTCTCTCTCTCTCTCTCTCTCTCTCTTTTTCTGTTGTTGGTTGATTGGTTGTGGGGCTTGAACTCTGGCCTGGGGACTGTCCCTGAGCTCTATTACTCAAGGCTACTGCCACAAAGCCACTGCTGGTTTTCTGGTGGTTAATTGGAGATAAGACTTTTGTTCCTAGGCTGGCTTTGAACCTCGATCCTCAGATCTCAGCCTCCTGAGTAACAGTGTTACAGACGTGAGCCACCAGCACCTGTCTCTAAACACTTTCTAAGGATCAACTCACCCCAAGCCACACTCCTCCCGCCTCCCACCCCTGCCCACAGGCTGCCCAACTGCTGTGTGCCAGATATGGCATGCTAGGTGCTGAAGTCTCCAAGTGTAGAGACAGGCTGCCCTTCCCCTATGCCGTCATACCAGCCAGGGGACAGGGCAGAACCAGCACTGTGCCACATGGGTCACATGGTAGGTGGCCCTGGGCTGTGCCCGGTGACTATGAGGGATCAAAAGTGCACATTTATTCATGGTGTGCCATGGTAACCTGGAGTTTGCTCTGGGTTTGGGAGCATCCTGGCAATGAGAGTAGGATGGGTGGGCAAAGGTCAAGGGGCACGGGGTGGGCACTGTACATGAGTGTGGGGGGGACATTGGTACCAGGTGAGATGCCAAAACTGGAGAGATGGGCCTGTGGGGGCCCTGGGGTGGTGAAGACCCCAGGGACATTTTGAAGAGCGGCTTCTTCAAACACTGGGCACAGATCTGACAGTCTACCTGCTCCGGGGGTCTGATTTAATGGGTTTTAGCTCATTCCCAGGACCACGTCAACACCACCACAATCCATTCCAGAACATTCTCATCATCCCACGAGGAGGCCTGCTCCCCATTAGACGCCATTGCCATTCTCCCCGGCCCCTGCTCTTGGCGAATAGGCATCGACTTCCTGTCTCTTCCGATGTGCCTCTCTGGACCTGTTTCCTATAAATGGAACTGTACTTTTGTGATTCTGGTTCCTTTCACTGAGCACAATGTTTCCAGGGTCCCCTGTGTGGTTCACGTATGAGCCTCGCATTCCTTTTGGTGGCTGAATAATATTCCATTGTCTGCCATTGTGCCTTTGTTTTGCACTTTTAGAAAGCCGGGCTCTGGAGGGTGGGCGGGCAGAGGCCAGATGGTGCTGCTAGGCTAAGGGGAGTGGGTGGGAAGAGCTTTCTAGATGCCCATGGGGTGGGAGGCAGCCAAAAGGAGTGGGGTTAGGAACTGCTGGGGAGGGAAGACCTGGTAATTGATTGGCTGCGGGGGGTGGGGTGGAGGGAAAGACCACTTCCCAGGATGGAAGGGAGCAGGTTGTAGGAAGCTCTAGGGTGTGGGGGGGCGGGGGGGCTGGCAGGGGCTGGGGCAGGCCACGCGGCCAAAAAGAAACCACCCGGGGAAGGGGGTGATCTGGTGGCTGACAGGGGCCTGGACTTGGTGAGTCCAGTAGCAGCGGGGAGATGGTCCAGATGGAGGGGCTGGCAGGCACAGAGGGGCGAGAGAAGCCTTCCGCCAGCCTGCAGGGACTGGCCAGCAGATGGAATGGGCATCCAGCTGGATCTGCTCACTGGAGAAGGAGCCAGGAGGAGCCTGATCTTGGGACATCTTTAAAGATGGATCTAGACCCTCCCTGGAGGAAAGTCTGTGATCTCCTCCCCCATGCAGAGCAGAAAGGCTGACCCCTGGCCAGAATCAGGCTGTGACCAGCATGACTGGATAGTCTCAGGACCCCTGGGCAGTGCAGGGGGGCGGGGGACTCCCCTTCATCCTGCAGAGGCAGCAGAGGCTGGCACCTGATGGGGGAGAGAGGGGGAAAGAGAGAGGACCCAAAGCCCTGGAGGCAGTGTGCTGACCCCCAGCTCTGCTGGACAGTCCATCACTTTGCCTCTGTCCTCTCTTGAAATGGGAGTGAGATGGCGGCCCAGCTGAGCTTCCAGGAGTCGGAGCAGGTCAGATCCTGAGGACAGGGCCAGGACTAGCCATTGTATCCATGCTTGGTACGGGACACCCATCTTTACCATGGAGGCTGTAGTGATGCTCCAAGAGAGGGACTCTGTGTCACCGTCCTCGGTGACAGGTGAGTGCCACTGTGTGTCCAAGTGTCAAGTGTGTCCAAGTCCTGTTCTGTCCTGATCCTCAAGAGGTGGAGAGCCCTTCAGAGACAGGGAGACATCAACCATGGTGGCTGTCAGCAGTGGGGCGGGGGGGGGGGGTTCAGTGTCCTGTAGGGGTCACCCTCGGCTGGTGCCCTGAGCCCTGGATGGAAACTGCAGCCCATCCCCCTCCTCCCAGGCTCCACAAACTTCCAATAGCAGTTGCTTCCTCACCAGTTAAGAGAGGTAGAACAACTCGTCCAAGGTCACAGCCTGGTGTGAGCCCCGGAAGGCTTCACAGCCAGGACCTGCTCCTCCTGCCTGTGGTGGAGCACGCAGCGTGGCCAGCTCCCTGGGAAGAGCTTTCCTTAGGAGATGGTGGGGATGACTCGTGGCTCCCTTCGGGGTGGATCTGGGATGTGCCAGGCAGCCTGTGGACTAACCACGGGGTCGCGTCTCTCCCAGCTGCGTGGCCTCAGCCCACACTCTCCCCACTCTGACAGGCAGCTTTGCAGATGCATTTACAGCCAGGCGTGGAGAAGTATGTCTAGAATCTCAGCTACTTGAGGAGCAGAGACAGAGGAGGTCACCCCAGACAAAAGCAAAAGCAAAAGCAGGAGACACTATCTGGAAAACGCAAAGCAAAAGGACTAGGGCACAGCTCAGGGGGTTGAGAACATGACAGTGTGTGGGGGGGGGCCTGGGTTCAATGCCTAGCACTTCCAGAAGAAGAGGGGGCAGGATGTACATACAGAGAATCTGCTGAATACTTGTTTGGGGCACAGTGACTAAAAGCCATGGCATGGGTGCCAGCAGGTGGCTCTGAAGGCCGTGTCTACCCCACCTCTCTATGCCCCACATGCTATTCTGGACTTTCCTTTGTAATGAGATCATCAATCCCAACAGTCTAGTCACAGCTGGTTAGCAGGGCCCAGGCAAAAGAGACCTGGACCACAACTCCAGATGTCTCTGGAGGAGTCAGAAGCCACCCCTGGGCCACTCGGGTCCACTGAGCCCCAGGACCAGTGGAGCAGGCAGGCCGGACCCTTTCAGGCAGAGCTAGGACCACTGACACATTGGTGCCTGGGGACCCCAGGACCTGAGGGGCTGAGCTTCCTGGTGTAGAGGCCATGGGCACAGCCATCTCCCGCTAACCCTCCCTGTCTCCTCCCCCAGGCTGTCCATCAGGGACCTTCAAGGCCAACCAAGGGGATGAGGCCTGCACGCACTGCCCCATCAACAGCCGGACCACCTCCGAAGGGGCCACCAACTGTGTCTGCCGCAATGGTTACTACAGGGCCGACCTGGACCCCCTGGACATGCCCTGCACAAGTATGTCCTGGAACATGTGGTTTCTACCCTTGAAGTCCTGCCAAAGCTCCAGCCCCCCCCCCCCACGCACACGCACACTCCAGGCAGATAAGAGAAGGAAGGATACGGGGATGTGTGACAGTTACCTTCCTAATTCCGTAAGTTCTGCCCTTTACTAGTGACCAGCACTTTATCACAGAAGGCTGCAAAGGAAATGGAATCTTCTAGGTAGACAAATTGCCACTAAAGTTGAGTCCCATCATAAAGAAGGGGGGAATCTACACACTTGTAGGTGTCACCCCCCAGTCACAACAGCACCCATCCCCGGGAGCAAACCAATGCCAAGGAGGCTGGAGCCCACCAAAGGCAGGCAGATATTCAATGCCCCGTGGGAACCGGTATGTTCTAGTAGGGTCTCTCAGGTGGGTGGATGGGAGGAAGGATCTGGAGGAGCCGGGCCCAAGCGTGGGCAGCCCCCGCTGATGGCCCCTGTCCCCTCCCCAGCCATCCCGTCGGCACCCCAGGCAGTGATCTCCAGCGTCAACGAGACATCCCTCATGCTGGAGTGGACTCCACCCCGGGACTCGGGTGGCCGCGAGGACCTCGTCTACAACATCATCTGCAAGAGCTGCGGCTCGGGCCGGGGCGCCTGCACCCGCTGCGGGGACAACGTGCAGTACGCGCCCCGCCAGCTGGGCCTGACGGAACCCCGCATCTACATCAGTGACCTGCTGGCCCACACCCAGTACACCTTCGAGATCCAGGCCGTGAACGGCGTCACCGACCAGAGCCCCTTCTCGCCCCAGTTCGCCTCCGTGAACATCACCACCAACCAAGCGGGTGAGGGGGCAGTGGGGGAGAGGGCGGGCCGGGGGAGGCGCACACCGCAGAGGCAGAGACGTCGCTTCCCAGAGCCTCGCCCCGGCGTCGGTGACATTTTTACCTCCAGTGAATAAGCAAAAAGCTGGATGGAAGTAGAGCTACCACATAAACGGTAGAGCTTCCGACTTGAACAAAAGTTAAATGAGAGCCCTAGGCTCTGAGTTCAAGTCCCAGTATTAGCACCTCCACCCCCTCTCTCCCCCCCACAAAAAAAAAAAAAAGAAAAAGGACTTTCCCTTCCCCACCAGGGCCAGAGGTGAGCAGGTGGCTTTGATCCTCAGGGAAATCTAGGGACCAAAAATCCCCTCTACTTCTTGGGGTGGAGGAAGACAGGGACACCCAGGGCACAAATGCTGTGCAGTACCTAATAGGAGACCCAGGTTGGCAGCATTGAACTCAAGGGGCTTGTGCTCGCAACACAGACATTGTTCTGATTGAGTCACACACCCAGCCCCAGCTGGTTCAAATTCTAGGCTTGTCTTCCATTGGCTGTGAGACCTTTTGTGTATCAGTCAGCTACTGTGGCAATGGCGCTGCATAACAAACACCAACCCCCCTCAGATGTGGCTGTGGAGAACAGTAAGCCTTTGTTTCCTTGCTCACTGTATGTATGTGATGGGTTAGAATTTGGGTCACCTTGGCCAGGCTGTGCTAGGTGGTGAGTCCAGGATACTTGTTGTTGTTATTGTTGTTGTATGGCTTGAACTTGGCCTGGGCACTGTCCCTGAGCTCTTCAGCTCAAGACTATCACCCTACCCCTGGGCCTGAGCACTGTCTCTGAGCCCTTCAGCTCAAAGCTACCACCTTATCCTTGATCCAAGCCCCACTTCCCATTTTCTAGAGATTAATTGGAGATAGAGTCTCAGGTCCTTTTGTGCCCAGGCTGGCTTTGAACCTTGATCCTCAGATCTCAGCCTCCTTAGTAGCTAGGATTACAGGCATGAGCCACTGCACCCAGCTGAACATTTTTTTTTTTGCCAGTCTTGGGGCTTGAACTCAGGGCCTGAGCACTGTCCTTCAGCTTTCTCAAGGCTAGGGTTCTACCACTTGAGCCACAGCACCACTTCTGGGTTTTTCTATGTCTGGGATACCGAGGAATCAAACCCCGATCTTCGTGCATGTTAGGCAAGAGCTCTCCCGCTAGACCAGACTCCCGGCCCACCAGGAATGTTTTGTCTCTTCCTCCTGTCTTCCTCTCCCCATTGGACTGGCACCCACTCCACGCTTATTTCTCTCAAGGCGTAGGGCGGAAGCAATGGTGGGATCCATGCCATGTCCCTCACTGGCCAAAGCAAGGCCATGGCAAAGCCAGACAAAGAAAGGGGTCACCAGTCCTCTCTGCCACGCCTAGGAAAATCCCTCCTCCCCCCAGGCCTCAGTTTCCCACCAGACTGTCTCAGAACCCCATCCCGGGATGAACTGGAGGCTTGGCGTGTTTAGCGAGCGGCCACTCGACCCATGGGCGTCTCAGCCTGAGGGACGCCGGGCCCCTGTCAGTCTTCCTGACCCTGCAGGTCCAGCCATGGTGGACCTTCCCTGCCCCCTCCTCCCAAGCTCCTCGCCTTGCCCACCACAGACCCTTTGCCAGTGTGGAGACGGAGGCTCAGGAAGATGGCACTGTGGATGCTGAGTCCCTCTGAGAAGCCAGGGATGGTGCCTTTCATTTACTCCAGGCAGCCACAGCCTGGCCTTTGAGGGTTTCTGCCCTGGGCCGGAGGTAAGAGGAGGAGTGAGGCCCTTGGCCACTGGGGAAACCCTTGCCTCCTGGGCAGTGAGCAGGGCGCTCCTGGAGGAGTTCCTCACAAGCAGAGGTGGGAGAGAGAGACATGGAGGGCAGGAAGGAGACCCAGCCCCTCCCCAAGCTGTCATTCTCCCCACCCCACCAAACTAAGCACCAGACTCCTCAGCCATAGGGCCTTTGCACAGCTCTGTCTTTCCAACCTTATCTCCTCTCACTGACTCCCGACTTCGCCAGAGCCTCCCTTCCCCAGCCCCAGCACTGCGACCTTCCTGCAGTTAAAATTTCCACCTTGTCTTCCTCACCCCTCCACTCGCTTGGCAGAATGCAGCGGGTCTGCTTTAACTCAAAGAGCCTTTCCCGGCACCTCAAGGGGGACACTCTGGGGACACCCCCACAGGGAGAGGCCCGTGAGCATTTGCAGAGGGTCTGGGGAAGCGGGGTGGGGTGGGGGTAGGGGGGCAAACCCAGGACACGGTTTCCTCACAAATGCATCCACTACTCGCTGGTAGACAGGCTCTGAAACCCAGTATATAAATATCCTGCTCGCTGCCTTAAAAGGAAAAGGTATTTCTTCTGGTCAAGTGACTGAGGCTCACTCCCAATCCCTGGGCGGGCAGCAAGGCCAGAGCTGTCTTCTGACTTGGTAAAGCCGGCACACAGCCTTTCCAGAGACGCTCAGGACCACTGGGCTGGGCTTAACAGAGGAGGTTCAGGGCCCACAGCTCAGACACGCTGCTTTCTTCCATGAGCCCAAAGACAAGAACCCACCAAGAAAATGGAAGGGAGGGAAAGGAGAGCGGCCCGAGAGCTGCTCTGGACGTTTATTTAAGCAGTCATCCAGCGCCAGCCAGGGGTGGCCATGCCACTGTGAGGGGTGGGAAAGGAGCGGCGGTTCCATGATGCAGGGCCTGCCCGGGACACGTGATCACACACACGTACACCCATGAGCTTGCACTGGTTCTTTGGGGGGGGGCACTGTCTGTGAGCTTTGTCACTCAAGGCTGGTCGTCTACCACTTGAGCCACAGCATAACCTCCAGCTTTTTTTCCTCGTTGCTGGTTGACTGGGGCTAAATGTATCACTGACTTTCCTGCCCAGTAGGGTTTCGATTCATGGTCCTCACAGCTTAGCCTCCTGAGTGACCAGGATCAAAGCCCAGTGCAGGCAGAAATGTGAGGACTTTTTTTTTGCCAGTCCTGGGCTTGAACACACACACACACACACACACACACACACACACAAAGAAGGAGGTGGAGGAGGAAGAAGAAAGAGAGAGAGGAAGAGAAAGGTTAAACTCCCTAAGTCCTCCCCGCTACCTGGCTGTCCTCTGGCCCCCTTGCCAGCCAGGGGCAGGCACGCAACGGCTCAGTCTCAGGAACTGGCTGACAAAAGCTCTTGGCCTGCTTCCCTGCCTGGGTCCTCGTAGGTGTCCCCAGGGAAGATGGCGGGGGTCTCGGGGTCCTGCGGCTGGGCCACGGCACGGCCCTGGGGAAGGAAGTCAGCCCCCACGGCTGGCTGAGGCTGAACCTGAACTCCAGACTGATGGCTGGAAAGAAGCTGGAGTTGAGTCTCTTGGCGGGCCACGCAGTGCCCCGGCCTTGTTAGCATGCCCGCGTCTGTCAGTGTGTCTGTCTGCGGCTTGTCTGCGCCACAGCACTGGCAGCTCTTTGGGTTTTGTTGGTGCTCTGTCGTGTCCGGGGGTCGGCGGTTCTCGGGTGGTCTGGATCGGGCCTGGCTGGCGCAAGCAGGGCAGTGACTGCTCTACTGCTCAGGCCTCCAGCATTGTCCTGGCCTGGTCCTCATGGCCATCACTGGCACGAGATACACAGCAGCTGGCTGATACACACCAGGGCTTTTCAAGCCTCTGCTTAGCCCGTATCTGCTTCTGTCCTATTGGCCCACGAAGTCACATGACCAGGCCCTCACTCAGAGAGAGAAGACTAACCACACAAAGGCTCTGGGCACAGGACCACACAGACAAAAGAGGGGTCTTCCTTTTCCTCTGTGTGAAGAATGCAGGATGATAGGAATGATGACAACTCACAGACTTCACTAAACAACTTCTTGTCCTAGGGACCAAAATAGCTGCAGTATCTCCAGACATCACATTATGTCTCAGGCAACAGGATGGGAGAAGGAGAAGCACACTTCCCTTCCTTTTAGACAATCATTGAGTTGTATCATTTAGCAGGGTAGTGACCACTAACTGCTCTACTGCTTCCCTTCTTTCCTTTCTCCTTTTCTCCCTTCCTCCCAACTTCCCTCCCTCTTTTCTTTCCTTCAATAAATAGTGCTCAGCGCCTTTCTGTAAGCTACACACTGTTCCAGTCTCTGGGAATACAGGAGAGGTCCCTCCCATTACATAACGTTCATGCAATAAAGAAAATACAGAGTATGAGGCCTCGGATGAATGGAGGGGAGGGATAGTCAGGGAAGGCATCCCGGAGGAGGTGGCCTAAATGAAGAACTTTGTAGGCAGAACTACGGGGGCCAAAGCTCCCAGACTGCGTTGTGTGCATTTGTGGAAGAAACCCATGCATCAGCTTCTGGAGAGAGGGGCCAAGTGCAGAACTGGCAGATGCCAGGCAAGTGGTCCTTACTGTTCTTGTGCTTTATCCCAAGGGACAAAAGGAAGCCATTGAGGACCAAGCTCAGACACAAAGGTGTTTGAGAGGCATTGGGCTTGGCGCCGGCCTTAGATAGCAGTGCCAGCCCTCCCCCCTCCATCCCTCTTCCTTCTCCCTCCCTTCTTCTCTTCTCCCTCCTCCCTCCTCCCTCCAGGGATCTTTTGACTGGTAAAAAGGTCAAAGCCAAGCCTGGGAGGTCAGTGCCCTGGGCTACTAAGATTTCCCCAAGTAAACCCCAACTGCCCTTGCCATAGTTGGGATCTCAGGCCCCTAGCTCCGTGTCCTCTTCTTTTTTGTCTGTTGTGGGGCTTGAACTCTGGGCCTGGGCGCTGTCCCTGAGCTCTTCACTCAAGGCTACCACCCTACCCCTGGAGCCACAGCGCCACTTCCAGTTTTCTGGTGGATAATTGGAGATCAGAGTCTCTCAGACTTCAGGTGTGAGCCACCGTACCCACTCTCCATGTCCTCTTCTGCATCTGGGCTCCAGAGGTCCTAAGAGACCCCTCGTGCAGCTCCCGAACCCTGAGGGCCCCCGGTACAGCACACTGGACGCTCTGCCCAGCCTCACTGGCCTGGAGGAAGGAGGGAGCAGTGAGAAGCTGCCTTCTGGAATAAGACTTAAGTTTCTCGAGAGCTGGGAGCGGGGTCAGGAGAGCCCCTGGCCACCTGCTGCAGACAAGCAGCCCACCCCGCCCGCCCCTGCCCGGCCCCTGAGCCACAAGCCTCTTTTGTGCTTGCTCCCTGGGGCTCCATCTCCCCACAGGGGTCACAGGGCATCGCTGACCCCAGCCCCCTGCCGGCGTGCCCCCTAGTAATTGAAAATACCAGAATTCCCTGATGCCCAGCTTCCAGGGAAACCTGACCCCAGGGTAGGTGGCGGCAGGAGGGGCCAGAGGACATCCAGCTGTCCCTTTTCTCCTGGTTAATCCCTGGATTCCAGGAGAAGAGCCTAGGCCCAGCTATCATACCCCTCTGGGCTGCCTTGATCGTCTTCCCTGCAAATGCACTCTGCTCGCCACCCCCGATTTAGGGGGCTTAGGGGATCAGAGCCCAGAGAGCTGCCTGAAACCCAAGCTGGCCACCGAGCCCCCAAGCCCAGCAGGAGCAGAGGCTTTCAGAGGTGAGCCTGGGGTAGAGCCCTGGGGCTTCCTCAGAGGCCCCCTGCAGGCCTCTGCTGCCTTACAGTCTTGCTCCTACAGAGCTAGCCGAATGGAGAAGAGAAGGCAGCACACTGCCACTGTTGGGCCTGGGTTCAAATCTCAGCCCCCTGGCTCCATGGCTGTGTGTGTGACAAAGTCACTTCACACATCTGCACCTCCTTTTTCTCATCTGCAAAGTGAGTGTAATCATCACACCCGGCTCGAGAGTCAGCCGATGTTAAATGAGGGCGCCCTGGGAGGGTGGGGTGGTCAGGCCCTCACAGGATGGGCTTGTCTCAGCGAAGAACCATGTCACACACTCCCCGTCCCCTGGTCAGCCTCCGTGGCTCTCCAGGGCCTTCGAGACTAGGCCTTGCTGGGTACCGATGGCTCATACCTGCATTCCCTGCTCCTCAAGAGGATTGTAGTTCAAAGCCAGCCCAGGCAGGAAAATCCATGAGACTCTGATCTCCAATTAACTGCCAAAAAGCCAGAAGTGGAGCTGTGGCTCAAGTGGTAGCACCAAAAAAAAAAAAATTCTAGCCCACCATGCCTGGGTTAGAATTTCTATTCAGATGGTCTTCACCGTTGGGCTATTGTAAATAATGCTGATGTCAATGTCGCTCTTGGAAGAGAGGTGCTAAGTACACATGCACTGGGGGGGTCAGTTTTATTCACTGCTTTGATACTGGTCCTGTGGCAGTTGGTTGGGGGCCCTTGTGCTAAGTTTTTAAAAGAATAAATGGACCCCTCTCCTTCCCTCTCACCACGTCCAGGGTCTGTGTGAATGAAGGGCGGCCCAGGGCATCTCCAGTGGCCCCAGCTTCTCTGGGTTGGCCAGGGTTGAGTCTGAGGACTCCTGACCCCTGACCCTTGACCTCTGGCCTCTCTTGCAGCCCCATCGGCCGTGTCCATCATGCACCAGGTCAGCCGCGCTGTGGATAGCATCACCCTGTCATGGTCCCAGCCGGACCAGCCCAATGGCGTGATCCTGGACTACGAGTTGCAGTACTATGAGAAGGTAGCCCGCCCCTCATCCTGCCCCCCCACCCCTTTCCTCTTCCACCTCCGTGGTCCTCGAGCTGGAGAAAAACAGGGTTGTCAAAAAGCTGTCCTTGGGCTGGAGGCGTGATTCAAGTGGCAGTGTGCCTGCCTAGCAAGTGCAGAGGTTCTGAGTTCAAGCCCTCGTACTGAAAACAACAAAAAAGGAAAGACAAAGTGTCCAGAAAGTTGTTCTTCACAGTGTGATTTGTGGCCACCTGTCTCTTGTCTGGGGAAGGCCTGCACACTGCCCTCCCATCTGCTCTGCCTGCTGAGGGGGAAGAGAGGTAAACACAGAGACATCTAAGGCCAGAACGGGGGAAGGGCTGTGCCATAGGAGGCTGGAAGGAAGGTGGACACGGCAGCTGGCCACTGGCTGGTTGGCCTGAAATCCCTCTAAGTCCCTCCCCTGCTTCCTGAGGCACCGAACAGCCACCAAGAGACCGCAAAGGTCACTGGGAAGAGGTCAGAGGGCTTCAATTCAGACTATAGTGGCCATGACATCCTTCAACTTTGAGCGAGCCCCCTGGAGACCAGGAGTGGATGGAAAAGTTCCCCTTTCTAAAGGCTGTGAGGAGAGAGCTGGAGGCAGTGTTGGGCAGGCCTGCTGGACCCTGATTTCCTGAGCCCTGGCCAGCCCTTGCACCCTCTTAGCGGCTGGATCAGCTAGACTGTGGGGAGACTCATGGACTGGGAACCCAGCCTTAGCAGCTTCCTCTAACCTCCGCCTTCCTTCAGGAAGCCTGTCTTTCCTCCCCATCACCACCTTCTCCCCAGTGCCCTGGAGCCTGAACCCAAGAGACACCAATACATGAATGAGATCCTTGCTGTGGTCTGAGCCCAAGTGGGAAATGAGCTCGCTGAGGCCCAGTCCTCCCCCACCCACACACCTCCCTCCCTCCCTCCCTCCTGCCCTTCAGTTAGGATTCACCCAAGTGCCACCCCACCAGGCATGTGGTATAACCCCCCTGTCTCTGAAAGGCCCCCTCCCCCGACACTGGCAGTGGACACGAGTGGCTGGCTTATGTAGCTGAGGGCTGGAGGGGACTGACAGAGCCTGGGTGGGAAGGAGGAGGCCAGCAGGAGGTGGCGTGGAGATCAAAGCCTTATGGATCCCCCGCCCCCCCCCACACCTGGGCTGGCTTTCAGCCCTGATCCTCAGACCTCAGCCTCCTAAGTTGCTGGGGTTACAGATGTGAGTCCTGGTGCTGTGGTAGTTCTGAGGAATGGGGTCTCTGCTGCTTCTACGTTGAGCTGGGCAGTAAGTTCCTCCTGGTAGGACTGGCTGCTCCTCATCGTTGTCCCCTGCCTGGCACACAGCAGCCTCCGGGAAGTGACAGGCCAGGACTGAGGCAGGGACACAGTGGGGAAGCAGTTCCACCACTTGCATGGATCGGGGGTTTCACCCTCTGTCCAGACCCAGGAAGGCCAGGGGAGCCCTGCCAGCGCCTGCCATTCTGTCTCCTCCAGCAAGGCTGGCTTACCAACTCAGGAGAAAAAAAAAAAAAAAACTAATTAAGAAGCTTTGTGATTAAATGAAACTCCAAGTGTTTGTCCCCAAAGACTGGAGCGGAAATGAGGGAGCCCCAGTGCGGCTTCTGCCTGTGGCCGGCACATTTCCTCCTGCAGGCAGCAGGCTGGGGGACTGATGGGGGCGTGAGCTGAGAGTGGGCTCTGCCCACCTTCTGTGCTGGCCTCTGGGCATTGGGGGCAGAGTTACTCAGGTTCCCCGTAGCCCAATAGCCACATGCATGTCCCCCTCCCCGCCCCATGTACCCACACAGTGCCTCCATTGACTCACCATCCTCAAATCCTATCCTTCAGGCTTAGGATGGGAGGGGAAACTGAGGCACGGAGTCATTCTAAGAGCACACGGACTCTTCTTTTGTCTCGTGGGCTAGCTTCTCACTGTTCTCAGCAGTAGTTCTGGGATGCAGGGAAAGAGAAACAGAACTCACCCCCCCAAACCCTAAGAGACTCCAAGCCCAGCCCTTGTGGGGACCAGGGACAAGCTAGAGAGAGAGAGAGAGAGGTGGAGTGCATCCACTGCCAGGAAGATGAGCAGCTGCCCTGTGGCCCAAGCTGTCATCCCCATGTGGGTCAGCGGGTGCTGGGGGCTAGGATAATGGACAGTGACCGTGTCACAGCCCCAGAGCCACCAAAGGACTAGGTGCCGCCCACAGCCACAGCCCTGGTGTGGGGGCAGGGCTGCCTGCATTCAGTGACTTCTGAGCGAAGCCTTGAAGTGGCTCACAGGCCAACAGATGAAGAAAGTGATCATTTTGGGCAGCAGCAGGCACAGCAGGCTCAAAGGCCCTGAGGCATTCAGAGACTGGAGAAGGGAGCATGACAGGAGCAGTGTGGGCAGACGGGAGAACGGTGGGGAACAGGCTGAAGACAGAGGAGGGCCACGTCGTGTCTGGCCTTGAGGGTCTGGATTCATTTAAAGTAGGATGGGAAGGTTCTGGAATGATGTGAGGTGACTTGGATTTCGTGCTATTCCTACCCCTTGCTGTGTGGGGGAAGGAACAGACTGCGGGCACCCTGTGCAGGTGGCATGGGGGTAGGAGGGTTGGCAGCAGAGCCAGTGAGAGCCCAACAGATTCAGGCAATATTTGAATGCTCAGGGGCTGAGGGGCCCCAGTGGGCTCTGATGACCCACTGCAGGGTGTGCTGCACACCTGGCTGGACAGTGCCATCTGTCCATCTACCAGGCTGCCTGGAGCACACAGTCTTACCCCCACCCCCTCCGCAGCTCCCGGAGCACAGCTCCCTGACCCAACATCCCCGTCCGGGCTTATTCAACAGAGATGTCTGCTCAACAGACCCAGGAAGAAGGCCAGCCCAGGCAGGAGGGGCTAGGGATGAGGTGGGGTGAGCTGTGACAGTTTCTTTACAACAGCCCTGAGCGGCTGGCATTTTATTTCCCCATTTTCTGGAGTGGCAAACAGAGGCTCGGGGAAGTGAAAGAGTCCTTTCCGTGCAATTAAATGGAACTGGTATTTGAACATGTCCGATTCCAGTTTCATCTTGCCTGCAGCATTAGGGAAAGGGTCTGCTTGGGTTAGCTTCTGTCGTCCTCATATATATATATTAGAATGTTCCAGCCTGGGTACAGTGGTCACCCATACCCAGGTGTAGAATCTCACCCTGGATTTGCACTGGAACAAATTCTATGTTGCACAGTGACACCTGCTGGTACAACCTGGTACTGCATGGGGTCTTGGCAAGTTCATTCTTACCTCTCACTGAGGCCTCCAAAATGTTCAGAGATGCCACAACTTAAGAGGTCGAATCAGGAGTCTTTATTAGAAAGCCAGAGACTACAGGTGTACTCATGTCACCGAGACCTGCAGCCCCTCTAATATACCTAACACTGTTAGAAAACTGAGCTATGCTGGGCGTGGTGGATCACGCTTGCTAGCTGCTCAGTAGGCTGAGATCTGATGATCACAGTTCAAAGCCAGCCTTGGCACTAACGTCTGGGAGACTCTTATCTCTAATGAATCACTAGAAAAACAGAAGTGGCTCTGTGGCTATAGTACTAGTAAAGCAAAGGAAGAGCAGACAAACAATACCAACAAACCAGATTAACCCCAGTGGAGAGCTGAAGTGAGATGCCATGCATGACACCTATTATGTCCTGAGCCTGAGCCTGGGCACGAGTGTCTGGGCCGCTGCCCTTAGAGAATCCACACGCTTAAAGAAGATAGAGGTGCATTTCAGAACAGTAGCTACAAGAAAAGGTGCTGGACTTGGACAACTCCTGACTGGGACAACCAAGAAGGGTCCCTGAATCCTGATAATGAACAGGACATGGCCAGTTAGGAGAGAAAATGGCATTTCAGACCATGGAAACATGCTTATGAGAGCTCAGAGTGTCCAAGAAAGTGATGCTTCAGGTAAAATCTGGGGTTGCAGCTCTGTAGGACACTTTCCTAACATGTACGAGGCTCTGAGTTCTGTCTCCTAGTATTGCAATTAAATAAAATATAAGGCTTAAATTAATAACATATACATGCTTAAATTTAAATCTAAAAAAATTTTAGTGTATTTCCAAATTATTACATAGGCATATTTATAGTAAAAAATGTCTTGAATATGTGAAATTCAGATTTAATCCTATAATAGGAGCTAGTGGCTCACAGCTGCAATCCTAGCTACTCAGCAGGCTGAGATTGATTCAGCAGCCCTCTCAGAGAAGGAGGAGATAACTCGGGATGGTTGGGACCTAGAGGATGGGGCAAGAAGAACTGGCAAAGATTGCACTGTGTAGGACCAGATAGGGAGTTGGCCTTGTCCTATGGATAATGGGAAAGACTGCATAGACCTTGTGCTTGGCCTGATAGAAACAAGTCCCGCTCTCATGAGCCTGCAGGAAGAGATGGGCCTGGATTCCAGGCAATGAGACGTGACAGAAATCCCTTTCCCATGGTCCCCACAGTGAGAGCTCTGGGGGGGGGGGGCTCGGAAGAGGTGGGAAATCAGGGCATCTCCCTGGAGGAGGCTGCAGATGTCTGGCTCAAGGAGGCGTGACTTCCTGTCTTCCCCTGCCCCACAAGACTCAGCCCATGCTCCCTGCCACAGTCATCTAGCCCAGCCTCCCACTGTCCCTGAACCCGGCTTCTCGGCAGAAGCTGGGGAAGGCCCTTCTTTGCTTTAGTGACTAAGATTTTCTCTTTAAAGATCCACTCTAAAAGTCTGGAGCTGGTGACTCATACCTGCAATTCTAGCTACTCAGCAGGCTGGGATCTAACCATAGTTCAAAGCCAGCCCAGGCAGAAAAGTCTGTGAGACTTATCTTCAATTAACCCCCCCCCACACACACACACCAAAAGAGGTGGGGGAATCCCTAAAGGGATGACTCAAGTGGTAGAGCAGAAAAATCTGAAGGACAGTGCCTAAGATCCATTCTTATCGCCCCAACTCTTGGGGACCATTCCTTGACTTGACCTACTAGATGCCCCGGTCACGCCAGGTCCTATTCCCCTCACCCCACTCTGTGTAGCCCATACCGTGAGCACCCTGGATCATTCCATGATCTCTGTGACCCTCGAGATCGCTCACGGGTCCCATCTTGTGGATAAGAAATGGAGATGCAGGCATCACAAAACTTGACCAACTTGCCCCAGGAAGTGTCTTTACATGCCAGTGCCTGTGACAGCACTGCCCCCATGATTTCCCCTGCCCTGGAGCGTCTTCCAGGTTCCCTGTGCTCCTCAATGTCGTGTGACCGCGTGTGTGTGGTGAGGTACGCCTTTCCCTGGATAAGGGCCCAGGCTTGCATCTGGTTCCCCCAAGAGCTCCATCCTCTTCAGAAAGTTGGAACTCCCACCCAGGTTTTCCTGGGTTGAGTTCTGAGGCTTTAGCTCATTGTGGGACCCCAATACCAGGGCCCAATGCAAAGACACTTGGAGAAGGTTTGAGGGGTGGCTGACAGATGCCTAAGCAACTGTCACCTACACCCAAACAGCACATCTGCACTCCCCCGGCGCAGCTGGCTCTTCCTCCCTCCACATGCTCCTCGGGTTCACCCCAGACAATGTTTAGGAAGCCAGAACTGCTATTCTGCATCTCCCAAAGGAGGAGCTTTATTCGGTTTGTGGAACCCAGGGACATAGACATTAAAGCTGAGGCCATACAAGCCTTGGTTTTGCCATCTATAGAAGCCGTTAATCCCTGTGTGAGAACTGGAACATCATTTCCCCTTTGAGGGCCTCTACTCTTACCTTACCCAGGTGTGCTGGGATGGAACCGGGGCCCTTGCACTTCACCCGTCAAGGCCCAGAGCCAAGAGGCAAGGCGAGTCATTCCCTGCTGTCTCCTGGAACTTACAGTTTAGTCCTTAGGTGCGCACAACGTGGTGTTCCATGGATTGCATTCATCAGCTGTTGCTGAGATCATGCTGTAAAACAACCCCACTAAATCTGATGCCCAACAAGCAGCTGCTTTCCTTGCTGGCGGATCTGTGTCTAAGAGGCCGGCTGGAGCTGACCCGAGGAGCAGCTAGGAACTGGGTCAGGATCTCCACATGTTTCTCTCCCCGGGCCATTGTGAGTGGCAGGTGGCAGAAGCACAGGAACCAAGCCAGCTCAGCAGGCACACGCAGAGCCTGGGCGCTGCCCACCTGCATCGTGCCCGCTGGAAAGGTTCCATGGTCAAATCTGACATCTGTGAAGCAGAGAAGTCGCTCTGCCTCTCATGGCCCAGGTGTGGCCATGTAATTACTTCCACTCCGGGGGGAGGACTGGCCCCATGAGGCAGCCGCAGGGAGTGGACTCTGGGCCCCACTGCGGGCGGCACCCTCACTAACTGTCTTCTCTGTTCCCCGGCAGGAGCTCAGTGAGTTCAACGCCACAGCCATAAAAAGCCCCACCAACACGGTGACCGTGCAGGGCCTCAAGGCTGGCGCCATCTATGTCTTCCAGGTGCGGGCACGCACCGTGGCAGGCTACGGGCGCTACAGTGGCAAGATGTACTTCCAGACCATGACGGAAGGTAAATGGAGACTCAGGACCGGAGGAGGCGTGGGCATGGGCTTCCATCCACAGGGCCAGTACAGGGCCCCACCCCTACAATTGTGCAAACCAGAGAAGGTGGGACCTTCTCCCTCCCAGCTGTGAACTCGTGTGCACTGTTCAAACTGCATGGCCGGCCAGTCAATGAGCCCCTGTTTCTGTGGCTTAGAAAGGTCTCAGAGGGCTGGGAGTTTGGCCTAGTGGTAGAGTGCTTGCCTAGCATGCACGAAGACCCCAGGTTTGATTCCTCGGTTCCACATACATAGAAAAAACACAGAAAGTGGTGCCGTGGCTGAAGTAAGTGGTAGAGCTCTAGCCTTGAGAAAGCCCAAGGACAGCGCTCAGGCCCTGAGTTCAAGCCCTAGGACTGGCAAAAAAAAAAAAAAAAAAAAAAAAGAAAAGAAAAGAAAGAAAGGTCTCAGACTCCTCTATTGTTATCCTATCAACCAGGCCTCCTCCTTTCACAGAATGCTTGGAAACTCAGACTTAACGTGCAGAACACTCCAATGCTCTCATCCACTCCTCTAGACATTTTTATGTGTCTGCTGAGCTTGCACGCAGGGCCTTGTGCTTTTGCTTAGCTTTTTCTCTAAGGTGGACCACGATCGCTTGAAAAACAATTCTACTTTTGTCTTTCTAACTGAAGATAAGAGTCTCTTGAGTTTGTCTGCCTGGGCTGGATTCAAGTCACAATCCTTAGATCTCAGCCTCCTGAGTAGCTCTAGTTACAGGCATCAGCTACCCTGGCCTGGCCAGTTTTTTCTCAATGACACAGTGAAAGCATTGTAATCCCTCTGGGAGAACAAATCTACTTTTACTCCATGTATGACTCCAGTGGCATACCATGGAGAATTTGAAGCCATATCTAAGTTAGCAGGAAGCAGTGCTGGGATGGATTTGTAATGTCTGCCCTAGGTAAGGGACTGGGTGGATGCAGCTATGGCTCTGCCTGTTTCCCAAACTACATGGTTCCTGAGCACTCTGTTTCTACAGCATTTAAAGAGTATGATGAAGTGAATTCTGGAGCTAGTCCCCAAGCATGTCACCTTTCTCTCCATGACTCTCGGTTTTCTTATCCACAAATGGGAGGGATAACAGTGATGCCATCATCATCATCATCATCGCCACTTCAGCCACACTCCCAAGCCCCTTTTTGCTTTTGTTATTCTTCATGTAGAGTCTCACCTTTTTATCCCAAGCCTATGTTCCTTTCTATGCTGTTGGGACCACAGACACAGGCTACGGAGCCCAGCTTGTTTGTTGAGACAGCATGTGATCCTTTATCCCAGAGATCCTCCAGCTGTCTGCCTCCAGAGTAGCTGAGATTACACACGTGCCCTATCACTCCCAGGCTGTTTTCTCTCCCTCTTATTCTAACCCTTTTCCATGCTGGCTGAGTTCAGTGACTGGGGAGGAGGACACTGTCCCTATTTCCATTATTCCTTAAGTAAATATAAGTAGGTACCTGCCATGTGCCCAGCCATATGTGGGTATTAAAGACTGGCCTCCCCTGACCTTGACCTTGAGCTTGACAAACTCCTCTTGACGTGAGAGATCAGAGGAGATGTCCCAATTGTGTAACAAAGAAGGAAGCTAGAGTGGATGGCGTGGAGAATGTGGTGTGAGAAAGCCAGGTCCATGTCCCTTGCTGTTCATATCAAGATCAAGGGCACTGGGGCTCCTGGCCCAGCCCCTGCACATACCATGTGTCCCCATTGGGATCAGGGACACAGGCTCTGAGCTAGTGTGAGTGCCAACTAGCATAACAGCATGGGAAGGAAGTAGATGTTATTATTGTTGGTGGTGGTGTGTGTGTGTGTGTGTCTTGGTCCTAGGGCTTGACCTCTGGGCTTCATGCTCTGGCTTGGCTTTTTTACTCAAGGCTGGTGCTCTGCCACTTGTGCCATGCCTCCATTTCTACCTTTTTGGTGGTTAATTGGAGGTAAGAGTCTCACAGACTTTTCTTCCCAGGCAGGCCAGAACCACGATCCTCAGATCTCAGCTTCCTGAACAGCTAGGATTACAAGTGTGAGATACAGGTGGCTGGCTTGACGTGGTCATTAGTATGCCCACTGTATAGATGAAACCCTCGGGGTTGGAACAGTTTGTGGACTTTTCCCATGTCCCTCAGAAGAGACCACTCATTCTGGGTGGACATCAGAAGCAGAGCCTGCCGGGCAGGGCGGAGGGGGCAGGATTGGGGTGCGGGGGGCGGCGTTGGGAACCCAGAGTCAGGCTGAGGCCCTGTTGCATTCTCTCCGCAGCTGAGTACCAGACCAGTATCCAGGAGAAACTGCCCCTCATCATTGGCTCCTCGGCCGCTGGCCTGGTCTTCCTCATCGCCGTGGTTGTCATTGCCATCGTGTGTAACAGGTGGGGAGGGAAACGTCCCAGCCCTGAGGCCTTCGCACAGCTGCAGGGGGCAGTGAGGGGCCCTGGGTAGCCCGTCCTTCCAGGGCCTTAGGCATTGCTCAGGTCTACTGAGACCTTAACTCCTCAGCCAGAGGAAGGTGTCATCGCATGGCAAGGGTGACCGCAGGACAAGGGGCGAACTAGAGATCACCCCACTTTCTGGACTAGGTTTTGCCCCAGGGCTGTGACACAGCATTCTGAGTAGCTAGCTCAGAGCAGGCCAAGGCTGGAAGGTCATGAAGCACTTGGCTGGAGAGGTGGGAGGGGCTGTGCAGGAGGAAGGGCAAGCCTAGACTTGGGCTGAGAGAGGTAGGAAGGGGCAGGTGGGCTGCCAGGCAAGGCACGGGCAGAGGCTATGTCCCAGGGTCTGCCCTCCCTCTCCCTATCACCTACTTGGGCTCCCAGCTCCCCTGGCACCTTCAGGTGGCTCCAGCCCTTTGCTTTTGTTCCAGAAGACGGGGCTTTGAGCGTGCTGACTCAGAGTACACGGACAAGCTGCAGCACTACACCAGCGGCCACAGTATGTACTCACCCGGCAGGACTGCCACCTTGCGCCCTCCAATGATGACTCCCCGGGGGCCATCCATATCCCTTCTCCTCCTCTGGTTTTGAGATCCCTCACTTCCCAGCCTTTGTGCCCCGCATGCACTCTCCTCCCCTCTCTTCTTTTACTGCTCTTACCCATCATCTGATGGGGTTCAGATCCCCATCAGAGCCAGCGCTTTATCAAGCTGTTAGGTTATGTTATGTTACCTTAGGTTATGGCTGGTGCTGGCATCTCACTGGAGAATGGATGGACAAATGAGTGAATGAAGGAATGCCCCAGATTCTGCCCAGGAGAGGAGAATAGAAAGGAGCTTGCCTCCCACCTCCCCTGTCCCTCCGCCTCTGGGACTTGAGGCCAGGTCCTTCCTCCCCACAACTCTCCATCAGGCCAGGGCCAAGGGCACCTGAGCCCGCCACAGCCCCAGAGCAGAGGGCCTGGCTGGCCAGCAGGGCTAGCAAGAAGAGCAGATCACAGATCCCTTCTCTCTGGAGAATCCCTGGTCAGGAAGTATCGCGTGGGGGAAATGGAGATGCTTAGCTTTGACCTCAGCTTGCTCAGAAAAAGGAATGCCAAATGCTCGAGAGCGGTTCTCAGACTGCTCAGTGGATGTCCTAGGTTCCACCATGTCCGCCTCTGGGCATGGGGCCTCCTCCTCTCTCTTCATCTGTCACACATCTGTGCTGGGCCTGCTGCAATAGCAGGCATTATCCTAGGTGCTGGGAATCAAATACACAGACCAAGCATCCCAGCCTTTGTAGAAGGTAGGTTTTAGTAGGAGGAATAGGAAAAGTAAAGCATGGCCAGGCACTGGGGCTCATGCCTGTAATCCTAGCTACTCAGGAGGCAGAGAGCTAAGGATCAACGTTTGAAATTAGCCAGGCAAAAAAAGCCTGTGAGATTCTTATCTCTGTTAAATTACCCAAAAAAATCCAAACAACAACAAAAAAACCCTAGAAGTGGAACTGTGGCTCAAGTGGTAGAAAAAGTCAGTGACAGAGCCCATGCCCTGAATTCAAGCCCCAGGAAGACAGACAGATAGACAGACAGACAGACAGACAGACAGACACACACACACACACACACACACACACACAGAGGGAGAGCAGTGAAGCAGCTGAGGTGGAAGGAATGGCTGGATTCAGACTGTTTTTATCACAAGATCATGAGGTGAGGGGTGCCATGAAAACCAAAATCCCAGAGTCCTAGAAATAAAGAGGCTGGCTCGGACCATTTGAAGTAGAAGTCCCTGGGTTTAGAAATGGTCATGCATGGAAAACAATCAGGCCATTCAAATATCCAGAAGATCCTGGGGAAAATAGAACTGCTATAGAAAAATAAGGACATAGAAAAAGACTTCCTCAATGTTAAAGCCATTTTGGGGGCTTGGGGGGGGAGAGTGGGCAGGGGAAGAGACAACAGGAATCACAAGAAAGACCTAGTAACTGCACAGAAGTAAAATTCTTTTATGTGAAACAAGTCACAAATGACACCCCTGCCCCTAAGTCATAAGTCACAAATCCAGATGTGTTGAGCATTTCAGATGTCGAAATTCCTCTCCCCATCCCCCCAATACTGAAGCTTGAATTCTTATTTGTGAGGCAAGAGCTCTACTTGCCCTTTTTGCCCTGTTTATTTTGGGATAGGATCTTCCTTCCTACCTAGGCCTGGGCCTTAGCTGCAATCCACCTATTTTAAGCTTTCTGTGGTAGTAGAATAACAGGTGCATATCACTGTGCACTCTTGATTGGGGGGAGGTCTCCTGAATTTTTCTGACAAAGCTGGCCTCAAACCAAGATCCTCCCAGTCCCAGTCTCCTCACAGTTGCTAAGATTACAGCTGTGAGCCACTGCACCCAGCAATGCTGAGCTTAGCATGCTGTGCAATTGTCTGCTCTGTGTAATGTCTCCCTTGGAGCCTGAGAGTTGGACACATGGGCCAATGAACAAAGATGTGGGGAAGAAGCGGGAGTCTGAACCCTGCAGTTCTGGTCCTGAGCATGCGCTCTCAACCACCTGTGCCCCGTCTGTGTCCCACTGAGCCAGAATGAACAGGCTTGTATGCTCCACCACCTGGAGCCATTTGGAAGTGAGGTTATTTAGAGCGTGAGTCAATAACAAGGAAACAGGTGAGGCTTAAAATAGACCCCAGGATTTGTTCAGAGATCAATACAGTTTAAGCCTGAGTCCTGTGCAGTCATACCCCAGCTGGGTAGAGCTTTGTTCCCTCCAAATCTCTGCCTCCCAGTGATCCCAGAGCCACCCAGCAACCCTGTGCAACCAGGGCAGAGGACACAGAGACCCAAGCACGAGTGTCACTGGGCAGAATCACCACACAGGCTACGGTTTCCCTTCCTTTGCATTCGCAAAGGGCGACCAGGACTTACAACCCAGCCGTGGAGCCAGAAGGTCTGGTCTCGCTTCTCATCCTTGCTCCGCCACAGGCCCACTGGCTGACCTTGGGGAAGGTGACAGACCTCTCCGAGTCGCCCATCTTTCTGTAGGACACAGGAATGAAGGGCAGGTCTTCCACAGGTAGTGAGGATTTAATGAACGCAATAGCACGCTGCCTGCAGGGGTTCCACAGCCAGGCTCCCATCATGGCCTCCAGGAAGGAGCTTCATTTGCAATGCCCAGCATGGACTGCAGTGGCTCACCCCTGTAAGCCTAGCTACTCAGGAGGCTGAGATCTGAGGATCACAGTTCAAAGCCAGCTCAGGCAGGAAAATCTGAGGCTCTTTAGCTCCAGTTAACCAGCAAAAAGTTGGAAGTGAAGCTGTGTAGAGTGCTAGCCTTGAGGGGAGAAAAGAAAAAAAACTAAGGCTTCCGTGCCTGGGCCCTAAGTTCTGGAGAGGGGAGAGGGCAGGGGCAGCCTAGGGACCCATTTGGTTAGCCATGCCCATGGGACCTTGTGCAGATCATCCCCCCCCCCTTTTTTTTGACTGTGCTGGGCTTGGGCTCAGGGCCCAAGCACTGTCGTTGGGTTGTTGGGTTTTCTCAAGGCTAGAGCTCTACCACTTGAGCCATAGCACCACTTCTGGCTTTTTTCTATTAGGTATGTGGTACTGAGGAATCGAACCCAGGTCTTTGTGCATGCTAGGCAAGCACCCTAATACTAGGCCAAATTCTCAGCCCGTCCCATCTTTTTTGTGCCATAGTTTCCTCATCTGAAAAGTGGGAATCATTTAGGGCTGTACCAAATGAAATCACTATGTTGGCCTTTCACAGCCCCAGGCAGAGCACAGCGATTTGCAGGCCCAATTCTGAGAGCTTGGAGTGCCAGGGGAGGCACTGCCTTTGTCTCAAAAGTGATAGAGCGCTCCTGACCCATGACTCTGGCCAGGGCTTTGGGATGGCACCAAACTACCAGCTAGACAGGTGCCCAAGGAAGCTTTGAGCTCTGGCTGGGCTTCTTCTTAGTTCTCAAGGGGCCCCACCCCTGTCCCTGTCCCTCGCTGACCTATCCTGAAAGGGCCTCCCTCAGTCAGTTCTGATGGAAGGGAGCCTGAAAACTAAGGGATTGGGGCCAGTGGACTATACATCAAGGCTGAGGAAGCACAGCACAGGGAACTGCTCCCTAGCTCTAAGGAGTTGTAGCTAGGAGGAATTTTCTTCTTCCTCCTTCTCCTCCTCATCCTCCTCCACCACCACCAAGGAACTCAGATCGGACTCAGGTAGCAGTGAACACAGTGATTAAGAGAACTTGAGCCCTGGGCTCAAATCTGACAGACCTGAAAGTACAGACCCTCGCTGGGTCATTTATTCGCTGTATGACATGGATCTGATGACTTGGGCCTCTCTGACGGGCAGTTTCCTTGTGTGTGTGAAGTAGGAATAATTATCCTTTCCTCCAAGATTTGTTGGGAAGATGAGATGAGATAATGCTCTAAAGGGCCTGGCACAGAGTCGGGCACAGACAAAGGACTCAGAAAGTGACAGCTGCTGTTTTTCTTCTTCTGTCTCTGTCATCTGGGTTTTCTGGGCTCTCCAGACACTGAGCTTCTATTGTGCGCAGAGCCTAAACACTGAGCCAGGGGAAGAGAGGAAGGGGCCTATGCCACCCCTCCTCCCAGCCACTCAGCCCCATCCCTGATCCCCAATCCTCTATGGGGGTCTCAGGCTCCTGTGAGACTCTCCCAAGCTTTGGAGCCTCTGAGTAGAAAAACACGAACCTATCCATGTTATGTGGATAAAATGCTAACAGAGAAAAGGATCCAGAGATCGCTGTCCAGAAACAGAGTTAAATATTTATTTCTATCATGGGGAGAGGATTATAAAAAGTACATATTACAGGGCCAGAAGTTTGGCCTAGTGGTAGAGTGCTTGCCTAGCATGCATGAAGACCTGGGCTCAATTCCACGGTACCACATACATAGAAAAAGCTGGAAGTGGTGCTGCAGCTCAAGTGGTAGAGCTCTAGCCTTGAGGAAGCCCGAGGACAGTACCTAGGCTCTGAGTTCAAGCCATAGGACTGGCAAAAAAATGAAAAAGAAATATGTATTACTTTGCTAATCACAAAGGCAGTGATATCTATGAATGGCATTTGATTTCTGGGAGTCAGTAGTCTTCCCAAAGCCCCTCCAGAAGCTGCCAACAGCTCCCAAATTAACAACCCTGACCCACTGAGTCAAATACCCACACACAGAATGGCAAACATGACTGACGGGTTAGAGCAGTACTTGGTCAACTTGTTTGCCAGGGGCCAAATAACAAAGACTTTAGGCCTCTGTGCTATAAAAGCAGCCACAGGCAAAGCAGTGAGCATATCTATGTACTGATAAAACTTTATTTGCAAAGTAGATAGTGGGCCAGTTTACCAGCCCCTGAATTACAGGTTTCAACTCCTGACTACAATTAATGTCTGAAACTGAGGCAGAGTTAGGTCACGCACAGCTGACAAAATGGAGCCTCCATTCACCACCCAGGCCAGGCTTCCAGGGACCCAGGCTTTCTAGCAACCCAGTGCTAGAGCTGCTGTCTCTAAAGACATGGCTCCCAGAGCAGGGAGCTGGCTAGGGGAGGAGGGGGCCAGTAGGGGTGGGGAGAACAAGGGGACAGAGGAAGACCTGGGCTGGGAGAGGACCAGAAGGTCTGGCAAGACAAAAGACCAGATATCTAAGAGGGAGAATGTGGGATGGATCGTCCCTCCCTTCCCAAAGCACTTTGCTGACTGGGTCAGCTTGGGTCTCTAATGTCATGGTTACCTTCTTTTCTTTGCACTAAAAAAAAAAAAAATCTATATCCACTCAGGAGTGAAGTTAGCATGCCCCAGGACCAGCCATGCAGAAAAGCAGGGCGTCGGGGGCTGAGAAAGCTTTAAGACACCTGGTAGGGGATCTGAAGTCGAAGGTCTGGGGTACTCAGAACTTGGTACTCAGAGTCTAGTGAGGGAGGTGGTGCCCCAGATTCCGGAGGCTTCCTGGGAGGAGGTCTGAGTCTCTGAGAAGGGTTTTGAGGGGAGAGAAAGCATCAGCTAGGCCTGGAGAGATGGGGAGGAGATGTCCACTCAGAACCCCAAGAACAACGCAATCTAAGGCTTATGCTTCCTATATTTAGTTCCAGTTTCTTTTCTCTCTCTCTCTCTCTCTTTCTCTCTCCCTCCTCTCTCCATCCTTGATCTCCTTTGCTTTGAACCTCTGAATCATCACAGGGCAGGCAGCAAAGCTGTCTAGCCTTTTATTCTAGGCCCACACCCCTAACAGGCATTGCTAGTCAATCCTGTCTCCAGAAATCAAGGAGAGTTGAGAGCAGCACTGAAACCTATTTGCCACCTCCACTGGCCTGTCTCTTCCCCTGCTTTCCTGCTCAGTGAGACCCAGAGAGATCATGTGACCTTCAGGCTTGTTCTTACAGTGTCCACGAGAGGATTACCCCCCCCCCCACACACACACACACACCGGGACTGGTTCCTGATTTTCTATTCATGCCTATCTAGAGCCAGTCCAAGTGACCCAGCTTGATCTTATTCCCCAGTGACCCCAGGCATGAAGATCTACATCGACCCCTTTACCTACGAAGACCCCAACGAGGCGGTGAGGGAGTTTGCCAAGGAAATCGACATCTCTTGTGTCAAAATCGAGCAGGTGATCGGAGCAGGTCAGTAGCTGTACCCTCAGGAGCACCACAGCCTTGGCCATCGGACAGGAAGGCCACCGCCATGTGCTCCCAGGGCAGAGGGTAGCATGGGGCACAAGGCCCACAGAGGGTCCTCCAAGACCTGAAGGCTCGAAAGACAGTGGGGTAACTGAGACATGGGGCAACATTAGGACTTACACAGTAAGTCAGAGATTGAGCTAGGTCTAGAACCCGATTCCCAGGGCTCTTGCGTAACTCCCTGTCCCCAGATCTCCCTGTGTCCTCACTCCATGCCCAGCCAGATGCCATGGGACAACCCCAGGGACCTGCTCTTTACTGCCACAGGGGAGCAGGGTACCTACCTTTCTCCAAGAGCTTCTGTCTGGGATGAAGCATTGGCCGTGGGCTGGAAACAGAGAGCCAGCACTTCTGCCTGGCAGGTGACATGCTTCCTCTCCCGGTGTGTCTGTCTCAGGAGAGTTTGGCGAGGTCTGCAGCGGTCACCTGAAGCTCCCAGGCAAGAGGGAGATCTTTGTGGCCATCAAGACACTCAAGTCAGGCTACACGGAGAAACAGCGCCGAGACTTCCTGAGCGAGGCATCCATCATGGGGCAGTTTGACCACCCCAATGTCATCCACCTGGAAGGCGTGGTCACCAAGAGCACACCTGTAATGATTGTCACCGAGTTCATGGAGAACGGCTCACTGGACTCCTTCCTCCGGGTAAGGGACAGCCAAGAATGCCAGCTGGAGCAGGGCAGGAAAAGAAACACTGGGAATAACTTCCAAAAGTCATGACTTCTTAACGTCAGAACCCAGAGGGGTTTTAGAAAAGCCCTAGGTCAGGAACAGCTTGTAGGGCTGGCAGGCACTGCCAATCAAGCTAATCAATCTCTGCTCTCCTCCTAATGTTAAAAAGGGAGGGCGGGGTGCTGGGAGTTTGGCCTAGTGGTAGAGTGCTTGCCTAGCATGCACAAAAACCCGGGTTCGATTCTTCAGTACCACATACATAGAAAAAAGCCTGAAGTAGTGCTGAGGCTCCAGTGGTAGAGCTGTAGCCTTGAGAAAGTCCAAGAACAGAGCTCAGGCCCTGAGCTCAAGCCCAGGACTGAAAAAGAAAAAAAACCAAACACTTCAAAATCCCTCTCAATGTGGCTCCCCATGGAAATCTGAGACCTGTTTCCATCCAGGCTACCAAGCAGGTATTATTTCATTAACCACAGGAGAAACTGAGATGGATGCTGGTAGCTCATGCCTGTAATCCTGGCTATACAGGATGTCTGAAATCTGAGGATCGTGGTTCGAAGCCAACCTGAGTAGGAATGTCCAAGAGGTTCTTGCCTTCAATAAGCTACTCAGGAAAAAAAAAATAAAAAAGGAAAGCCAGAAGTGGCTCTGTGGCTCAAGTGGTAGCACAAGGAAGCTCAAGGACAGCACCCAGGCCCTGAGCGCAGAAGCTGAGCTCAGAGATGGGGAGCTGTTGCCTAGGATCAGCCAACAAGTCATGGTGAGAGCTGGAGCTGGGTGTCTTGATGCCTCAAGCCAGACTTTTCACCAGATTTTGGAGTTCTCCAAACCTGCCTACAATGGAGGAAAATCCAGCAGAAGGCCAACAGAAGGAAGTTTCAAGGCCTCCCTGGAGCTCAGGGTCAGACAGTAAGACAGAAAAGCAGCGATAGGATGAACTTCCATTCGGCCGATTATTTATGAAGTATGTGGCATACCTTCCACATATCTTCTTCCATGTAGAACAGCCATACCTAGCATGCCGATGAGGACACAGACTCAGAGAAGTTAGATCATGGGTCCAAGGTTGCATAGCCAGGAAGAGACAGCACAGGAGTCAGACCCAATGTCTACTTCAAGCTCTGACCATCACTGAAGCTGGTGTTTCTTGGCTTCTGTGAGCCACCCCACCCCATCTCCTTTCTCCACCCCTGGGCAACTCCTGCAAGATGCCAGAGACCTGCCTTTATCAGCTATCCAGAGCTCTGATGCCTGTTCTCCCATTTACTCTGCTTTTACTACTTCTCTCCAAGCAAAATGATGGGCAGTTCACAGTCATCCAGCTGGTGGGCATGCTGCGGGGCATCGCTGCGGGCATGAAGTACCTGGCCGACATGAATTACGTGCACCGTGACCTGGCCGCACGCAACATCCTGGTCAACAGCAACCTGGTGTGCAAGGTGTCGGACTTCGGCCTCTCACGCTTCCTGGAGGATGACACCTCTGACCCCACCTACACCAGTGCCCTGGTAAGACGGAGGTGGGAGTTCCGGAAACCACGCACCACAGGAGAGGGCAGGAATGGCCAGCTCCCTTGCCACCCTGCAGGGCATTCACACAGATGTGAACCTAGGCTCGGAGACAGGGACAGATGTGAACTATATACCCTCTTGACCTTCACAGGCTGGTGAGCCATCCAGATGTGCAGAGTGATACACACTGAAGGGTGATGGTGTCTGGACACCAGCCCTGGGAGGCAGAGGAGGGCTGGCTAAGGGACGGGGGAACGGGGAGGGGGTGGTGATGTCTAAGCTGAGAGCTGAGGAGCCATGAAAGTTCCTTGCATGGTATGTTCTCATCCAAGGTCAAGGTCATTTGAAGGGGAAAGGTAGTGGGAGACAATGCAGGAGAGGACAAAGGGTCCTGGAGGCCTTGAATGCCACAGCTCAGGACTGGCTCCCAATGGCACTCAGGAATGAGCAGCTTTAGAGAAAAAGAGGAATATCTAGCCCTGCCTCTTCTCCCTGCAAAGAGCTCAGAGGAGACCAGTTTAGTACTGAAAGATCAGAGCCCGCAGGGAGATGGGAGACCCTGTGCATAGTGGCGGGCAGGGAGTGCCTTCTCCACATAGGGATACGATTCCCTGGGAGGGAAAGGCTTTCTAAGGGACTTAGGATGAGATGGGAAAGGCCTTTCATGCAGAGGGAACAGCGTGTGGTCTGAAGTAGCACGCTGGGGGAAGGCACATGGCAGGGAGTGCTGAAAGGAGACTCAGACAGGTTAACTGTGAGCTCCAACTCTGCCCCCACAGGGTGGGAAGATCCCCATTCGTTGGACAGCTCCGGAAGCCATCCAGTACCGGAAGTTCACCTCAGCCAGTGATGTGTGGAGCTATGGTATCGTCATGTGGGAGGTGATGTCTTATGGAGAGCGGCCCTACTGGGACATGACCAACCAGGATGTAAGTCTCTGAGGACCGCCGGGATGAGGGAGGGGAAGATCCAGAACTCGGAGCCTTGTGTCAATCACCTCCCAGGTATTAAGGCTCCCTAGGTATTGAGGGCCTGGCTACCAGGGCCACTCCCACCTGCGTGTTACAGAGGGTAAGAGTAGGGAAGGCTGCCCATTCACCAGTCAGCAAACCTTTGGGATCTGTGTCCCTCATCGCTGGCCCTGAGTGAATGAGACCATGTCTGCCCTTTAGGTGGGGGGGACAAGACAATTATTCATGGAGCCAGATGCAAGAATGTTTACTAACAGGCCTTCC
The DNA here is from genome assembly GCF_031878675.1 of Megascapheus bottae. Lineage (NCBI taxonomy): Eukaryota > Metazoa > Chordata > Mammalia > Rodentia > Geomyidae > Megascapheus > Megascapheus bottae. The sequence continues at coordinate 71,064,057 of NC_143514.1, read as the reverse complement.
TTGGAAGAGTCAAGTGTCAAGTCCTGCAGGCATCAGTGCGAGTGCAGTAGAGGCCAGATCAGAAAGGATGTCCCCACAGGTCAGACACCAAGCAGTAGGACTTGGAGAATGTGGGACATCCAGATACGAAAGAAAAAAACAAATAATCAAACAAACAAACAACAACAAAAAAAACCAGGCTGTGCAAAGGCCCAAAGCTAGGAGAATGAGAGGGTAAGTTGGAGAGCTGTGGAGAAAAAAGATAGTCAGAAAGGTTGGTGAAGCTCTGGCTTCGTTTTTTTTTTTTTTGTTTTATTTTTGTTTTTGTTTTGCCAGTCCTGGGCTTGAGCTCAGGGCCTGAGCACTGTCAAGGCTAGAGTTCTACCACTTGAGCTTCAGCACCATTTCCGGCTTTTTTTCTATGTATGTGGTACCGAGGAATCGAACCCGGGTCTTCGTGCATGCTAGGCAAGCACTCTACCACTAGGCCAAACTCCCAGCCCCTGGCTTCGTTTTTATAACAAAATACCAGAGATAATCAACTTTAAAAAGGAGAAGGTTTATTCTGACACATAGGTTTAGATGTTTCAGTTCATGGTTGGTTTAGGGGCCAGGGGCAAAACAGTAGCACCTCCTGGTGAGACTGTGGGATGGAAGAGCCTGCAATATAGGAAGCTGCTTGCTTCATAGCAGCTGTGGAGCTGAGAGGAAGAGGAAGGTGTGGGATTCCTTCCAGGCCACACCCCCAGTGACATCACTGCCTCTCACTTCAGAGGACCCACCTCCAATGGCCTCCCTTCCTTCCACTAGGCCCCGCCTCCTAAGGGCCTACTACTTCCCAGTGGACCATGTGCTGGAGACCACGAGGGGATAGTCAGGATCCAGAGCATGTTAGCATTCATGATAAGGGGCTTGAAAGTAACCCAAGGGATTTTCATTCACAAAATGAAAGGGCTTAAGGAAGCTTCTTTTGTGTACGTGGGGATACAGGGCCTTGACCTCAGGAACCTCCCATTCCTGCTTAGTTTTTTTTGCCCAAGGCTGGCACTCTGCCACAGCTCCACTTCTGCTTTTTGCTGGTTAATTGGAGATAAGAGTCTCGTAGACTTTCCTTCATGGGCCCAGCTTCAAACATGGATCCTGAGTTCCTGAGTAGCTAAGATTGCAGGCATGAGCCTCTAGCATCCACCTCATCACAAGCTTCTTGAAGAGGGAGGGTGACATGAGGTCTCTTGTAGAAGATCTCTCTCTTTTTCCTGACAGAAGGTACAGACTGTGGGTAGGAGGCACCAGCCAGGCTCTCCAGGTTGTGTTGCGGGGCCTGCACAGCGTGGGTGTCTCTTCCCTGGAGCTGTAAATCAAGAATATAGCCACGGTAGGGTCAAGCACAGGGCGGAGAAAGGTGATCTGGGACTGTCAGAGCAAGGAGAGGACTTACAGAAAGGAGAGAGGGAGGAACTGGTGAGCTGGGCACGGGAGGGTCAGCCTGGTAGAGGCTGGGAAGAGGGTGGAGCAGTAGGACCACAGGGGCCTGGGAGGTGCAACACCACTCTGCTCCTGTGTTGTCCCCAGGTGATCAATGCCATCGAGCAGGACTACAGGCTACCTCCACCCATGGACTGTCCCAGCGCCCTACACCAGCTCATGCTAGACTGCTGGCAGAAGGACCGCAACCACCGGCCCAAGTTTGGCCAGATTGTCAACACACTAGACAAGATGATCCGAAACCCCAACAGCCTCAAAGCCATGGCGCCTCTCTCCTCTGGGTATGGCTGCTCTGCTCCCCCCTTCCCAGCCCACCCTCACTCTCACCACACCCCTCATCTGGAGGCTTTGCCCTTTCTTGGAGCAAACTGCCCTGGCTCCTACCCTTTCTTGGCTGTACCCCTTGATCTTCCCTACTGAGTGCTCTCACCCCAATCACACCCACTCCCTGCTTTAGGCTGATTGTTCTTCTCACTGCTGCTTGGTGGTAGGGGTGAGAGAAGAGCAGTGGTGTGTTGGCTAGTATCTACAGGGATGCAAGGGTGCACAGACAGGCCAGAGGAGAAGGACACAAAGTCGGCAGCTGTAGAGGAAGTCCCTCTTAAAACAGGATCAGAGAGAATGGCATTTAAGAAACTTTAGCAAAGGCTCCAGAATTTTTGTTGATGGACAGATGTAGCCACCCCTGTTTCTTTCCTAAACGCCATCTGTATCCTCCAATGTGGACACATCCACACATATGAGCTCCTGCACATATGCTGATTCCCAGGCACTCACACCTAAATATATCCACACACACACACACACACACACAAGTGTCTGGGTTAGTTAGTGTCTGTGCGAGAGACTAGCTCAGCCCTAGAGTATTGGTTCGAGAGCCCTGGGGCTTCCCTTTTCCTAAGACATCTTCCCTTGGCCAGGCTTACTCACCATTGCCTTTCTGAGGCAACCGCCCCACACCTCCCAGCTGCTGGCCCTGCATACACTTGTGGGAGGGCTTCCCACAACCCCACAGTATAGCCAAGGGGTATCTGAGCAGGCATTCTCAGGATCTAGGACTGGCCATGTTAAGAGGCTCCTGGACCAAAATCTTTCACTCACCAGTGTCTTGTCACCACGAGGTGTTGCTTGCCTTTACCTGTCACCCCTCACCGTGACCTGTGTTGGCCACTCTGAGCTTTTCTCCTCCTGACAATCACTGTATTCTTGCCAGCCAGAATGCAGCTCCCAGTAGCTGCAAACTCTGCCTGGATCTGGAGGGTGTGTGGTTCACTGGCTGAGCCTCCTGGCACACACAGCAAGCCCGGAAAGGTTGGAGAAGCCATGAGGTCAGTTCCATTAGTCCTACCCAGTCCAGCCTCCTGCAAACAGGAAGCACAGAGCGGTGTCCCTGCCTCCCTCCTATGGTCCCTGACTTTCCAGGTCAGCTTTGAATCCCAAACACATATTCATTCACTCTCTCACACTCGGTACACACATGCACACTTCATAGGTTCAAACTCAAGTTCACACTCACACAGAAATACACACACACACACACACACACACACACACACACACACACACACAAGTCCTACCTCTCTGCTCCCTGCAAGTGCAGGGCCTGACCATCCTTGTCACCTCCCCCAACCCCAGCATCAACCTGCCACTTCTGGACCGCACGATCCCCGACTACACCAGCTTTAACACGGTGGACGAGTGGCTGGAGGCCATCAAGATGGGGCAGTACAAGGAGAGCTTCGCCAACGCCGGCTTCACCTCCTTTGACGTGGTGTCTCAGATGCTGATGGAGTAAGTGTCCAGCTGCATCTTCTTCCCGCCACTGGGACACCCCCCACCTCCACCCCAGCCCCACGAGGACTCTGGAGAGGGAGAAGTGGACCCAGTGCCCACAGGGATGTAGAGAGAAAGGGCTAGGATGGAAGCTTTGGGGTAACATACAGATCTGTATCCAGACCTGCCTCCCATCCCCTCAGCCTCAGTTTCCTCTCCCCTTGTTCTCAGCTTGAACAAGGAAACCCAGGCAGCTAGCTCCCACCCAGCCCAAAGCCTCCTGGAGCCCCCATCACATTTCCCAACATACGTGTTTCTCTCCCAAAGGGACATTCTCCGGGTTGGGGTCACCCTGGCTGGCCACCAGAAAAAAATCCTGAACAGTATCCAGGTGATGCGGGCACAGATGAACCAGATCCAGTCTGTAGAGGTTTGACGTTCGCCTGCCTCGGCTCGCCTCTTCCTCCGGGCCGCACCCCTGACCCCACCCCCTCATGCTGGCCCGGCCCCCCTGGTGCTCGGTCCACAGCAGGCTCTGCCACCTGCCAGGAGGCCTCGGGCAGCAGGAAGAACCAAGCAGAACTCCAGCAACGAGACATCATCAAGAACGCGTGCCATTTAATGATGGAATAAAAAGGGAACGGGGAAAAGAAAGTAGAGCAGGGAGGGGGCGGGAAATAGGAGGAATATTTTTTAAGAGGATTCTCATAAGGAAGGTGATGACGGTTCTTAAGGGTGGGGGGAAAATAAGGGCTTAGGAGATCCCTGCAATTTGTCCACCGGGAGACCAAAAGCTGTTTCCCTCTGATTCCCTCTGAGAAGGGGGCCTGGCCAGAGCCAAGAACCACTTCTAGGAAAACAAATGTGAAGAGAAGAGAGGGGCTGTTCTCTCCTGTCCTTGTGCTCCAACTGGAGTCACACTCATCAGCTGCACCAGGCGGAAGGAAGGGGCAAGCGGACAGGCAAGCTGCCCCCGAACCACTCTGGGAAAATCCATCCCAGCTGCCACTGGGCACGTGCAGATCTTCTGTCTTCGGAGAATATTTTAGAAGCTCCAATACGAGAGATCGTTTCTGTCAGTTCACGGGGCTGAGAAAGGAGCTCATGTCCTCTCGGGTCTGGGAGTACCCAGCACGCTTTCCTGAGGGTGGCTTCGGCTGCCCAGAGTTACAGCCAGCTCCCCAGGACCCTGCCCCACCCCAGGGGACCTGCTCCCCCCGGCCCCACCTCGAGAACGATGCTGCAGCGATGGTCATTGGCTTCGACTGCCACTGAAAACGCTCATCTTGCGTCTGGGTTTGTTTACAGCGATTTGTGGACTTGGGGGGAGGGGAGCGTATTTTGGTGAGGGGTGGTTTTGTTCTGGGGGGTTTGTTGGGGATTTTTAAAAAAAAAAAATAACAATGAAATGACACTTTGACATTTCCTACCTTCGAGGACTTGATCCTTCTCCAGGAAGAAGGTGCTTTCTGCTTACTGACTTAGGCAATACACCAAGGGCAAGATTTTATATGCACATTTCTGGGGGTTTTATACGGTTTTCATTGACACCCTTCCATCCTCCCACCCACTGGGCCCCACCAAAGCCACTGCCACTGCCACGGGATCCTGTGGTCCATTCAGTGGGTTTGGAGGAAGAGTAATCCACCTAGGATTAGTTGTGAAGGGATGGAGGCAGGGGTGACTCTGGCTGCAAGTTCTTGTCCTCTGCCCTCCTCTCCCAGTACTTGCCAGGCAGACAGGCCCATTCAAGGCTCCTGAGCACCCTCCCATGCCCAAACCCAGTCTCGCCATTGTGAGCCTGAGCTGGGCTGCCCAGGGTCCCAGGACTCCAATCATTCACTGTGATACCCCAGCCCTCCAGGAGGTGCCCTGGGAGATGCTGGAAGGCCCAGGGAGAAGGCTCGTGACTCTCTCCTCCTTCCTTCCCACCCCCAGGCCTTTGCCCAGGCCTGAAAGTCTTGACCACAGGGAGCCTGTCCCCCAAGGGGTCTGGCCAGAGACTATTCTGTGAGCAAACACCTAAGTGGAGTGGTCGGCTAGAGAATCAAGTGGAAATCAATACTCTAGTTCCAAATGACCCCTGTTCTCTGTAAACTTTACAAGAGGAGTGCCAAGTGACTACTAATGTTCTTCCAAGGGGACCCATGCTCCTCATGCTTCCAGGAGGCCTGGGGCTAAGCAAACATGCAGAGGACATAAAAGCCACCATGTGGCCTTTTGTAGCTCTGGCTTGGCAAAAGCACAGGAGACAAGGAAAATGCATTCGAAGTGGCTCTGAACTTGGCACCCAGCACCTTGGGAGCCAGATCGAGCCACGACAGGTACATCAGGAGGAAGGAGTGGACAGGGTGTTCTTGGGAATTCAGGGTATCAGGTGAGCTGGGACAGCGTGTACTGTAATCATGGGGGGGCAGCCACAGGTACAGTTACCAGGCCAGGGCTGAGTCCCTCCATGCAGCTGGGGTTCCTGGCCCACTAAGATCTGAATTCTTTATGTAGCAAGTCTGGCGGAAGACAGGGAGCTGGGAGGTGTTTCTCTAAGAATTGTTCTTTATTCACACAGCGTCTTTGAGGGTCCTGCCCAGTGAGAAAGATGGAGGCCGTAGGACACCAACAAAAGGCCCCGAAGTCAGAGCACATCCAGCACAGGCCAGCCTACTGTCTGACCTTCACCTGTTCCTGGAAGGGAAGGAGAGGGGGCTGCTAGGGGGACCGCAGAGTGAGCCACAGAGAAAGTACTGGCAAGTTTCCCACAAAATTGCCCGGCAGTGGCCCACCGGCCATCGCTTTATGCCCACAAAGATCCCCAGCGTGAGTGGCAGCTGTCCCCACATACAAGGTCACCTTCTGGCAGGGGCTGTCCTGATGCTCTTTAGATTAACGGTCTCTCCTCCCCACCCCCTGCTCCCAGGCTCCATAAGGGGCTGGCAATTGGCATTTCCGTCAGATGGCTTCCTGTCCTAAGCCGCGAGGCTGGCGTCTGCTACCCAGCATGCCTCAGCCCCTCACATGCCTACTCCTAAAGTATGGGTGCTACCCAGACCCTCTGTCTCCTCTTCAGGTTATCATTCAAATATCACAATTGCCTAACTCACTCGCATCCCCATGCTGGAACGGTCCCTCCTTGCTCCAGCAGGGAATGGCAGGCCCCACTGCGCATTCTCCTGGGCACACAGCTTGGAACTGCCCGCTGCCTGGTTACTAATCCTTTCCTGGCTCAGTCTCTCCAAATGCCAGCCCCCACCTGCCCGGCAGTGTGAGGAGCTTCCGCTGCTCAGCACACACTGGAAAGAAAGCTGACTTGTGAACGGGGGGCCAGGGCACCGTGGAAATGGGGCCAACTGCTCTGGCAGGTTGTGCTTGGCAGAGCTGTGCAGGGCCAGGCTGATTAGGAGAAAATGTGTGGCTTCTTCAACCCTTCCTGTCCTGGGAGCCTCCCTCAGTGGGTCTTGAGTAGAAATTCACCAGCAGCTTTTTTTTTTCTTTTTTCCTAGGGAGGATATTTAAAATATTTATGTCCTGATCAGAAGAGATGATGGTCTCCACGTCTGGGTCCAAGGCCTCTGAGCAGGGGTGATGTGCCAAGGGCTATGGGGAACTAAGGAGACAGAATCATGTCAGGGATTCTATACTAACCAGAGACACCTCAGGGTCAAATAGCATCAGCCAGACTCCCCCAGTCATTTTCAGTCACTGGGGGGTTCTTTGCCACCCCCTTGTGGGCAGTGGCTAGCCTCACAGCCCTCACCCATTGGAGGATCAATCCCAGCAAGCTGGAAGCTCCCACCCTGTCCAACTTGTCCCCCTACCTGGTCCAAGCACAGGAAGGACTCAGATGGCCCCTAACCTGCCCAGCATGACTTCTGATCTTTCTGTGGCCCGCTCAATGCAAGATGGTTCTCAAGGCTAGAAGATTCTTGTCAGGGAGAAGAGCATCAATGCATTTAAAGGGCAGGATGACACAGGATGTGTCCTGACCCCCGGGAGACAGCCTGCTCCCATCACTAATGGAAGATGAGGATCCAGCCAGATGCTACCTCTCACTGAACCTCAGTTAACCCCCCAGGTGAGCCAGGCGTGCAAGACATGTCATCCATCAGACTCTTGACCAGAAGTCACGTCCCTACCATCCATAAGAGCACATTTGAGGCATAGATGGGTGATGGCTTACTCAGGATTATACTTCTAGGATAAGCCAAGGCAGAGCCAGGAGCCTTGGCAATGGTCAGATGGAAGGAGGTGCTTAGTCTTTGCTGCTGGCTGATAAGGGAAGGAAAGCTAGATGGACTGGAGCTATCAGGGAGGTTCCTGAGGGAGGCCATCGTGAAAATTACAGAAGCCAAGGAAAAGGTCATTTCAAGATGTAGCAGCCAAGACAGTCCAACACAAATGGATTGGGAGGGCTGAGGTAGGGGAGGTTGAGGCAGTTTGGGTGTGTATCAGGCTGCAGGGACTGTTGAGCAGAGAGAGCGGCAGGGTGAGTGCTTCATTCTAGGAAATACCAGGTCAGCCATAAAATGGACACGATGCCTACAGAACCCAGGCACTGCTGTTCCCTTTCCCTCTAGAGTCATACTGCTACCTGGCACCACTTGGTGGGCTCCTATGCTTGCTGCTTCTCTCAAGACACCAAGAGCTAAGTCTGGGGGTTGTGAAGTTGTGTAGGGAGGCGAGAAATGCTGAACCGAAAGCCCCATTGCCTTGGCCTTGGGCAGAGTGCTGGATTTTGTTGGAGGGAGTGTGGGACCCTGTCCTGTTTAATAATATGGGATTCTGGGGAGCCCTGATACGCGGTGTGTGTGTTATGTGTCTGTACACATACCGCCGCCAGCCTTGACACAGGTCCTGCCATCAGACAGGGTGGAGAATCCCAGGCTTGACCCTGACACTGGTCAGCTTCCCTCTCAGGGAGTCTGGAAGAAAAAGGCCCTGGCTTTTCTATCACAGAAGAGAGAAGTGGGCCTGGCATTCCCAGGATTTTGGTCTCTGAGGCAGAAGCCCCAGATCTGCAATAACACTACATACTAGGTGCTCATGTCTTCTCTTCTACTTTACACGCGGGGAGACTGATTCCTAAAGGTGACTCCCAGAGGGCTCCAGCCAGGTCTTTCTACCTGCCATCCTTCCTTCCCACCAGCCAGGATTTCTAGAAATGTTTGCCCAGTCACCTGGACCAATATCTTCCGGCCTACTTTTTGTCCAGCGGAAAATCCGCTCGCCCCCAAAGCCAGAATACCCAGGCTGAGGAGCCTCTGTTTTGACTCCAGGCCCTGAAATCCTCACTGGGCTTCCCTTGACAAACTGCCCGATGTGTAGAGAGAGAGGGTCTGGCCTAGACAGGCTAGGAAGAAGCTGGACCTCATCCCATGAAAAGCCCACAGTCAGACATACCTTAGGACCGTTGAGTTACAGTGGGCAGGGACACCCCTCAAGAATGTGTTCAGACTGAGCTAAGATTTCAGGAAAATGAGAAAGACCACCCTGCCACGCCACTATCCAGAGTCTGAATTTAGCTTCACAGCAGGAAGAGTGTCTCAGAAAAATGAGCAAGAAGTAGGAATTTAATCCTTCAGAGAGGGTCGGCCCACCCTGCCGAGACCCCACACACCCCTACACTGCAGCCCACAGCTGTTCACTCTCCTGGTCAGATGGACTAGGCAAAGGCAGGGTGTAGCTTTCACCTGGACCTGGAGCTTTGGATCCCCCCCACACCCACGCTGGCTCCTCTGGCAGAGCTAAGGCCCCATGGTTCCTTGCTCCTGCAGGAAGATGTGGGGGGTTCTAAGCACTGACCAGGGTTGGGGGCTTAGGAAGAGGGAAGTATGTGAAGCACACTCTACAGACCCTGCCAGGCCTGAATGCAGAATTCTAACATTGCACAGGTGAAAGATGCCAAGGTTCTTAGATTGTAAATGCCCCCTATTCTAAGATCCAGTAAGAGAACCCCCTGTTTTTAAGATTCTGTCACTAGATGATTGTATGCTGCTATTCGCGACATTTCTCGCCCCATTGGTAAAGAAGCACAAAAGAGAGAGAGGAAATAAAGAGGGAGAGAGCTGATAGCAACTCCTAGAGACAGAAGCTCTGCTCTTGGAGCCTGGGTTGGTGGGCCTTGGTGAGGGTGGGCAGTCCTTGTTAGGAGTGAGAGATGGGACAAGAGGGACTGGTCATCCCAGCCTACAGCTGGCTCGCAGCTCAGGGAGCCCAGCTAAGGGACGAAGGAGGGAAGGGTGTCTGTAGTATGGAAGCCAAAGGGCCAGGGGTCCCTTTGGAGAGCTCTGCTTGGGCATATTCCTGAAGCTTATCGCATTTCCTGTAACCCCAAAGCCAGATTCCTTCCCCCAGATACTCAGGACACAGTTCCCATGGCCACCAGCACCTGCCCCATTCTGAGACCTCCACCCACTGCCCACCAGGGCAGGGACCAGCCCAGCGAGAAGGCTGTGGAATGGCCCAGAGCTTGGCAGGTCATCTGGCTGTTCTCTCTGTTGGGCAGGGCATTGGCTGGGGCCTCTGACTCAGGGTGGGCCTGGCAGGGACCCTCCCTCATAACCAGAAAAGCGCAATGACTAGTTCATTATCATAGCTGCTACTTCTGGGGTGCCCACAATGTGCCAAGAGCCTTGCTTCGCATCTGTGTGCAGTGTCTTGCTGAATCCACATGTGTTTCCACGAGAAAAGTATCACTGAGTCACACTTCACAGACTATAAAGCTCAGAGATGCGACCCCTGGGGCCTAGGCCACAAGACCAGCAGGCAGCCTCTGACCCAGGACCCACCCCGTGTGCCAATCACCATGCTATGCTGCTACCTGTGGTTCCCACTTTGCCCTTCACCACTGTTATCCTCTGCCTGGCAGATCTCAGACCTTCCCCTCTCCCAAAGTCTTCCCAAGCCTGAGCTCTCAATCAGGGGCCAGGGCGTTTAACGGGATTTCACAGAACCTTGTGTCTTGTGGCCACCGATGTCGGGGTTCCTGACAATGTCGGGGAGCAGTATGGAGGGGACTCTGGCCATGGTCACCCAGGCTCCTCCAGACCCCTCTGTGTGACCCAGGACACCTCACCAGCTGCACCCATTCACATCCTGACCTTGGGACTCAATGCCTTTGTAGGAGGGTTTTTAGCAGAACCTTTTTTTTTTTTTTTTCCAAAATAAATGTGAATTGTAAAAATGAACAGTTGGACTTGGTGTTTTCTTCTCTCAAAAGTTGTCCATTGAGTGGCCCGAAGTTTGGCCTAGTGGTAGAGTGCTTGCTTAGCATGCACAAAGACCTGGGTTTGATTCCCTGGTACCACATACATACAAAAAAACCAGAAGTAGTCCTGAGGCTCAAGTGGTAGAGCTCTGGCCTTGAAAAAGGTCCAAGGACAGTGCTCAGGCCTAAGTTCAGGCCCCAGGACTGGCAAAAAAGAAAAAAGAAAGAAAGAAGTTGTTCAGTGAACAAGAGAGAGCAACCACAATCTGGAGTGGGGTTCCAACCTGGGACTCTAACCCCTATCATCAGGTCCGGTAAGCGTGAAGAGAGAGCGCACATCCTCTGCTAAAGCAGCATTCCTGGGCTGGGGCAGGGGCGGGGGGCAGGGCATGTCACGTGCTCAGCCTTCTTCCCATGGGAAGGGAGGGCTTAGTGGTCAGGAAGCCCAAGGTGGCCAACTCCAGGTGTCACATATGCCTACATGGACTCAGCCAATGTCTGTCGCTTAGATGTCAGCTGATGTCCTTCTGAAAAAAGGATGCATATGTGTGGGTTCCAGGTTTAAATGCTGGTGGCAGATTCTAGACTAAAGCAAGATGCTCAGGGTCAGCCTCCTGATTAGGTGGGATTACAGGTGTGTGAATTACTGGTGCCCAATTTTTGAGCCCAATATTCAAAAACAAAGTGCTAAGCACTTTTCAAGTGGAAACCATTGGAGCCATAACCTGTTCCCTTCGCACCTCGCCCAGCTCTCTTGTTTTGTTTTTTGGACATACTGGGGATTGAACTCAGGGCCTCATCCTTGAAAGGAAAGCTCTACCATCTGAGTCATACCCCCAGCCGCTTTTTGTATTGGTTCTTTTCATCATTTTTTAAAAATTCTCTTTTTTTGGTGGGGGGGAGGCAGGCAGTAGTTGTGGGGCTTGAACTCAGAGCCTAAGTGCTATTCCTGAGCTATTTTGCTTAAGGCTAGCACTCTACCACTGTAAGCTACAGCTCCACTTCTAGTATTTGAGTGGTTAATTGAAGGTAAGAGTCTCACAGGGACATTTCTGCCTGGGCTAGCTTCAAACTGTGATCCTCAGATCTCAGCCTCCTGAGTAGCTAGGATTATAGGCACGAGCCACCTGTGCCCAGCTCTTCTCACCATTTTCCTCCTGCCTATCTGCCAGCCTTCTTTCTTTCCTCCCTCCCTCCTTCCTCCTTCCCTTTCTTCCTTCCTTCTTGTTTCCCTCCCTTTCTTCCTTCTTTTTGCCTTCCTTCCTTCCTTCCTTCCTTCCTTCTTCCCTTTCTCCCTCCTTCCTTCCTTTCACCTTTCTTCTGTGGGGGGGGTGCAGTACTAAGACTTGAACTCAGGGCCCAGGCACTGTCCCTTTGCATTTTTGCTCAAGCCTAATGCTCTACCACTTGAGCCACAGATCTATGTCTTGATTTGGTGTAATTAATTGGAAATACAAGTCTCACAGACTTTTCTTCCCTGGTCTGGCTTTGAACTACAATCCTCAGATCTTAGCCTCCTGAGTAGCCAGTGTGGTGAGCCACACTAGCTGTGAATGAGTTGATGTGACATAGAGAAAGCTACCAAAGGTTTTAGCCTGAACAACAGAAGAGAAGGTGCTGCCCTTCTTGAAATGGAGTGGACGACAGGAGGGTTGGGCTGGGGGGACATAGAGAAGTCCACCTTTGACATTGGTAGAGAAATGGCTACCCATCAAGTCGGCAGCCAGGTGAATGAATCTGGAGTTAGGGGACACAGAAGGACAGAAACAGCAATATGGCTGGGTGCTGGTTGTTCACGCCTATAATCCTTGCTACTCAGGAGGCAGAGATCTGAGGATCATGGTTTAAAGCCAGTCCAAGCAGAAAAGTCCAGGAGACTCTTATCTCCAATAAACTACTCAGAAGGGCCAGGAATGTGGCCTAGGGGTAGAGTGCTTGCCTAGTATATAGGAAGCCCTGGGTTCAATTCCTCAGTACCATACACACAGAAAAAGCTGGAAGTGGTGCTGTGGTTTAGGTGGTAGAATGCTAGCCTTGGGCAAAGAAATCTTAAGGACAGTTCTCAGGCCCTAGGCTGGCAAAAAGAAAGAAAGAAAGAAAGAAAAAGAAAGAAAAGAAAAAGCTAGAGGTAGAGTGCTAGCCTGGAGTAAAAAAAAGCTCAGGGAAAGCCAGGGGCCAGTGGCTCATGCTTATAATCCTAGCTACTCAGGAGGCTGAGATCTGAGGATTGTGGTTCAAAGCCAATACCATGGGACACTGATCTCCAATTAATGACCAGAAAACTGGAAGTGGCGCTGTGGTCAAAGTGGTGGAGCACTAGCTTTGTGCTGAAGAGCTCAGGGACAGCACCCAGGCCCAGAGTTTAAGCCCTAGAACCAGAACCAAAAGAAGGAGCAGGAAGAGGAGAAGTGGGGGAAGGAAGGGGGAGGAAGAGGCGGGGAGGAGGAGGAGGGAGAGGAGGAGAAAAAAGGAACAAAAGATAAGTAACAGTGTAGAAAGTGGGGCTTTGCCCAGGTAAATCTGGGGAAGCCAGAGAGGGACCAAGGAGATGAGAAGGCATGAAAGACCCAGCTGGGCACGGAGCATAGAGCAGAGGGTGACAGCTGTAATCGGTGGTGTGGGATCTGAGGGAGGCCAAGGCGATTGGAATGAAGAGCATGGAAGTAGAATATAGAAAGTAGGGCGTTGGTAGGATCCTTAAACCTGAGGTAACTGAGGAACTTGAGCATGTCAGAGGCAAAGGAATGGCCACTGTAGTGGCAGCCAGCACGGGGAGGGCTCAGGGACCCCTCTTCCCACGAGGTTACTGGAAACATCAGGAATTGGGAACAAGGTTATGTGAGAAGCCATGCGAGCAGGCCAGGAGCTGAAATCTTTAAGGGGTGAGTGTAAGCCCCTCCCTGAATCCCCCCCCCCATTGGATTGAGGTCTGTAGAAGATAACAAGGAGGGGGGTGGGAGGTGTTCAAGCAAGGAGATGATTACAGTCTCACCAGGCCTTAGTGAGTGTATCAGAGTGCAGAGCCCAGCACACTGCAAGGTTCAGGACGCATGTTCCCTTGCCAATCCTTCACCCAACCTGGTGCTGTGGGTAGCACCAGGACTGAAGGCTGAGCCAGGTTTTCCTTCTGTGGAGCCCCACTGCCCCCTGGGGGCTGAGGCCAGTAACTGAGCCTCAGGATGATGCCATGGACCGGGGCTGCTGGGCTAGTGGGTTTTTTGACTCTCTTGAGTCTGGGCTTTTTTTTGACCCATTGGCTCCTCTGAAGAGACCCAGGCCTCTATGAGGAGAGCTAAATTCAGAGTGTCCGATGGCTTTGACTAAGGAGTGTTCTGTTTTACAGTGCCACAAAAACAACTCATTCAGTCAAAACCATGCTTTGAGTTTTGATTTCTTCTCAAGATAGCAAATGCTCTGGAAATGCGGGGCCATGGCAGCGGGCCCAGCCACACTGGTCACAGGATCCTGAGGGGAACCAAGCAAGTTTCCATGGTGTTCTCCTTCTGCAAGTTAGGTATATTACAGGGACCTTCTGGAGGGTTCTTGGGGGACAGAGTCCCATCGCAAGTCGCAAGCCTCTGTTCAGCAATGGGACAAGAAGCAGAGAAGGCTGAAAACAGCAGCTGGTCATAACCTCTTATAACGATATAATACCACCACACTTCAGACCCACGCTGGAATGAAGGACTGGGACGCCTCGCTTTTCATGCAGCTACCCAGAGAGCCTGTTCTTGGCTTTGAGGTGGCTTGGGAAGGGGAGGATGGGTGGAGACTGCCAGCCCCGCTCCCCACACCTGACCATGGAGTGCCCAAAACCTTCCAGAGATGGGTATCCCCATGGGTGGACCCTGAGGTATCTAAACCAAGCCTTCGAGACTGGCACCTGTTATCTGACATAGTCACTCACAGGGCTAAGTCCTCAGTGACAAGGATGTCCTCCCTTCTTCAGATAATAATTTTCAAGCACTGGGAATATATTTCCTTGATTTCTGGAATTCACAACCTAATGATTCCACATGGAACACATTTTCCCCCTTACTAGTACCAAACTGAACACCTTGTGCATATTAAACAGGTGTGGCAGCACTTATGCTATGCCTTCAGACCATTCATTTTTGTATTTTGTTTGTGAGACAGGGTCTTGCTAAATTCTAGAAGAATAAGGTAGCTGGGTTTACTGGCATGTGGCAACAGATGTATCTCACAGAGACTTGCGTGTTTTGGGGGGTTTTTTTGGCCAGTCCTGGCGCTTGAAATCAGGGATTGGGTGCTGTCCTGAGCCTCTTTGTGCTCAAAGCTAGCACTCTCCCACTTGAGCCACAGTGTCACTTCAGCTTTTTTGAGTAGTTTATTGGAGATAGGAGTCTCACAGGGACTTTTCTACCCAGACTGGCTTTGAACAACCCTTAAATCTCAGTCTCCTGAATAGCTAGGATTACAGGCATGAGCCACCAGCACCCAGCAAAGATTCACTTTTAAATTTAATTTGTGTTACTTTCTCGATCTGAACATTTAAAAATATAAGAAATAAATAAGGGTCTGGGAGTTTGGCCTAGTGGTAGAGTGCTTACCTAGCATGCACAAAGCCCTGGGTTTGATTTCTTGTTACCACATACATAGAAAAAGCCAGAAATGGTGCTGTGGCTCAAGGGGTAGAGCTCTAACCTTGAGAAAGCCCAAGGACAGTGTTCAGGCCCTGAGTTCAAGGTCCAGGACTGGAGAAAGAAAGAAAGAGAGAGAGAGAGGGGGGGGGGGGGAGGGAGGGAGGGAAGGAGGGAAGGAGGGAAGGAGGGAGGGAGGGAGGGAGGGAGGGAGAAAAGAAAGAAAGAAAGAAAGAAAGAAAGAAAGAAAGAAAGAAAGAAAGAAAGAAAGAAAGAGAAAGAATGTAGCTAGGATTACCAGGAACTTGTGGGTTATGCCTGTAATCCGAGCTACTTAGGAGGCTGAGATTTGAGGATCATGGTTCAAAGCCAGCCTTGGCACCAAAGTCTGTGAGACTCTTATCTCCAATGAATCACCAAAAAAATTGGAAGTAGTGCTGTGACTCAAGTGTCCCTGGTGAAGAGCTCAGGGACAGCACCCAGGCCCAGAGTTCAAACCCCATGACAGAAAAAAAGAAAAAGAAAGAAAGAAAGAAGACCCTAATTTGCAGCAACTGCCATTTTCCATGGTTGAAAAAAAGAGAAATCTTTAAGGTAAGCCTTAGACATCAATATTACTGAACCACAGGGTTGGGGAGACTCAGTAAAAAATGTCACAGATAAGGGCTGGGGATTTGGCTCAGTGGAAGAGCCCTTGCCTGGCAAGTGTAAGACCCTGAGTTCGGTCCCTGGCTCTGGAAAAAAAAAAAAAAAGAAATGTCACAGATATACAAATCTAAGCATAACTGATATCATACAAAGTAAATCAAAGTGAAAATCAATAAAATAAAGAAAACAGGAAAAACCGAACATTTGAAAACTAGGTAACATACTTCTAAGAAACCTATGAGTCTAAAGAAGAAGCTTGGAAATAATACAGTTAGCTCAATGAAAATAGAAACAAACATAAAGCACATTCATATTCATCAGATTCAGTTAAAGGTCCTTCATACCTTGTTAGCTGGGAAATGAAATGGTCTAGCCATTGAAAACACAGCTGTACAGTTTCTTGGAAAACTAAGCTTGTAACTACCATTTGACTCCTTAGTTGCACTCCGGGCATTTTTGCCCAGAGAAATCAAAATCAGTTTACATAAATCCAGCAAACAAATGTTCATAACAACTTTAATTATAAGAGCCCCCAAATTGCAACCAACCCAGATGCCCATTAACACATGAATGGTTACTCAAATTGTATTAAATTCAACCAGGGAACCACTTACTACTCTATGACAAAAAGAAGCAAACAATATATGTGACTCTCCAGAAAACTGCAAAGAAGGGCAGGGCAAAAGCTGACTCTGTTTATAGAATTTGTGGCGGGGGGGGGATGGGTGGGGGGCTCAGCACTGGAACCAGGGTTTGGACTCAGTCAGGGCCTGAGTACTTGTCCCATAGCTTTTTCATTCAAGGCTGACACTCTACTAGTCGATCACAGGTCTACTTCCAGCTTTGTGGTGATTAGTTGGAGATAGAGTTTCATGAACTTTGATCCCTGGGCTGGCTTTGAACCAAGACTCTCTTATCTCAGCATCCTGAGTAGTTAGGATTACAGGTGTCAACTACAGATGCCCAGCTAAGCATATTCTTTTTTTTTTTTTTTTTTTGCCAGTCCTAGGCTTGAGCTCAGGGCCTGAGCACTGTCCTGGGACTTTCTCAAGGCTAGAGCTCTACCACTTGAGCCTCAGCCCCACTTCCAGCTTTTTTTCTATGTATGTGGTACCGAGGAATCGGTATGCTAGGCATGCTAGGCAAGCACTTTAACCACTAGGCCAAACTCCCGCCCAAGCATATTCTTAAAATGACAAAATTCTGAAAAAGGAGAGCAGATTTATGTTTTCCCAGGATTGAGGAGAGAATGGGTTTGGTAAGCAAGTGGCTGTGGCTGGGATGGGGACTGAGGACTTTTTGTGCTAAGAGATGTTCTGGGTCTTACTGCATGGTGTCAGTATTTTATTGACAGTCCTGGGGCTTGAACTCAGGGCCTGAGGACTGTCCTTGAGCTTTTTCCTCAAAGCCAACACTCTGCCACTTGAGCCACAGCACCACTTCCAGCTTTTCTCTGTATGTGATACAAAGGAATTGAACCTGGGTCTTTGTGCATGCTAGGCAATCACTCTACCACTAGGCCAAACTCCCTGCCCCTATGGTATCAATATCCTGCCTGCCACAGTTCTGCAAGCTGTTTCCATTGGAAGAAACTGAATGCAGGATACAGTGATTATTTGGCACACTTGTATGATAAACTTTCAAAAGACAAAGTACAAGCCCAGATTTCATATTAGACTGTCATAAACTTCATCAAAAATGTTAAAACTCTGCTCTTCAAAAGACACTATTAAGAAAATGGGAAAAAAATGAAGTGAAAGACTAAGGGGAAATTATTTGCAATATATCTGACAAGAACTTGTATACAGAATATATAAAGAGGTTTTACAACTCAGTAAATGATACAAAAAAAATAAAACCATAGTGAGAGACTCCACAACCATCAACATGGTTAAAATTAAAAAGATTGACAATGTCAAGTAACGGCCACAACCATGAACAATAGAACTGTCACAGTCAGGGCTTGAGGACATCAAAATTAATAATATTTTGGAAAACTTCATGGCAATCACACCTACACATTAATCCAAGAGAAATGAAAGCATGCATTCACAAAAAGACTTGTCCAAGAATGTCTTTTCATAATAGTCACAATCTAGAAACAACCCTAATGTTCCTCAGCCGGCAAAGAGATAAACAAGTTGCGGCATATCTATACAGTGGAATACAAAGGAACAAACTGTCAATAACCCGAAAAAAACAACCTCAAAATCAGCATGTTGCATGTAAGACAGACACAAAGGACTACACACTGTATGACTCCATTTACACACAATCTTGGAACAAGCAAAACTAATTTAGAGTGGCAGAAAGCAGAACCATGCCTGCCTGGGACCAGGGGAGAGGGAGGGAGGGAACTGATGGACTTCTCAGGGATAGCAGTGGGCACTAAAGGGGATGGAAATTTCCTGTATCCTGATTGTGGTGGTGAAAGCAAGTATCTGTCAGAATCATCCCCCATGGTCTGAGAGGTGTAGCTCAGTGGTAGGGCATTTGCCTGGTACACATGAAACCCTGGGTTCCACCCCCAAAACCATAATCACCACCACCATCAGCATTATGCAATTGTCCTCTGACGATGTATTTCACTTTTAGTAAATTATAACTCACTAAGGAATGAGTTTTGTATGTGTGCCAGTACTGGGACTTGAACTCTGGGCATTGGCTGCTGTCTCCCAGCTTTTGTGCTCAAGGCTCTACCACGTTGAGCTGCAGTGTCACTTTCCTTTTTCTGTTGGTTAATTGGAGATAAAAGTCTTACAGACTTTCTTGCCCCAAGCTGGCTTTGAACTTCAATTGAGGATCTCAAGTCTCCTGAGTAACTAGGACTACAGGCCTGAGCCACCAACACACACACACACACACACAACTTGTCCTTTAGCTTTGTCAGTCAGGCACTGTGCCACTTTAGCTGCAGCTTTTTTGGTGTTAACTGGAAATAAGAGTCTCATTGAACTTCCCTGGCTTTGAATTGAAATCCTCAGATCTCCCCACAGTAAGGATGACCTTTTCTTTAAAAAAAAAAAAAAAGCTATAGCCTCACCTTCTCTCTTAGATTCGACAGAAGATAAACATGCTGTTTCCAGCCACTGGAAGCTGAGGCAGAAACAAGGCCAGCCTGGACAGCACAGTCAGTTCTGACCTGCCCAGTTTCAAGACAGTAAAACCTTCTGGTGCAGACGGCTCCAACTGAGATCCGGAGAATGGTGGCAGGGGAGGGGGGGGGAGCCGTCTGACTATCTCTAATCAATCCTGGGCTCAGACCCCAACGCCACACACAAAAGAAAGGAGGAAAGGAAGCAATGCAGAAGGAAGCAATGCAGAACGGAAGCAATGCAGAAAGGAACCAATGCAGAAAGGAAGCAATGCAGAAGGAAGCAATGCAGAAAGGAAGCAATGCAGAACGGAAGCAATGCAGAAGGAAGCAATGCAGAAAGGAACCAATGCAGAAAGGAAGCAATGCAGAAGCTGAAGTGGGGTGACTCCCCAGCCCTCTCCCGGGCTCACTGGGTCTTAAAGCCGGGCTTGCGCTGCAGGCGCAGCACCTGATACGTGTTTAGGCCCGGCACGTCGAAGCCCGGGGATAACCCGTGGTGATCCAAGGGGTGGAAGTGGAGCAGCTGCCCATGCTGGGCCTCGAGCGAGAGCCAGGCGTCGCCGCCGAGCGGGAGCGCGCACGGAAACGCGCGCGCCACGTGCAGCTGGAAGACGCGGCCGCGCACGTGACGCAGGGCCAGCGTGCGGAAGGCGGGAGGCACCAGCGCCTCGACGCGCGGCCCGAACTGGCGCAGGCGCAGTTCGCCCCCGGGCCCCGCGCGCACCTCGTAGAAGGTCAGGTTGGCGAAGGTGAAGAAGCCGGCGAAGGGACGCGCGCTGGGCGGCGGCGCGGGGCGGCGCTCGGCCTCGCGCAGGGCGCGCTCCAGGGCGGGCAGGAGCACGTCGTAGGCCTGCGCCACCAGGTCGGCCCCGGGAGGCCGCGGCCCGGCCAACAGCAGCACCAGGCCCAGGCGTAATGGCGGCACCAGCGAGAAGGTGGCGGCGTAGCCGTCCAGGTCGCCGTCCTTGCGCACCACGCGGTAGCCCCGCTGCGCGTGGAACTCCCACGGCGTGCCCGTCTCGTTGGCGAAGTAGGCGTCCGGGCAGGCCAGCAGCGGCGCCAGCAGCGTCTTGGCCGCCTCGGGATGCAGGAGCCGCGGGGGCCCCGCGCCCAGCAGCGCCATGGCCAGCTTGGCCATGTCGGCGGGCGTCGAGTACATCTGGCCCGAGGGCCGGTACCAGCCCAGGTCGTAGAGCGGCGCCGGCCGGCCGCTGCCATAGAAGCCGGCCGCCAGGCGCGCGCGCACCGAAGGCGTCAGGTCGAAGCCGGTGTCCGCCATCCCCAGCGGCTCCAGCACGTGCTCCGCCACCCAGCGCTCGTAGCCGCCCTGCGCCGCGTGCGCCGCCAGGACGTGAGCCAGGAGCGAGAAGGCCAGCGTGCTGTAATGGCACCTGGGGGACAGGAGCGGGGCGCGGGCTGGGACGCAGCCCCCCCCCCAGGCGCGCGCGTCCCCGCTGTCCCACGCGGAAGGCTGCCCCCCCCCCCGTGCCATGGACCCGCCCGGAAGGGAGTTCAGAGACCGGGGAAGGTAACTATCCATTCTACATTTGGGGAGACTGGGGCCCAGAGGGGAGCAGGGAAATAGTCCCCAGGTCACAAGCCGGAAGAGAGCTGGGTCCATGGGGAAAGTGGTGACACAGGCCTTATTGACCCTTATCCTGTGTGTGTGTGTGTGGATACTAGGGCTTGAACTCAAGGACTGGACTCTGTCTCTTGCTTCCCCATCAATGTTGATGCTCTACCACTTGAGCACCAGCGCCTCCACATCCCGGCTGGGCTCCAACAGCATCTCAGCCTCCTGAGGAGCTAAGATTACAGGATATATTACTAGTGCCCTGTGGTCCTTATGCTTAAATATGGTTTATCAAATGGAAAATAAAAGTTTCAAACTGTGGGGAAGGGGAATGGTAATGGTGATGTAGCTCAAGGGTTAAGAATAGGAAGCAGTTTGGCCTAGTGGTAGAGTGTTTGTGTAGCATGCACAAAGACCTGGGTTCAGTTCCTCCGTACTACATACATAGAAAAAGCCAGAAGTGGTGCTGTGGCTCAAAAGTGGTAGAGCGCTAGTCTTGAGGAAAGCCCAAGGGCAGTGCTCAGGCCCTGAGTTCAAGCCCTAGGACTGGCAAAAAAAAAAAAAAATAGGACGTGGTGTCTCACCTCTCTTCTGCCAGTCTGTGGCTTTCACAGCTAATGCATAGGGGGAAAGCAGACGTGGTTTCAGAAGCCTCAAGAAGGCTCAGGAAGGATATGGATTCACACCCTACAGGATGTTCCTGAACTTAGCCACCTTGTTCTTGCTGGTGAGGAAAGTAAGCCTCACCTAAGGTCTCAGCAGATCAGATCAGAGCTGGGACAAGGCTCCAGCCTGCTGATGCCCAAATATTAGCCAAAGCCTTGTCCTTCAGGGAAGTGGGCTTGAGGTCAGCCTGTGGAGCAGCAGAGGAAAGCTTGGAAAAGGGTAGCAGACCTGGCAAGGAGCCTCTGAGGCAGGGGAGTGCCAGCTGCCCTTTGTCCAGCCACACAACCCCAGGGCTCCCAGACTTCTCTGTTCATCTGTCACTCAGTCTTTCATTCTTGGCCACCCGGGCATCCCATTTATCTGCATCATAACAAAGTCTGTATTTGTGTATTGATTCCCTTCATTGTCAGAATGAGGAGAAGCTTGGTGGAGTGTTTTGTGGAGTGTGTTTGCTGCTGTTATTAGTGCTTAGCACGTTTTGGCAGAGTGCTTAATGTTGAATGGATGATTGGAAGAAACATGAGACTGCAGCAGAACTGGATGGTGGCCCCAGCAGGCCAACATCTCTCTGTGGGCTCCCCTCAGGCCTTTGTCCTCCCTGGCTGCAGGAGGGGATCGTGTTCAGTGATTCCCAAGGTCTCTCTTGACCTCTACCACCCAGAACTTCCCAAGCAGGCTTGACTCTTCAGGTGTGTCTAAGGTGTGTCTGAGCATTGGAAATGGTCCTTACCTGGTTCCAGGGTCAGCCACTAGCACATCATCCTTGAGCAGGCTTAAGGCCTCCTGGGTGCTGCCTCTCCACAGCAGTGAAGTGGAGCGAAGCCTTCTGGGGAGCCCTAGGGAAGAACAGAGGCCAGGCCCATGAGGCCTTCTTGACCCAGTTCTGCCAGTTCTTGTCCCAGCTTTGTCTCCTGGTACCAGCCTGTTCCCATCCCACCACCTCATCTTGGCTTCATATCTATATATAGAGAGAAAGATAGATATATATATATGACTATATATATACATATATACACATATAACATAATTATATATGTGTGTCTATATATATAATTTTTGTCAGTCCCAGGGCTTGAACTCAGGGCCTAGGCACTGTCCTTGAGTTTTCTCTGCGCAGACACTCTACCACTTGAGCCGTAGCACATCTTCCATGCATACTTGTCATTACACATATATGTACTATAGTACATATAGTACTATTTTTATGGTAGTATACAGTGTATGCCCTTTTCTACCACTTGACTTAACGTTCTTTCTTTAAAA
This sequence comes from Megascapheus bottae, assembly GCF_031878675.1. Lineage (NCBI taxonomy): Eukaryota > Metazoa > Chordata > Mammalia > Rodentia > Geomyidae > Megascapheus > Megascapheus bottae. The sequence goes on along the minus strand of NC_143514.1, from coordinate 71,041,771 downwards.
AAATAATTATATTAAAATAATTGTACAAAGAGATAATACATGCTCTAGAAGCTTTTCTCCTACTTGGTATTGCTTTCTTCCCTCACCTCTCTCACAATAGTACTGAGGCTTGAAATCAGAGCTTTGTGCTTATTAGGCAAGTACTCTACTGCTATGCCATGCCCCTAACCCTTTTTTTCATAATTTTTTTGGGGAGATCATGGGGCTTGAACTCAGCCTGGGTGCTGCCCCTGAACTCCTCAGCTCAAGACTACCCCCCTACCCTTGAGTCAAGCTAGACGTTAATTGGAGATAAGAGTCTCAGGTTCGGGCCGGGAGTTTGGCCTAGTGGTTAAAGTGCTTGCCTAGCATGCATGAAGACCCGGGTTCGATTCCTCGGTACCACATACATAGAAAAAAGCCAGAAGTGGTGCTGAGGCTCAAGTGATAGAGCTCTAGCCTTGAGAAAGTCCAAGGACAGTGCTCAGGCCCTGAGCTCAAGCCCAGGACTGGCAAAAAAAAAAAAAGAGTCTCAGGTTCTTTTGTGCCCAGGCTGGCTTTGAACCTTGATCCTTAGATCTCAGTCTCCTGAGTAGCTAGGATTACAGGTGTGAGCCACTATGCCCGACTTCATAATTTTGATAATTTTGACATTCCTATGGCTTGAACTCAGGGCCTGGGCACTGTCCTGGAGCTTTCTCAAGGCTAGCTCTCTACCCTTGAGCCACAGCACTACTTCTGGCTTTTTCTATGTATGTGGTTCCAAGGAATGGAACCCAGGGCTTCATGCATGCTAGGCAAACACTCTACCATTAGGCCATGCTTCTGGGCCCCTTACTTATTATTTTGCAATAGTGCCCTACTTGCTTCTGGGACACAAACCTGGACCACAATCCTCCTTTTCCTTTTCTTTTAACTTCCCTTCATAGCTAGGATGACAGGTACATGCCACTATTCTTGGCTTCTTCCATTGAGCTGGAGCTTTGCAGACTATTCTGTCTTGTCTAGGTGACTTACAACATTGATCCTTCTGATCTTTGTCTCCCACATAACTAGGATAAAAAATGTGCCACAGGGCCCAGCTATTGGTTGAGTAGAGATCTCATAAATGTCTGCATAACTGGCCTCACATTGTTGGGGGCTGAGTAACGCCATGTCTAATGCCTTTCTGCTGAGACCCGTAGTAGGGGTAAACACGTGGACCTCTTTGTCCTGCCCACCTGTTGTGCTGATAGGCTACGGCACCGAGTAAAAGGAGGGATTTGGGGAATAGAGAGGAAGTCTTTCCTGCCTTGATGAAGCTGCCTGGCGTCTCTGTTCGTGCCTTGGGGTAAGAAGGCTGAGTACAGGGGACAGTGGGCCCTCTCCTCGAGTGGCTTGGTCCCTCCTACTAGTCGAGAGGGACCAGGGACGAAGGACCCCGACATACTGGAACCCAATGTGGGGCACGAAAGGGGCACGACGGCGGCACGACAGCGAGTTGAGCCAAGCAAGAGATACATGGAGGAGGGACTGAAAAACCAGAGAAACCTGAAAGGCACAAAGAAAAAGAAAGGAGGGGCTGAAAGGCCAGGGAAACCTGAAGGGAAAATGCAGGCTGATATTGCTCACAGGGAAAAAGAAAAAAAACAGGGAAGAAGACATGGAGAAAGAGAGGGACAAAGAGAAAGAAAAAAAAAAGTGGTAAACAAGAGAAAAGGAAGCAACTACCTACAAAAGTCAAAGAAGTAAGAAAAACTCCTCAGACTAAAAAAACCAGAGAAACCTGAAATGAAAATATAAACTAAAAAAGGCAAAAGATAAAGAAGAAAAAGAAAAGCCCATTAAAAAGGCAAAAGATAAAGAAAAAAACCCATAAAAAAAGGCAAAAGATAAAAAACCCATAAAAAAGGCAAAAAGATAAGAGAAAGAAAAACTCAAAGAAAGCAACCCACAAGGAGAAAATTGAGAAAAAAGAAAAACTAAAAAAGCTAAAGAGAAAAAAGACAAAGCAGCCAGGTGTTTTAACAGTAAAAGATTTTAATAGATCATTCCCAGTCCACCTCCGAAGCGCAGGTCACTTCGGCACGGTAGGGAGTCACTGAGGAACCTCTAGGGAGTCTCTGGCCAGAGCGGTATAAGGGTGAGGCAATAAGGGGTTCGGAAAAAGAACCGGAATGATGGGTTCAGAACCTTCTAAGAACCGGATGGTTAGAGTTAGAAAAGAGTTTTACTTATGGTACTGCAGTAAAAGAAGCCACGGTTGAGCCTTAGGTGGAAAAATGAACAGCCGATATTAATTTTGTGCGCTTTAAGATCTTTAAGTATGAATGTGTGTGAATGGGTGTGAGTAAACATGTTTAAGGTTAAAATTGTCAGCATGCTATGTGAAAGAACAGCTGAAAAGAAGCGCAGAGACACTTGGAAAAATTAAGTGGTAGTGATTTAGAAAGCCTGTGCTTGGGTGCAGAAATAGGGAGCTACCACCCATAGTTGAAAACAGGCTAAAGCTTTTTAGGGTCTCTAACTAAATGTAGAGACAACACCGCTGAGTCAGCTTGAAGAAGTTATAGAAGACAGATCTTCGCCCATCATCCCCCTTAAAATGAAGGGACCAGAGTCATTTTTGGAAAATGAGACAGGATAAATTAGAGACATGGGAGACAGTAGTTTAAAATAAAAGTGGGGGGGATTGGAAGACTCCCAAGGAAGATAATACAAAGTAAACGTGTCAAAGACGGGCAAGTCCCCGCTGTTAGCCTATCAACCTAAAGACAGGAGCCAAGTAGGACTTGGTGATCCCATGATGGGTAAGAAGACTAATGAGCTTGGAGACACCTAAGACAGGCACAGTCGATCTGATATGATGGTAACCCCACATATCCTAGGTTTTTTTCCTTTTTCTAAAAGACGAGTGAGATGTTGGGGGCCAAGTAACGCCATGTCTAATAACTTTCTGCTGAGACCTGTAGTAGGGGTAAACACGTGGACCTCTTTGTCCTGCCCACCTGTTGTGCTGATAGGCTACGGCACTGAATATAAGGAGGATTTGAGGAATAGAGAGAGAGACTTTCCTGCCTTGATGAAGCTATGTGGTGTCTCTGTTCGTGCCCCCGGGTAAGAAGGCTGAATACGGGAGGACAGTGGGCCTTTTCCTCTTGCGGCTCGTCCTGGTTGGGGCGTGTTCTCCCTATCCCTTCTGCTGATTGAGAAGGGCTGGGGACAAAAGACCCCAACATCACATCACAATCCTCCTGACACAATCCCGATCTCACCTTCTCAAGTACCTGGGACTCCAGACTTGAGCCACTGTTTTCAGCTCTATGTGTATAACTGGAATTAGGAGCCCCTCAGCCCAAACTGGCTTCGGACAGGAACCCTCAGATTTCAGCTTCCTGAGTAACCAGGATGACAGGCATGAGTCGCTAGCTCCTGGTCATATCTTAAGATTCTCATGACTGCCTGGTGCTATGGTTCACACCTGTAATCCTAGCTATTCAGGAGGCTGAGATCTGAGGATCAAGGTTCAAGGCCAGCCTGGGCACAAAAGGACCTGAGACTCTTATCTCCAATTAACCTCTAGAAAATGGGAAGTGGGGCTTGGTTCAAGGGTAGGGTGGTAGCCTTGAGGATAGCACCCAGGCCCAGAGTTCAAGCCCCATGACAAAAGAAAAACAAAAAATATTCTCAGTGCCCTCTTCTTTGACCCATCAGTTCTGTTGCCATCCTTTGTCTGCACATTCAGTACGTTGTTGGCCTCACATTGTACTTGTAGATGTTTACTTACATAACAAGGGCCATTAAGTCTTCACTGTAACCTTGCCTGCAGATGTTACTGTTACTGTTGATGTGACACTTGGATCTTGACCTGTACCTTGGCTCTGACTAGGAACTGACTTCACTTGGTTTTTACCTCTGAGATCTTCCAGCTCCGACCCACACCACTCGAACCCCACTGTTGAGAAGTAGAGTGGACAGCAAGCAGAGCAAGGGCAGTTCATTCTGAGACCCACCTGAGAGCTGGCTGGCCATCCTCCGGAGGGTGACAGGTGACGGCCGTGGGACTGGGCCCACCTCCTCCCGCAAACCCTGTGAGTGGGGGGCTGATGCTACACCCAGCGGGTTGTTGATGGTGAAGGTGCTGGCATAGCGCTCCAGAGGGTCATCCAGGGAGCCCACGAGGCCTTCCTCCCATAGGCGGTACAGCATGAGGACTGGAAAGATCTTGGAGATGCTAGAGATCCTGAGCCGGGTTGGGACACAGGGTGCAAGAGGACCTGCTGACCCCAAAGCCCATCCCTGTCCCTGTGTCTCCAGCCTCTAAGCCTGCTAGTATTTTAGAAAAGCACCAAATTTATGATCCCCCAGCCTCTGTGGATCTGGCTTTGTCACACTCAACATGTCCGAGGCAGTGGGTCTGGGTAGTATAGACACCCCTCAGTTCCTGCTCCAAGCCAGGCCCAGCACCAGATCCTGCCGATTCTGGGGCAGACCTGGGTTGGCTCTGTTCCCCACCTCTCCTCGGCTGCAGGGCCTGGACAAGTTATAAGACCTTTCTATAAGAGCTTCACTGTGTGTGTGCAGAGGGCTGTCAGGACACCTGGCAGATGCTGGGTCCTCAATAGTGGTGGCAAAGAGAATTGTGAGCCCAACCTGGCACCAAGCTGGTGCAGCACCAAGGCCAGTTCCTTTCCATGCCCTGTCACCCCGCAGTGTCCCAGGAGCAAATGTATCCACTGCACACATGAGTACCCGGGGACCTGCACACAACTCCCAGGAGAAGAGTTCCAGGCATACAGAACATGGCACAGCTGCTTCCACCTGGGCACTGCCATCAACTCACAAGGGCCTGACATGGGCAGGAACTGCCTGTGACTCCTCTGTGGTGCCCGGGAGAGGTGGGAAGACCACAAAGCCTCTTATAGTTGAAGAGGCTAAGCTGAAGGGTTTCAGAAGGATCCCCTTCCTCACCACCTGTCACCCCTGCGGTGTGACAGTGGGCACTCACTGGGTCTCTCCCTCCCCCCCCCCCCCCGCCTCTCTCTCTGCCTCTCTCTCTCTGCCAGTCCTGGGGCTTGAACGCAGAGCCTGAGCACTGTCCTTGGGCTTTCTCAAGGCTAGAGTTCTACCACTTGAGCCACATCACCACTTCTGGCTTTTTCTATTTATGCGGTACCGAGAAATCTCTCCAATTAACCATTAGAAAACTAGGAAGTGGGGCTGAGGCTCAAGGGGGAGGGCCAAAGAGCTCAGGGACAGCACCCAGGCCAAGAGTTCAAGCCCTATGACCCACAAAAAAAATGTCTCACGGACTTCAGTGCCCGAGCTGGCTTTTAACCATGATCCTCATATCTCAGCCTCCTGAGTAGCTAGGATTGCAGGCATGAGCCACCACACCCGGCTTTTTTAGTATTCTGAAGACTTAATTATGGGCCCCTTAGCTTGGACCCCTGCTGTGATCAGGTCTTCCTGTCTCCTGGATCCTGGTCGCGGGTCCCTGCCATCCTTCCCCCCTTCACCAGCCCCTAGAAGTTGCCCAGCTGACCGGTACATGGTGTACTCATTGGGGGTGCCAGAGTTCGGGTCTGAGCCGTTCTTCCTTCCAAAGTTGCCAGTCCAAAGCACGGTGTCATTGTGGATGACCACTGCAGACATGGCCGCCAGACCAGGGGCAGACATTGCCTGGCTCAGGAGCTCGTCCACCTTGTAGGGAGAATGTGGATGCAGTGGCAGCTCCATTGCCCCCACCCCACTGGCTGTTCTACACATGGCCCATTCCCATGGCTGTACTGTACCAGGCACCCTGGGGGCCTCCAGCCCAGAGTTCCTGCAGCTCTGGGCCCTTTGTGGACAGAGAAGCTTGGGTGAACTTAAAACATGTACTAAAAATCTCTTGGGGCCGGGAGTTTGGCCTAGTGGTAAGAGAGCTTGCCTGAGGGCCAGGAGTTTGGCCTGGTAGTAGAGTGCTTGCCTAGCATGCATGAATACCTGATTTCAATTCCTCACTACCACATACATAGAAAACAGCTGGAAGTGATGCTGTGGCTCAAGTGGTAGAGCCTTGAGAAAGCCCAAGGACAGTGCTCAGGCCCTGATTTCAAGCCCCAGGACTGGCAAAAATGTAACTATAAAAATCTATGATGGGCTATATACTCTACAGGCATAATGTTTCATTACATAGATTAATATGTATCAATGGCATACAAAGACTCAATTGTGTTCTAAAATCTGTGTGCTAGTGATTGTATACAGAGATTCCCTTCTTGAATACTTGTTTGTTAAACATGACATTTGAAATACGATGTAAAAATCAATATTAATAAAATCATTAAAAAAACAAAAATTCATAAAATCATCTAGTTCAGGGTTAGATAGTCATTCATTCCATCTAATAATGAAGAAGTAAATGCCAAACAAAATCTCTCAAGCTGGCTGAGGCAGTCTCCCAGTTGTGATTAGAGGGGTGATCTTCAGGGACTGAGGCAGGGCGACCATGAGTTCCAGGTCAGCCTGGGTTACATAAGACTGTCTCAAAAAGCCAAGACAAAACCAGAAAAGTAGCCTGGTTTATTTTCAGGGATGAAGTATCAGAGTGTCGATAAGAGCTAACATTTACTGTACATTGAGAATGTTCTAGGCATAGGCTGAAAACAGTGGCACATGGCTGTATTCCCAGTTATTTGAGAGGCATTGGAGATCAGGAGGATTGAGTTAAGTTTAGCGTAAATAAAGCATATTTTGTAATCCCAGCTACTTGAGAAGTTTCAGGTAGGAGGACTCAGACCAGGACTGATCCCGAGGCAAAAATATGAGCCCCTATCTGAAAAATAACTAATGTAAAAATAGATTAGGGGTGTGACTCAAATGGTAGATCACCTGCCTAGCAATGCAAAACCTTGGGTGCAAAAGTACCAGGGGGAGGGAGGGAGAAAGAACATTAGAACCCCATGCTCCCTGCAGCCCCAATTCCTAATCATTTGCCAGATACACTGCTGGCCAGTGTACTGTCCTGAGCCGTCCCTACCTCCTAGCTTCTGCCAGCACTTCCTTCACTTCTCTGAGCCTCAGTTTTCCGCCATGAAGACAGGAATTCATATGGCATGCATGGGGAAAGGTAACCTGGCATGCCTTCAGTGGAGGCAGCTGGGGTGACTTTTGCTTTTCCTCATTACCATGACCCCTAGATGCACACAGTACCTGCTGCTCCCTGTCTCTAAAGCCTCTCTGATGTGTGTACACTGCCCTTCCCCCCCTGCCAAGTGCACCTTCTCTCCCTTCCCCCCTCCAATTGTCTGTTCCTCTAGGGTTCCAAGTCCCCCCACTAGGCTGTGGTCATGTACTTCTGACCACAGCTGGAGGTGGGGAACACACGTGGGCAGTGCGTGACTGCTACACAGTGTTTCAAGTTGCTCTGGGAAGGGGACATGGGTATGTGGTGTATGCTTCTATTGGAATGACTTCTGTATCCTCTCCCATTTTATCTTTGCTTTCTTTCTGCCTTTAGCCATTTAGTCCTCTGCATGAGCCTTGTGCTGATTCTCTGCCTCTGGGCCTTGGTATATGCTGTTCTGTCTGGAGCAGACCCTTCCATCCCCTGAGCTCCATGCATACCTCCAGGGTAACTTCTGCTTGTTCCATCTCACTCTAAACGCTGCTTCCCCCAGAGTCCTCCTTGACTCCAAGGCCACATCCTATGCCCGTACAGTCCCCTAAATTCTACTTATCCTCACTCTTGCCCTTTCCCTCCTCCAGGAGAGTCCTACCCAAATTTCTGCCCCCATAGAGTTGTCTTGACTCTTCCTTTCACACCCAGACTAGTAGTTCTTGAAGGTAGGGCCACGCCTTCTTCCTGCCCTGCCTCTAATGCCAGCAGCCTAGAAATGGATGCTCAAGAAATAGATGGATGGATGGATGGATGGATGGATGGATGGATGGATGAGGTTGAATACCATTCCAGCCAAGAGGGCACACTCCTTCCCTCTCCCAAGCCTCCCCGTGTTCCTGTTCCTTCAGCTCATCACTGACCTTCTCCAGAGCCTCCTTGAGCACAGGGAGGGGGTGGGCCAGCGGCACAGGCTCTGGGTGCCGAGGACACATGATCACAGGGGTAGTGGTGGTCTCTGATTCTGAAGAACCTGGAGGGAACATTCCATGGCGAGCAGGGTAGAGATCAGGTAGGAGTCTGGCATTACTCCAGAGAAGGGGTGCCAGAGCCATGCCTGGGCAGCAGGAGCCTGACTAGATCTGGAGGTACATGGATTGGCAAGGACAGAATGAGCAGAGGCAGGAAGGCGGGGAGGGGATGGCCCAGACCTTGCTTTTCTGATACTTAAGCTTCTTGATCCCTCCCCTGCTCTCCCTTGACCAGGTCCTGAACTGATGTGATTGATGACACCTCCTCCTTAGGGCAGGCTCTGTCCTGTCTGCCTCCCTCTCCTATCCTCACTGCTTATGTTCTGGGTAGAAAGTAGGCTTGGAGTCCCAGGCCTTAGAACTTCAAGGACAGCTTGTTCTGTATCATGGGGAGTGGGATAGTGCATCCCTTCTGCATCCCTCCACAGCAGGGCTGCCACCAAGCTGGGGGAAGAGCTGAGGAGTGGGCAGGCCAGGTCCCAGGCCTTCTTTCTCCCCTAAGGCCAGTACAGGGTATTAAGGGCTGTGGGAACCATCAGGGGAGCTACAGTCCTCTCACCCCCACTGCTGTGTGACCCCAGTAAGCCCTCATTATATACACAGGCATCAAAGCCCAGAGAAGTCACCAAGCAGATACACAGTGGGACAGGAGCACAGACAGGGCCACAGTTCCAGGGCTAAATCTTGGGTACTTCCTGCTGCCTCAGATTGGTGGCAGGTCAACACAGAGCAGGACCGCAGGGGTCAGGGCGACACCACAGTGGCTGCCCCACTCACCTGTCTGCAGCTTGGGGAGGTGATACTGCCACAGGAAGCAGCCAGTCATGGCCACGGAGAGCAGGAAGAGGAAGCCGCTGCAGGCTGGGAAGATCCATTTCTTGCTTCCTTTCAGCAGGCGCAGCTGCTGGCCACCCTGGAGGAACAAGAACCCCAGGCCCAGTCCCCTGGGGAGTCAGTGAAGGGAGTCAGGGCCCCCCACCCTGATATCTCCAGAACCTGAGGTTATACAGCTCTCATGAGAACCCACAGCTCTGAATAAATGTCATACCTGTACCACTAAGGCCATTCCTAGAGCCAGCCCTCCAGCAGCCTGGCCTGGTATCTGTGTGCCCAGTGAATCACCCTTAGACCCACCAAATGCCCCCTGCAGGAAGCCCTCCCAGCTCTCCTCACCCTTGTCCCTGAGCACCTGGTACAGCCTGCCAGCACATGGGTCTACTCCAAGAGCCGTGCCTTTTCTGTCAGCCTCCCTGACACAGAGCCCCCACACCAGGTACGGGATCACCCTCCCGGGCTATGGTTTGCTATGCTTACAGGTACATGTTGGGGTGTCCTTGTGAGTCCAGAGGCCTCCCACCCAACCCTCCACTCCCAGGGTCGGTGGTGAGACTTGAGCTCTGGGCCTGGGCATTGTCCCTGAGCTCTTCAGCTCAAGGCTACCACCCTACCCCTAGAGCCACAGTTCCACTTGCAGTTTTCTGGTGGTTAATTGAAGATAAGAGCTCTCAGCCTTGTGAGTAGCTAGGATTACAAGTGTGAGCCATCGCACTCAGCAATTTTGGGTTTTTTTTTTGCCAGTCTTGGGGCTTGAATTCAAGGCTTGGGCACTGTCCTTGTGCTTTCTCAAGGCCAGCACTCTACCACTTGAGCCACAGCACCACTCTGGCATTTTCTGGGTATGTGGTACCGAGGAATCAAACACAGGGCTTCGTGCATGCTAGGCAAACATTCTACCACTAAGCCATGTTCCTAGTCCCTGGTCAGTGTTCTTGAAACTGGAACAGGGCACCCAGCAAGGCAGCACCTACTCCCAGTGTGGCTCTTCTGCCACACTGGTAGTGGTGAGGCTTGGGAAGTTATCCCATTGGCTGCTGCAGAGAACAGAGCTGATGGGGGGAGGTGCCAAGGGAGGAAGAGACAGAGGTGGAGGGAGGCAGAGGGCTGAGAGGGGAAGGCTTATGGCTACCCAGCCCTGAGAAAGCTAATCAAAAGCCTGGAAATTATTCTACCTGTAGCCAATAGCACAGAGACTGGGCTAAGCTGGCTGTGTTGTTTTGTTTTTGTTTTTCTGGTAGCACTGAGTTTTGATCTCAGAACATTGAACTTGCTAGGCAGATGCTCCATCACTTAAGCCACGTCCTCAGCCCGTTTTTTTCTGCTGTTTTTCAGCTAGGTTTATCTATACATCTGCCCTAGCCATCCTCAGATGAAAAGTCCTCCTACTTCCATCTTCTAAGTAGCTGGGATTATAGTCATGAGTCACCATGCCCAGAGAGGGATAAACCTTTTTAAAATGAGCATTACAGCATCTTGAGGTATGTGTGTGTGTTTACGTTACAGAAGGGGCTCAGTGAGTTAAGTGAGCTGCCCATAGTCACACAGCTAGTTTCAAAGCTAGGGTTTGTTCCCAAAGCCCAGGCTCCCACTTCCTCAGCTAAGCCTCTAGGAGAATGTTAAGGGTTATCAGTTGAACCCTTTCATTTCTGGCTAGAGAAAACAAAACAAAACAGAGGCTACAGGAAGGAAAGGATTTGTCTAAAAAATAACTAAGCTGTTCATGGAGTCCCATGTCTATAATCCCAGCTATGCAGGAGGCAAAAGTCCAGGTGATTGCAGTTTGAAGCCAACCTGGACAGAAAAGTCCAAGAAACTTCATCTCCAAAGTAACCAGCAAAAAGCTGGGTTGGAGACATGGTTTAAATGGTAGAATGTCCGCAAGCAAGCAAGCTGAACAGGCAAGCGGCCCTGAGTTCAAACCCTGATAACAGCAAAAAAAAAAAATTATCATTGTCACCTAAGCTGGCATGATGGCTCACACCTGTAATCACAGGAAGCAGATATTGGGAGAATCATGGCTCAAAGCTAGGCTAGGCAAAAAATAAAAGCATGGTGGCATGAACCTAATATCTCAGCCACATGCGAGGCATCAGTAGTGGATTGCTACCAGTTTGAGGGGGGAGGAAACAAAACCTGGGGCTCTACTTAAAAGGTAAATGAAGCTAGGTGCACACGTGGTGCACACCTGTAATCCTAGGAAGTCAGGAGGCTGAAATCTGAGGATCTCAGCTCAAAGCCAGCCCAGGCACTAAAGACTGTGAGACTTATCTCCAATTAATCTCTAGAAAAGGGGAAGTGGGGCTGTGGCCTTGAGCGGAAGAGCTCAAGGAAAACCCCCAGGCCCAGAGGTAGGGTGGTAGCCCTGAGCTGAAGAGCTCAGGAACAGCACCCAGGCCCACAGTTCAAGCCCCATGACCATCACCCCCCCGCCCCGAATGAAGCCAAAGGGGGCCATCGATGTGGCTCAGATGGTAGGGCATCTACCTAGCAAGTTTGAGGTCCTCAGCTCAGACTCTAGTACCAACAAATAAAAGAAATCGTCCTGGGCCGGGAGTTTAGCCTAGTGGTAGAGTGCTTGCCTAGCTTGCATGAAGCCCCGAGTTCAATTCCTCGGTACCACATACATAGAAAAAAAAGCCAGAAATGGTGCTGTGGCTCAAGTGGTAGAGCTCTAGCCTTGAGAAAAGCCCAAGGACAGAGCCCAGGCCCTGAGTTCAAGGCCCCCCCAAAAAATTATCCTTATATATTGACTATATCATATATTGAAGGCCAGCTTCATGCTAGCCAGAGCGAGAGAGAGTGTTTTGAGAATGGGTCTCCCTGTAAAACTCAAGCTCTGATCCTCCTCCATCTCTTGTGCTGGCTCATGTTCAGTGTATCTCTGGCACGTGACTCAGGAAGTACTCAGTAGGCAATCTGTGACAGCCAAAATACCCTGTGTGCTTACTACAGGCTTAGCACTGCTCTAAGAACTTTACATTCATTTGTTTGCCAGGTGTGGTGGTACATGTCTCTAACATGTCTGAGGCAGCAGGATCATGAGTTCAAAACCGACCTAAGCTATCTAGAGAGACTCTATGTGAAAAGAAAAAAAAGACAAACATTCATTGCTGTAATCTTATAGGCACTGTTACTTTTCATAGTCCTGCAAATTGAAAGACTTAGATTCAAATTTCATCCCTACCTCCTGTCTCCTGTAACTCTGGACAGAGCCCCTCTTTGGGCCTGTACAAAAAGAATGTCTTCAATTATTAGGTTATTTCTAAAGAATTTACTTTTACCTTTAGAAATCTCACTGAATTTCAGAAGTATCTTCCAGCTCTCGAGCTTAGGGCTCACACTGAAACTGTTCTTGATCTTTAATTTTCAAAGACTGAGTCAACAAAAACACTTCCATTTGTAAATGAATAAACTGTGGTATGAATGGCTGATCTAGGATCCCAGCTCTGAGCTCTGCCCCACTTCCCACCTCCACATGCAGCTGGGGGGCTCTGCAGCCCTCTCAGGCTCCTCATCTCTCATTGCTGTCTCCATGCCCGGCTTGTTCCAGCAGACCTGCACGGGCTCAGGGCTAGCCTCTAAGCTGCACACCAGCTGCCCTGCTCAGCTTGGACTCACAGCAGCTCAGGGGGTCTCTCTCCTTCCCAGCTGGGAGATGCAGGCTTCCTCCCCCAATGTGGCTCTCCGGCCTCCTCCTCCCCTGGGGTTGTACTCAGGCACCCTTGCCTCCAGTGTCTCGCCCCTCTCGGTCCAGCCACTCATTCATTCCTCCACTCACTCATTCAGAAAGTTACAGATAAAAGCTTCTGCTGAAGAACCACCAGCCCCGTACAGCAGCGGTCAGAGACTTAGACCTAGGGCCAGAGCAGGTGGAACTGGATTCCACCCCGAGGTCCCAGTTTCCGCCTCTGAGTAATGGTGCAGCAATTGTTCCCCCCTTCACCCCGTTTCGTTGGTGGCAAGTAGAATGAAACCTGCTGTTCACTAATTGAACAATTAGAGTAATAACAATGTTATTACAACAATTGGAGTGGCTGTGATGATTTCTTTGAGGAAAATGTAAACAGCAGGCTCTGAGGCTCAGATGAGGGATGCAGGTGAGCTGGCCCTGGGAGGGAAGGGGAGAAAGACGGTGCTGAGCAGGGAGCTGGGGCACCCAGGCAGAGGTCTGGAGGTGTGACAAGGAAGAATGACTCCTGTGTGCAGATCTGATGAACAAATACTCAGAGCACTGGACCCTGACCAGGTGAAGGTTCTGAAAGTGCTGCTGCTACTGCTGCTGCTGCTGGAGATGAACAGGGGTGATTTAGAGTGCTAGATGGACTTCTTAGTGCTGGGCCTGACCTGGGTCTTCATTCTCCCTCGGGCCTGGAAGGTACGGCTCCTTGGAGATTCCAGTCTACACCCCCAGAGACTCTGTGAGGAGGAAACTGAGTCAGAAGAATGAAGACAAAAAGAGGTAGGATAGGCTGGGAAGGAGAGGAGAGAGAACTGAGAAAGAGAGCAGATGTGGATAGGGGAGGGGGGCCTCCCCACCCTGTAAACCCAAAACAGCCACGCTCAAGCTCCCCTCCGCCCCCAGCTGACTGCCCTGATTGCCAATGACTGTTCTGTGTTAACACAGCAAGTCCCCTTGGTCCCAGGTGAACCAAGAAGGCTAGACCCGGGACCTGTGCCTGCGTTCAATCACAGCACCTCCCTGCTCCAGCCTGTGCCGAAACAACCCTGTCGGGCCACTACTTACCCTTTCCAGACAATTCAGGTTCTACCACAGCTGGCTTGTGCCACTGAAAGTCCTCCTGTGTATCCGTCCCTACGACCAGTGGCTCCCTGGGCCTGAGGTCCAGATGCAGCGCTTTACCCAAGCTCTCTGGGCTGGCAGATGTGTGGGCAGTTTTCCCCACACTAATCCCCAAGTGCTCTTTGCCAAGGGGATTAGTGCCTGGGTGCCTGAGCAGCAGGGAATGGGACAAATCTGCCAGGCAGCACTGGACATGCCATGTGACCCCAGATGCTCTGGGCTGCCCCGGTCGGGGATGCTGTTCCCTGCAGTCTCCGCTGAGACCAGTGAGGACAGGTGACAGGTGGTGGCTACAGGGTGGGGGGCCCCAGTTCCTCAGTAACTGCCAAGAAACATAACCTTTGCTTAAATGGCCACTGGGTGACCGAGGTTCAGTCCCAGTCCTGCCTCTGCTTTGTAAGCCTGGACCACCCACTCTCCCTCTTTCTCTCCTTCCTTTCTTCCCTTTCTTTCTTTCTTTCTTTCTTTCTTTCTTTCTTTCTTTCTTTCTTTCTTTCTTTGGTGTGTGTGTATGTGTGTTGGTACTGATGCTTGAACTCAGAGCCTGCTGTCCTTTAGCTCTTCCCCCCCCCCCCACCAATCATGGGTATTGAACTCGGGGCCTGGGTGCTGTCCCTGAGCTCTTTGCTCAAGGCTAGGGCTCTACTACTTTGAGCCACAGCACCTATTATGGTTTTCTGGTGGTTAATTGGAGATAGAAGTCTCACAGACTTTTCTGCCCAGGATGGCTTTGAACTCTAGTCCTCAGATTCCAGCTTCCCAAGTAGCTAGGGTTACAGGCACAAGATTCCCGTTTCTTTTTCCATTTAAAATAGAGATGATGACGGCTGTTGGTGTGAGGATGTGAGGACTACAGTTCAAAGCCATAGCAGTGGGCTGGGGATGTAGTTCTGTTGTGCAGTGCTTGCCTACCATGCCCGAGGCTCTGTGTTCAATCCCTGACACCACACACAGAAGTATGTGATGGCCCATACCTATACTTGGGAGGCTGAGGCAAGAGGTCATGAATTCAAGGCTGGCATGGGCTACAAAGTAGCAAGACCCCGTCTCATAAAAAGGGAGTGTAACAGGAAGGGAAAAGAAGAGGAGAGGGGAAGGAAGAGAACCTTGCAGTATGATTATAAAGCCGTAGCCCAGGTGCTGGCAGTGAGGTGGGTGTTTTGAAGCCAAACATCAATGTAGTCCTGTGGCAGACATAGGATCTTTCTCCGCATTCTAGGAGTGCCGTCTTCCATCTTTAGTTGACATAAAAGTTAAAACATGTCTTCCTTGCTCAGATTCTTTTAACCCCACTGGAGTCAGGCCTCCATAGAGTCCAGGTGTTACAACCTGGATGCCACGATTTTCCAAGAGTTCTGTTTTCCTGCTGTGTAGTTGAGGCTGATGTGGCCCCAGCTGAGGTTCTGTTCTGTCCCAGCTTACAGGCAGGGCCAGGGTGGCCAGCTGTGCATAGGGGCATCCTGGAGATTACAGGGAACTATAGATTCTGATACCCACAAGTCCAGTGGGGACAGAGAGGCTGTTTCTGAGGTGTTCCTGGGCCGTGCCGATGCTGGCCATGAGCCTCAGCCAGCAACGGAAGTCTTCCCCCGCAGCATTTCTCTGCAGAGCCTCTCCAGCACTGGTGGTAGGACAAGGCTCGATGTCTTCCTTTAGCTGGTAGTCGGCATACTCCTGGTTGGGGGTGTGGGTGGATGGAGGCAAGCTTTCTGGATCTTCTGTATCCCCAGGGCCAAAAGTCTGGGAGATTTTGACTCAACTTCACCTCACATTGAGTGGATGAGAGAGGAAGTCACTTTCCAAGGTCACAAAACAAGTTTAGCGATGGCAGCAGAGCTGGGATCTGGCTCTTTTCCACGAGTGGGGAGGGATGGTTGTTTGCTCACAGGGAGCTAAGCTGAGCCCAGGGCACAGACAGTGTTTATGCCCTGTCCTGTGCTCTAGCCTTTGTTCTGAACAGCAGTCCCACAGAGCAGGTTCCATTTTACAGTCAAGGAAGCTGGTCCAAGGAGCAGGGTTCTCAGGAAGTGGGTGAGATGAGATTGGGATCCCAGCATCTGTCATACTCCGAGGTGAGGTCTGCAAGCGAAGCTAAATACCTGGGTCCAGCTGCAGTCTCAGAGTTCCTCCTTTGTGATGGCTCTAGCTCCGGTTGCAAGGTTTTTTTAATTTTTTTTTTTTGTTTCTCTGTGTCATCTGGGCCTTGAATCAAGGAATTGAGTGCTGTCCCTGAGCTTTTTTTTTTTTTACTCAAGACTAACACTCTACCACTTAACTGAAGCTTCACTTTCAGCTTTTTTTGATGATTAATTGAAGATGAGTCCTGCAAACTTTTCTCCCCAGGCTGGCTGCAAACCACGATCCTCAGATCTAGGATTACAGGCATGAGCCACCAGCGCCCAGACAGATGCTTTTTCCTCCTGAGACTGAGTTTAGTCAGATCAGTCCATCAGCATGTGATATAGAAAGGTGGCCACAAGATGGCAGCATGCGCCCACATTTAAAAATCTCAGCTGTAGGGCCGGGAGTTTGGCCTAGTGGTTAAAGTGCTTGCCTAGCATGCATGAAGACCCGGGTTCTATTCCTCAGTACCACATACATAGAAAAAAGCCGGAAGTGGTGCTGAGGCTCAAGTGGTAGAGCTCTAGCCTTGAGAAAGTCCAAGGACAGGGCCGGGAGTTTGGCCTAGTGGTAGAATGCTTGCCTACCATGCACGACGACCCAGGTTCGATTCTTCGGTACCACATACCTAGAAAAAAAAAAAGCTGGAAGTGGTGCTGAGGCTCAAGTGGTAGAGCTCTAGCCTTGAGAAAGTCGAAGGACAGTGCTCAGACCCTGAGCTCAAGCCCAGGACTGGCAAAAAAAAAGAAAAAAGAAAGTCCAAGGACAGTGCTCAGGCCCTGAGCTCAAGCCCAAGACTGGCAAAAAAAAAAAAAAATCTCAGCTCTAGCCTACATCTCCTTTGAAAGCCAGCCCCCACCCCCTTGTTATGGGGTGGGGGATGCTTTCCATTCATGACTGAAGACCATCTCCTCTTATAGCCCTGGGGGTTTGGGGGGTGGGGTCAACCACCCTGCTTTTGAATGAGTGATCATACTTGTTCTTTGTATAACCTTCCATGGCTGTTCCTACAGCGATTCCATAAACTTTTTTGTGGTTCATGGGGGTTGAAGTCCGTCTCGGCACTGTCCCTGAGCTCTTCAGCTCAAGGCTACCACCCTACTCTACCCTTGGGCCAGGCCCCACTTCTGGTTTTCTAGAGGTTAATTGGAGATGAGTTCTAGGTCCTTTGGTGCCCAGGCTGGCTTTGAACCTTGATCCTCAGATCTCAGTCTCCTGAGTAGAATTACAGGCCTGAGCCACCATGCCCAGCTTCCATGAACTTCTTGTCCCCAGCAAAAGCCACTGGGGATGAGTGACACACAGCACAGAACAAGTACTGAAGACATTCAGACCTAGGCTTAGAACCATTTGTGCCAAGAAGGAGAACATGGTTATGCAGACCAAAGGCACAGAAATGCTTGTGACTGTGGTCTGCTCTGCTACAAGTAACACCCCATATCTATAAAGTGGATAAACAGGTCTGGAGACATGGCTCAGCAGTAGAGCACCTAAGCTCTACTCATGTTTCCTAGGTGGAAACATGAGACCCTGAGTTCAAACTCCAGGAATCACCCACCCCCAGAAAACCACATGGTATTTGTGCTGAGGGGTGACCCCAGCCTGGCATCAGGTCATGCTGAGTCCCAGCAAGATGGTTCTCCCTGCAGAGCAGCTCAGGGTGAAGCCAGCCTGCCTCTGACAACACTTGTTCACACATCTTTTAACCCCAAATTCACCAGCTCTCGTCCCTCAGTAGCAGAGCAGCTCTGGCTAGAACTTTAACATGGCTTGTTTCTGTCCTTTTTATAGTTGTATCCAAGTTAAGCCACTATTTTAAATGTTTATGTATTTGAAAAATTAATTTACAGAAAAATCTTTTATTTTCCCTTGAGGCCACTTAAGATGGCAAATTTAACAGGGCAGCACTGAGTCCCACGCTCCGAGGGCTCACAGCCGGGGCAAACAGACACGAATGTCAAATGTTTGGCATCCTCTGACACGGCTTGACGCTTGGATGTGATGACTGGTGAAGGAGCGGAAGGCCAGAAAAGAGCTCAAGGGCCTGGACAGCCCAGGAAGACGGTAGGGTTTTATTTTGGTCTCCAGCTCAGGAGCCACAAGGTCAATGTCAGAGCTCTCCTGGGCAGCACTTGCTCTGGCCTCTCAGAACAAGGGGAGAAGGAAGACAGAAACAGGTAAGGTGAGGGTGGCAGAGGACACCTAGGAAAGAGGAAGGAGCGGGCTCCAGAGCCCTGTTGGCTTGGATTTGACCTGCTGTATGCCGTGGGTGGTGAGGTGACCTGGCAGCCTCTGGTCTTCCTGCACGCTACAATGTGACCAGACATTCCCTAACTGGGTTTTACTGAGTGAGTGCTGCGGTTTGTCTGCCAACAGTTCGCCAGTGTAAGGGTCCTGGGACACGGTATAGTACCTTTAGGACTTAGAGGGAAGGTATTAGGTTATTGGGGTTCTGTCATCTGCAAGGATGCTCCTATCAGGGACTAGGGACTGGATTGGTTACTTTGGGACTGGATTGGTTTGTTACAAGAGTTTTTCTCTTACTTCCTTTCTCATCACATGACCTGTCTCTTTGCCTTTGTCTGGCTCTGGCCCTCTGTCTCTCTCCCCCCCCCCCCACACACACACTTGCTCCCACCGCATGGCGCTATCCACTGTATTCTTGGTTCTCTAGAAGTGTGGACTCAATCACCCTCTTCATACTGTTCCCAATCTCAGGTAATTTGTTATAGGAACCACCACAAGAAAAAGGCACTGAATCAAGACATCAGCAGCAGAGGGCAGCCCACTTCAGTCTCATTCAGTGGGAAAGCTGGAAGTACAATCAGAGATGGTAGAGAAAGCGGACTCCTGCCTCCGTGTTCTGTATTTTCTCCTGGGGTAGTTCCAGTGTCTGCTAGACCGCCCTTGGTGGTTGATCTTATTCCACATGAGGAACATCTGGTTTTCCAAGACCTTCAGCTTCATCTCACTGAACACCAGGCGCTGGAGGATCTTGTCCTGGAGGGCAAAGCAGGCATGTACCTTCTCGATATCTTTCATGCTCATAGCTCGGTCGTTGGGGTTGGCTTCGGAAATTGCTGGTTTCTGTTCCCCCTCCTAGGCTCCCCACCAGGAAAAAGAACAAAGTCGATTAGCAATGGTAACATCTTCCCTCCCTAAACACCTGTTCTACTTAACTTCTTACTTATGTATTATTTTGGCGGGGTCTCGCTGTGTAGCTCAGGTCGTCCTTGAGCTCTTGATCCTCATGCCTCAGCCTCTTGTGTTCTGGGATTACAGGTGTGTGCTACAATGCTCAGCTCCGTACCATTTTCTTAACTACTAATCAGTGCTCACACTTTCTAGCAAGGAGAACATCTTTGCCACCATTTGTGAGTGAAAGGATCAAGGTGTCACCAGGCACTGATAACTCACACCTGTAATCTTAGCTACTAAGGAGGCCAAGATCCAAGGATTGTGGTTTGAAGCCAGCCCAGGCAGCACAATCTTTGAGTCTATTATGTCCAGTTCATCTCAAAAAAGCCAGAAAGCTCAGTGACAAAGTGTAGGACCTGAGTTCAAATCCAGGACCAGCAAAAGAAAAACTGTTGGGGGTTGGGGGTGGGGCTGGGGCTGGGGATGTATTTCACTTGTAGAAGGTTGCCTAGCATGTAAGAGGCCCTCTTCCCATCCCCAGACCCACTAAGCTAGAATAAAATAAATAGGCCAGGAGTTTGGCCTAGTGGTAGTGTGCTTGCCTAGCATGCAGAAAGACCCAGACTTGATTCCTCAGTACCACATACATAGAAAAAGCCAGAAATGGTGCTATGGTTCAAGTGGTTGAGCTCTCGTCTTGAGAAAGCCCAAGAACAGTGCTCAAACCCCAAGTTCAAGCCTAGGAGTGGCAAAATAAAATAAAATGTAATAAAATAGAATTAGGGTCCAGAGAGGGAAGATCACTTTTTCATTTTCATAAGGCTTCAAATTCCCAAGATCCACTTGTCTCAGATTCAAAGGAATAATCTAATTATAGAATATATAAAGCCCTGAACCTTAATATATGTCTCCCAAAATTTGCCCTTTCTGGGCAATTTGACAGGCCAGTGAGACCTCATACCACAGTCTCTGTGGTCTTATGACATGCTCTGGTCTCTGTGACCCTCATTAATCTTCCTCTGCATGAACAATCATGCTATTTTTTTTTTGTTTTGATTCAGTTAGAGACTTATGAGCTTAAAACATTTTAAAAAGAAATATCCCAATGGGTATAAAAAGTTTAACAAATTCCTGTGTTGTCATACATGCTTAAGTAAAGTATCACCAACATACCGAGAGTCCCTGTTGCTCCCTCCCACTGTGTTTCTCTTCCCGCCCCATTGCCATTTGCCTTGCTTTACTACTGACTTCTTTCATGGAAAATTGTATTCTTTGGGAGGCTGTTTGTCCTCCCTGGAGGGCAATGCCCAGAGATATCTTTTGTTTTTGCGCAAGCCAAGAGGGGACGTTCTATACTGGCATCTGCATACAGAGCATGAGATACTGCTAACCTTGTAGCCATGCACAGGATGACGGACCCTCTACAC
The DNA here is from genome assembly GCF_031878675.1 of Megascapheus bottae. NCBI lineage: Eukaryota > Metazoa > Chordata > Mammalia > Rodentia > Geomyidae > Megascapheus > Megascapheus bottae. The sequence goes on along the minus strand of NC_143514.1, from coordinate 71,021,356 downwards.
AAAGACTATCCATCAGCACAGTGCCAAGGATGAGGCATCTTGCCTTAAATACTTTCTTTTTTTTTTGCCAGTCCTGGGCTTGGGCTCAGGGCTTGAGCACTGTCCTTGGACTTTCTCAAGGCTAGCACTCTACCACTTGAGCCTCAGCACCACTTTCGGCTTTTTGCTATGTATGTGGTACCGAGGAATCGAACCCGGGTCTTTGTGCATGCTAGGCAAGCACTTTAACCACTAGGCCAAACTCCTGGCCCCTGCCTTAAATACTTTCACAATGGGCTGGGAATGTGGCTTAGTGGTAGAGTACTTGCCTAGCATGCATGAAGCCCTGGGTCTGATTCCTTTGTACCACCTACAAAGAAAAAGCTGGCTGTGTGGCCCAAGTGGTAGAATGCTAGCCTTGAGCAAAAGAAGCTCAGAGACAGTGCCCAGGCCCTGAATTCAAGCCAAACACACACACACACACACACACACAAAACCCTTTCATTAGACACATGCCTACAGGAACAATAAAGGCTTTGCACACATGCTTTGAAACATTAGGTAAAACCTGCCCTCCTTCAATTAGGAACATCTTTGCATGCCTCTGAGTTACATGAAAGGTTTGTCCTCCAGCCACAGCGCTGCTGGAGGTGGGAACCTTCCAGAGGTAGAGCCTCATGGAAGGCGTTCGGGTGATTGGGAGCATACTCTGAAAGGATTGTGGGACCTTGATCTTGTGGCTCTCATTTCCTGTCACAAGGGGAGCCGCTTTTGCTTCTCTATGTAATGATGTATTCTCCATCCTCTGTGCCACTAGAGTTTGAAAGCAGGGAGTCTGCCCAATCATGGACTGCAGTCTCCAAAATGGCCCTTTTCTCCTTATGATTGTTTCAGGCACTGGTTATGGTAACAGGAAGCTGGCTAACACATTGGCACGTTCCATGAGCCTTTCAGCTGTCCTCCTCACTGGATTTTAGAGTCATAACTGAGCTGGTAAGTCTCTCTAGGGTCATCTGCTCATTGAAACATGACGTGGGAGGACTGGGGAATGACACAGCACCTAGATGGGGAGCTAGGAATGCTGATGCTGAGGTGATGAGAAGGCAGTACGTCCTGGATGCTAATGGTGAGGGAATGAGTGGTGATACATAACAGGGTCTTCCTCACAGCCCTCATGGCCATGATACCCCTGCCAGACACGCTGGAGGAGCTGATGATGCATAGCCCAGGCACATACAAAGAGTTGATGACACTTCCACTCAGCTTTCCGCACTGACAACCTCCATATCTCACCCCCCACCCCAGTGTCCCCAGGCTTGAGGTCTTGAGACCTCCAGTGCAGCTCCTTCTTGACATCTCCCTCCTCCACAGGACACAGGGTGCCCTGTGCTTTGCTTTGCAGTGATAGATTTTCTTTCTGTCTCAATCTCCAGTGTGTCTGTCCTTGAGCTCTTTCTTGGATGAGAGCAAGAACTTTGCATCCTCCAGATCCGGTGACCTGAAGCAGTTCACATATTTTGGTGAGCCAAGCCAGATGGTTAAGGAACAAGGGATTTTATTCTCCTTTGATTCTGGTAAGCCTACCCAACTTCTTAGCAATATTGGGGGATTGTCTTAAATTTTGCTCTCACCCTGGACTCTTTTCTTATAAAATCTACACTATTAACAGGGTGCATTGGCCCACACCTGTAATGTCCGAGAAGTGGAGATGGGTAGGGTGGAAGTTCATAGCCAACCTGGGGAAAGAGTTAACAAGCTCCCATGGAGCTAGGCAGCAGGCAGGCATAAGCAGGATGACTGTGGTCTAAAACTGGACTCTGATAAAAACATAGACCCTTATTTAAAAATAGCTAACCATCGCCAGGCATGGTGGCTCACACCTATAATCCTAGCTACTCAGGAGGCTGAGAGCTGAGGATGGAGGTTCAAATCCAGTCCGGGCACTAAAGAATCTGAGACACTCATCTCCAGTTAACCACTAGAAAATGGGAATTGGTGCTGTGGCTCAAGGGGTAGGGTGGTAGCCTTGAACTGAAGAGCTCAGGGACATCACCCAGGCCTAGAGTTTAAGCCCCATGACTCACCGAAAAATAAAATAAATAAAGCAAGCAAGCAAGCTAACCAAAGTGCTGTGAGGCTGGCCTAGTGGTAGAGTGCTTGCCAAGCATACACAAAGCCATGGGTTCAATTCCTCAGTACCACATACATATAAAAGGCTAGAAATGGTGCTGTGGCTCAAGTGGTAGAGTGTTAGCCTTGAGAAAGCTCAAGGATAGCGCTCAGACTCTATAAGTTCAAGCCTGAGGACTGGCAGAAAAAAAAAATAGCTAACCAAAAAAACAGCTGGAGGCATAGCTAAGTGACAGAACACCTGCCCAGCAAGTGAAGTGTGAGCTCAAACTCTGGGACCGACCCCTAAACAATGTTTCTCTAAATCAGGTGCAGGTGGCTCATGCCTATAATCCTAGGTACTCAGGAGGCTGAGCTCTGAGGATCAAGGTTTAAAGCAAGTCTGGCAGAAAGTCTGAGACTAACCAGGAAAAGGCTTTTCCTGGCCTAAGTGGTACGCAACAGCCTTGGGCAGAAAAGGTGATAGTATGAAGCCTTTAGTTCAACTCCAATATCAGCCCAAAAAAAGAAAGAAAAAAGGTTTATCTAATGGAAATTATGATGCAAATACTTTTAAGTGCAAAGAATGAATCTTTAGAGATTTCAGTGTAGTACTGGAGTTTGATCTTGAGTCCTTGTACTCAGGAAGGTGCTCTACTAGTTAAACCTCCAGCCAAACAGGATAATTCCATGGATGTGTGCACTAGGACAGGGGCTTCATGCTCTTGCTCAACTGTCTTTCTCATGGCTGGTGCTTTCCCACATGAGCCATACCTCTGGTCCAGCATTTTGCTGATAGGCTGTAAATGGAGTCACACAGACTTTTCTGCCCATGCTAGATTCAAACTTCCATCCTACAAGTCTCAGCCTTCTAAGTTGCTAAGATTACAGGTGTGAACTAGCACCCTGTGAAGATTAATTTTTTTCTTTTTTTTTTGCCAGTCTTGGGGCATGAACTCAGGGCATGAACACTGTCCTTGGACTTTCCTCAAGGTTAACATTCTACCACTTGAGCCACAGCACCACTTCTAGCCTTTTCTGTTTATGTGGTACCGAGGAATTGAACCTGGTCTTCATGCATGCTAGGCAAGCATTCTACCATTAGGCCAAACTCCTGGCTCCCAGCTAAGATTAATTTTTTTTCCTGTCAGTCATGGGACATGAACTCTGGGCTTGGGAGTTGTCCCTGAGCTCTTCCGCTCAAGGCTACTGTCCTACCCCTCGAGCCACCGCACAACTTCTGGTTTTCTGGTGATTAATTGGAGATAAGAGTCTCATGGAGTTTAGTGCCCAGGCTGGCTTTGAACCTCGTTCCTCATATCTCAGCCTCCTGAGTAACTAGCATTACAGGCGTGAGCCATTGTGCCCAGCTAAGATTAATTCTTAAAGATCTATGTTTTGATACCCAAAGGGGCTACTACTTGTCATAAATTGAGATCCTGCTCTCTCATGCAGGCAGCTGGTCTCATTGTTGTCTGACTGCTAGACTCCTACGTAGTAGAGTTTCAGGAGGTCTCAGAAGTAGGACTGAGTCACCTCTCTAGGGCAGGCTGGCATGCCCCTCCAGACTGTGGCAAGGTGGTCACTGACCATACTTTAAGGAACGTTGCATCTGTTTGTCAAGGTAGAGTGGCCATGGTGCCCAGGCACAGGAAATTCCAGAGAATCTGAGCCACGATACTCACCTCTTTTCCTTGTTTCTTTTCTTCTTCCTTCTTTGTTCCAGGTGCAGAGCAGAACTAAACAAGATGGATGACATTTTTAGCATTAAAGAATTAGGATTTTAGCTGAATGCTGGTGGCTCACACCTGTAACCGTTGCTGCTCAGGAGGCTGAGATCTGAGGATTTTGGTTCAAAGTCAGCCCAGGGAGGAAAGTCTGCAAGACACTTATTTCCAATTAAGCACTAAGAAGCCAAAAATGGAGCTGTGGCTCAAGTGGCAGAGTGATAGCCTTAAGTGAAAAGGCTAAGAGACAGCGCCTAGGCCTTGAGTTCAAGCCCCAGGACTGACATAAAGGGTTTTTTTTCCCCATCTACCAATGATAGTGTCCAGGGATTCAGCCAGGACCTCAAGATGAGCGCCATCAACAGGCAGGACTTGTCAAGCTCTGCCCACGCCCCTTTCCGCCACCACAGCCTCAGACATTATCCAACAACACCTCCGAGGCCAACAGCTACACAAGAACTACTTTCCAAGGGAAGACATCTGCAGCCCCTTATAAGATTGTAAGACCCACACTTCGAGGGTGTACTGATAGAGGAGACAGGTGGAGAGTTAGGAAGCCTGATGGCTAAGAACACGGAATCACATCTTGGACTGCTGCCATTAAAGGAATGATTCATGATATACAACGAGGTCTTCTTTACCTGCCCAGCCTACAAAAAATGACAGCTCAGCTCTAACCTTCCAAAGCCATGAATTTCCTAGCTGACATACAGAAAGGGTAGACAACACATGACTCAGTCTGCAGAAGTGAATGGCACACACACCCAGTTTTCAGGACTGATTGCCCATGTCCATAGACTTCCCAATAAAACCTGAGGTCCTGGGCCTTCAGCACAACTCCTTCTTGAACTAACACACAGGGAGGGTGTACCTTTGCTTTGCTTTGCACTAATAGACCTGCTTCTGCTTCAGGCTTCACTGTGTCTGTCCTTAAATTCTGAGATGAGACCAAGAACTTTCTGGCTCATGAGCCTGGTAACAGGTGAAAGGATGGCCCTTATTTTACAACTAAGGCAACTGAGACCTTGGAGAAGGAAGTGACTCATCTGCCATCACCCAAGGGAAAGCCAGAGAGCAGAAACTGAGACCAGAGTTCTCAACTCCTGAGCAGTCTTGTCCCCTTAACCTGATACCTTCTCAGCAATCCCTCATCTCCAGTCTAATGGTAATGGTTCCATAACTCCTAGCTAAAACTAAGCCCCCTCTTACTTACCTGCTGGGGATGGGGTTCAGAGGGCTGGGGTGTGAATTCATGTCTGACAAGCCAGTTGCTAAGCAACAACAGAAAGAGTAGGAACCCAAATAAGACTGGCTTATAGCTAATTAGCCAGGCCAGTACTGCTCCGATGGTGCCTGAGGAAGCAAGAATCCCATGGAAACTCCTAAAAAGAAATATTAGTTCCCCCAACATTGTGGTATGGAGGAGGTCAGGCCCCAGGATCCTGCCTCAGTCCCTTCCATGACAGAAGTCACGGCCACCCACTCTGTCACTTCCCTCTCCCACTCAGCTTCCGTGTAACAATAATATGAACTACTGTGTTTTAAAACACCCACCATGTGACAAACTCTTGACAGGCAGTCTCCCATTATCACCTCATGGTGTCCTCATAACAGCTGGGTGATGTAGGTCTTAGCGATATTGCTGTCATTCAGCAGTACTTCCGGTCTAACCACAGGGAGCAAGATGGCCAATGGTTCACAGTACCTACTGATGGTGGGCGGGTCTACAAGAAAAAGTGATCAGAACCTGGACATAAGGCGTAAAGATTATCGTGTGCACTTTCACAGTCACCTAACCAGCCTGCCTGTTGGTCCCTGAGACTTTAGGCCCTAAAGTTTAGGGGAAGGTAATTTTTTGACTCATACTTTGATAGTGATCAGGGTATTAACTTTTAGAAAATAGCTAAGTTGCACTATCAATTCCACTTCTAGAATTGAAAGCAGGTTCTGGAGATACTTGTATATCATGTTCACAGCAGCATTCGCAGACAAGTGTCAAATAGGTGTGTAGATTAAAAATACGTAATTTAGCTGGGTGCCAGTGGCTTCCACCAGTCATCCTAGCTATGCAGGAGGCTGAGATAGGAGGATGCAGTGGGAAGCTGGCCTAGGCTGGCTGTGAGATTGGAAAAGTCCCTGCGAGACTCTTATCCCAATTAACCACTCAAAAGCCATAAGTTGTGGTAGTGTGCTGCCAGGTGCCAGTGGCTCACGCCTGTCATCCTAGCTACTCAGGAGGCTGAGATCTGAGGCTCGTGGTTCAGACCCAGCCCAGGCTTGAAAGTCCATGAGAATCTAACCACCAGAAAACTGCAAGTGGTGCTGTGGCTCTAGGGTAGAGCGCTAGTCTTGAGAAAGCCCAAGAACAGTGGCCAGGCTCTGAGTTCAAGACCCAGGACTGGAAAAAAAAAAGTAAATTTATAATGTTATTTCCTAACTTATTTTGACATAGTTTTTGTGTAATGGAAGACTTAGCTCCCAACACTTCTTCCATTCCCACCTCATCATCCCTCCTTCAAACCCATCAACAACCCCCAAAACTCTTTTTCTCTGTTCTCTCAATAATAAACACTTGGGTTGAAACAGTATTTGTGGATTATGTTTATTATGGCCCTGTGAATAGAGTTCATAGCTGTGACACTGCCAAGTGTTATATTTTCTTTATCTTATAGGGTCTTTTTCTTCTTCTTGGACTTAGTTGTATAACCTTTTTTTATTTTTCCTCTTGTGTACTGCGAATTGAACCTAGGAATTGATTACCCTCAACCCCTTCACCACTTCCGCCATACTCCTCCAGCCCTTTTGTTTGCATTAAAAAAATTTCTCTCTGCCAGCCCTAGGGCTTAAACTCAGGGCCTAAGCACCGTCCTTGGGCTTTCTCAAAGCCAGCCCTCTACCACTGCAGCAACAGCATCACTTCCAGCTTTTTCTCTGTATGTGTCACGGAGGAACCAAACCCTGGTCTTCATGCATGCTAGGCAAGCACTCTACCACCAGGCCAAACTCCCAGCCCCTGCATTTTGTTTTTTTTTTTGTTTTTGTTTTTTTGTTTTTTTTGCCAGTCCTGGGCTTGGGCTCAGGGCCTGAGCACTGTCCTTGGACTTTCTCAAGGCTAGAGCTCTACCACTTGAGCCTCAGCACCACTTCTGGCGTTTTTCTATGTATGCAGTACCGAGGAATCGAACCCGGGTCTTCGTGCATGCTAGGCAAGCACTGTACCACTAGGCCAAACTCCCAGCCCCTGCATTTTGTTTTAACATGGGATCTGGCTAACGTTGCCCAAACCCGTCCAGAACTCGATTATTCTGCCTTCAGTTCTTGAGTAGCTGAGATTACGTAGATGCATGACCACATCCTGCTTGAAAACAAACAAAACTCATTGAGGTTCAGTTTGCATAAAACAAACATGATTCTTCTACACATATCAATGAATTTTGATAAAAAGTTACAACGTTTGGACCATCATCCCAAACAAGATATATAATTTTCCTCTCAAACAGGGACTGGCTCAAGTGGAAGAATGCTTGCCTAGGAAGAAGCTTTCCTCTCCTTACTCCTATTTTTTTTCCTCTTGCTCTTTTGCAGCCAACCTTCTCTATCCTAAGCTGGCTAGATTTCATCACCACAGAGCAGTCTTGAACCTCATGTAAATATAATCGCGCGTGGTGCGCACGCGCGTGTGTTTAGATGTGTGTAATAATCAGAAAGAAATTGGAAGAACACAGGACCTGGTTCCAAGATTGGGTCCTTGAGTCGTTATGTGAGAGGTAGAGGAATGGGTTGGGGGAGTTGGGGAGTGTGGAGGATGTGGGGGATGGGGAGAGAATGAGAATGGGGGATGGGATGGGTGGGATCATGGGATGGGATGGATGGGAGAATGGGATGGGGTGTGAGATAAGAGTGTGGGGTGGGGGGATTGGTGGGGGTGTGGTATGAGGTATGGGGGATGGGATAGGGAGTTGGGGTGTGGGGGAGATGGACAGGATGATGGGATGGGGTTTGTATGGGATGAGTGGGGGGATGGGATGGGGTTTGTGTGGGATGAGTGGGGGAATGGGATAGGGGTGTGGGATGGGTGTGGGATGGGGATGTGGGGGGATGGACAGGGGGATGGGATGGGGTTTGGGATGTGGGGGATGGACAGGGGGATGGGATGGGGTTTGTGTGGGATGAGTGGGGGAATGGGATAGGGGTGTGGGAAGGGTGGGGGATGGACAGGAGGATGGGGGAGGGTCCTGACGATAAAGTCCATAAACGAAGGTCAGAGAATTACAGCGATTCCACCAGAACCCGAATTTCCTCACTTTCCTCCAAGTTCCTCCTCTGAAACTCCAGCGTTCTTTCCAGTTTCCCTCAGTGACCGCAGGGCCTTTGAAAGCGAAGACCTTCAATCCCTTGTCTGGTCCTAAGTGTTGTCACGCCGGCTGACGGGCCCCACGGGCGAGTGCGAGCATGAGTGAGTGAGAGGTGGAGAAGGGGCGGTTGAGGGGAGGCCCCGCCCACGCGTCCCCCGGGAGCCCGCTGGGCGCAGGCGGACTCCCAGCCGAGGGCGGCGCTCTAGGCCGGCACCTGGCCGCTCTAGCCGCCAGGCCGCCGCTCTATGGTACGGGGAGGCGGGGCCTGGGGGCGGCTCGGGCTCTTTTTGTCTCCACGCGGCGGGAGCGCGCACCGCGCGTGCGTGAGCGGTGGCGGCAGCTGGATTCACCCGGACCGTGTGAGGCGAGGCGGCGCGGGACCCACGGAGCGGCAGTCGGAGCGGCCCCTGCGGCCGGCGGCGGCCAGGCGGCCGGAGATGTTGTCCGGAAAGAAGGCGGCGGCGGCGGCGGCAGCGGCGGCGGCGGCGGCGGCGGCGGCGGCGGCGGCCGGGACCGAGGCCGGCCTCGGGACGGCGGGCGGCGCCGAGAACGGCTCGGAGGCGGCCGCGCCACCCGCGGGCCTGGCAGGCCCCGCCGAGGTCGGGCCGGGCGCGGTCGGGGAGCGCACCCCGCGCAAGAAGGAGCCTCCGCGGGCCTCGCCCCCGGGAGGTCTGGCCGAGCCCCCGGGATCTGCGGGGCCTCAGGCCGGGCCCACGGTGGTGCCGGGCTCTGCGACCCCCATGGAGACCGGAATAGCGGAGACCCAGGAGGGGCGGCGGACCAGCCGGCGCAAGCGGGCTAAGGTAAGAGCCGACCCCTGCCCCGCGACGCGGCCCCGGACCCCGCCGGCCCCGGCCGCCCCGGTGGGCGCGCGGCCGCCTGCCCGACGGCTGGGGCGGGGAGCGGAGCAGGTCTCCTTTGTGCCCGGACCGGCGGACGCGGGGACCGGCGGGGGGGGCAGGTTAGGACGCCGTTCTCGTCGAGTCCCCTGAGCCTGGCATCTTCTGGCCGGGGAAAATGGCTTCCCGACGTGGAGTCAGCTGGAGATGTTGGAGACACGGCTGTTGGTCACCGATTTGAAGCTGTTGAGCTGGGTGGTGGCTCCTTGGTTGTTGCTAGAGAAATCGTGTCAGGGTACTGGAAAGAAAGGGAGCTACTGCTGTTATCCCTCCGCCTCATTGTTATTATTATTATTATTAATGCTCATACTGGTGATGATGATGATCATCAAACACCTGCCATCAGCCAGGATTTTGCGTCTTTGTTTTTACCCTCCCAGTGGCCTTCTGAGAAAGCCAGTGAACAAGGTCGAATGTCCATATGAATCAAAGTACAAGTCTATGGGAAGAAAAAAAAGACTTGGTACCAGACAGGACGTAAAAGACAATACCTGCCTCATTTTTCTTCTGTGTGCCCGTTGCTGTGTTCACAGCAGCGCCCAAATGTTCCTCTCGCTGTACACACAGGCAGGTACTGTTAGCTCTGTTTTAGGAATGAGGCATCCAAGTTAAACAACCGAAGTCACCTGGATAAGTAAACCCCATCACACTGTGTTGTGATGGAGGGGATTTAGCCTCCCAGAACAAAGGGTCACATGGGACAATAACTCTTCAGGGCACAGGGGTGGGGCAGGGTTTGCCTGTTGATGTGAACTTTACCTGGAGATGTCATATTCTGATGGAAAAAACAAATGGAATTTATGAGTAATTCATAAGTAGCCTGGGGCTGTTGCCCAGTGGTAGAGCCTTGGCCTAGGCAAGGCCAGGTAAGGTCCTGGGTTCCATGAAAAGAGTGTGTTAAGTAATTGATAAGTACAAAATTACCTGTAGTTTTACGTTATTAATGTCAGGTCTCATGTTTCACCTGGCTGGTCTCAAACTTGAGCTGAAATCCTCCCACTTTATCTTCTGGAGTGGCCAGGAAAATGGTGGTTGGAAGGACTGGTGCCTGCCACCCTGGCTGCTGTGTATCATTTTTGTTTGTTTATTTATTTATTTTTTTGCCAGTCCTGGGCTTGAGCTCAGGGCCTGAGCACTGTCCTTGGACTTTCTCAAGGCTAGAGCTCAACCACTTGAGCCTCAGCACCATTTCTGTTTTTTTTTCTATGTATGTGGTACCAAGGAATTGAACCTGGGTCTTCATGCATGCTAGGCAAGCACTCTACCACTAGGCCAAACTCCCGGCTCCTGTGTATCATTTTTAAGCACAAATACCAAGTCATTGGGGATGAAGTGCTTCTTGAGATGAGTGTTATTGAGACTGAGAGCCCTCAGTGTGATTTGTCTGCTTGAGGTTAGTGACCCGTAATAGTAACCATGGTGGATGAAGTGGCCAGAAATGTGTGGGCAGAATTAATAACAGATTTGGGATTCTTCACATAGAATAAAAGTTACCATTTTTCAGGTATTCAATGATTTGTTTTAGCATAAGGATGTGCAATCAGCACCACAATTTTAGAATGTTCTCATCTTCTCTCTCCATACATACATATATCATATAGCTCTTTCACTTTTATGAATTTGCCTATTCTGAATTTGTTGTTGGTTGTGGGGCTTGAACAGGTCTGGGTGCTGTCCCTGAGCTCTTTTGCTCAAGGCTAGTGCTCTACCACTTGGAGCCACAATATCACTTTCTGGGTTTTTTTTTTTTTTGTTTTTTTTGGCCAGTCCTGGGCTTGAGCTCAGGGCCTGAGCACTGTCCTTGGACTTTCTCAATGCTAGAGCTCTACCATTTGAGCCTCAGCACCACTTCTGGATTTTTGCTATGTATGTGGTACCAAAGAATCAAACCCTGGTCTTCATGCATGCTAGGCTAGGCAAGCACTCTACCACTAGGCCAAACTTCCGGCCCAAATATGTCCTTTTTTTTTTTTTTTTTTTTCTGCCAGTCCTGGCTTGAACTCAGGGCCTGAGGCTCTACTACTTGAGCCACAGCACCACTTCCAGCTTCTTTCTATGTATATGGTACCAAGGAATCGAACCCCAGTCTTTGTGCATGCTAGGCAAGTACTCTACCTACCACTAGGCCAAACTCCTGGTCCATTTCCTGTTTTTGTGTGATACTTTTCAGCCCTGGCTGGCTTTGAACTGGAATATTCAGATCTCAGCCTCCTCAGTAGCTAGGATTATAGACATGAACCACCAGTGCCCAACTTACTCTGATAATTTATATGAAATCATGTAAGGTTTAATCGTGTAGTTCAGTACTTCATAGCTCTTATGTATGTTTTTTCTGGCTCCTTACTTTCTAGTTGCTTGCCAAAGTAAGCACATTGCTCATTTGTCATCTGAAAAGTTTAGAGCAAAGCCAGGTGCTGGAGGCTCATGTCTGTAAATCCTGGCTACTCAGGAATCTGAGATCTGGGAATCACTGTTAAACCAGCGTAGACAGGGAAGTTTTGAGACTCTCATCTCCAGTTAACCACTAAAAGGACTGAAATGGGAGTGTGATAAAAGTGCTAGCCTTGAGAGGGGGCGGGGAGGGAGTGTTCTAGGATAATGAAGAATTACCAAAATAAAAATCCTACAAGCCAGGCTCATGCCTGTAATCCTAGTTCCTCAGGAAGCTGAAATTTGAGGATCTTGGTTCATAGCCAGCCAGGGCATGAAAGTCCATGAGACTCTTATCTCCAGTTAACCACCAGAAAACCAGAAGTGATAGAGAGCCAACCTTGAGCTGAATAGCTCAGGTACAGCACCCAGGCCCAGAATTCAAGCCCCATGGCCCATTAAAAAATAAGTAAATAAATAAACCTTGTGTTACCAAAATAAATTCCAACTTTTTTTTTCCCCTGTGCCAGTCCTGTGGCTTGAGGTCAAAGCTTAGGTGCTATCCCTGAGCTTTTCTTGCTTAAGACTAGTGCTCCACCACTTTGAGTCATAGCTCCATTACTGGGTTTTTGGTGATTAGAGATCAATCTCATAGACTTCCTTACCCACGCTGCCTTTGAATGGTGATCCTCAGATCTTAGCCCCCTGAGTGGCTAGGATATTTATCCTTTTGTTTAACCATTTGATGGATAGTGTGGCTAAGTACACTGATGTATATTTTGTATATGAGCTGATATTTTCACTTCTTCATAAGTCTATAATATCTAGAAGTAGAACTTACAGTGTGTTTTTGTTGAAGTTATAGTATATTCATTGTAAGTACACAGTGACAAAAATACCCATAACAACTAATTTTTAGGAGTTGTAGGGAAACTCAATCAGCAATTTAAATTAGTCCGTGCTATAATAAAAAAAATATATAGATCAAGTTAAATTAACACAGAATTGTTTCATGAGGTTTTAGTCTTACTTTATTTTGGTGTTAGGCATACGGCTTGAACTTAGGGCCTGGGAGCTGTTCCTAAGCTTTCTTCCTTAAGTCTAGTGTTTGAGCCATAGCTTGAGCTATAGCTCTGTTTCTGGCCTTTTTGGTTGTTAAATTGGGGATAAGAGTCTCATAGACTTTTCCTGCCCAAGTTGGTTTAAAACCAGGACCCTCAGATCTCAGACTCCTGAGTACCTAGGATTACAGATTTTAGCCACAGGCACTTGGCAGAAGGCTTTAGATTTTTAATAATTACCTATTATAAACTAGTTTTTTGCTATATTCACATTTCCTTTAAAAGTTGAAGTTAGAAAGCTATTCGTGCTGGGCACAGTGGCTCACGCCTGTAATCCTAGCTACTCAGGAGGCTGAGATCTCAGGATCAAGGTTCATAGCCAACCCAGGCACAAAAGAACCTGAGACTTGTATCTCCAATTAACCTCTAGAAAACAGGAATTGGAGTTTGGCTCAAGGGTAGGATGGGTAGCCTTGAGCTGAAGAGCTTAGGGACAATGCCCAGGACAATGCCCAGGCGTAGGGCAGAATCCTTGCTGAAGAGCACAAGGACAGTGCCTAGGCTGACTTCAAGCCCCATAACCCACCCCCCCCCAAAAAAAAGGAAGAAAAGAAAAAGAAAGCTATTCATATTACTTATTACTAGTGGTCCCAAATAGAGTCTCTGATTTTTAGATGTTCATTGTATTTTTAAATATGTGCTGTTAATAATTTCTACATAGGTTGAATACAGAGAGATGGATGAGAGTTTGGCCAATCTCTCAGAAGATGAGTATTATTCAGAAGAAGAGAGAAATGCCAAAGCAGAGAAAGAAAAGAAACTCCCACCCCCACCTCCTCAAGCCCCACCTGAAGAAGAAAATGAAAGTGAGCCTGAAGAGCCATCTGGTAAGTAGAGTAACCAACTATGGCTTCTTCATTCTAGAAATAAGATGAGGTGGATATTAGACTTTGCAGTGTTATTTGTGTCTTCATCTTTGGTTTCTGCTTTGCTGTTGGGGCTCTTGCCTTGTGTGTCTATGTATGTGTATACATATTGGCAATTTCTGTGTGTATTTCTCTACATATCTTGGAGAAAAGGAAAGGATGGTGCTGGCAGGACAGTGGCAATGTAATTTGGCTAGTAAGTGCTGAGAGAAAACATCCTTAAACCAGTTCTGACTCATAATTTAAAGGAAATATGAATTACAAATTATTCTGGTTAAATTATGCATTTACAATATAGATTTTGTTGTTGGTGGTGGTGGTGGTTGTGGGGCTTGAACTCTAGGCCTGGGTATTGTCCCTGAGCTCTTCAGCACAAGGCTAATGCTCTACTGATTGGAGCCACAGCACCACTTCCAGTTTTCTCATGGTTAATTGGAGATAAGAGTTTCACAGACTTTTGTCCCCGGGCCGGCTGAATTGCAGTCCTCAGATCTCAATTTCCTGAGTAGCTAGGATTACTGCTGCCTGGCAGAAGAACATCTGTTCATGGCCATGAAAGTTCTTTCTCCCTCTCCCTTTCTCTGTCTCTCTCTCTGTCTCTCTCTCTCTCTCTCTTTCTCTCTCTCTTTCTTTCTCTCTTTTGCCAGTCCTGGGGCTTGAACTCAGGGCCTAGTCTCTGTCCCTGAGTTTCTTTTGTTCAAGACTAGCACTCTTTCAACTTAAGCCACAGCACCACTTCTGGCTTTTTCTGTTTATGTGGTACTGGGGATTGAACTGAGGGCTTCATGCATACTAGGCAAGCACTCTACCACTAAGCTACATTCCCAGACCCAATATAGATATTTTTCTCACAAAACCTTTATGATATGGGTAAATTTTGAGAAGAGCATTTTTCTGGTGAATAATTGTAAATACACATACACGCATATATTAAAGTGGAACTGTGATTGAATGCAATTGCTACCACTTGAGCCATGTCCATTCTATAAAAATACATGCTGAAGTCAAAAGGGAAAGGCCTATATAGCTGTAATTGTTTAGTGTTTTTCAGCCCTCTAATCAAAGGAATGGCATAATAAAATGAAGCTGGGCATGGTCGCTCATGCCTATAATCCTAGCTACTCAGGAGGCTGAGATCTGAGGATTGCAGTTCAAAGCCAGCCAGGGCACTAAAAAGTCTGTGAGGCTCTTATCCCTAATCACCAGAAGACTGGAAGTGGTGCTACGGCTCAAGGGGTAGGATGGTAGCCTTGAGCTGATAGAGCTCAGGGACAACGCCCACGCTCAGAGTTCAAGTCCCATGACCAATCAAAAAAAAAAAAAAAAAGAAGAGAGAATCTTAAGATCTTAAATGTATACAAGCTTTTTATTTTTATTTTTCCCCCCAGTCCTGGGGCTTGAACTCAGGACCTGAGCACTGTCCTTGGACACTTTTTGCTCAAGGCTAGCACTCTGCCACTTGAGCATAGCACCACTTTCAGCTTTTTCTGTGTATGTGATACCGAGGAATGGAACCCAGGGCTTTGTGCATGCTAGGTGAGTGTTCTACCACTAGGCTATGCTCCCGGCACCATACAAGCTAGCTAGCTTGCTTCCTTGCTTTCTTTTTCTTTTCTTTTTCTTCTTTCTTTCTTTTTTTGATTGGTCATGGGACTTGAACTCTGGGCCTGGGCATTGTCCCTGAGCTCTTCAGTTCAAGGCTACCTCCCTGCCCCTTGAGCCTCAGCACCACTTCTGTTTTTTTCTGGTGGTTAATTGGAGATAAGAGTCTCATGGACTTTAGTTCCCAGACTGGCTTTCAACCTTGATCCTTAGGTCTCAGCCTCCTGAGTAACTAGGATTATAGGCATGAGCCACCACTCCCAGCACAAGTTTCTTATACCATGGAAAAAGAGTAATTTCAGATCTTCAGATAGCTTTAAAGAACTCAGTATTCCTATCCTAAGTTCTTGCTTCCTGAGAGATCAAGCAAAAAGCATAATCTTAAGGATTTTTGTATTTTTCTGCCCTTAATAGCCTTTTATTAACTTTCTGACTTTGAATATTTCCTCCCTTTTCTTTCTTTCTTTCTTTCTCTTTTTGTTTTAGAGGCATAGTCTCTGTAGTTCAGGTTGGTCTTGGAACTTGAGATTCTCCTGCCCTCCCCTCAGGAGTGCTGGGGTAATAGGCATAAACAACCATGCCTGGCTCTTTGAAGTCATTTTTGTATTTTATTACAGGCCCACTCATTTCACCAGTCTTTTTAGTCCTATATCTTCTTGTTAACTAGTCCTACAAAGAGGTTTCATTTCCAGAAGGTTATGAGTGCATTGCATCTTGATCTATGTTACCGCTGTGTTACCGACATGATTCCTATTTCAGATCATATCTGTTTCAGCATCAAGTATTCATTTCAGTTTAGGTTTAGAGCTTAATTAGGACTAAAACTCTTTAAAACTTTATGTAATATACAAAGGGAAATAAATTATAGTAAAGGAAAACTGTTTGAAAAGAGTGAAAGATTAGGTTCTGATTTCATTCATCCCAAGTGCCACAGGCTTTTTCAACATGTGATTTTCCTAGAACTAAAGTGATTTCTTAGGCAAGTGCTTGTTAGAAGTTTTTTCCTCTCAGTGGTGACAAATTGACAAATTTCTTTCCTTTTTTGGGGGGTGTGTGTGGGGGGGGTGGGTCATGGCCTGGGTGTTGTCCTTGAGCTCTTCAGCTGAAGGCTACTACCCTACCCTTGAGGCAAGCCCCACTTCCTATTTTCTAGAGGTTAATTGGAGATAAGAGTCTCAGGCCCTTTTGTGCCCTGGCTGGCTTTGAACCTTGATCCTCAGATCTCAGCCTCCTGAGTAGCTAGGATGACAGGCCTGAGCCACTGTGCCTGGTTAATGGTGATAAATTTCTAAACATGAGCCTAGCCTTTTTTATATCTCAACACTGTCTCTTGTGTTGTTGGTTTTTCCTCTTATATTTAGCTCTCTTCCTTGTTTCTGTTGGATCTCTACTCCTCCCGTACTCTGTTCCTTTTTTCTATACTACTTTTGATCCTTAGCCTT
Source organism: Megascapheus bottae (assembly GCF_031878675.1). Lineage (NCBI taxonomy): Eukaryota > Metazoa > Chordata > Mammalia > Rodentia > Geomyidae > Megascapheus > Megascapheus bottae. The sequence continues at coordinate 71,004,886 of NC_143514.1, read as the reverse complement.
TCTTCTGCCTTTGCTGTGCATCTGGTAACAAATACCTTTCGTAGACTAAGATGCTGCTGCTTTCTCAGGCTGAGGGCTGTCTAAATATGATACAGTGATGATCTGGTATCTCAGATGCCACTTAACCTTCTCTTAATGTGGCTATCAGTGTTCTCAGTAAGTAATTGGTATATTATAAATACTAAACTTAAACTTTTTATTCTTTCATTTTCTGCTTTCTTCACCTCTTCTGCTTAGAGGCCAAATCTCTGCTCAGGAGAAGCTGATAAACTTTTTATTCTCTGAAAATTTTAAATCAAGCTTTGGTTTCAGCATTTTCTCTTTTCTTCTCCTTCCTTCCTTCTTTCCTTCCTTCCTTTCTTTTTTTTTTTTTTTCCAGTCGTGTGGCTTGAATTCAGGGCCTGGGCACTGTCCTTGAGCTTTCTCAAAGCTAGCACTATATCACTTGAGCCACATCACCAATTTTAGCTTTTTCTGTATATGTGGTACCAAGGAATCAAACCCAGATCTTTGTGCATGCTAGATAAGCATTCTACCACTAGATTACACTCCCATACCTGGGTATTTTCTTTTTTTGTGTGAAAGACATATGTTTTTATTACATAAATGCCAGGCATTGTTCCCATATAGAATGTTGCAGCAAAGGGATTTAGGACTTGGGGCAACCATCCTTTTTCTACTGTGTTATAGTAATCTAGTTATCTTAATATACTTGGGGGGATTTTATCTCAGTTGAGGAAATGCAGTGCTTAGAGATATATTGATATCAGCTATAACTTTTTAGTACATTATTTATGCTTATGAAAAGTATTTTTTCTTCTAAAAGAACAGAATCAGCCAGGTTCCAGTAGCTCACATCTGTAATCCTAGCTATTCAAGATGCAGAGATCTGGAGGATCTTAGCTCACAGCCAGCTAGGCATTAGCTGATTACTGGTGGCTTGTGTCTGTAATTCTAGCTACTTAGAAGGCTGAGATCTAAGATCATGGGTAGAAGCCAACCTAGGCAGAAAAGTCCATGAGAATTATTATTATTATTATTATTATTATTATTATTATTATTTTTGCCTGTCCTGGGGGCTTGGACTCAGCCTGATCACTGTCCTTGGGCTTTCCTCAAGGCTAGCGCTCTGCCACTAAAGCCACAGCACTACTTCCGGCTTTTTTTCCCCCTGTGTGTGTGGTGCTGAGGAATTAAACCCAGGGCTTCATGCATGCTAGGCAAGCACTCTACCACTAGGCCACGCTCCTGGCCATGAGACTTTTATCTCCAATTAAAAGCAAAATTAAGCCAGGCACCATGGCTCACACCTATGATCCTACCTATTCAGGAGGATGAGATCTGAGGATCAAGGTTCAAAGCCAGCCAAGGCACAAAAGGACCTGAGATTCTTAACTCCAATTAACCTCTAGAAAACGAAAGTGGGGCTTGGCTTAAGGGTAGGGCAGTAGCCTTGAGCTGAAGAGCCAGGCCTACTTCAAGCCCTATGACACCCCCCACCCTCACCCCCCAAAAAAGAAAGGAAGGAAGGAAGGAAGGAAGGAAGGAAGAAAGGAAGGAAGATAAACAAAGTCAGGTAAGGTGGCTTATTACTGTAATCCTAGATACTTAGGAGGCAAAGATCTGAGTATTGCAGTTCAAAGCCAGTCCAGGCAGGAAAGTCCATGAGATTCTTATTTCCAATTAAGCACCAGAAAACTGGAGGTATACAATGTTAATTTTATGTCAAAGAAAACTTTGAGCCAAGAGCTGGCAGCTCACAACCTGTAATCCTAGCTATTCAGGAGGCTGAGATCCGAGGATCAGGGCTGAAAAGCTAGCCTAGGCAGGAAAGTCTGTTGTGACTTATCTCCAGTTAGCCACCAGAAAACCAGAAGTAGAGTTGTGGCTCAAAGTGGTAGAGTGCTAACCTTGAGCAAAAGAGCTCAGGGACAGCACCCAAGGCCATGAATTCAAACTCCATGGCTGACAAAAAAAGGCAAGCAAGCCACTTTGTTCATTAGGAAAGCACGAGCCTTGTGAAGTCAGTTTGGTTGGCGAAGTTCCTCTAGGAGATGCCTGGAGAGGAGGACGTTGAAAACCATATTATGAGTAGTCTTGGTCGTCGGGAAGTTGAGCAGTTATGAAGTCTGGTTTCTGTGGTGCTAGAAATCTAACTCAGAACATGCCAGACAAGAACGATAATACTGAGTTTAGGTTCTGTTACATAAGAGAGACTAGTGCTTACATTGGCTGTAGAAGGATCACTCTTACATTCTCTGTAAGAGATGGAGTACAGGAGTAAAGTTGAGGATTAGAGAGACAGGTACTTTGGTAATTGGGCTTAGGTGATTTCAGCCAGTATCATTTGATATCAGATGTCAGTTAATAGTTATTTTAAGGGAGGTTGTTGCTGGGGATGGAATTCAGGGTTTCTTCATGCTAAACACATACTCTATCACTGATCTATGCAGCCAGGCTCTTAAGGTGGTTTTTTTTGTGTGTTTATTTTTAACGTTAATGGATTTGGCTTTTGTTGTTGTGTTTTGTTTTGTTCTGCTTGTTGGATTGGATTTGTTTTATTGGGCAGACGTTTTCTAGATTTAAGCATTGTTTCTGCATTTTCAGTTTTTGATCCTAACTTGCTATAGCATTGTGTAGTTCTGATAAATATATAAGAAACTTTAATAACATTCTGTATTTAAAACCTACCTTATTTTGTTTAAAAGTTTCTGTGCATTTTGTACTTACTGTATCATTTGACATATTTGTTTTCAACAAATGATGGTTTTATTTGTGTCCTAGAACTTTTTCTGTAAAAATGAAAACTTACACTCCTCCCCCTTGAGTCACAGCAATGACTGTTCATTGGGTATGTTTGGTTATTAATAGTGTCATATAACAGTGGAGCATCTATAAAAGAATAAAATGTTATTCAGTTGTACTTTACTAGTTGAGAATAATTTCCCCACCATTCAAGTAGCCTTCTATTGGAAAATGCTTTTCTGTTATTTTGATTCATTTTGTTATCCTCTGCACTGTTTTAATTTTGGCAGTAATAGGGATTAAACTCAGGCTTCAAGTTTGTATTATGTCATGTGAGCCATTCTCCAGTATCCTATATGTATTTGAACATATTTCAGTTTTTATTTTTATACAAAAGAATGTTTTAGTCCCCACTTGTACTGTTTAAGCAACTGAAATTTACCATAAAAATATTGATATTTTGAACAAAAGACTTAGATTTGTACCACAGAATTCTGATTTGAAAGGATATATTTTGTTTTGAGCTAGATATAGTTTTGTTGTATATTGCCTGAGATGTTAGTGAAATAATATTTGTTGTTTGTTTGTTTGTTTTGGAAGGGGAGGCCGTGTTGGGATCTGAACTTAGTGCTTGCTTGCACCACACTCTAAAAGGAAACTTGGAATAGGCTGTTAGGATGCCCTTCTCAAAGCTTCTTTAAGCTAATGAAATTCTCAGTAGATTCATCAGAAATGTGTATGTGTGTGTATATAAAATCATTTGCCTGTTTATTTGCTGTTTTTTCAGTGAAGCACACAGCTTCCTCAAGTATCATGCATTGGTTAACTGCTGACAAATGACATTATGTTCTATAATTAACATAATCTACTTTATTGATGGAGTAGAAGAAGCTACTTATCTCCTTGCTTATATTATTTTTGGCTAGAATTTGTTCCAGAGTTTATCTCTTATGAACATGGTAACTTTGGAAGTGTAAATATGGTTAAAAGAGATGCTGTTAATAAGTTGACAAAAATCATTGGTGTGAGAGTTTCGCATAACAAAAAGACTGTGTTTTCAATTTTAGAATTTATCACAGGACCCTAATGTAACAAACTGTGGGCTGAAAGTAATATAAAAATGTACATTGAGCTGGGAAGTAATAGCTCAGTGGTAGAGCCTTTGCTTAGCCTGAGCAAGATCCTAGATTGTAAAAATGCTAAATAACCCAAAGTATATGAAAGGTACAGATGGAAGTTTGATTCAGTGATAATTGATCACAGGAGCTATTAAGAAGATTGATGCCAGGTGTGGTGGCTCACGCCTGTAATCATAGCTACTCAGGAGGTTGAGATCTGAGAATTGCAGTTCAAAGCCAGCCTGGGCACTAAAGACTGGGAGACTCTTACCTCCAGTTAACTACTAGAAAACCGAAAGTGGCACTGTGGCTAAAGGAGTAGAGTGGTAGCCTTGAGCTGAAGAGCTCAGGGACAACACCCACCCCCAGAGTTCAAACCCCACAGTACACACACACACACACACACACACACACACACACACACACACGAAGACTGAGGACCAAAAAAATTTGAATTGATTGTTCAGTATAATGAAAATACAAAACAACAATCTTTTAAATCATCTTTCAAAATGAAAAAGCCAAAACATTGTAATTTTATATTAACTAATCTATGTGAATTTTGCCTTAAGTGTTGTTGAAATCCAACTATATTTTGGAAAAAAGGATTAAATTCTGGGCCTGCGCGCTGCCCCTGAGCTCTTCAACTCAAGGCTATTGCTCTACCACTTGAGCCACAGTGCCACATCTGGTTTTTTAGTGATTAATTGGAGATAAGAGTCTCACAGACTTTAATGCCTGTGCTGGCTTTGAACTGCAATCCTCAGATCTCAGCCTCCTGAGTAGCTAGGATTACAGGCATGATGAGCCACCATGCCTGGCTAAGAGTTCACTCTTTAAAAAAAAAATCTAAAATCCTTGCAGCCAGGAGTGTGGCTTAGTGTTAGAGTGCTTGCCTAGCATGCATAAAGCCCTGAGTTCCGATTCCTCAGTACCAGATACACAGAAAAGGCTGGAAGTAGTAGTATTGCTCAATTGGTAGAGCACTAGCTTTGAGAAAGAATAGTGGTGGGGCCCTGAGTTCAAGCCCCAGGACTGGAAAAAAATTATAATCCTTATAATGTTGGTAATTGTCAATTACATCATTGTTTATCTTTTTCTTCAGTACATGAATCTATAAAAAAATGAAGAGAAGCTGGGTACTGGTGGCTCAAGCCTGTAATCCTAGCTACTCAGGAGGCTGAGATCTGAAGATCATGGTTCAAAGCCAAGCCAGGCAAGAAAGTCTGTGAGACTCTTATCTCTAGTGAACCACCAGAAAACCAGAAATGGTGCGGTAGCTCACAGTGGTAGAGCACTAGCTGAAGAGCTCAGGAACAGTGCCCAGGCCCAGAGTTCCAGCCCCACAACTGACCAAAAAAAAAAAAAGGGCTGAGAATTGATTTCAGTTTCCTTACTTTAAAAGAAAAAGTAATCCATGCTGCTAATAGCTCCTTATTTTGTTTGATTCTTTGCCTGTAAAGTACCTTGGTCTCCCTGCAAAGCCAGCATATTGACAACAGTTGGTAGTAGGTGTGGTACCAACTATCTTTGGGTCTTTGTGTTTTTTTAAATCTTGTATAACAATTCTCAGATTTTGTTCTCTACACCTACATGTAGAATCAGAGGAGGGGTAGCTTTCAGTTTTGGTAAGATTACCTCTATAGGAAAAATAACAGGATTTTTAATATACCTTGTTGCTCAGTAGAAGACCTGTATATAGATTTATGAGATGTGACTGGGGAATTCATTCCTAGTGGATTGTCAGATTGTCTTTTAGACCTGCTAGTGTGAAGTAAATACCTGAAATGATTTCAATACTAATCATATGAAATATGATGTGTACTAATTCAGAAAACACGTACGATTAATTTTCTTGGTTATTTTTCTTTTTTTCTTGAATAACATCATTTCAGATTTGGAATTGTGTTCTAAAATAACTTACCACAAGACCAAGGAAAATAAGATGACAGTCTTAATAAGGTGATCTAGATCAACTCAGAATTCTGGTATTCTTTTATTTGGAGAGATCTAAAACTGAACCAAGATAAATAGACTGCATAACACTTGGTCTACATGCTCAGATTATTTAATGCCTAGGATACAAATATATATATATATATGTATATATATGTATAGATGTATATATTTAATAGAAGGGGAACCTCTTTTGTGCATTAAATTTCTGTTTAATTCTAGAAGGTCTTTGAGGGTTATGTGAAAGGAAGTTTTCTTTGAAAAGGAAGTAATCATTCTCCAATCACAAAATCAGATTGATTCAGATATGGTTCTTCACTCACTTTATTCTGCCCACATAAGTTATATGGCTACAATATTTTGCTGCTTGGCATAGTGCTGGGTTTTAGGGATTCAGAGATAAAGATTAGGCCCTTTTGAGGGGCCGGGAGTTTGGCCTAGTGGTTAAAGTGCTTGCCTAGCATGCACGAAGACCCGGGTTCGATTCCTTGGTACCACATATATAGAAAAAAGCTGGAAGTGGTGCTGAGGCTCAAGTGGTAGAGCTCTAGCCTTGAGAAAGTCCAAGGACAGTGCTCAGGCCCTGAGCTCAAGCCCAGGACTGGCAAAAAAAAAAAGATTAGGCCCTTTTGAGAAGAGTTTGGTCCAGAAGCGTATAATTGTTAGTAATTGGCTACACACAGTATGTAGTGAAGACACTACAGTGAAGTTGGGTACAAAGTAGGGAGAGGATTTAGAAGTTTTAATTTTTGAAGTAATATGTATTGTTGGATGACTAGATCTGGTAAATTAACCTAGGCATTACTTCCCATAGTTATCACTTTTGTGCTAAGAATACTTACTTAATATCTACTTTTCAAGAATACAGTATGTTATTCTAACAGTCACCATATGTACAATAGATCAAAGGTTTTAAAATAATTTTTTTTTCAAAATTGGATTTGGGAAACATTTCATTAGAGTTAAAGGAATGATATTGGGCTCGTTAAGAGTCATTGGGTTGGGGCTGGGAGTTTGGCCTAGTGGTTAAAGTGCTTGCCTAGCATGCATGAAGACCCGGGTTCGATTCCTCGGTACCACATACATAGAAAAAAGTCAGAAATGGTGCTGAGGCTCAAGGGCTAGAGCTCTAGCCTTGAGAAAGTCCAAGGACAGTGCTCAGGCCCTGAGCTCAAGCCCACGACTGGCAAAAAAAAAAAAAAAAAAAAAAAAAAAGAGTCATTGGGTTTTACTGTTCATTGCTTCTCATTGGCAAAACTGTTAAATCAGATACTTGGTCTTTTGAGAGATTGAGCTTCTTAATGTATGAGTCAATTTTATTGATTGTTTTGCTTTTTATTAAGGAAAATTATTTGTTTAGCTGAGCAACTTTGTTTTTTTTAATAATGTCTTAACTTAGGTTCTTATTCTTTTTTGCTACCATTATTTATTTGATCTGGTTTGCAGTACTTAGAAGAGTGGGGGTCTGGAGTATGGCCTAGTGGTAGAGTGCTTGCCTAGTATGCATGAAGCCCTGGGTTCCATTCTTTGGTACCACATACCTAGAGAAAACTGGAAGTGGCACTGTGGCTCAAGTGGTAGACCGCTAGCCTTGAGCATAGAGAGACTCAGAGACAGTGTCCAGACCCTGAGTTCAAACGCCAGGACTGGCAGCAAAAAAAAAGAAAAGAGTGGTATAATCTGTGAGGATTTCCATCTTTGCATATGTACATCTTTATTAAACAGAGTATTTATTAAACATAATAGGAATAAGGTAGATGGATGTTTTATTCAGTACAGATATAATTCAAATTACTTTTTGGATTACATATCCTTTTGCAGATTCTTGGAAAGTGCTATTGTCAGTAATGCATCATTATGAAATAGTTCATTTAAACACCTGGAAATATTAACAGTATCTGTGTTTGTATAAGTTTTTAAGTTGAACTTTGGTATTTAATCTTCCTTGTTAAATCACTAAAAAGACATAGATTGGCACCAATACAGATTTACTTTGCTCCACAAGAATAACATAATCAAAGCTGGGCAACAGTGGCTCACACTTGTAATCCTCAGGAGGCTGATATCTGAGGATCAAGGTTCAAAGCCAGCCCGGACACAAAAGGACCTCAGACTCTGTCTCCAGTTAACCACCAGAAAACTGGAAGTAGGGCTGTGGTTCCAAGTGGCAGAGCACTAGCTTTGAATGAAAATGCTCAGGGATAGTGCCTAGGCCCTGCGTTCAAGCCCCATGACTGACAAAAAAAATAAAATAATCAAAATCTATTTATCAGCTATATCAAATAACAGATGTTAACATTTTATTTTATTTTATTTTATTTATTTATTTTTTTTGCCAGTCCTGAGCTTCGGCTCAGGGCCTGAGCACTGTCCTTGGACTTTCTCAAGGCTAGAGCTCTACCACTTGAGCCTCAGCACCACTTCCGGCTTTTTTCTATGTATGTGGTACCGAGGAATCGAACCCGGGTCTTCATTCATGCTAGGCAAGCACTTTAAGCACTAGGCCAAACTCCCGGCTCCCAGATGTTAACATTTTTGCCATATTTTCTGATGATAAATTTTAAACTTGGAGATAAGGTTTTGTGGGTTTTTCTTTTGTGTTTTAATATTTTATTTATAGAATATGATTGATTATGCCTATGAAGTTATAAGTCTAAACTTAAGATTTACTTATAGTGGAAGGAAAATTGTTCATATCTGGGAAGAAGCTAATAGAATCCTGAGAAACTCTTATTGAGCAGAAAAAAGGGATTCTCTTATTAGGAACTTCTCATTTTTATCAGATATGCACTGCTACAATAGTACTTTTAATACGAGCTCCAAAATAAAGTTCAGTATTGTCTTCTTTAAAACAAATTAAATGATCAGACCGAGTTCACCACTCAGACCACCTTAATCTTGGTATTTGGGCAATATAACACAAGATCTGAGTTAAGTCTTTGGAACATTTTGAGAGCTTTTACTTTCCTCATCTTCCTCCTCTTCCCCCTTCCCCCCTCCTTCTTTCCTCCTCCTCCTCCTCCTCCTCCTCCTCTTCCTCTTCCTCCTCCTCCTCCTCCTCCTCCTCCTCCTCCTCCTCCTCCTCCTCCTCCTCCTCCCAGTCCTGGCTTATACTCAGGGCCTGAGCACTGTTTCTGGGGTTTTTCCTCAAGGCTAGTGATCTACCACTTGAGCCACAGCACCACTTCTGGCTTTTCTATATATGTGGTACCAAGGAATTGAACCCTGGTCTTTGTGCATGGTAGGAAAGCACTCTACCACTAGGCCAATTTCCCAGCCTGAGCTTTTACTTTCTTCAGTTAAAAAAAATAAGCTGGCATCAGGGGACTAGTGATGAGACTCATGTGTATAATCCTAGCTATTCAGGAGTCTAAGATCTTGGGATCACTGTTCAAAGCTGACCCAGTGAAGCAAAGTCCATGGGACTCTTTATCTCCAATTATCCATAGAGAACTGGAAGTAGAGCTGTGGCTGTAAGTGGTAGAGCACTAGCTTTGAATGAAAATGCTTAGGAACACATCCTGGCCCTGAATTCAAACTCCATAGCTGACGGAGGGGGGGAAGGGGGAAGGGAAGCTTCCTAGATGTTCTGCTGCCATTGCTTCAGTAGTGCAGTAACTGTTCAGCTAGGCTTCCACTTCAAACAAAACAGTTTTCCCTGTTCTAGACCTTAATATTTTAAATTAATCCTTTATTTTAAATTAACCCTGAGATTGCTGTGTTTGTTGAAATCCATGAATTTAGAATAATTTTGTTGGCACAGTAGGGATCACGGTTAGCACTGTTAAAAGGCCTCTAAGAGGCCTATCGTGTATGCTGCAAAGGAACCAGCCCCTGAGGCTTTCTCTTCTGCTTACTATAGGCTACATCTGAAAACCCACTACTTTGTTTTAACTTCCTTCTTAGTGATAGATATAAATCATGTATTCTACCAAGGGTTGTAATCAGAAAAGTTGCAGAAATACATTAAGATCAGTTTACATGAATGATGTTTTTAAGAGAAAAGGTAGTCAACATTAGGTGGCAATAGTTACTAATAAAATAAACCCTTTCTCAATTTTTACTGCCTTTGGTATGGTCACTTAGTCTTTGTTGACCAGTTCCTTTTTTCAGCTGTGACTTATGCTCATAAGTCATACATTAATAACTGCCTCTGTTTCTTTTTTTTTGTTGTTGTTGTTTTTTTTTTTTTTTTGAATGTCACAGCAGACTCATTTAATGGGAAGATACCAGGGGCTAAAGTCTCTGAGTTTCTTGATACTCCCAATTTTAAAGTCTTTTGGACCCATACTCAGAAAAGTTCTTTTTTTTCCAACTACTTTTAGAAAACAGTCATTTAATTTTATCTTCAGGTTTTCTGTTTTTGTCCATTGTATTACCAGTCTCTTGAGGTTAAAAACCTTAGAGTCAATTTGAGAGTACTTTGTTTTGCTAAATCTATTATAAAGTTGTATCTTTTTTTTTTTTTTTTTTTTTTGCCAGTCCTGGGCTTGAGCTCAGGGCCTGAGCACTGTCCTTGGACTTTCTCAAGGCTAGAGCTCTACCACTTGAGCCTCAGCACCACTTCTGGCTTTTTTCTATGTATGTGGTACTGAGGAATCGAACCCGGGTCTTCGTGCATCTTTCTATTCATATCTTCCTGTCTCCTGCCCATTTTTTTTTTTTTTTTTTTTTTTTTTTTTTTTTTTGCCAGTCCTGGGCTTAAGCTCAGGGCCTGAGCACTGTCCTTGGATTTTTCTCAAGGCTAGAACTCTACTACTTGAGCCTCAGCACCACTTCTGGCTTTCTCTAAGTATTTGGTACCAAGGAATCGAACCCCAGGTCTTCATGCATGCTAGGCAAGCACTCTACCACTAGGGCAAACTCCCAGCCCCTCTCCTGCCCTTTTTATTGGTGCTAGTTCTGGTGCTGTCCGTCAGCTTTTGTGTTCAAGGCTAGAGATTTTTCTTTTTCTTTTCTTTTTCTTTTCTCTTTCTTCCCTCCCTCCATCCCTCCCTCCTTTCTTTCCTTCCTTCCTTCCTTCCCTCCCTCCCTCTCTCCCTCCCTCCCTCCCTCCCTCCCTCCCTCCCTCCCTCCCTCCCTCTCTCTCTCTCTCTCTCTCTCTCTCTCTCTCTCTCTCTTTCTTTCTTTCTTTCTTTCTTTCTTTCTTTGCCGGCCTGAGCACTGACCCTGGGCTTTCTACCACATGAGCCACAGTACCACATTTGGCCTTTTCTTTTTGTTTTTGTCAGTCATGGGTCTTGAACTCTGAGCCATATCGCCACTTCTAGTTTACTGGTAGTTAATTTGAGATGAGTCTCACTGACTTTGTGCCAAGGCTAGCTTTGATCCTCAGATCTCAGCCTCCTGAGTAGCTAGGATTATGGGTATGAGCCACAGTGCCCAGCCAAAACTTTTAATAGTAGATAAGTATGCCTCCATGGCAAGAGATTGTTACTTTCTTTGCATGTCAGAAGCAACATCATTGGCTGTCATTGTTAATACTTAAATATTGAAAATTGTGCTTGTTTTCCTATTGTGATCTCCTCCTCCTCCCTGCCCCCAATATGATTTAGTGCTCTGGTGTACTTACTTCTGTTTGGAACTAAAGTAGCAATAGTAAAAAAAAAAAAAAAAAAAAAAAAAATTAACCCTGTGATATAGTTTTTAATGAATAGATCCATATTTACTAAGATTAAATTACATGTGATTTAAACTTTAAGTATAATTTAAACATTAGGACCTATATTTTCAAGATGCTTATAGATTAGGTTTAGTAATTTCACATTATCTTCATGATTCTAGGTCATTTTCCAGGGGCTGTAAAGAGTACATATATACATCATGCCTTGTCTGATTATACCTTTCTAGAACCTCAGAGGATCATTTAGACAAGAACATAGTGACATAATGTCAGAGATCATTTTTTTGATCTAAATTCTTTATATACATAAGGATGAAGATTTCCCTTTAAAGTCTCATGGGCCTCTGAACGTTTTAATAGTAAGAGGGCTATTATTTTAGTTGGCTTTCCTGTTCCATTTAATGCAGTAGTGGAATAGAGTACTTTCCATTTGGGACATTTGAAAATAAGCTGTTTAATGAAGCTTGCAGTTTTAGATTACTGGAAGATAGTATCTTCTAAAGGTCACACTGTTTTCTTGTTAGTGTAAGAGATTTCCAGAAGCTGAAGACAATCATATACTCTGATTTTGGAAGAATCTGGAAGACAGGCTGTCTTGACTGTTTGAATTTTCAAGCTCTGACTCTTTTCCTTGAAGTTACTTCAACAAGTCAGTCAGTGGGGAAACTTTCTTAGCAAGGTTTCTGGTTAGCTTGAAGTGGAAGATCTCCCTCTACCTGCTCAAGATCTTACCTGCTTCCCTCTCCTTCCCTTCCCCCACAAATGTGGGACTATAGTGTCTGGCATCTGACTAGAAAGTTCTTATGGTGCATCTGAAAAAAGTTTTACTAAGGAAATACTGTCACGTGAAGTTTTAGTTTTTGTGTATGGCAAGTAGAACTTAGATTTACTTTTGGAGCTGAATTTTTTAAATTTTATCCCCTGTTTTGAGGAAAAGGGGAGAATTTTCCATTAAAACCACCAGTCTTTCATTTTCTTATATTTATCTTTTTAGAAACTGTTAAAAAAATAATAAATTGATCTTGAATTGCAGAGATTTCAGATCCTAGAATCATGTCACACCCATTCTTAGTATAGGAATGGTTAGTAGAAGACATTTGAAAAACCATCCCCTCCCCCCCAGCCTAGATTAAGACTGACAATAGGAATTTATCAGTTAGAAATATTATATGCTTTGTTTCACACAGTATGTTGGACCCTGATTCCAAAAGAAGGAGCTCTCTATGGGTTTACTAGTTGGTGGTGAATTCACGACTCACCAACTATTAGGCCTTTATGTCCAGATATTATCTTAATTTATGGAGTAAGGTCCCTGAGTTCTCCTCTTTCCTTCCACAGGGCAAGCAGGAGGACTTCAAGACGACAGTTCTGGAGGGTATGGAGACGGCCAAGCATCAGGTGAGGGTGGCATTAGATGCTTGCCACTTAGTAGCAAGAGCCGCCAAGTCAGGGATTGATGCTTGCAAATTTTTTGGCTGTGGTATCCACATCTTAGCCAGAAGCACAGGGGAAATGTAACCCCACAGGACAGAGTAGTTTAATAGGAGAGAGAACAGCCAGACAAAAGGCAAGCAAAACCTGTTGAAGTCCTCAGGCCGATCTCAGCCCTCCACTCTTCTTCACTTTTTTGAGGAGATGGCAGAAACTTTTTTTTCCAGCAGTAGTTGCAGTAAAAGTATCTTGATGTGAGAAGTAGAAGTAGGAATTGTCTACCTTTAAAAAGAAATAGAGAAATACAGTATTTCTAGGTAAAATATAACTTTTAAAAAACTAATTCAAAGCTCTTTTACTTTCCAGGCTAGACAATACAGATTTTTGGAAAAAATTAAAAAGTTCATAGAAGTGACTGTCTGGAAATAGTTTATTGCAGGAATCAAAGCAACATGTTAGGATTTCATCCTTTGCCTTTTGTAGGCTATTTCTGTGTGTTCCAGGGCGGAACGCTGCTTTGTAAATACATCTTCATAGAATTGAAGTAGGTATTATCTATCTGCTGTAAGTTGTCATGTTTTAATTGAGTCTACCTTAAATTTATTTGTCTATTTTTTGTGTATTTACTTTTGGTGGTACCAACCTTGAACTCCAGATCTATAGTTTGCCCAAGTCAGGCACTCCTGTCTTTTGAACCACTCCTCTAACCCCTTTTGCTTTACTTGTTTTTCCAGATAGGGTCTCTTTTTGCCTGGGTCAGGCCTCTGACCAAGATCTTCCAACCTGTGACCTCCCACTTAGATAACTTAGCTTACTGATTGAAGTAATGAGATTTTCCCTGGCTTTTTGCATAGGCTACCCTTGAATTGCTGTCCTCTTGATCTCCCCTTCCCACACCACTACAATTATAAGCATGTTCTACTACTCCAGGCTGTGTCTGTTGCAGTTTGCATATTGTAACAGGTACGGAGAGTATTTGTATTTTACTTTCTTGGTTCAAAGATAGTCCTGTATTAATACAACAGTTGCCAGTTACAGCTCCAGATATTAGGAGTGGACTACTTGGGTTCTTTTTGTACTGGTACTTGGATTTGAAACCCAGGACCTAGGTGTTATCCCAGAGCTTGCTTTTTTTTTTTTTTTTTTTTTTTGCTCAAGACTAACACACTTAAGCCACAAATCCACTTCCACCTTTTGAGTGGTTCATTGGAGATAAGAGTCTCCTGGATTTTCGTAGCTGGCTATGAACTATGACCCTCAGATCTTAACCTCCTAAGTAGCTATGAGTACAGACATGAGCCATCAGTTCTGGCAGAAGTGGACATCTTTAAATGATATGGGAGATAAATCAGTATGTGTTTATCTTGAACTGACATTCTCATTGTAAACATTTTAACTGTGGCATATAAAGCTTTTTAAGAATGCATAAGTAGATCTTCTTGGAGCTGTTGATGATTGGGCCTTCTGTTTTTGTGAGACAATAAGTGTTACTTAAACTAAGCAATATGGTATATTGCTGAAATTAAGACAGACTTTTCATAAAACTATGGGGCTATTGAATTTCTATTAGTAGATCTTGTATTTTCATTTGTCCAGGGTGAGTGATAGTGACTGTTCTTTCTTTAGGTTTTTATCGTGTTCTGATGTTCTGAATCAGGCATTTATTTGTTTTTGTTTTGCCAGTCCTAGGTCTCAAACTTAGGGCCTGGTGCTGTCCTTGGGCTTTCTTGAGGCTAGTACCCTACCACTTGAGCCATAGCACCACTTCCAGCTTTTTCTGTGAATGTGGTACTGAGGAATGGAACTGAGGGCTTCATGCTAGGTAGGCACTCTACTACTAGACCACGCTCTTGGTCCCCTAAATCAGGATATTTGTAAGACAGAGTTAGAAACTGTCTATAAATGACCATGATTCTTTTTCAGTGAAGCCAGATGACCCTACCTTCATGGAATCTTGACTCACAATCTAAGTTAATGTGTAGATCTTAAATTTCAGAGCTAGTAGGAAACTTGAGGTCATCTTATTTAGCTGGCTTCCTGTCTTAAACAGATTAGATTCTGTCTCCTCTATATTCTAATTACATCCCGAAAGAAGCCTGAAGAAATTTAATGACTTGACTCGGGATAAACTAACAGTTGTAGAGGACTGAGAACCAGGATCTGTTTCTTAGTACATATATTATCACTGGCGAGATTATTTAAATCAGAGATGTACCCTAACAGTTTAAAATCTAAAGTGTAAGAAGCAACTCTTTCCTTTCTTGATGTCCTCTTCCGTACTCATTCTGTTTGAAACTTACTAGGACATAATGTGGTGCATCTTCTGTTCACTCATTTTAAGTCTTACATTGCTTGCCATCAGGCGTTATTTAACTTTTTAGCTACAAATCTAGTTATAGTTAATTTATTTTTTAAAATGAAAGAAAGCTGGGTGAGGTGGCTTTAATCCTAGCTACTCAGGAGGCTGAGATCTGATCTGAGGATGGTGGGTCAAAGCCAGCCGGGGCACTAAAGTCCATGAAACTCTTAGCTCCTATCAGTAGAAAACCAGTAGTGGCACTGTGGCTCCAGGGGTATGGTGGTAGCCTTGAGCTGAAAAGCTCAGGGACAGTGCCTAGGCCCAGAGTTCAAGTACCACAACCAACCAAATATGTAAATAAATGAAAAATGAAAGAAAACAAGACACTGTCTTCTCTGTTTACTTCTATCTCTATACTTTACCCTAGTCAATATGTTTGTGTTTTATCAGAAGCAGGAAAATGATTTTATGGAATGGAAGGCCTATAATCTCACTTTCCCTTTTCTCCTCTTCCTTCCCCTTTGTGTGTAAATTTTGCTGTACTAAGATTAATCTCAGGGCCTCATCTGCTAGATAAGCTCTATACCAGTTGAAAAAATCTAGATTATTTCCTTAAATATGTAATTTGTCTATGTTTTGAGCCAGTAAGAACGAGCCCTATGCTTTAGCATGATTGTATTCTGAGAGGTAATGTTGGAACTGCTGTGTGAAGTCATGCACAGAGAGGAACTGAGCAGAAGTTTAGACTGATGATTTAGGCAACCTTGGGGCTACTTTCTTTGGAACACTGTAAATTTCCAGATGTATTAAGGGTATTCCAAAAGTGCTGGGCCAACAACAGACTAATTCTGGGCTTTTTGTTTGTTTGTTTTGTCCATCATGGGGATTGAACTCAGGGCTTGGACCCTATCACTGAGCTTTTATAGTCAAGGTTTGTGCTCTACCACTTTGAGCTACAGCTCCACTTCGAGTTTGGAGTGGTTAAATGGAGATAAGAGTCTCACAGGCTTTCCTGCCCCGGCTGGCTTCAAACCATGATCCTTAAATCTCAGTCTCCTAAGTAGCTAGGATTACAAGAATAAGCCACCAGTGTCTGGCCAACTTCTGGATTTTATGTACTGTTGGTACTTTTATTTTCTTGCCTTTGTCTAATTTATCTGTCTGATTTGTTAAGATACTTCAAAATTGCCATATGACCTATAGATGACATTTCTTAATGGTTACTATTCTCAAAATGCCCAGTTATTGAACTGTATTAGAGTAATTTTTTAGTGGGGGAAGGGGTGAGTTATGGGGCTTGAACTGAGAGCCAGGGAGGGCCCTGTTCCTGAGCTTTTGTGCTTAAGACTAACACTCTGGGTTTGTTGTTGTTGTTGTTGTTGTGCCAGCCCTGGGGCTTGACCTCAGAGCCTGGACACTGTCCTTGGACACATTTTGCTCAAGGCTAGTGCTCTGCCAACTTGAGCCACAGCACCACCTCTAGCTTTTTCTGTGTATGTGGTACCAAAGAATGGACCCCAGGGCTTTGTGCATGCTAGGTGAGCACTCCACTAGGCTACCCTTCCAGCCCGCTTCTGGTTTTCTGGTGGTTAATTGGAGGTGAATCTTACAGTCTTTCCTGCCCAAGCTGGCTTTGAACTGTGATCATCAGATCTGAGTCCCCTGAGTAGTAGAGTGATTTGTTCAAAACACTTAAAGTGAAGAAACAAACTAGTGTGAAATAATAGTGTAATAATAGTGATCTTTGTGATACAGGTTTTTTAAACCTGTCATTGAAAAATAGTAGTTTGTAGTAGGGTTAATACTCAGTGACCACTTGCTAAACATTTAGAGAAAAAAAATATATCTAAGAAAGGTAACTATTTTTGGCAGGAAAAAAAACTGGGGTTTTGGTCTTTTGAGACAGGTCCCACTATGTAACTTTTTTTTTTTTTTTTTTTTGGTGGGTCATGGGCCTTGAGCTTAACCTAGGTGTTATCCCTGAGCTCTTCAGCTCATGGCCACCGCCCTACCCTTGAGCCAAGCCTCACCTCCTGTTTTTCTGGAGGTTAGATGGAGATAAGAGTCTCTGGTCCTTTTGTGCCCAAGCTGGCTTTGAACCTTGATCCTCAGATCTCAGCCTCCTGAGTAGCTAGGATTACAGGCATGAGCCACTGCACCGGCTCCACTAGATAACTTTGACTGGCCTTGAACTTGCTGTGTGATCCCGGATGGTCTCAAATGTACTATCTGTCTCAGCTTCCTGAGTGATACAATTAATAGTCAGGTGCACATGCCTGCTGAGAAGTGAAATTTAATGGAGTCAATCTTCATGTCTTGTTTTCTTTCATTTTTAAAAATAAATTAACAAGATTTATAGTTAAAAAGTGAAAAATAAAGCCTGGTGGAAAGCCATATAAGAATAAAAATAGGTGAAGAGAAAATGCATCCTATAGTGTCCTAATAAGTTTCAAACAGAAAGGTTACAGGCATGAGCCTGGTACTGGCAGCATGATTTTCCTCCTAAGGAATAATTAATTGTCCTTACTCTTTAATTTTAGGTTGGAGTTAAGTGTAAATGGAAGGACTGTTGGTTTTATTTTTGTTGGTTGTAGGGTTTGAACCGATAGCCCAAGTGCTGTCCCTGAGCTTTTTTGCTGTAGTGCACCACCACTTTTGAGCTACATTGCCACTTTCAGTTTTCTGATTAACTGGAAATGAGAGTCTCTTTCCTGTCCTGGGCTGGTTTTGAACCATAATCCTCAGATCTTAGCCTCTTGAGTAGCTAGGATTACAGATGTGAGCCATTAGCACTCAGCTGGAATTTTTACTATTTATATGCTCATGTCTGAATAGCCTTCTCCTTGTCCCTAAGTGTAGTTGTTTTAGTGTGTAGCCCATGCTGGCACTAGACATTTCTGCTTGACCTCTTGTTAACCACTATTGTTTTCCAGGTTGTATTTTCCATGTGAATAGATGTCTTTGTGGAAACAGAACTCTTACTAAGTTAAATCTACATGTCTTTTTTATATTTTTATTCTCCTAATCTTATTAATACCTTTTTGTTCATTTTTTGTATTATCAATGCTTCCAACTATTTAAGTGTTTCAAAATTTAATACAATTGCAATAATCATATGTAAGCAGTAAAACAGGTACCAGGTACTCATTTACTTATCTTAAACCACATAAAACAAGTCTTGTATGCACTTGCATTTTCCTAGCCGTCCTCTGCTTTCTTTGCTAGGTGTTGAAGGTGCAGCTTTCCAAAGCCGACTTCCTCATGACCGGATGACTTCTCAAGAAGCAGCATGTTTCCCAGACATCATCAGTGGGCCTCAGCAGACCCAGAAGGTTTTCTTGTTCATCAGAAATCGCACAGTAAGTGGCCATGCATGCCAGTCTTCTTTTCACTTGGATTTTGAAAGGTCCTTAAGATTTACAAAGACTAAGAGAAAAAAATAGGGGGCGGGGATCTTGTAAAGTAAATGGAAGCCAGGCACTGGTGGCTCACACCTGTAATCCTAGCTACTAAGGAGACTGAGATCTGAGGCTTGTGGTTCAGAGCCAGCCTGAACTTGAAAGTCCATGAGACTCTTACCTCCAGTTAACTACCAGAAAACCATAAGTGGTGGTGTGGTTCAAGTGGTAGAGTTCTAGCCTTGAGCTGAACAGCTCAGGGACAGCGTCCTCCTCTCTCTATCCTCTGCTCCTTTTCCTCCCTCCTCTCCCTTCCTCTTAAGATATATGTACTGCCAAGTCCTCCTTGTTCTCTAGTCTTCAACTGTGACTGCATCGTTTTTTTTTTTCTCTTAGTTTAAAAAAATTAGGACTTTAGGACTAACCTGAGATTTTTGTTCTATCATGTGGCAGAAGGAAGATGGCTATGAAAGTTGAGGAATTGGCCCCAGTATATATATATGGAATTCCATTTTCCCTTCAGTGTGATCACAGAGAGAAGTAGAGTGTCCATGTGGATCTCTTCACTTTTCTGCTATTTGGTTTATTTATATCTAACCAAAACTAACTCCTTGATTAGAATCTTGTCTATGGGGAAATACTGCTAATTGTTTTTTACATGACAAAGTTGTTTTTGTTTATTTGTTTGTTTGTTTTGCCAGTCCTGGGGCTTGAACTCAGGGCCTGGGCACTGTTATTGAACACTTTTTCCTCAAAGCTTGTGCTCTGCCACTTGAACTACAGTGCCACGTCTGGCCTTTTCTGCACATGTGGTACCTGGGATTTGAACCCATGGCTTTGTGCATGGTAGGCGAGCACTCTACCACTAGGCTATGTTTCCCCCTCCATTTTTTTTTTGCCAGTCCTGGGCTTGAACTCAGGGTGTGGGTACTGTCCCTAAGCTGCTTTTGCTGCTCAAGGCTAGCTAGTTCTCTACCACTTGAGCTATTGCACCACCTCTGGCTTTTTTTCCCTTCTGTTTATGTGGTACTGAGGAATCAAACCCAGGGCTTCATGTGTGCTAGGCAAGCACTGTACCGCTAAACCACATTCCCAGCCCAGTGTTTGCTAATTTTTAGCGGAGATTTAAATTAAATATGGTATATTTAGTTTGCTGTATTTGTTCAAATAACCCACTGTAAAGATAGTTCCATGGGCCAGGAGCATGGCCTACTAGTAAAGTGCATTTCTAGCATGCATAAAGCCCTGGGTTTGATTCCTTGAGACCACATACACAGAAAAGGCTAGAAGTGGTACTGTGACTCAAGTGGGAGAGCACTAGCCTTGAGCAAGCACAAGGACAGTGCCAGGCCCTGAGTTTAAGCCCCAGGACTGGCCAAAAAAAAGGCAACTCCTTTTGAAACCTACTGACTATACTATACTTTTATTGTACTGTATTTTTATATTTTTATTAGCATATATCAGTTATACAATATACTTAGTATCTCTGACATTTTGTGACCCTAGGTATAAACCCTAGTTCTTCCTACCTCTATCTAACCTTGGCAAATTACTAGGCATTTTTCTTTACTGGGCCAGATATACTCCAGCATCTTCATTAATCCCCCCATTTGGCAGTTTTGTGTTACATTGGTTTCCCTATTAAGAATTCAACCCTTCCTGTTTATATGATAAGAAAACCTGTATGTGAATTCTTAAAAAGATGATTTTACAGATGATCAAATGCCAATGCCTATTTGTTTTAATACAATTTCTGTCATTTATTCATTTAAATATAGTTGCAGTTGTGGTTGGATAATCCAAAGATACAGCTGACATTTGAGGCTACTCTTCAACAATTAGAAGCTCCTTATAACAGTAAGTATGGTTGATAAGATTAGTTTGGGGTCAGATTGTAAAAATTGGTATTCCTTTTAGAAGCCTCCTAGTTCGTTCAATTAATTTTTTTATTCATGTTTATGATCTATGTTATCTTGTGTCAAGCAAAACAAATGAGTCTTACAAATGACTGAGCCAGGCACCATTGACTCAAACCTATAATCCTATAATCAGGAAGCTGATTTCTGAGGATTGTGGTTTGAAGCCAACCCAGGCAGGAAAGTCTGGGACACTCTATCTCCACTTAACCACCAAAAAGTGGGAAAGTAGAGTTGTGGCTGAAGTGGTAGAGTACCAGTCTTGAGCAAAAAACTTCAAGGACAGAGCTCAGGCCCTGAGTTTAAGCCCAGGACTGGTGAGTGCTGCATGCATAAAACCAGAAAAACAAAGGTGTCTTAAAAGTACTTCACAGGGGGCCGGGAGTTTGGCCTAGTGGTAGAGTACTTGCCTAGCATGCACGAAGACCGGGTTCAATTCCTCAGTACCACATACATAGAAAAAAGCCAGAAGTGGTGCTGAGGCTCAAGTGGTAGAGCTCTAGCCTTGAGAAAGCCCAAGGAAAAGGTTCAT
The DNA here is from genome assembly GCF_031878675.1 of Megascapheus bottae. Lineage (NCBI taxonomy): Eukaryota > Metazoa > Chordata > Mammalia > Rodentia > Geomyidae > Megascapheus > Megascapheus bottae. The sequence goes on along the minus strand of NC_143514.1, from coordinate 70,983,868 downwards.
GCCCTGAGCTCAAGCCCAGGACTGGCAAAAAAAAAAAAAAAAGTACTTCACAGGGACCAGGAGTTGTTTAGTGGTAGAGCATTTGCCTAACATGCACGAAGCCCTGAGTTCGATTCCTCATTGCCACATACACAGAATAAACTGAAAGTCATGCTGTGGCTGAAGTGCTAGCCTTGGGAAAGCTCAAGGACAGTGCCCAGGCCCTGAGTTCAAGCCCAGGACTGGCCAAAATGGAGAAAGAGGAGAGAAGATTTTTCTGTTTAAACTACTGGAAATGTAAACCATGTGTTTCAATTTATTCTGTAGGTGATACTGTACTTGTCCACCGAGTTCACAGCTACTTAGAACGTCATGGCCTCATCAACTTTGGCATCTATAAGAGGATAAAGCCCCTTCCAAGTAAGAACAATGGATTTAGTGGTTTTAAGTTATGATTATAGGACAGTATAGAGCTGTTAACATTTCTTTTTTATTTGTAAGTCTATGTTTAGTCAAAATATTCTTTTACAAGTCAAATTTAAATTACAGTCTTTAAGCTGGAAACCAATGGTTTATACCTGTATCCTAGCTATTCAGGAGGCTGAGCTATAGAAGATTGAAATTCAGAGCCAGCCTGGGCAAAATAGTTCATGAGACTCCTTCAATTAACCAGAAAAGTTAAGGAGACATAGCTCAAATGGTGGAATTCAGCCAAGAGCAAAGAGGCTGAGTGATCATGACAAGGCCCTGAATTCAGACCTCATGAGTGGAAAATAAGTTGAACAAAATCTTTCACTGTTTGCTTTTTTTAATTTCTGATTTGATAGGTACTTAGGAAATATTTTTTTATGAGTAAGATAACTTTGAAGAATAGAAGAAGTCATCTGGGTGCCAGTGGCTCACACCTGTAATCCTAGCTACTCTGGAGGCTGAGATCTAAAGATCATAGTTCAAAACTAGCCCAAGGCAAATTCTTGACATTTTCCTTGTTGTTGTTGGTCTTGGGGCTTGAACTTGGCCTGGGTGCTATCTCTGAGCTCTTTTTGCACAAGGCTAGTGCTCTACCCTTTGAGCCACAGTGTCACTCACTTCTATTACTTTGGGGTTTTCTGGTTAATCAGAGATAAGTCTCATGGATTTGCTGGCTGGACTGGCTTTGAACTTGATCCTTAGATCTCAGCATTCTGAGCAGTTAAAATTATAGGTGTTAGCCACCAATACCAGGTCTCCTTGAAACCAATATCCAATTAACCACAAAAATGTAGAATTTGGCCGGGCACTTTGGCTCATACCTGTAATCCTAGCTACTCAGGAGGCTGAGATCTGAGGATCGAGGTCCAAAGCCAGCCCAGGCACTAAAGACCCTGAGAGTCTTATCTCCACTTAATCTCTAGAAAAGGGAAAGTGGGGCTGTGGCTCAAGTGTAGGGTGGTAGCCTTGAGCTGAAGACCTCAGGGACAGTCCTAGGCCCAGAGTTCAAACCCCATGCTCTCCCTCTCCCCTCAAGAGCTTTAAGGAAATAGGTTTCACTCAGAATATTTCCTAGTATAGCTCTGAGTTAAATAAACATAAACTAATTCTCCAGATAATATATTTGATTTATAGACATTCAAAATCAAATTGAACTTTTTGCTTTTCAGTTATTTGTTTTCAACTATAAAAACAACGAAATTGCTTACCTTTTGCTAAGAATCTAGAGGTTTTCATGAATTAAAAAGAGAAAAACTAGCCAGATTTTTAGAGTCTCCAGTCCTTTTGTGCCCGGGCTAGCTTTGAACCTTGATCTTAGATCTCAGCCTCCTGAGTAGCTAGGATTACAGGCATGAGCCACTGTGCCCGGCTAGCCAGATATTTTAATATTGTTTTTTTCCCCCCTTCTACTTGTAGCTAAAAAGACGGGCAAAGTAATTATTATAGGTTCTGGGGTGTCTGGCTTGGCAGCAGCTCGACAACTACAAAGTTTTGGAATGGATGTCACACTTCTGGAAGCCAGGGTAAAGGATTTACTTTGGTTTACAAACTTTTCTGTCATGGATCAAGGGGCTCAGTACTAGGGTTTCATATTTGCTGGGCAAGTGCTTTTAAGACTAGACAGCATGTCATTCTTTGGATAAAAGCATTTTGGACAGTAATGTTTTTGATAAATTCTCATTGATTATTTGCAATTTTAGTACATTATTTCTTGAGAAGCCACCCTTAAGTAGGAGACTTGCGCCTGGTAGGTGGCAGTTCTCAGTACTGGGTCATAATCAGTGCTTGATATTTAAACAGGAGTGATCTGGTAGGTCTTGATGAAACTAAGTCTCCCTTAATTGTTAGTCATGGAGAGTGATGGAAACTAAAAGCATAACAGATGATGGCACATAGTACAAAAATGAGCCTTACAGTAGGGTTCGTTGTGAAAATAATTGTCATGTAATCTTCTAGTGGCTTAAAAGTTCCCTGGTCTCTTATACCACTTCAAAACAAACTAAAAATCCCACAGCCAATTGCAGTGATCAGGGACAAGAGTAAAAACATGGTGCTAGAAAGTTGATTTTTAGCGTTGTAATTTATGAACATGTACTTTCCCCATGGGTGGCCCTTGGGAAAGAAAAGGAAAGGGGGCTAGAGAGATACCTTTGATGCCATTGGCTGTTAATGTATACCTATTACATTTTGTTATCTTTTTTTTTTCATTGTTGGGACAATAGTTGGGTAGTAGGTGCATTACTTCTCACACATTGATAACCCCCTCTTGTGTTTTTGTCCCCCCTTTTCCTCCCTCCACCCCTTTTGTTACCTTTCTTTCCCTCAGTTCTGGTTAAAGTTTATTTTCATATGCCATCCATAGTATTGTTGATCGTACTCCATATAAACTGTAGATCAGACTTTCTTTCTAAGTTAGGAAAGACAGATTGAATTCTGGTATTCCAGAGGCATTATGTATGGTTAACACAGAATTGATAAGTCTTGTGCTGATGCAGCTCATGTCTATAATTCTAACTACTCTGAAGGCTGAGATCTGAGGATTGCCTTGGAAACCATCCTGAGCAGGAAAGTCCATGAGATTCTTCTCTCTGATCAGAGGTGAAGCTGTGGTTCAGTGGTAAAGTGTTAGTGTTGAGCAAAACTCAGGGACAGCATTCAGGCTCAGTCCAAACTTTAATACCCACACACAACAAAAAAAATAGAATAGAATTGATGACTGGTTATTCCATTTCTTAAAAAACAGGATCGTGTGGGAGGCCGAGTTGCTACATTTCGCAAAGGAAACTATGTAGCTGATCTTGGAGCCATGGTAGTAACTGGTCTTGGTAAGTAGTTCTTAGCTTTATGCTTCAGCCACATATGGACTAAAACTCCTACATTGTTTATATTTTAAAGCTAATAAGGGCAGTTTTAAAAATACTGATTAGGGTTTTGTGTTACTTCTGTTTTCACTGGACAGTAATATAGGATAAGGGTTGCGACAATCATTAAAAAAAAAAAAAGGTGCTGGGTACAGGTCGCTCACGCTCTTATAATCCTAGCTTCTCAGGAGCCTGAGACCTGAGGATCCTGGTTTGAAGTCAGCTTGGTCAGGAAAGCCCATGGAGTTCTTTATCTCCAATAAACTGCTGAGAAGAAGCCAGGAGTTAAGCTTCGACTTAAGTGGTAGCATGCTAGTCTTGGGCAAAAAGGAAGCTGAGGTCTAGAGGACTGGCAAAAAGAAAAAAGATCTGTTTTGACTCACATGGTGTGAGGGTGTGACTGGTGGAGGTCTTCTCACAAACAGACCTGAGAGGCCATCATATGGCAAGACACAGGGCATGTGCATGCTTGTCTGCCTTTCTTCTAAGGTTTCTTTTATCTACTAAAGTCACCAAGATTCAGTCATGAAAATTTACCCTAATGACTTGATTCAATTCTCATCTTCTCATAGTAAGATTAAGTGCCTACTTCCTTAATAAATACATTATACTGGGAACTAAACTCAAGCAGGAGTTTTGAGTGGCCAGACCGTGGCAGGTAATTGTTTTTCTGTTGGAGCACAATAAATGGCCAAGTAGTCAATCCTATGCAAGACTAAAATCATATGCATCTTTTGATTTCAGGTATCCTTTTCCAGTTGTAAGAAATTATTCTAAGAACTTAATTAGAAATACATTTGTAAAGTGTTACTTTATAGTGTTAGAACATTGAAAACCACAGATTTAAAGATTAAATTATTGTACACAGAGATCCATTCAACCAGTAAGAATTATGTAGCTACCTAGTAATGTGAAATGATGCCTACACTATATCACTAAATGAAAAGATGAAAGCAGCACACGAGCTGTAATCCTTTTGTGTACATAATCTGTAATTTCGTGGAATCTGTAACTTTATGGGATTATGTGTCTTTTTATGTATTGTCTTACATTATTTTTCTTTGAGTGTGTTTTATTAGCTTTAATTCAGCATATCCTAAGTAAAGCTAGGATTAAACTAGGCCTTTCACATCCTAGGTACTTATTGTACTATTGAAGGACATCCCCAACACTTGGTTTTTTGAGATAGCTTAGGCTGGCCTTGAACTTGCTATGTAGCACAGACTGGCCTTAAACTCAAATAAGTTTGTGGGTTTTTTGTTTTTGTTTTTTGCCAATCCTGGGGCTTGAACTCAAGCTAGCATTCTACTACTTGAGCCTAGCACCACTTCTGGCATTTTATGTGGTATTGAGACATGGAACCCAGGGCTTCATGCATGCACTCTCCCACTAAGCCATACTCCCACCCTCACATAAGCATTTTTGTTTCTTTTTTGCTTGTTTGTTTGTTTGTTTTTGCCAGTCCTGGGCTTGAGCTCAGGGCCTGAGCACTGTCCTTGGACTTTCTCAAGGCTAGAGCTCTACCACTTGAGCCTCAGTACCACTTCCGGCTTTTTTCTATGTATATGGTACTGAGGAATCGAACCCAGGTCTTGATGCATGTTAGGCAAACACACTACCGCTAGGCTAAACTTCCAGCCTTGTTTGTTTGTTTGTTTGTTTGTTTGTTTTTTAACAGTCTTACAACTTGATCTCAGGGCCTAGGCACTCTCCTTGAGCTTTCTCTACCACTTGGGCCACAGCACCACTTCCAGGTTTTTCTGGGTGTATGTAATCAAACCCAGGATTTGTGCATGCTGGACAAGCACTCTACCACTCAGTCATGCTCCTGGCCCCAAATGAGTTTTGTTTTGTTTTGTTATTTTGGTCATGGGACTTGAACTCTGCGCCTAGGCACTGTCCCTGAGCTCTTCAGCTCAAGGCTAGCACTCTACCACTTGAGCCACAGTGTCCCTTCTGGTTTTCTGGTGGTGAATTGGAGATGAGTCTCATGTTCTTTAGTGCCCGGGGTGGCTTTGAACCTCCATCCTCAGATCTCAGCCTTCTGAGTAGCTAGGATTACAGGAGTGAACCACCAGTGCCCAGCTGAAATAAGCATTTTTAAATTCTGGGTAAAGATACTTCTACTTTGAAAAATGTTCTTCTCTTTTCACAGGTAAGCTGAATTTAATTGAATTTTTTTATAGGTGGAAATCCTATGGCTGTCGTCAGCAAGCAAGTAAATATGGAACTAGCGAAAATCAAGCAAAAATGCCCACTCTATGAAGCCAATGGACAAGCTGTAAGTTGAAGACTAACAAAGCTTTTCAAAATTTGTTTCAGTTGAATATTTGGCAGTAATATAAGTAATACAAATGGCATAAACTGAGAAATGGTATGACATTTTTTCTGGGTTTCCTAACTCAACACAATATAGGAAAGAATCATTGCATATATAGAAATTTATATGTCCACTTAGGTATTTATCTTTAGATTTGTAATAAAGGCTAACTAAATAGGTAATCTTTTTATTTGGTTGCTTACTGTGGCCACTCCTGAGAGACCTCTGCAATTTAAATGTAATTCTTCATTTCTTTGTATTGTGCTTCCATTGTGTGCTTTAGCTTCACATGCTTTTTATGACTTTGTCTTTGTAGGCTCAAGTTTTGGCTACTAAGTAGCCAAATAGTGGGACTTAAGAAGAGCATGGGCAGCCTAAGAATCTGTTGGTCAAAGGCATAGGCGCTTGTTACAGTTAGTGTGACAGTGGCATAAATGTGGATGGTGTGGTGCAGTGAGTAGTTTAACCACAGTTAGATTGGCTTAGACTACCTAAGCCCTCATTTTGTAGGCCTGACTGAAGATCACAAGTTCATATTAGAAGAAATTTTACCAATTCCAGTTGGTAACTCTACACTGATGATTGTCAGGGATTGTTGAGACACCATTGTTTACTTTAAACTTTACTGAATGTAGAGCAGTCCTTTACTCTCAATAGTAAAGAGAGAACTTGTTTTCCCTAGAAGAGATATTTCCAGAAAAGTGCTTCCTTGGTATTAGATGAACTGTTTGTGACTAGGTCTTACTTTGTAGCTCAAGCTGGCCTCACCTTAGACTCCTTCCTCTTATTTCAGTCAGGATCCACAGGCATTCACCACCAGTCCAGGTAACTTAGGAGGCTGAGGTCTGAGGATTGCAGTTTAAAGCCAGCCCCACCAGGATAGTCTGTGAGACTCGTATTTCCCATTAACTACCAAAAAAACAAAAGTAGCACTGTAGCTCAAAGAATGCTAGCCTAGAGCAAGAAGAGCTCAGGGACAGCACCCTGGTCCAGAGCTCAGCCCCCATGACTGACAAAAGAAAGTTTTGCAGACATTCCTGCCCAGGTTGGCTTTGAGCTACCATCCTCAGATCTCAACTTCCTGAGTATCTAAACTTACCCATTTTGTTACTACAGGAAAACAGTCACTTAGCAAGTATTTTTTGTTGTTGTTCTGTTATTTCAGTCACAAAAATTCTTAAATTATTGTCACTCTTCTCCAGCCCTGCTTGGGCAGTAAGAATATTGAGCTCCTATATTTATGGTTTTTTTTGGTCAGTTGTAGGGCTTGAACTCTGGGCCTGGGCTCTATTCCTGAGCTCTTCAGCTCAAGACTATCACCCTACCCCTGGAGCCACAGCACCACTTCCAGTTTTCTGGTAGTTAATTGGAAATAAGTGTTTCATGGACTTTAGTGCCCTGGCTGGCCTTGAACCTCGATCCTCAGATCTCAGTCTCCTGAGTAGCTAAGATTACAGGTGTGAGCCATCAGTTCCCAGCTCCTGTATTTATTTTTGATAAGAATAGTTTATTTTGGGTCTGGGAGTTTGGCCTAGTGATAGAGAGCTTACCTAGCAAGCACGAAGACCTGGGTTCGATTCCTTGGTAACATGTACATAGAAAAAGCCAGAAGTTCCAAGACATGTGAAAGGGTATCAATGTATGTGAATTAATGCACCTTCTATCTGGCAAATATCATGTAACCCTCTTAGTAATTACAATAAAAATATAAAAAAAAAAAGAATAGTTTATTTTGTAGCTCTGGATGACCAGAACAGGAACTCTTTTATTAAAGAATGGAACAATAGAGAAGAGAAGTTCCAATAACCTGTCCCTATAGTCCTACTTACTCAGGAGTCAGAGATCTGGGGATCCCAGCTTAAAGCCAGCCTGTACAAATATATCCTTAGGATTCTTTTTTTTTTTTTTTTTTGCCAGTTCTGGGGCTTGAACTCAGGGCCTGAGCACTGTCCCTGGGCTTCCTCAAGGCTGGCAGTCTACCACCTGAGCCAGCTTTTTCTGTGTATGTGGTACTGAAGAATCAAATCCAGGTCTTTGTACCCATTAGGCAAGCACTCTACCACCGGGCCACGTTCCTGACCCCAAATCCTGAAGATTATCTCCAATTAACCAGAGTGGAGGGGAGGGATGGCTGTAGTGAGAGCACCAGCCATGAGCAAGATCAAGTCCTGATACGAGCAGCAACAAGAATGATAATGGTAATAATTTAGAGTCGAAAATAACATTAGAGGTGTTAAGAAGATAGAAAAAAATTCTGTGTCGTAAGCCTAAAACAGCTAATAGAGTCAGATGCCAGTGGCTCACACGTGTAATCCTAGCTACTCAGACAGCTGAGATCTGAAGATCACTGTTTGAAGCCAGCCCTTGTAGAAAAGTCTGCATGAGACTCTCCAAAATTGAAAGACTCAAAAATTGGAAGTGGCATTATGGCTCAGATGGTAGATTTCTAGTCTTGAGCATAAAGAAGTTCAGGGATAGCACCCAGGTCCTGGGGTCAAGCCTCACAAAAAAAAAAAACAACAACAAAAAAACCCCAGCTAATATGAGAGTTGCCCATAGATGGACAGGTAATAAAAGTCTAACTTTGGCTATAATTACCTTTAACTGGATAAGGTAAAGGTTAGGAAATGGATAATTTGTATGAGGACCAGTAAAATGGCCAAAAATTTATAGATGGGGCAGATAGGAACTACCTTGACTTATTTTTTTGCATGTAGTTAGTTACCCAGTAATAACTTAGGGGCTCTGGATATATATTTTTTAATTTATTTTAATTTATTATTATTTTTTTTTGCCAGTCCTGGGCTTGAACTCAAGGCCTGAGCACTGTCCTTGGACTTTCTCAAGGCTAGTGCTCTACCACTTGAGCGTCAGCACCACTCTTGGCTTTTTCTCTATGTATGTGGTACCGAGGAGTTGAACCAGGTCTTTGTGCATGCTAGGCAAGCACTCTACCACTAGGCCAAACTCCAGGCCATGATACTTTTTTTTTTTTTTAAATTATAAAAAAGATGTCTTAATCAACTGAAGTGTTCTACATTAGACGGTCTCCAGTCACCTTTGGGGTAGATACTGTTACCAGGTAGATCCAAAGGTTCCATGACTACTTTGAGAAGCTGAGATCTTGATTTCCTCAGTGACAGTGGCTTGTCTGGGCAAGCAAGCTAACACTTGAAGGGGATGGATGCTAGTTCTTTTACAAAGCCCACTGACTATATACTATACATGTACTCAACACCTATCACAACTCTCAAGTTGTTATTTGTGCTCATGTGGAGTAGTGTATAGGTTCTTTGGCACGGGTGTATAATTCTTTTATTGTTTCCACCTTTTGAAGAAACGTCTTCAGTGTCTTTATAGTAGTCTTTCCTCTTTAAAATCATAAATGCTGATCTCTGCTGCTTTTTGGGGTGGGGGGCAGCTCTGGGGCTTGAACTCTGGGTCTAAATGCTGTCTCTGAGCACTTCAGCTCAATGCTAGGTAGGGCTCTACCACTTGAGCCACAGTGTCACTTTGGTTTTCTGGTGGTTAACTGGAGATGAAGTCTCACTGACTTTTATGCCCAGGCTAATCCTGGGCATAATCCTCAGGTCTCAGCCTCCTAAGTAGCTAGGATTACAGGTATAAGCTTCTGGCGCCTGGCTGCTGTTTTTTTTTGTTGTTTTTTTTTTTTACTTTTTATCAGTCATTTGACTTGAACCCACGGCCTAGATATTGTTCCTGAGCTTTTTTACTCAAGGGTAACACTACCACGTTGAGCCACAGCTCCATTTCCAATTTTCTGGTGATTAATTGGAAATAAGCGTCTCATGGACTTTTATGCCTGGGCTAGTGGCTTTGAACCACCGAGGTCCTCAGATCTCAGCCTCCTGAGTAGCTAAGATTACAGGCAGGAGCCACTGGCACCTAGCTCCTTTTTAATTTTCTTGTGGTGTTTTACAGGTTTTTTTGTTTTTTGTTTTGAGACAGTATCTCTTCATGTAACTTGGTTTTGAACTTAAAATCATCCTCCCTCTTCCTCCTGGGTAGTAAAATTAAAGGCATGTGTATGCCACCAAGCTCAGCAGCACCTTTCAAATTCTGAAATCTGATCAATCTCATTACTATTACATGGGTTCAATTCTTTTTTGTTTCTGGAAACTGTATGATGTCTCCCTGAGCATGACCACAGGAGGACAGGCCTGTGTGTCTAGTCCACATATACATATATATAATACCACAAGAAAATTAGAAAGGAGCCAGGCACCAGTGGCTCATGCCTGTAAACCTAGCTACTCAGGAGGCTAAGATCTGAGGATCCCAGTTCAAAGCGAGCCCGGGCACTAAAGTCCGTGAGACATTTGTCTCCAGTTAACCAGCAAAAAATCAGAAGTGTCACTGTAACTCATAGTGGTTGAGCGCTAGCCTTCAGCTGAAGTGCTCAGAGATAAGCGCCCAGGCCCACTAGAGCTCAAGCCCCATGACTGACTCCCAACTCCCCCCCCCCCAAAAAAAAATTAGAAAGGTACTATTTTTACATGATACTTTCATAAAAATAAATGGCCTTTTAAGAGTCGTAACCAGGATCTATTTAAAGTAATACTGTTTTTGTTTGCTTCTTTGAGAGATAGCTCTGTGTTAAAGTACTGCTAATTTGCTGTGGCAAGTTATTACTGTGCTGTAATGTAGATTTTGCCTGTCCTCTAGCCTGGATTGGGATCCTTGTGATGGTTTATTGAGGGTCCTTCTCAGGATGCAGTCTGAGGACCTAAAGTAAAGTGGATAAGTAAAATGAAACCGGTTCCAGCTTGGATTTAGAGATTGCCAATATTCCAGTTCCTAAAGTTGTTCTTCAACTATATGGAAAAGTAACAGGATCTAAGGGTTCTGGCCAAGGGAAAGACATGATGTGGAACACGTAGCAGCAGTCGTCTCCTAGAGTTCTTTTCATTGTCTGCACATGTCAAGTAGAACATTTCAGTTGATTTGTAGGAATAGATTCAAGCTTTAAACATATTAAAAACACATGTTGGGTGTCTCTTGCTCATTATCAAACAAGTAAGTTATCTACCATTTTCTAAATATTCCTGTAATTTTGAATTAAGTTTTAAAGTGATGGAAGAAGAGTCAGGATGGGGAGCTAACATCCCAGTAGTTGCTTACTGAGGCAAAAGATGTCTGGCGCGGGACTACTGGCTGCCTTGCACAGTCTGGTAAAGCTGAGCCTCAGCGTTAATGGGGCATGGAGGTGCAGGCCTGTCCTGGGCTCAGCAGCCACGTGTGGCGCCTCGGTTTGAGTTGTGTTTGATATTCTTGTTACTGTTCTGTGTTTTTCCTTTCTTTCATTGAGTTTTGCTTTGTTCTACACTGCTTCCTGACACTCCTCCCATCCCACCTTTTTTACACTGCCTTTCTTTTGGCCATTTCTACGCTTTGACTTCCCTGTTTTGGTCTCTGTACAGTCTGTCCCTGGTGGTTGCAGCTTCTAAGCTACAGAATGCTTCTGTCATGCTATATGTTTAAAGCCTTGATTTAACTGCTGTCATACAAAACTAAACTTGACGTGGCTGTTGGGCTGTTATTTACAGTTTATTTCTCTCTCTGCTGCACTGGTTAAAAGGACACTGTCAAGGTATTTTTTTCATAATTTTTCAAATCATTTTCTCCTCACTGTTTACAATAACCCATTAAAAGCTTGACACAGTTTCCTTTCAAAGATCCTTCCATCCCACATTCACACTGGTTTGTTGTTGTAGAGTTGCGCCTATATGTTGGGCTGGTGCCATCAGAGTTTTTGTCATCAAAAGCGCATGTAAAACGTCAGTTTTTTTTTTGTTGTTTTTGTTTTTTTTTTTTGTGGGGAGTGTGGGTGGGAAAGTGTAATGAATCAAGCAGCTGCTCAGAAAATAGAGGGAAGAAACAAAAGGTCAATTTGGTCCCTGTAACCTTGACAGTGTCCCTTTAAATATTCCTCTACCACACACCCTAAAACCCCAGTTAGTGAGGCTGAGTGCTGCATACTTTCTTCTATGGATTTCCTCCCCCATGTGACTGTCACCCTAACAGCAAAGATTAAAGCTTGTCTGAAACAAGCAGTTCAGTTGGCACTGAAAGAGCTTTAATCTAGCCCACTTGGATTCCTGTGCACTGTCCCATTCTGCCCTACAGTGGAGGCAGATGTCCAGGCCCTCCTCCCGCTCCAGCTCCAGCATCCTCTTCCTATGCATTCCAGAGGCCACAGACAGAAAGCGCCATTTGTATTCCAGAAACAGTGGTCTTACACATTGTACTGTTTTCAATTTGGATTGCATAACTACATGGATTTTTGTAGCATCATGGCAGGAAGTTACCCTGGAAGTAGAAAAGTTTCTGAGCAAAATCTCAGTTTTTCTGGTTAAATCCATTAAGTTATTGAGGAAGTGATGAGAAAATGAGTGAGATTCCTGATAGACCCTCTTCTACAAGCTCCCGTACATGCATTCAGAGTCATAGAGACATCATCAACAGCTCTCCTTTCAGCCATGGAGTTGACCACAAGGTCCTGGGATCACTCTAATATAAATAGCACTGGGCATCCATAGTCTCATTCTCTGCCTCAGCTCTCCACATAAACCACAAAGTTCCTGGGAGTTTAGATTTCCTTAAGGCTAAAGGTGGCTCTCTAATTCACTATGATAGCATTTTCTCTCATGTGCATTTAGTCTTTTGAACTGAGTGAGGCTTCAAGTGTGATTCTCATTCAGCTGCTTACGGTATCTGCTGTGTTTACAGATGCAGAGCAGGCCTCTTCCCTTTCAGTCTCTTTCCATTTTGTGTTGTATCTGTCATCTCCGAGACTTGTTGCATGATGAGTGAGGGACAGGATAGTGCTTTACTCATCTATTTAGTTGCAAAGACAGAAGTAGAGTTGGGTGCAGATTGGGGGGGGGGGGGCGTTAGGAGGATCTTTCTGTGATGATCTTGTCGACAGTTACTCTAATCATGAAGATTGCTTCTCATCCAGGTTAGTGTTTCATTTTCTTGCCACCAATTTTATGTTGAGTACGAAATGAAATTTCATGTTTTTTGAATCGTGTTTCCCAGCTGACAGAAATTGATGCTTGCCTTACATCAACATTTTCCTTCCCTCATGCTGCCATGAATTCAGCAGGGAGATGGCAAGAAGTTTGCCTTGGGGCCTTAGGAAGTAGTAGTAGCTGAGGGATGGTGTCAACTAACAGGTGACAGGAGAGTGTGGAGCAGCACAGTTTGACCTGGGCCATGGTCTCCCTTCTGTACCTCTGTTCCTCATAGTCTAAGAACCTTTACATTCAACTCTGAAGCTATCAGTGTAAGAAAAAGCAACTCTGCCAGAGTAGTATCTTCACACACATAACAGTGTGTGCTTGTTACTGGCTGTGAAGTCCACTTGCCCTGAACTTCCTTCCTTCTGAAACTCTGTCTTCTTTGGTAGGAGCCACTCACTCAGGCTTCTTTTTCCTATCCTGTCCTTATTCTGAAGGTCCTGAGGTATGTGAGCGAAGTTTTGTTCTCTGGGACTTCTAGTGTGTGTTTGCATGTCAGCTCAGCTCAGTGCATGTCGGCTTAGTGCACCTCGTGCTCCATGTAGCTTCAATTAGCACCAGTGAATTGTGTGGGTGTTACCACAAGTGGAGCCTCAGCTCTGCGGGAGAAAAGGGAGCAATCAGGGCTAAAGCATTCCATATCTCATTTAAATGGACTTAACCACTTCATAGAAAAGAAAACCAGATCATTGTCCTCAAAGGTTTTCTCTTTGAGATGCATATTTTGACTTCTTAAAACCGCAGAGCATTCATGTCTTCATGGATGGCTGTGCTTAGTTTTATAAGGACCAACTCTGCTATACTTGGATTTTCAGGTTCCTAAAGAAAAAGATGAAATGGTAGAGCAAGAATTTAACCGGTTGCTAGAAGCCACATCTTACCTTAGTCATCAGCTAGACTTCAATGTCCTCAATAATAAACCTGTGTCCCTGGGCCAGGCGCTGGAAGTTGTCATTCAGTAAGTACTCTTTGCTCATCATACGGTGAAATCCCTTTACAGATTTGCTATTTAAGTTTTTCTATAAATCTTGTTTGAACTAGTTTCTACTTAATTTCATATGAAAGTGTTTAAAAAGGAAATACATTTAAAATTATTACAGGATTCTTGACAGTTCCTTTCAATTCTAAAATCCACTGCATTTATGACATTATTATTGTATTTCACATTGCCTAGAGAACAGTTTACTACCAGCTAACTTCTGTGTTCCCATGCTTCTTTGTGCCTTGATGCCCTTGAATGTGTTTGCTGCTGAGCTGACTCTAGCTGATGTGTATATGTTGTCTCTTGTAGATTACAAGAAAAGCATGTGAAAGATGAGCAGATTGAACACTGGAAAAAGATAGTTAAAACTCAGGAAGAGCTGAAAGAACTTCTTAATAAGGTGCAATTTTATACATTCATAGCTAAAGAAACTTCAAATAGGAAAAGTCTCTTAATTTAGAAATGTTAAAAGCATGGCTTGTTTTTGTCTCCACAAGGAAGACTGCATACCTGGGTTTAATTATACTTAAAGTGATAACCAGTATTGCTAGAGGAAATTGAGCTTTCCTCCATCTGGCTAGCTGCCTCATTGCAGTCTTCCGAATTCTAGAGTTGAATAAAGATCAATTCTGTTGGGGGCCAAGTACTCAAGGATGAAGACTAACAAATCAGATCCAGTTTTTGCTGTAATGGTTTCTCTTTGAGAATTTTAATTATATATATTATTCAACATTGCCACCCCTCTTTCTCAGCTGAGGACCCTTGTCTACTACCAACCCCAGTTTAGAGTAGTTCAGAGGACTTGCTGCAACCTTTGGGTGTGCCTTGTGCTTGCCTTACCCTCTCTTCACCCTGTCAAGTGCAGGTGCAGCTCGCCCTCTGCGTGGACTGTGGTGGCGATGAGTGAGGGAAGGAAGGGCTAGAGGACCACCACTGATGGGACAGACAAGAATTTCTTCTCAAAAGAAGTTTCTATTCAATTGATGGTAGACTGTTTTTCTTGGAAGCATGAACTCAAGCCAGGTGCCAGTGGCTCACACCTAGCTACTCAAGAGGCTGAGATCTGAAGACCATGGTTCCAAAGCCAGTCAGTGATGATGTGGCACAAACTGGTAGTATGCTAGCCTTGCATAAAAAGAGCTCAGGGATAAGACAGATCCTGAGTTCAAGCCCCACAACAACAACAGTAACAGAAGCCACAAAATTCTATTTCAGTACTTTTTATTTTCCACATTAAAAAACAATATGTGAGGTAGGCCCCAGTGACTCACCTATTAGCTTACAGAGGAGGCCAAGATTGGCAGAAAAGTCTATGAGAGTCATCTCCAGTAAAGCACCAAAAAGCCCAAGGTGGAGCTGTGACTCAAGTGGTAGAGTGCCAGACTTTAAAAAATCTCTGAGTTCAAATCCCACAACATACACATACACGCACATGAAAAAAACGAACCTGTGTTTGACAAACAATGTGGCAAAACCTTCTTACCCTCTCCATGTTACCACTGTGGTTATCCCAGTCTCGTCACAGCCTGTTGGTTTAGTTCTGTTGATTGGGCTTGACTTGCTATGCCATCATTACACTTTGGCTTCAGTGCCATATTTGGTCATCAGAGCTTCACAGGATGTCTACTGGTATCTAGTTTTAGATTTCAGCCCACAGTTTTTGGCCCACAGTAAGCCAGAACATCATAGCAGCAAAAGTATATGGAAGAGGCTCTTCTTGTCATGGAAGACAGACGAACACATAGACTTAACTATTTATACACACACACACACACACACACACACACACACACACACACACACACAAATTTTTAATAAATACTCCTACACTTTCAGAAGTGCTTTCATTCCTATTTGTTTCTTGTGATGTATAATAGGTATTGATATTTCTAAGGACTTCATTCAGTATTTTAGGGGAGGAGCCAAAGGCAAGAGTGTGTGTTATTTGGGAACAAACCCCATTGCTATTTGGAGTAGTAACTTTGCACTTTGCCCTCTTAGATGGTAAATTTGAAAGAGAAAATAAAAGAACTCCATCAGCAATATAAAGAAGCATCTGAAGTGAAACCACCCAGAGATATCACTGCCGAGTTCCTGGTGAAAAGCAAGCACCGGGACCTGACCGCCCTGTGCAAGGTGCGCTATGACACACACACACACACACACACACGCTATGACACACACACGCTATGACACACACACACACACACACACACACACACACACACACACACCTGGTTTCACTTGGTACCACCCAGTCACAGGGGCCAAGAGGGTGACTTTCCCCTTCACCAGGGACTTGAGAGCTGCTTTTTCAGAGAACTTTTACCATTACAGTTGGGAATAATAGTAATGAATATAAAGTCATTTGAAGTCAAGCTGGCTTCAGTCTCTTATTGCCTCCTATCTCTGTGAACTTGGACTCCTTAATTATTTCACCCATCACAAATTAGACATTAATAATAGAAACCTAACTTGTAAACTAGTTGTGAAGCTTAAATAAAACTCTTGTCTTGCCAGGCGCAGTGGCTCACACCTGTAATCCTAGTTATTCAGGAGGCTGAGATCTGAGGATCAAGGTTCAAAGCCAGCCCGGGCACAAAAGGACCTGAGACTCTTATCTCCAATTAATCTCTAAAAAAGGGAAATGGGGCTTGGATCAAGGATAGGGCAGTAGCCTTGCACTGAAAAGCTCAGGGACAGCACCAGGCCCAGGGATAGGGCTGTAGCCTTGAATTGAAGAGCTCAGGGACAGTGCCCAGTCTGAATTCAAGCTCCATGACCCACAAAAGATTAATTAATAAAATAAAATAAAATTCTGTCTCTTAAGTTGCTTATTCTAGCACTTGAGCCATGATGAAAGCTTCAAAAATGGTAATTATTTTTTATCTCTGCTTTGAGGCACACTATTAGTATGTGTGTCCTTTAATTTCACCTTTGTATGGTAAAACCTCCCTCCTCTCGCTCCTTATCCCAGGCTTATAACTTGTCACCAGGATAGGAATCTCAGCTCTAGCCCAGCCTTAAAATGAGCTGCACTTTCCATGGCAGCTAATCAGCAAAGATGGCTCAAGTCTTTATACCTTTTAGATAATAAACCACATAGATAATCTCATCTTTTGGAATAAATTAATTCTTAATTTTTAAAATCTTACCAGGAATATGATGAGTTAGCTGAAACCCAAGGAAAGCTAGAAGAAAAACTTCAAGAATTGGAAGCCAATCCCCCAAGGTATGGAAAACTGAAGAGAGATATTTTTGTTCTTTTTAGTTTAATTTAATGGAAGATTATAAAACACCTTTATTTATAGTCAGTGAGTATATTTAAATTGTTTAGTGAATGGAAAATATCTGTGAGCATAGGGCTGTCAGGTTTATTAATCCTCTACTCTTGTGTTTTAATATGTAAGTGGATCCTTGATAGCTATACAGATGGTCTTTGAAAAGATAGTCCTTCTCCATAGGATTTGATTTTTGGGTAAGGATACAACAGATGGAAATTGTCTTCTTTAAGTGTGGTTTTTAAAAAAATGCTTTTGCTTTAAATATTCCTAATTCTTGGGACTGGAAACATACTCTGTTCGTTGGAGTAGAGAAGATAAAACTGATGTTCTATGTGTATCTGCTTTTCATTCTGTCATCAGAGATATTGCTCCTCCTTGTAATTAAGTCTTCACTTTATTTAAAATAGAAAACAGGCCATGGTGTTGAGCTCATATTGGTAGAACACTGGCCTTAAGTGCCCCAGCCCTGAGTTCAAGCCCTATAACCAACAGACAAAATGGAAGACAGACTTTTACAGTAGCTTTTATAATGCAAAAAGACTTAGTATGAAGATTTTTTGTTTAAGTTTTCAACAAAAGACTCCCCACTATAGCTTGCTTCTCTAAGGTAAGGTCGGCACTGCTCTAGGCACTAGGCAAGAAACAGGTTTGTTCACGTAAGGTATAGTCCTTATTATGCCTGACTTGCATTCTAGTGTACCAGCTCATTGAGAATAGCAGTAGGGCCAGGAGTTTGGCCTCGTGGTTAAAGTGCTTGCCTAGCATGCACAAAGACCCGGGTTCGATTCCTCGGTACCACATACATACCAAAAAACCGGAAGTGGTGCTGAGGCTCAAGTGGTAGAGCTCTAGCCTTGAGAAAGTCCAAGGACAGTGCTCAGGCCCTGAGCTCAAGCCCAGGACGACTGGCAAAAAAAAAAAAAGAGAATAGCAGTGATGTTTTTTGTTAACCTTGTACTTTCTTATTCTTATTTTTTCAGTGATGTGTATCTCTCATCAAGAGACAGACAAATACTTGATTGGCATTTTGCAAATCTTGAATTCGCTAATGCCACACCTCTTTCTACTCTCTCCCTCAAACATTGGGATCAGGTAAAATGCCTTTATCAGGTCATATCCGTGAAAGCTATTAAGAAAATTTTGTATATGTAGGTATGCCTGCATGTTGTTAGAAGATACTATCAATTTTAAGCAAACAGTTCAGTGCTGTACCACACTTAGTCATGGGCCACTACTGGAACTAAGACACAGCATTCCCAGCATCCTGAAGTTTTCTCTTTCTCCTTTGCAGTGAGTCTCTTATGCTTTGGCACTATAATTTTGTTCATTCTGCAGTCATATTATTGATTGAACTGTACATTATGTAGCCTTTTGTATGTGACTCACTCACCACCAAGTTGCCAGCAGATATATCAGTCGGTCCCTTGTAGATTGTTTATCCATTTGCTGGTATGGAGTAAATAGACAAATAACCAGCTCTAGGGTTTTTTTTTTTAAGCTATTATTGAAATTGCTAGAATGTTTATTCTTAATGTTCACCTTAGAGTAGAATTGCTAGACTTTCTGGGGAGTAGATTTTAAACCACACTTATTTGCATCACTTCTCTTCCAAATGCGGTAGTAAAATATTCGCTATTCCGCGGGTGGGGCAGGGTGATGTCTCTCATATTCTTAATGCTCTGTGGAAATGTCTGTTCACACTTTTTTCCCCATTAAAAAAAAAAAATCTGGTTATAGCTGAGCACCAATGACTGGCCTGTAATCCTAGCTGTTCTGCAGACTGAGATTTAAGGATAGAGGCTCAAAGCCAGCCAGAATAGGAAAGTCCATGAGACTTATCTCCATTTAGCCACCAGAAAACAGGGAGTGAAGTTGTGCCTCAAAGTGGTAGAGCTCTCTAACTCTGAACAGAGTTCAGGGACAGTGCCCAGGCCCTGAGTTTGAGCACCATGACTGGGGGGGGGGAGCTTGGAGCCCAATTGGAGACCCACTGTGTGCCAGTGATGCATACCTATAACCCTAGCTACTCAGGAGGCTATGATCTGAGGATCAAGGTTCAAAGCCAGCCAGGGTAGAAAAGTCCTGTGAAACTCCTATCGACAATAATGCCCCCCACCAAAAAAAATTTACTTTGCAGTCTTCTGCTTGTTTTTTTCTCTTTCTTCCTTTCTGACAGCTGTAGGGCTTGAACTCCAGGCGTGAGCACTGTCCCTGAGCTCTTTAGCTCAAAGCTGGTACTCCACCACGTGAGCCACAGCGCCACTTCCGCTTTCTGGTGGTTAATTGGAGATACGGTCTCACAGACTTTCCTGCCTGGGCTGGCTTTGAACCACAGTCCTCAGATCTCAGCCTAGTAGCTAGGATTACAGGCCTGAGCCATTGGCTCCCAGCTATTTTGGATTTTTTATTCATCATTATCACTTATTATTATTTATTTGGTGGTTCTAGGATTGATCATAGGGCCTTGAGCACACTGAATGCAAACTACCACTAAGTTACAACTTCAGCTCTATGCTTATGCTGTCTTTCTTATTTGTTTGTTTGTTTGTTTATGGTGGGTCATGGGGCTTGAACTCAGCCTGGACACTGTCCCTGAGCTCTTCAACTCAAGGCTATCACCCTACCCTTGAGCCAAGCCCCCCTTCCTGTTTTCTAGAGGTTAACTGAAGATAAGAGTCTCAGGTCCTTTTGTGCTGCAATGGCTTTGAACCTTGATCCTCAGATCTGAGCCTCCTGAGTAGCTGGGTTTACAGGTGTGAGCCACCGCACCCACCCACACCCAGCTATGCTTCTTTTATCCTAAAAATCACTTGTCTTATCTGTGGTCAAAAAGATTTTCTCCCATAAGCTTTGTGAGTGTAGTCTTAGCTGCAGGTCTTTAATCCATTGTGAGTGATTTCTCTGTGTAACTAGAGGTGAGTTAGTGTCCATCTTTCTCCATTCCAGCACAGTGACTTCCTTTGTCTTCCTCTGGCCTTGTAAATGTGAGTCTATAGTTAAACTCTGAAACAGCACCCATACCCTGACATCCACAACTTTGTTCCTTACTGAAATGGTTTTTTGTTTTTTTTTTTTTTTGCCAGTCCTGGGCTTGAGCTCAGGGCCTGAGCACTGTCCTTGGGCTTTCTCAAGGCTAGCACTCTACCACTTGAGCCTCAGCACCACTTCCGGCTTTTTTCTATGTATGTGGTACCAAGGAATTGAACCCGGGTCTTCGTGCATGCAAGGCAAGCACTTTAACCACTAGGCCAAATTCCCGGCCCTGAAATGGTTTTTTGTTTCCAGTATCTTTAGGTCTTTTGTATTTTCACACAAAACAAATTAAAGTTACCTTGTCAATTAAAAAAAAACTTTCTGGGTTTCTTATTCAGATATTAATGTGTGTGTGTGTATTTATATATATATATATATATATATTTGCCAAATTCATTATTGAGTCTTGTAATCTATGAGTGTGCTACACTTCTCCATCTGGCTTTTGTTTAACAATATTCTTGAGAGTTGCTGATGTGCTGGACTTTATGTTAAATATGCTTTCAGTATAAATTTTTTTGGAGGTCCTGAGGCTATGAACAGAAAAGCCCATGAGATTTATCTCCATTTAACTAGCATAAAACTAGACTCAGGTGTGGTTCAAGCGGTAGAGTTACAGTTGAGCAATGTGAGGTCCTGAGGTGAAACTCCTGGTTCTAGCAAGAAAAAAAATTTTTCTTTATATAGAAAAACTGACAGTGCCAGGAGGTTAACCTAGTGGTAGAGCCCTTGCCTAGCATGCATGAAGACCCAGGGTCAATTCCTCAGTACCACACACACAGAAAAAGCCGGATGTGGCTGCGGTTCAAGTGGTAGAACTCTAGCCTTGAAAAAACCCAAGGACAGTGCTTAGGCCCTGAGTTCAAGTCCCAGGACTGACAAAAAAAAAATCATGGTAAATTCCAATGAATGAGTTAGTATGATTTGGGGGCGGGGAAGGAGGTGTATTCAGTCCTTCCAGTCCAGATGTTTCTTTCATTATCTGAATTATCTTGAGCCTCCCTATAATTCTGGGTTGCTTTCACCTAGTTAGTTTAATATTGGAAATCTTCAACTTCAGAATCTGTAAATTTAAATAAGTATAGATTTTGCTTGGGTCCTGGAACGTGGCCTAGTGGAAGAGTGCTGGCCTAGCATGCACAAAGTCCTGGGTTTGATTCCTCCATACCACTTACACAGAAAAAGCCAGAAGTAGTGCTGTGGCTCAAGTAGCAGAGTGCTAGCCTTGAGCAGAAAGTTTCCATGGACAGTGCCCAGGCCCTGAGTTCAAGCTCCAGGAGTGGTGGGAGGGAGGGAGGGAGGGAGGGAGGGAGGGAGGGAGGGAGGAAGGAAGGAAGGAAGGAAGGAAGGAAGGAAGGAAGGCAGGCAGGCAGGCAGGCAGGCAGGCAGGCAGGCAGGCAGGCGTGAGTTTAATGCTTTCTGATCATCCGTGTTTCCACACCCCTCCCCTAAGCAGCATGAATTTATATGGTACTATGCTCATGGGAACTTGAGGGAAGACAGAAGTCCTTTATAATCCCACTTCCCATAGATAAGCAACTATAGTTGAGTTGTGAATGACTTTTTTTTTTTTTTTGCCAGTCCTGGGGCTTGAGCTCAGGGCCTGAGCACTGTCCTTGGGCTTTTCCTCACAGCTAGGGCTCTACCACTTGAGCCTCAGCACCTTTTCTGTTTTTTTCTATGTATGTGGTACCGAGGAATCGAACCTGGGTCTTCATGCATGTTAGACGAACATTCTACCACTAGACCAAACTCCTGGTCTAAATAACTATTTTTTAGTTACTGCTTTAAAATATTGACTCTGTACAAGCTTATTTTTTGTTTGTTTGTTTGTGGACAGTTGTGGGACTTGAACTCTGGGCCTCGGTGTTGTCCCTGAGCTCTTCAGATCAAGGCTATTGCCTTACCCCTACAACTCCACTTCCAAACTTGGGTTTTTTTGTTTGTTTTGGTGGAATTAATGTTTGAACTCAAGGCCTGAAACTTCCTGCTGCTGAGCCACACTTCTGGCTTTTTTTTCCTTTTTGGAGCTTACGCTCAGGCCCTCATTTTTGCAGGTTATTGGGAAGATAGAGCCTGTTATACTTCAAACTGAGATCCTCAAGAATATAGCCTAAATTTTTAGCTAGGATTGTAGGGTTGAGCCGCCCATGTCTGTCAGCCCTGATTGTTTTTGAGAAGTCTTCCTGCCTGGACCTGGGCCTAGTTTATACTTATAAAGTAAGCAACGCCTCCCATTGTACCTAGGATTGAGGATGCCATCATTTCCAACTCTGGGCCAAGAAGGGGTCTTGAAAACTCAGTGTTTAGACTTTCCTGAAACCACAGCCCATATCTCATTCTCCTAAATAGCTAGGGCTGCAGGCGTGCATTATCAGCTCCCAGAAAACGTGGATTTTCCAGCAGTCCTAGAACCCAGTGCAGACTGCATAGATGAATGTGGAAATGGACACTTTTCTTTCCTTGTTAGGATGACGACTTTGAATTTACTGGCAGCCACCTGACAGTGAGGAATGGGTACTCGTGTGTGCCCGTGGCTTTGGCCGAGGGCCTGGATATTAAGCTGAACACAGCAGTTCGACAGGTCCGCTACACCGCCTCAGGTATGTGGCCACTGCCCAGGTAAGGCACAGACCCTGCCCTCAGTCTCCATGGCTGCAGCAAGTCTATAGCCCCTTGTCACACGTTAGATGAACCATGGTTCCTAAGTGGAGAGATTGGGCTTGTGGAGGTTTTACAAATGAAAAATGTAAAGCTTTAGTGTTTTCAACCTGTGTGTGTAGTAGTAGTATGAGGTTAAAATAACAGCCAGTGAGTTCGGGCCTAGTTTTGCTAAGTGTACTCATAAATCCCAGGATTTAGGGTCCTTTTCCTCCCCCCCCTCCCCAATAATCCTCCATCAGCCTCTTCGGGTGTGTTCTGGTTTTTTCTTCAGAGGGACACTTGAGGTTGGTTCCTAGTTCTGGAGCAGTCTGCTAGTAGTTGATTGCAACCAGGATAGCTCTGTCCTTACCACCACTTTCGGGAGTTGGGAGAAGCTGTGGTCAGATCACTAGGATGTATAGTTTTGAACTCATGAAGATGGCTGGTCACTTCCCCCACTGATTCTTGGACTACCAGGCATGGGGGCAGAGGTGCCAACCTGAATCTGCAGCCCCTTCTGTAGAGTTGCCACCACCACTGAAGCAGTTTGCCATTTAGTCTTCTCAGCAAAGGCAGCCCGTGGTGATGGTGTGAAAGCAGGCAGTGGAGCACAGGGAGGGTAGCGGGGTCATGTCCCCAAGTTCTGCAGCCACCGGAAATGGCCATGTACCGAGCTCTCACGCCTCACAAAAGTTTATGTTGTATGTATTACATGCGATGACATCAGCATTCATTTGAGGTTAAATCAGTGCCATTCACTTCTGAGGCCAGCCTTGAGCTCACCAACAAGCTTAGCCCCCAGTGCATTCTCAAGAAGAGGGGCTGTGCACGTGTGGTCTGCACCAGCCCCCGGACCCGTTCTTGTGATCCTTGTGCAGCTAGTCTGTGGGCAGGCGCTGGTTCATTCCGGATGGCACTTCACTCTTGACCTTGTTGTAAGTTACTTAACTCCTGGGGAGCAGCAAGGACTCAGCACACTATGGCCTTTGACCTTGCCATTGTAACCTGCAGCTCTACCCCCAGCTGTCCTGATTTTTCCTTGTGGGGGAGAAGGGGGACAATCCTGAAGCTTTAACTGAGCACTATCCCTGAGCGTTGTGCTCGAGGCGAACACTCTGTCACTTGAACCACAGCTCAGCTTTTAGGTCATTAGAGATGAGTCTCACAGACTTTCCTGCCCAGTCTGGCTTCAAACCATGATTCTCAGATCTCCTGAGTAGCTAGGATGACAGACGAGCGCCCAGACTGCTTTCTTACCCGGGAGGAAAGTAGTGCTTCACTCAGAGATCCAGACATAACCCGGTGGAAGTGGTGGAAATGGCTGTCGACCCATGCGCTTGGCCCCCTTATTCCACCCGCAGCACCAATTGAGTTTCTTCCCACCACCCTCTCCAGGATGTGAAGTGATCGCTGTGAATACACGCTCCACCAGTCAAACCTTTATTTATAAGTGTGACGCGGTGCTCTGTACCCTCCCCCTGGGTGTGTTGAAGCAGCAGCCACCAGCTGTTCAGTTTGTGCCTCCTCTTCCCGAGTGGAAAACGTCTGCAGTCCAAAGGATGGGATTTGGCAACCTTAACAAGGTGATGTGCTCTAGGCTCTCCCCCTGTCCTCACTCACAGCCCCGTGTCGCCTCGTGTAGCCGTGCTTGCCTGTGCTCCCGGCAGTCTAGGATGCTCAAACATACTCACTTAAAAAAACCCAAACCTGCAAGAGCGTAGGTCAAGACTGTCATCCTGAAGAAGGCATTGGTACTAGAAATTCCCGGGCTGTATCAGAAGTGGTGGTGGTGGCAGTCTGAGGAGCTGTGGTATCTGAGACCGGGCACCACTCACGCCCCCCCTCCTCCTGCAGGTGGTGCTGTGCTTTGACCGGGTGTTCTGGGATCCAAGCGTTAATCTGTTCGGGCATGTTGGCAGCACCACTGCCAGCAGGGGCGAGCTCTTTCTCTTCTGGAACTTGTACAAAGGTAACTACTTCCTAGTGTCCTGTTCCTTTCAGGAACGTAAGAGGACGAGCTAGAGTTTTCTCAAGCATGTGTATCTTGATTTTTCATTCACTCAGTGGCAATTTCCAAAATCTCTGCCGTGTCGAGCGCACACACAGAAAGAATTCACATGCTGGAGGGACAGGCTAAGGGAGGCTTCCTAGAAGGAACTGTCACTTCTGTCACTTCTCTTGTTCATTTATTTTCTTATCATTGGACTGCTCTTAACTATATCCCGCCTCACTTGAAGAAAAGCATGCAACACGGATACTGCACTGACAGCCAGGGCCACGCGCGACACAAGCACAAGGCCACATGGCTGCCTCCCCCAGGTTCCCTGTCATTCCTGCACGGTACAGACTCTGACGCTGGGCTGTTCTCCATCCAGGCCCAGAGGTCTTGGTAGTGCCAGCCTTGTGTCCCACACCTGCTTTCTCTCTGCCCACTCCCCAGCTCCCAGCATACTGTGTCCTCAAATCCTAGGCTGTGCCTGCTGCATTCCACCTCAAGGCCTCTGCAACTACTGTGGCCTGGACCCACACACTTTCCTTCACTTTTCCCAACTTGTCTCACTCTTGTTAGCTTTAAGATCTTGGCACTGAATTGTCCGTGTTTGAAAGTGACCTTTCAGGACATGGACCTTATGTTTAAAATTCTAGTTGCCCTTAAAAAAAATAAAAATCGGTCATAAGGCTTGAATTGAGGGCTTGGGCTCTATCCCTGAGCTTTTGGGCTCAAGGCTAATACTCTACTGCTGTGAGCCACAGCTCTACTTCTGGTTTTCTGGTGGTTAATTGGAGATAAAGAGACTCACAGACTTTCCTACCCAGACTGGCTTCAAACTACAATCCTTGGATAACCTCCTGAGTGTCTAGGATTGCAGACATGAGCCACCAGCACCTGCTGCCAGTTACCTTTCGTTGGGGAGTGCCATATTCTGTGACATTCGTTGCAAGCAGTGCATTGCCTGTGTGCCACACCTCATCATTCAGGCTGTTCCTGGGAGGGTTCGGAAACCACTTTATTTCCACCATTTGTCAGATGTCATGAGACTGAGATAGGCTCAGCAGAGAAGTCAGGAGAGAAACCCTGGATTATCCTTTGTCTCCCCAGCTCCCATCCTGTTAGCCCTGGTGGCAGGAGAAGCTGCTGGCATCATGGAGAACATAAGCGATGATGTAATCGTTGGCCGGTGCCTGGCCATTCTCAAAGGGATTTTTGGTAGCAGCGCCGTGCCCCAGGTAAGCGGGGGGCACAGGCATGGACCAGGCTTCTTACTAATCCAGTGTTTGGCTTATTTGATGTGTTTGCAGCCTGAGTTCTTGGTCAGAACAAGAACAGAATTTTGTTTAAAACTAGTGCCCTCCAGTGTGGTGGAGCACGCCCACAAGCCCTGGCTGACTCCAGGGAGGGGAGGAGACTACCTGAACAAACAAGGGCTAGCGAGGGCCTGCGAGACCTTGAGGTCAAACTCTGTCCTCCAGGCAGGGTCTGGACCAGGGCTGCACTTCTCTATCAAGTTACCCCTTCTTTTTTTTGTGCGTCATGGGGCTTGAACTCGGCCTGGGTGCTGTCTGAGCTCTTCAGCTCAAAGCTACCACCCTACCCTTGAGCCAAGCCCCACTTCCCGTTTTCTAGAGGTCAATTGGAGATAAAGAGTCTCTGGTCCTGAATTTGAACCTTGATCCTCAGATCTCAGCCTCCTAAGTAGCTAGGATTACAGGTGTGCGCCACTGTGGCCAGCACCTGCCCTTTCAGACAGTGGCCAGACGCCAGCAAAAAGCTCTAAAGTCAGTTTTTTTTGTTGTTGTTGTTTTGTTTTTGTTTTTCTTCTCAGGGCCTGAGCACTGTCCTTGGGCTTTCTCAAGGCTAGAGCTCTGCCACTTGAGCCTCAGCACCACTTCCGGCTTTTTTTTCTATGTATGTGGTACTGAGGAATCTAACACGGGTCTTGGTGCATGCTAGGCAAGCACTCTACCACTAGGCCAAACTCCCATCCCTGAAGTCAGTTTTTTAAGTCCTTTAGTTCCTTCGAAAGGAGACATCAATGTTCCATATGAATATATAAGAGCTGCTGTCAAGCAGGCTGGAGTGAACTGTCAAGAAGGCAGCCTGGCGGGCCTGCTCGCCTTCTTGGGAAAGCAGCAGCATCCATCACCTGGCCCCAGTGCTCCTGTCTACGCTGTCCTGCCTGGTGTCAGTGATGACTTCATTCTTGGTCTTTCCTTCAGCCCAAGGAAACGGTGGTGTCTCGTTGGCGTGCTGATCCCTGGGCCCGGGGCTCCTATTCCTACGTTGCTGCAGGATCGTCTGGAAATGACTATGATTTAATGGCTCAGCCAATCACTCCTGGCCCCTCAATTCCAGGCGCCCCACAGGTGAGAAACGAGAAAGCCGTCTGGGCCTATTTGGAAATTATTTTTTTAGATCTGGGTCATTCTATCATTAGATTCCCAGATAAATAACCCAAGAGTAGAGAGGAGCCTTATTGACATTCTGCCATAGCTTTGTAAGTCTTGACCGTCTAAACTCACAAGTCACAAGTGGCCAGGGTGTGCTCTGCTCCCAGCTAGCTGTCGTGGGTCTTTATCTAGACTATGCCAAGAGTGAATGGGTGGAGTGGATCCCTGGTCACAGTAGCTTGCTATCTTCTCCCTCCCCTCTCCAGTGAGGTACTACTGCATGCGGCAAAGAAAAGTCTAGAATTTGAGACCAGTAAACTGGTGAATCAGGACTGGTGTAGGGTTTTGTTTTTTTGTTTTTTTTTAATTTTTTTGGTGTGTCCTGAGGCTTGAACTCTGGGCCTGGGCACTGTCCCTGAGCTCTTCAGCTCAAGGCTACCACCCTACCCCTTGAGCCACAGCTCCACTTCCCATTTTCTTGTGATTAATTGGAGGTAGTCTCAGGTCTTTTGTGCCAGGGCTAGCTTTGAACCTTGATCCTTTGACCTCAGCCTCCTGAGTAGCTAGGATTACAGGTGTGAGCCACCGCACCCGCTCTCGTGCACTTCTTGAACGAAGGGTGGGCTTCATTCATCGTCAATTTGAGGAAAACGCTTTCTGGTGAGGTGTTGTAGAAGGTAGAAAAGGTAAAGAGGACGAGGGAGAAGTCCTTCGGGAGTCAACGGGAATTGCTGACTGAATCAATAATAAGCTGAGGGCACAGCTCAAAGGGTCGAGAGGAGGATGGGCAAGTCCCAGTATTGTGAAAAACACAACAACCTGTTGATTTCCTCTCCTTTCCTAAAATAGCCCATCCCACGACTCTTCTTTGCGGGAGAACATACGATCCGGAACTACCCAGCCACAGTCCACGGTGCTCTCCTGAGTGGGCTTCGTGAAGCAGGAAGGATTGCAGACCAGTTTTTAGGAGCCATGTACACCCTGCCTCGCCAGGCCACGCCGGGCGTCCCTGCACAGCAGTCCCCTAGCATGTGAAGCAAATGAGTTGGAGGGATGAGGCCTGTGTGTTCTGCCACTTACACAAAGCTCTTAGCAATACTAGATCCCGTGGAGAAACTGCCCAGACCTGGCGTGGGGCTCCCCGCAGCTCAGGTTCCTTTGATGGCTGCATAGGGAAGAGTGTGTCCATTCTGTTCATAAAGACGGAGGCAAGCAAATTCTTTGAGGTATCTTAAGTCTCCTGATGTTTGGTGGTTTGTCTTTTTTTTTTTAATATATATTTTGAGATTAAAACTTCCTATAAAATGTCATTTTCTTTGGGTTGAGTAGTCACTTCTTTGGAAATGCAAGTTTTATCTCATAACAATAGTAATATGCACATCTTCTCCAAGCTTACAAAAAAAAAAAAAATTGGAGCTTAGCTCTGACTCCCTGGTTTGACTTCTCCACGGAGAGCAACCTGTGTCACAAGTGCACCAGGAAACTTTGTTTTCGAGATAAAACAGAACTCAAGCCAAGCGCTGGTATCCTGTAATTCTAGCTACTCAGGAAGATCCTGCTTCAGTTAGTTACCAGAAAACCATAAGTGGTGCTGCGATTCAAATAGGTAGAGCGCTAGCTTTGAACAAGAGCTCAGGAACAGTGCCCAAGCCCAAACCCCATGACCCACAGGGGAAAAAAAAAATTCTGGGGTCCAGGAGCGTGGCCTGGTGGTAGAGTGCTTGCCTAGCCCTGGGTTTTACTTCCTAGGTACTACACACACAGAAAAAATCTGAACCAAATCAGGCCTCTATCAGACCACTCAGCCCTTACTTTCCATATGAATCGAGGACTTAGATAACAGTAATATGCCAAACTCCCGTAAACCTAGTGACAAAGTTGGTAGGACATGAAACTTGTCTTGTATACACTAGAAATCACTGCCAAGTTTTACTTAGCCCTTGGAGATTTTGTTTCCTGGGTCCCTGAGCTTTTGTGCTCAAGGCTAGCACTCTCACCAGTTAAGCTGTTGTGGTGGTAGTTACTTGTAGAGTTACAGGTGTGAACCACTGGCACCTCGCTTCTCCTTGGGAATTTTTGATAGGCTGCATCTACTGAGATTATGAGCCACGCTTCCAGACTTCCACTGCCCCCGCTCCCCCCAAAAAATGAGACAGACCTTATATCGAGGGATCTGACGAAGGTTTTTAGTCCTGGAATAAGTGATAGCACTAAAAACACGGCTGGATTCTGGTGGCTCACATCTGTAATCTGTTATTGGGGAGGTTGTGATCTGAGGATCAAAGTTAGTGGAGCTGTGGCTTAGGTGGTAGAGCACTAGCCTGCACAAAAACTTGGGGACAGTGCCCTTCACCCAGTCCCTGGGACTGGTCCATGTGAGTGTGCACACAAACTCGGGAAAGTGTGATGGAAAGGTGAGAGACATACTGGAAAATGCATCTGAATCTCCTGTGCCCTGGCACATTGCTACATGTGTAGGCTTTGTGCGTGGCTGGTACTCAGGCGTTTTTTGGTTCTTAAGTTGCACAGGCAGCCTGAGAGGTAGGTGATCATTCCTGATCACAGTAGCAAGCCTGAAAATAAACTTTAGCAAAGAAATACTTCTAACTGGTTCATTTTTATCCTATACAGCCGTATGTGGACCCTTCTCTACACTAACATTTCTAGTCCTTGCAAGATCAACTGGCTCGGTATTTTATCTAAAATAGTGAAATATACCAGGTATTACCAATGCAGAGACAACAAAGTTATCACTGACACCAATCGTGGAAACAGGGAGCTTTATTGGTTACGTATTGTGCTGCAGAGCCAACAGAGAGCATTAGAGCCGAAGGACACATGCAGACAGGCAGCTTCAGCTATACACATGCACCCAAGGAACCCTGAGCCACTGCTTGTGGCGTTGCCCTGGTTTCCAGAGGCAGGTTCTGGCCTCCTTGGTCCCGTGCTTAGAGCAGGAATGTAGAAGCTGCTGCGCTCCAAGGGCTATGGGTGAGGCCCGAGCACCTGCACGAGCTAGCAGGTGGGGTGGAACAGCCTGACGCCCCAACAAAGGGGCCTAGAATGCAGAACAGATTACTGGAGGGCTATCTTCCTAGCCCTCCCAATCTTTAAAATACAAAAAAATAGACTTTATTCTCTTAAAAATACATTCCACTCTAAGCTGTGAAGCAGCAGGAAAACAGGGCCCCTTTCCTGTGGTCTTGGTGGAGTTCTGTCCCCAGCCTGGGGTAGGTATTCAACAAACAATCCCTAACAGCAGCTCTTCCCATGCAGTCTTAGTCACAACAAAGGAAGCCACACCAACAAAGGGAGCAAGGGCCCAGCCTCCAGGTCCTGCTCCTTTACTGGGAAAGCATAGCACTTGGCACTGACTTACTCCATCTAAAGAACTAAATTGGCCCCAGGATGCCAAGAACACCCTTAAGGGCCATCTCCAGTGCACACGAGGTGATGATTGGTGTGCAAGCTTGCCTGACGAGCCCCAAGCATTCCTTTAACCCGTTCTTTATTCAGTGCCACTCAAAAGCAAAGCCCACCATGGCTTTGTCTACCACATAACTGTCTCTGGTTTTAGAACCAGAATGGCAAGAGACAGTGTCAGCCCCTAGCACATAGTTCTACTTCCTCTAGCCTAGCAGCACTGTAGGCCAGGGCTCCCCCAGCTTCACCGGGGGGAGGGGGGGGTCCTCGCACAGTGGCAAACCTGCTTGGCACAATTAGAGTTGGCGCGAGGCTGCAGAAGAGCAGCACTTGTCCTACAAGTGGGTTTGTTGGCTGGGACCATGTAAATATTTGGCTTAATTAAACATCTACTCTACCCCAGGTCTCCCTGTACTTGGAGGCTTCCTCCGGTCCCTGATCATGAGGCCTGGGTCACACCTTGGTTGCATTTCAGAAATGTGCCATCTAACTTTGGAATCAGAGCCAGCCTCTAGCCAGCTAACTGAAGTCTGGAGGGACTAAACCTCCAGCCTCCACTTGTTAGTAAAGTTATTCTCTGCAATGCTGAGGACATTTAAAAATAAAAATCTATTTTACAGCGGTTCTAAAATGTGTGCAGATTAGAGACAAATATTTAACCTGAAGTAATTGTTACAATCAAACCCTATTGCACTCAGATTTCATCTGCTCCTTGTCCACAAAACACTTTGAAGAGTGACAGATATTGTTGGTGCTGCTGAAATGTGTAAAGATCCAGACTTTGGCACCAAGAACTACAGCACCAGATTCTAGGGCTCCAACACCCAGAGACGAAAACGATCGATGAGATCTTTTGAGGCATGGCTTGTTTCTACGAGCAAAAAAAAAAGCCTACAGACCTCCCTCTTCCTACACCTTCAGCCGACACCCGACACCCCCCGCCCCCAGAGCTCCATTCCCTTTGAACTCTCAGGGTTGCTAACTACAGTGAGAGAATGGCGGCGGCTGTGAGTGGGAGATTCACAGCATTTTGTGAGCCAAGTTTCTAGCCAGCAATCCAGGAAGCTCTAGAAAGCATCGTCCTTAATTGTCTATGAGTAAAGTGTGTGTGAGGAGAGGCAGGTCACCTGACAATGCCTTCTGATGGACTGGCAGAGCTTTAGAAAACAGACACAGGAGCGAGACATTGCTGTCCCGCAGCAGAATGAATGGACACCGTGCCTGACCTGAGGGAGGGGGACCCTGACCTGAGGGAGGGGAGCGGCCTTCAGTCCTGAGGACGTTCTGAGTCTTCCTGTTACCAGGAATTTCATAGCAGAGGCACAGGAACAGGAGATGCAGGCTGTGTAAAGGACAGCACCAGCCTGAGTTGGGTGGGGGCTGTGCTTCATGGCTAGTACCACACGAACCTGCGGAGCCCCTCCAATCCCTTCAAGACCAGAACGGAAGCCCTCAGAGCTCGTGCTCATGCGGTGAGAGGTGACAACCATGGGCAAAGTAGGAGAACCACAGGCCCAGGAAGACAGGCGGAGACAGCAGGGAAGACCTCTGGGGGAACCCCTTCCAGAGAAGAGGAGGCTCGGCACACTCAGTGGCACAATAGGAGAACCCGAGGGAGGTTGTCCTTAAAGTCTGTCTGCTTCGAGGAACTCACGTGACGGTCAGGGGCACTGGCGCACCTGTAAGACCCTTACCAGTGGTCACAGCCGGGGGAAAGCAGAGGCCACCGTGTCAGCCATGGGTTCCTCTCCCGAACAGTGTGCTGTGGGAAAAGCTGTGCCGAGAACGCAGTGCTCTTCCTCACTTCCCCATGTGGTTGGTAGGAGAACAATGTCTATGCGGCTTCCTAAAGCATTTGCTGGACTCTGAACTGCAAAAATCTGGCCCCCAACGGGCAGCTCCCACCGGCCCGCCCGCCAGTGAAGTCATCCGTGCTCTACCTGCAGAAACTAGGGGCCGCAGTGTGGGTAAAGTGCAAGGCCTCCCCCCAGGGACAGGAGGGAGCAGTCTCGTCCATGCCTTTCGTGGGACTATTGCTTGTGGAGTGGCTAAAGGGAATCCACTTGTTCTGGTTTGCTTTCCTCCTTGCTGGCTACTTCCTAGAGTATGCCAGGCGAGGCACGGCTTAGTCTAGGGGTTCCCCGAGGAGGGGGCGGTGAAGTCTAGCCACAGGAGCGTGTGCAGGCGAGGCCAGCAGCGTTATGGATGCCCAGGGAGATGCATGGGGCGGGTGCACTTCCGGTGCCCTTGGAGGAGGGGCAGCGCTGGGGGGGTTGGGTGTTATCCAGGGGCGACTGCATGCTCTACCCCAGGAGCTGGTCAGCCAGGGGGCCGAGGGCAAGAAGCTTCATCCTAACGGTGATCTTGGAAACCCTGGGAGGCAGCACAGACCCCTTCTGCTTTCAAAGCTGGAGGAAAGACGTTAAAGGGAGAAGGAATGGACGCCCCCTGTCTGGAGCTGATGGCCGGGAACTGGGAGTGGACAGCTGAACCCCCAAGGGGTGGACACGGTGAGGAGCCACACGCAGAGGCTGCTGGGACAGAAGCCACCCAGGAGTAGACGAGCGTTCACGACTTAACACAGTGGAGGATTTCCACAGCTTCCATTTGCAGGCCACAGTGGCCCCGCGCTCCTTGGGGATGGGGAGGAGAGGACTCATGCATCAAGGAAGGCTGGGCAGTCCAGTCTGCAGTCTCTCATCCCCTCCAGCCACGTGGCAAAATGACCTGAGCCACAGCCCAGTTTTCTAGCAGTCTCCTAGCCAAGGCCTTGTGTGGCCTGGTGGCCTGGCTCCAGATCCTTCCCAGGGCAGAAGGTAGGAAAGCTGAGGAGCAGAAGAGAGATGGCAACCCACCCCAGCTTCACTTCTCGTCGGCACAGGGCCTGGCTGGCCGTAGTGGCTCCTCGGCACGGACGCAGCCTGGCTCCGGCTCCGGCTCCAGCTCCGGCAGCCCCTGCTTCCCAGGCGGCTCCAAGGGGTTGTGCGCTCGCCTGCAGACACCGAGTGTGCGGTCCTCACCTTCCTCCTGTACCAACAGAGGCAAAGTGAGAGAAGTGAGCAGGCAGAGCAGCCCCAGGGGCCCCCTCCAACCTGGCACCAGGAGAAAAAACAAGTCAGTGTCCCCCAAACTCCTTGGAAGTCATGGTGCAACCCCAATGAACCAGGAGGCCTGAGCTGTATCTCAGTGGTGGTGTGAGATGGCTCCCTGAGCGGCCAGCAGCCACACAGCCTGGGCAGGAGAACATGCTCCTTCCCGCCTGACAAGCCCCCAGGCTCCCCTAGACCCCTCACCCTCAGTCTGACATCCAAAGCTTCCACAGCCCCGAACCCCATCATTCTTCCCCACTCCTCCCCTGCGGCATTACCTTTGTACTTATGGTTTTGGTCATGGGCCCTGTCCCTGAGCTCTTCTGCTCAAGGCTAGGTCTCTACTGATTTTCTTGTCCAGCTGGCTTTGAACCATGATCCCTAGATCTCAGCCTCCTGAGTAGCTAGGATCACAGATGTGAAGCACCGCCCCCCACAGCACTACCTTCCCAAAGCAAATGAGGGACAAGGAATCACAAGAATGAGTAAGAAAGACTGGGCATGAAGGTGGAAAGTAGACCGAATCCCGCATTCAAATCTCATCTCATAGGAGTTAACCCTCAGCTTCTGTGTGTGGCGACGGGGACACCAGCATGGTGCTGCTGCGGGGCCTGGAGGCAGGGCGTGGCGTCAAGTGCTAACTAAGAATCCACAGAGAGGCACTGGTGTTTCAAGGAACCCCCCATCACCTGCCTTCTCAAAGAACTGGGGTGTGGACCTGAGATCTCCGCCCCTCCCTCCCCCATCTCTTCAGACACTGTCCTCACTCTGTCTCTCAGTAAGGCCAGCAGCTCTGGGTTTCTCCTCTGTGGTGGGCCACGCTAAACCACGCGATGGGATCATCGAAGGCTGGACAGTCATCTGGGGCACCGCTGGGGCACTGACCAGGCAGGCAGGCCAGGCCTGCTCTCCTCAAGGGCCTTCTCTGCGTGGCTTCGGCCTCCTACCTGAGCCCACAGCTTCCCCCTCGCTTTCATGTAGGAGTGGACAAGGCAAGCTGGAAGAGGGACCTGAGCAAGCCCATCAACTCTCTGCAAAACCCACCCATGTCCACCAAGTGCGACCCGGTGGGCAGTTCCCCCAGTCCTGGTCTCACAAGGCCAGTGGGGATGAGGGGGACTCACCGTGCCTGCAGGGTGGCTCCATGCCACAGCCGTGACGGCGTCTCCTGCCCGGTTCCGCCGGGTGAGCACCTCTGACACAGTCAGGCTACTTTGGGTCCTTCTGGAGGAAAGCTCGAGGGCATCGCCTGCATTTCCCGCCCTTCGCTCAGAGAGGGAGGCCCGGGGCGGCTCCAGTTCTGAGAAGTCTGTGGACGACCTCTGGGTATAGGCATTGGGAGATTCCGTGTTTCTTCCGACCCGAGGTGAGGCGTCTTCTGAGGACTTGGGGTCGCGCTTGCTCTTCCAGGCACTGCGCACCGTCACGTGCCTGGCATCGGAGGGGCCCACCTCGGAAGGGGCACTATGGCTTTTCCACCTGATTGTCTCCGCAGGGGAGCTATGGCTATTTCTCTCCACCAGATCTGAAGGCTTGATCAGAATGCTGCTCCGAGACACCACCGTCTCTGGCCTTATCTTTGCAGCACCCTCGCCCGCTCTTTCGGCTTCGGCGAGCTGCAAGGTGAGGTCGTGTTTGTGAATGGAGAGCTCGAAGGGGGAGCTCACATGGTTGCTCCCGGACACCAAGTCTGGGGGCCCCACCTGGATGTTGCTGGTGGTGGTGTGCCTCTCCCTGGGTGCCTCGGCCGGGCCGGGCCGCGGGGTGCTGTCGGAGGGATAAATGGTGATGCTGCTTGTCACTGTGCTGGGCCCTGGCTTGGAAGTGGGCTTCTGTTTCTCCAACACAGCCTCGGTTCCCGATCCTCCCATGATCTTTTTCACATCCTTATCAATGATAACGGGCTTGATGACTGCTCGGGACCGCAAGGCCTCACGGGGGCTAAAAGGCCTTTGGCTTTTACCCCCAGCCCCATTGGTGTCCAGGAATTCCACAGGATTGGTGGAAGCCCGGACAGGCTTCACAGATTCGTGTTCCATCCCAGCATTGTTTTCGTTCTCAAATAGCAAGGTTCTGGCGCCCCCGCGGGACCTGGCCTTGTCTCGAGGGTTGGGCGCGAGTTTGGGCTCTGGCTCGGGAGTGATGGTTGTATTGACCAGCTTGGCGGTGACCAGAGATGTCGCGTCCAGGTCATCGTCCGAGTCTGGCTTCCCTCTGCTGCCACACTTGATGACGCGACACCTCAGGGCTTCGTGCTGACTAATGTCCTCCGTCACCACGGCCACCGGCTGCTCAGTGCCTTCTCTGTGTGGGGCGGAGAAGCCCTGAAGGATACTCTCCTGGCTCCTGGAGCTATACGGGTACTTGGATAAAATAGGTGCCTTGGCACTGGGGAAACTGCCATCCGCCTCCAGACCATTGGCAGCCTTTTTGCCCTTCCCCAGCCCTTCCGAGGAGGATCTCTGAGATGAGGCCAGAGCACCCATGGTCTTCAAACAGCCGGTGTCTGCGGCCTGAGGCGGCTGACTTCCACTGCCAAGCGCCTGGGCCCTCTTGCCCAAGGGCGCCTCACCCACAGCGTCAGAGGCTTTCTCGGCCTTCTCAGCTCTACCTGCAGTGTCACTGTGAACGGATGCATGCGTGGACTCGCTAAATGTCCGTGTCGTCTTCTCTACTCTTCCCTTCAGCCCGCTTTCAGTCCCTGGCTTGGAAGTCCCCTTCCAAACCTTATTGTGCTCCTGAGCGGCGGGCGGGTAGCGGCTGAGCACGGGCGGCTGCTCCCTGGCCTTCTTCCCTTCCCCTCGGTCCTCAGTTCTCCTGGTGTCTGCAGTCCCGCTGTCTGCCCCTGTGCTCGATGCTTTGGCTGCCCTCCTGCTGGCCAGGCTGGGAGAGGAAGCCTGCCTGTTGCTCAAAGCATAGTTTTCATTGTTGAGGGCAAAGTCGCGGTTCCGGAGCCTTTCTCGCTTGTGCTGGGGGGACTGCTCCCGAGCCCCGTGCCTGGGCGAGGGTGCCTCGCCCCCAGGACCTCTAAACTTAGTCCTCTCATGCCGGCCTCTACTGGCCATGAAAGCTTCTTCCCCTTCCACCTCCCCATTCTCTAACTCTTTCTGCTTCTTGATTTGTAGCTTTATCTCTTCCAACTGGTTGGCTAGGATTTTGTTTTTATTTTGTTCACTTAGGTAATTATCTTGAAGGTCATTGTTTCTGGCCCTCATTTTCTTAAGCTCCTCTTCCAAAGATTCAAAATGCTTAATTTGTGTCTTAAGTTTCTCAATCTCTTGGTTCAGGTCTTTGACTTTATTGTCTTCCTGATTGCGGTTCTTCTCGTTTTCCGTTTTGTTTCTTGTTTCATTCTCCACCTGCTTCAGATAGTCGAGCGCGCCCTTCCTTCTGGACTCCTTGCAGGGCAGTGCGGACGAGATGCCATCCTCAATCCGCAGGTCGTTCCTCTCCAGAAGATGAGAGGCGTTCCTCGTGTACTCTCGGTTCATTTTCTTATTCTGCTCCAGTTTTTGGGTAAGCTCTTTGATCAATCTCTCATTTTCTTTCTCTTTTTCACTCAAGTACTTTCTCTCACTTACAAAGTTCAGAGTTAATGATTTCAATTTTTCTAACTCTGACACCAAGCTCTGCTCAGTTTTATCCAGGCGGTCCTCAGAAGATTCCAGTTCTTTCACTTTGACTCTGAGCATTTCCAGCTCAGAGGAAATTTTCTTGGTCAGATTTCTCTCCTCATTGAGACTCAGACAAAGCTGGGTGCAGTCGTTCTTGCTTCTGCTGAAGGCTTCCTCTAGCTTCTCTACCTCGGCCATTCGTTTCTGCAGCCGTTCAATCTCAGCTTTCAGCTCTCGGGTGAGGTTCTCCTCCTCCTCCAGCTTCTCTTTCATCCCATGACACAGGTCCTCTGCTCTCTTGATCTCCTCATCTTTACCTTCGATCTTCAGCACCCGCTGGCGCAGGGTTTCAATCTCTGCCAGCATGCTGGAGTTGCTGCCTTCCGCCTGGATCACCTTGTCCTGGAGATCCAGAAGTTCATCCTCTGCTTTCTGGAGGGTTTTGGTGGCTTCCTCCAACTCATCTAGGCGGCGGCCTAGGCTTTGTAATTTAAACCGCAAGTGGCGGCTGGAGGCAGAATCCTTGTAGCTCGCAAACTCCGCCATGTCTAATACTAGCCGCTGTGGGCTCCAGGAGGAATCCAGGTACACTCGAGCGATGAGAAACAGTCACCTTTCTCTTAGCATCCACAATCTTCTTCGACAACTGGAGACCATTATCAGTCTAGAGAAGAAAAGCAGAAGCCATGTCAGTGAGCAAATCTAAAACTGTACTTCAGCTCTCATCTGTAATCCTTGTGCCAACAACATAACAGACTGCTCAGATTTGCTGACTGAGTGGGGTTGAATAAACCAGCACAAAATCACAGGTTCTTGATGGCTGATACCAAGTATCACCCTGGCAGAAGAGGAGGGGACAGGGAGAGGGAGAGGGAGAGGGAGAGGAGAAGAGAGGAGAAGTCTTAAACCATCTGCTACCTGCACAGTTTCACGAGTCATTAACTTTTCCATAATTCAGTCAAAATGAGGGTGACATACACCTACTGTATCTCTCCCCAGCATTGGTCTGAGATAATATGGAAAAGCTCTTGATAGCAAAGCACTAAAGAATCCTGAGATTAGTATAAAGAATAAGATGTATCTGTGAGCTATTATGGCTTGAAAGTAATATAATCTGCTGGGCACCAGTGATTGGTACCTGCTTTTTCAGAAGGCTATGACCTGAGAAGCTTGGTTCAAAGCCAGTATAGGCAGACAAATGCAAGAGACTTTCATCTCCAATTAACCAGCAAAAAAAAAGTCAGAAATATGGTTCAAAGGGTACAACCCCACCCACGAGTATGAAAAGTGAGGCACAGCCTCAGTGCCAGCACCAATCAATAGAGCAATCAATATCCACCTTGCTACGTAAATGGTGGGAAGCAGGGATGGGAGAATTGGGAATCCAAAGCCTATTGGAGTACACAGCAAGACAAAGGAAAGGGAAGGGGGGAAAGGAGAAAGGTATACGTGGAAAAAGGAGGGAGGGAGAGGTTAAAAAGAGAATTATCACCATCAAGTCACTGAGAAATTAGGAGCATTGACCCACAAGATGACAGCAACAGTAAGGATGACACGGCAGGACTAGGTTCAAAACTGGAAGAAGGGAAGGAACACGTAAGAGAAAAACAAACACCCTCTGAAGGAAGCATTGACTCCAACAATGATCTCTGTAACAAAGCCTGAAGCAAAAGCAAATCAATAGAAAAGGGACTTGAGACGGCAAATGCCAATCAGCTCCAACCTCAAGCGCACAGCCAGCTGTACTTTAAGACCAGAGCCACTAGGTGGAGCCCATGTTCCGTTCTTATTAAACAGGTAGGCCTAGGAATCTGAATTCTCTCTTACCCTTCCCCTATGCTCCATCACTGCTTCTCTTGGTTCACTTTCTTTCACTTTTATCTTTGTTTCTCTCAGCCTCCCCTCCTCTTTTTCCCTCGGCCTATATGTGTCCTCATTCTCCAGAAACAGAGGGTTGGGGAACTCTTGGGGGAGAGGGGGTTATTTTTGCTTTTTAAAAGCAAAAATAGGCTTGAACTCAGGGCCTCACGTTCTCACTTGTTTCCCACCCCACCTCCCAAGGCTGGTGTTCTACCACTTCTAGTTTCTGCTGGTTAACTGGAGACAACAGTCTCAGATTGGAGACAACAGTCTCCTTGCCTAGACTCGCTTTAAACCAAGATCCTCAGATCTCAACCCCCTGAATAACTGAGCTATCAACACCCAGCCATTTACTATTTGTGTGTGCACACATGTGCATTACACACCCCCCTATACTGGGGGCTTGAACTCGGGGCCTGGATGCTATCTCTTGACTTTTTTTTACTCAATGCTAAGGCTAATACTCTACCACTTGTGCAGCAAAGCTCCACTTCCAGCTTCTGGATGGTTAATTGGAGATAAAGAGTCTTACAGACTTTCCTGCCCCAACTGGCTTTGAACCATGATTCTCAGATCTCACCTCCTGAGTAGTTACAATCACAGGACTCAGCTACCAGCACCTGGAATTTGTTTACTTATTTTTATAGGAAGTTTATTCCATTATTCCAATTCAACTCAAATGAGAGTCACGTAGAAAAGGTTGGCTTTGACCTTTTGTCTGATGGTAAAGCAAAAACCTTCACGATTTATCCACAGGGTTTAGAGGGGGAGGAACTGCATTAAGTGCGGGCCATAAAAATGAGTACAGGAAGTGGTGCTGCAGCTTACACGGCAGAGCACTAGCCTTGTACTGAAGAGCTCAGGGACAGTGCCCAGGCCCAGAGTTCAAGTCCCACATCTAACCAAAAAAGTAGGTAATATCAGGGTTCAAAGCCAGCCCATGCAAGAGCGTCTGAGACTCTTATTTCCAATTAACCACCAAAAAGCTGGAAGTGGCTTTTTCTGAGAATCACAGGTTCATGTTCTACACACACACATGCAAACTTTAGAATGAGTGGGGGGGAGGAGAAGGAGAGAGGGAGAGAAGGAGAGAGGGAGAGGGAGGGAGAGGGAGGGAGAGGGAGGGAGGAAGAGAGAGAGGGAGAGAGAGGGAGAGAGAGGTGGAGAGAGGGGGGGGGAGGGGCCGGGAGTTTGGCGTAGTGGTAGAGTGTTTGCCTAGCATGCATGAAGACCTGGGTTCAATTCCTTGGTACCACATACATAGAAAAAAAAGCTGGAAGAGGTGCTGAGGCTCAAGTGGTAGAGCTCTAACCTTGAGAAAGTCCCAGGACAGTGCTCAGGCCCTGAGCTCAAGCCCAGGACTGGCAAAAAAAAAAAATCTAAAACGGCCGGAGTTTGGCCTAGTGGTTAAAGTGCTTGCCTAGCATGCACGAAGACCTGGGTTCGATTCCTTGGTACTACATATATACAAAAAAGCCGGAAGTGGTGCTGAGGCTCAAGTGGTAGAGCTCTAGCCTTGAGAAAGTCCAAGGACAGTTCTCAAGCCCTGAGCTCAAGCCCAGGACTGGCCAAAAAAAAAAGATAGAGAGCGAGAGGGCGAGGGGGGGAGAGGGGGGAGGGGGGGAGAATATAGAAGGGGGGAGGGTAAAGACAGGTGACAACAGGCAGCTGTCACCTTTCAACACATACCATTTGGCAAGGCAGGACACTTTCTGTCAGTCCTTCAGCCTGGTCCCCCAATGTTTGTTGTCTTAGAAATAGTCACTATTTTTCTACAGCAGTTGTTTTTGACCTGTACAGAAGACAAAAAGCAAGAAAGATAGGTCAAGTATGAATCACACCAAGGCCTTCCTTCTCATACAATGAAGAGACAAAGCATGGATCAGCGCCTTCATCCTGAAGGAAGCTGGCTTCATGAAACCTCCCCATCCCTATCTGATGATAGGGTCCCAGGAATTCTTCCCTTAAATTAAGAAACATATATTCCCCAGAAGTCAAAACACTAATATGGCATCTTAAAGCCAAGAAGCACCTCAAAAAAAGCACTCTTATTTTAAGGAAGGAAACTGGAGCATAGAACAATGAGCCAGAACACAATCAGGTTACAACTGGGATTCTACTAAAATTATGACAGTCTAAAAACATAGGCTTATAGACAGATAGATGATAGTTACATAGTCAGATCTGGTACCAATGACTCACAGCTATAATCCTAGCTACTGTTGGAGGCTGAGATCCGAGGATCATGGTTCAAAGCTAGCCCAGGCAAGAAAGCCTGTGAAACTTATCTTTAGTCAACAAGCAGAAAGGCAGAAGTGAGGCTATGGCTCAAGTAATAGAACATGAGCCTTGAGCAAAACTCAGGTGCAGTGGCTCACGCCTATAATCCTAGCTACTCAGGAGGGCTGAGATCTGAGAACCGCAGTTCAAAGCCAGCCCAGGCACAAAAGAACCTGAGTTCTTATCTCCAATCAACCTCTAGAAATTGAAAAATGGGGCTTGGTTCAAGGGTAGGGTGGTAGCCTTGAGCTGAAGAGCTCAGGATAGTGCCTTGGTCCAGAGTTCAAGCCCCAGGACTGGCACAAAGAAAAAAACTTACACACACACACACACACACACACACACACACACACACACGTGTTTGTTTTACATAAGGCGTGAGGATCTTATGGATAAAGAATCTAAATTTCAGTCTGATGTCAGTAGCTTACACCTGTAATCCTAGCTACTCAGGAGGCTGAGATCTGAGTTTCAAAATCCCCCTACGTAGAAAAGTCCTTGAGGCATCTCTCCAATTAAACACCAAAAAGGCAGATGCAGAGGTGTAGCTCAAGTCATAAAGGTTTAGCCTTGAACAAAAAAACAATGGTGAGACCATGAGTTCAAGTCCCAGAACTACTGCCAAAAAAAAAAAAAAAATCTATACATTTCAAAAAGCCAAGTGGGGGAAAAAGACATGGAAGCTTGGAGATTCTTGCCACTTTCACATTCCAGCAATAAACTTTCTCATAATTCTTTCAAACAATTATTTTTTAAAAAATTTTAAGCCAAGTAATTTTTCCCAAGGTCTTACAGCTTACTTAGTCATCGGCATTCAGGATATAAACCAATCCGTCTGGGAAAGCTCCTTTACAAAGCTTTCATTTTATTGTCTTCTTAGAGAGCTAACAAATGGATATGTAAATCTGAGCTATGCCATGAATCTACTACACTTGTATCTCAGGCATGTCATAAGTTTCTGCTCTGCCAGCTTAAAAAAACAAAAACTAGTCTAGCTTTATTGAAGTTTCTATTGGCCTAATGGTGGCGGCAATGCCCCTGGAAAAACCTACAACACCTACCACCCAAATCTGTTGGCATGTTGCTAAGGCCCAGGGAGTCTTTCTTTTTCAAAAGAGGGTGGCATGCAGTACCAAAAGCCAAACAAGAACTCTAAATGGTCTTTTCTTTTTGCTTTGAGACAAGGTTTCACTAGGCTGCCTCAAGACCCTCTTGCTTCAACCTCTTGAGCGCTGAGATTGCAGCCTTTCCATTTCTGAGTTGTTTCCAACTATCTCCTTTATTTCTAAAGGTCAGAAGCAAGAAGGAATTGCTTCCCCTTGCTTTTGAAAGCCATTTATTTCTTGAATCTTCAGTGTACTGGCCTCTGCAGTCAGAAACAAAAGGCAAATAACATCACGCTCTAAGCCCCTTAGAGCACTTACTCAGGAGGCTGAGATCTGAGAATCCTGGTTCAAAGCCAGCCCAGGCATCCAAAGTTTGTGAGACTCTCATCTCCAATTAACCACCAGAAAGCCGGAAGTAGGACTGTGGCTCAAGTGGTAGAGTACTAGTCTTGAGCTGAAGAGCTCAGGGTCAATGCCCAGGCCCAGAATTCAAGCCCCATGACTAACCAAAAAAAAAAAAAAAATTCATGCACTTTGGGATCACTTCCTGGTAAATAACTGATAAGACTAATGAGATAAGTATTATTTATTTGAGAAGTGACCATCTTCTTTCAAAAAAACCCAACAAAACTGGCTCTGCTATTTCTCCTAACAAGTCTATAATTCACATGAGGTGTCCGTGCAATTAGCCCATGATTATGAGGGTTAGCAACAGAACCACATGGCTAAAATTGTTAGCTGTTCACTTGTTTTAAGAAAGTTGAACAACGCTGGGCATGGTGATATACACCTGTAATCATAGGACTGGAAAGGCTAAAACAGGAAAATCACGAGTTTGAGACTACCCTACAGAAACAACACTAAAGATACAGTTGGCCAAATCACAACATGCCGAGTCCTCTTAACCTCAAAAACAGTGACCACAGATTTAGAGCTGGTGTGGCAGCAATACCATAAGGAAAAGGGAATCAAAAGGACTCTTGTTATCTATAAATCTTCACTGTGACCCTAAATCCGATAAGCTCACAAGTCACATAACTGATTAGTGGTAAATGGGTCCTCACCGAGGTATTTCTGCTCCAAGTTACGCTTTCTCCTCTTCATTGTTCCACCTCTCTAGGAGTTCTAGAGCCAGCCCTGTTCCACACTCCCAACATCAAAAACATATAGTAGCTGAAGAGTTCATTTGTTTATTGTTTTTTTTTAATTCAGTGACTACTTGCCAGTGCACCAATCTGAGGTCAGCACTGATGATAAGAGTAAAAGCAAAGCCCAACACCAGTGGCTCACACCTGTAATCCTAGCTACTTCAGGAGTCTGAGATCTGGGGATCACAGTTCAAAAAGCCAACTCAGGAACAAAAGGTGGTGAGACTTATGTCCAATTAACCACCAGAAAACCGGAAGTGGTGCTGTGGCTCAAGTGGGAGAAGAGCTCAGAGACAGCATCCCCAGGCCTGGAGTTTAAGTCCCATGATGAATGGATGAATGTATAGACAGACACAGACATCTTTATATCCACTGTGGCTCCAATTCCCTCATCTGCATATGCATCATCCCTGTTCTCTTACACCCTCACCTTTCCTATTAGCACTCAAACATGCTCTTCATTCACTTGAAGTACCACTTGGAGTGAAGCTCACAAACCAGCGTTGGCTCATACACGGTTACCATTAATTATCAGTACAGAAAGTGAGAGTAAACATTTAGGCATCTGTGTAGCAAGCTGACAGCTGCAGACTGGACCATGATCTAGACCAGTGAGGATATCAATGAAGTCACATCAGCACACGTAGAGTAAGCGTCGACTGAGCACAGTACCACATGCAGTCCCTGACTAGAAAGCAATGTACATTCTGAATCTCTCCACCCCTACCGCCTTCATGCCAGCTGTTCCCCTTCCCTTTGTACTGCTGACTCCTCTTGGTCAAAGGTCAGCATAAACTTTACCACCTTAATAAAGCTTAGATCAGCGAACATAGAGTTGCTTTCGATCTCTAATATGTCACCATGGTTTATGCTCACTTTAGCACTTACTCCTATCTGATATTTTATTTGTTTATTGTTGCCTCTCCCCTTAAAACCACTTCCACTCCTCTCTAGTTCATTATTATATGCCCAGTACCCACAGCAGTGCCTGGCTGACAATAAATTAGGTGGGTCTACAGTCCACAAGAGTGATGGGAGCTAGAGATGTAAACGTGAATGAGTCATATCCATACGTTATGGATACAGAGTGAAGTGCACTGAGTTCACCTAAGGAAAAT
This sequence comes from Megascapheus bottae, assembly GCF_031878675.1. Taxonomy (NCBI): domain Eukaryota; kingdom Metazoa; phylum Chordata; class Mammalia; order Rodentia; family Geomyidae; genus Megascapheus; species Megascapheus bottae. The sequence goes on along the minus strand of NC_143514.1, from coordinate 70,939,225 downwards.
GTCTAGAAGAAATGAGCGGCCTGGGAGAGTAAACATTTAATAGCTGTAGAGCTTATGCTAACTTTTGCACTTAGTATCCACACCACACAAAAACTGTAATATCCTTATTTTTCTGTCCTTTTTTTGTAATTCCAAAAGCCTGGCAAAGTACAACACATACATAGTCAATACATTATTATTACTACTACTACTACTACTACTATTATAATTATATAATATTTGTCCTGGGGTTTGAGCTCAGGGCTTACCCATGTGAGCAAAGCCTCTAGCCACAGTAACTTTTTAAAAATCCGAAGAACTGGGAGTTTGGCCCAGTGGTAGAGTGTTTGCCAAGCATGCATGACGACCTGGGTTCCATTCCTCAGTACCACATACATAGAAAAGACATAAGTAGTGCTATAGATTCAAGTGTTTGAGGAAAAAGCCCAAAGACAGTGGTCAGGCCCTGAGTTCAAGCCCCAGGACTGGCAAAAAAAAAAAAAAAAAAAAAATTAGCAAGGCTCGGTGGCTCACACCTATAAATCCTAGCTACTCAGCTGTGCACTAAAGAACTAGAAAACTGGCCCAAGCCCAGAGTCCAAGCCCCACAAACAGAAAGAAGAATCTGAAGACTAGGTCTTTTTTTTATTTTGTCTTTTCATTTTCGGTACTGGGGATCAAACCCAGGATGTTGCACTTGCTAAGTAAGTGCCTTGCCACTGAGTTTCATCCCAGCCCTGGGTCATTTCTTAATCAAAGTAAGAGTCTGGAACCAGGCAATTAATTCTTCCTATTATTCTTGACTGTGCTGCTTACATACATAAACATAATTCATTAATGTGTCATAGACGAGAACTGCTTAGAAACAGTTAAAGTCAAGCTGGCCTCAAACCGCTGTCTCTAAACCTCTGCCTCCCAAGTAGCTAGGATTACAGGTTTGAGATGCAGGCCCAGATTTTATCTTACAGAAAAAGTGATATATATTTTTTTAGAAAGCTACTAATTTCTTTTTTTTTTTTGCCAGTCCTGTGGCTTGAGCTCAGGGCCTGAACACTGTCCTTGGGCTTTCTCAAGGCTGGCACTCTACCACTTGAACCACAGCACCACTTCTGGCTTTTTCTATGTATTTGAGGTGCTGAGGAATCGAACCCGGGTCTTCATGCATGCTAGGCAAGCACTCTTACCACTAGGCCAAACTCCTAGCTCCAGAAAGCTACTAAATTTTACTATATATGATAGCTAAGAAATGTTAAGAAATCATTTTTGTTTGTTTTTTTTGTAGGTTAGGGGCTTGAATTCTGGACCTGGGCGTTGTCCCTAAGTTCTTCAGCTCAAGGCTAGTGCTCCACCACTTTGAACCACAGTGTCACTTCCAGTTAAGAAACATTCTTCTTTTTGGGGGGTGGGTCATGGGGCTTGAACTCGGCCTGGGCCCTGTCCCCGAGCTCTTCAGATCAAGGTTACCACCATACCCTTGAGCCAAGCCCCACTTCCCATTTTCTAGAGGTTAATTGGAGATAGGAGCCTCAGGTCCTTTTGTGCCCAGGCTGGCTTTGAACCTTGATCCTCAGATCTCAGCCTCTTGAGTAGCTAGGATTAGAGTGTGAGCCACGGCGCCCAGCTGTGAACCTTTTTTTCAAAAAGAAAAAATGTATTTTACTGTCAGGGTAAAGTATAGAGGGGTTACAGTTACATTTGTCAGGTAGTGGGTACATTACTTCTTGAACATTGATACTACTTCTCATGTTTTTCTCACTTTCCCTCCCCCCACTCGTGTGAACCTTGGAGCCTAAATCAAACAAATCACAAAATTTTAACTTAGGCCAGGAGTATGGCCTAGCAGTAGAGTGACCTAGCAGTAGAGTGCTTATCTAGCATACACAAAGCCCTGGGTTCAATTCCTTGGTACCACATACATAGAAAAAGCCAGAAGTGTTGCTATGTGGCTCAAGTTGTAGAGCTCTAGCCTTGAGAAAGCCCAAGCCTTGAATTCAAGCCCCAGGACTGGCAAAAAAAAAAAATTAAATTGAGTAAAATACTGATATAACTTGACATGTAATGGTACTGATGGATTGTTATTCATTTTGATATATTAAATTAATAGTTATATTATTTTTAAAATACTAGGAGAGTCCTCAGAATATATGTATATCTATAGATATAGATACACCTATTCATGTACAAATATAGAAAATTATGGAGTATTAGAAATTTACTTGAAAATTCAGGATTAGAGTTTGGGGGCTAAGCTCTGTGATGGAATGAATACATGATGCTCTGGGTTTGGAGGAAGATAGGGAGTGGAGTCACACGTATAAGAGCACAATAAAAGGTCACAAGTCCCTAACTATGAGAGGGTTCATTAAGAAAAATGGGAGTTGGGAGTTGGCCTAGTGGTAGAGTACTTGCCAAGCATGCACAAAGACCTGGGTTCAATTCCTTGGTACCACATACATTCAATTCCTTGGGACCACATATACAGAAAAAGCCAGAAGTGGTGCTGTGGCAAAAATAAATAAATATAAAAATTCAGAAGAGCTCAAGGGCTTTCCCATTCTGAGGATGTGTGGTCCCAAAGCTTAGGTTACCTTAGCTGACCTTCTCCTCCCCCGACCCCAGCCCGCCCTTCTGGTTTCCTAAACTGGGTATACTGCTACAGTTTATGCTGGTGACCAGCATCAACGTTTTCCCAGGTGACTTTTTTTTTGGGGGGGGGGAACCAGTCCTGGGCTTGAGCTCAGGACCTGAGCACTGTCCTTGGACTTTCTCAAGGCTAGAGCTCTACCACTTGAGCCTCAGCACCACTTCCAGCTTTTTTCTATGTATGTGGTACCGAGGAATCGAACCCAGGTCTTCATGCATGCTAGGCAAGCACTCTACCACTAAGCCAACTAAACTCTCAGCCCCCCATGTGACTACTGAGAACTTACATGTGATGAGTTAAAATAACATTGTTTGGACAATATGACCCTAGTAGCTAAAGAGAATGTAGAGTGCCTAACTTCCTTACAAACCAGACAGAATCACTCTATGGTTTCCTCGTATAGAGAACTACAGCAAACTATCGAACGTTAGCTTTATTATGACTAGATTTAGAACATGCAAACTCCCTGCCTAAATATAAAGCTTACCATTTTCTCCAAATGCTATGTATAGCTGCCTTTTTTTTTTTTTTAAATTAGTGCTGGGATTTCAACTCAAAGCCTGGCTTCTTCAGCTGGCATTTCAACCTACCACTTGTGCCATACTTCCAGCTCTGCTTTTTGCTGGTTATTAAGTCTCAGATACTTTTCTGAACTGTTTGAACAGTAACCCTCTGGATCTCCATTTCCTAAATAGCTACAATTAGAAGCACGGACCACTGGTGCCTAAAACAGCTTAGTTTCTTAATTCTTTAAATCTCTGGATTAATGAAAATGACCTATTTTCCAATTCTGTTCACCTAGTTTAAAAATCTTATGGTCTACACATGAAAAAAACTTTTTTTGACCAGGAAAGGCATCACATACCTAGTTATTTCCTTTAGAGTCTAATTCTTAAGTTGAAGAACAGCTTTCAAAGTTCCTATTAGTGGTTCTTTGTAGGTGGGAGAAAGTACTAGGGATTGATCCCAGATTGCTGGTATACTCAACTACAGTACTGGGTGGGGGAGACTGAGCTCCATCCTCAGTCCTCAAAGTTCCTCCTAAAGGAGAAAAGTCATTGGTTCAATTCCTTGGCACCACATACATTAAAAAGGCCGGAAGTGGTGCTATGGCTCAAGTGATGGAGCTCTAGCCTTGAGAAACCTCAAGGGCAGTGCTCAGGCCTTGAGTTCAAGCTCTGGGACTGACAAAAAAAAAAAAAAGGAGAAAAGTCACATAATAAAGTGAAACTAATAGGGAAACAACTGAGAACTTAATAATTAGTTCTTACACTTGCTAGGAAAACACAACCATTTCCATTGCCATATCTAAAGATGCCCATGTTCTAATCTTGAATCATGATAGCTTCAATCACCCATATAATATTCATATCCTAAACCCTACCCTCCCACCCTCTCTTTGAGAATGGTCTTCTGCAAACATGGTGACACATGCCTGAAATCCCAGCTACTCAGGAGGCCAAGGAAAGAGGCTCATTTGAAATTAGGAGTTCAGAACCAACCTTGGCAAGAGAGAGAAGGGAGAGAAACAGTGAAGGGGGAAGGAAGAAGGGAAAGTAAAAGAGGTGGTAAACAGAGAAACAGCTCTAAATACCTATACTCAAACTGCTAGCCTACATCTTTGATTATGAAGTTAAAAGAGCAAATAATTATCCAGCAAAAAGTTGTAAACTTCTGGCCAAAGAACAAGAGCCCAGAGCACTTCAGTATCCAGTAATGCACAGACAGCTAACCTAGGTGTGCACATGTTTTATTCTTACTCTTTTTATTTTAGAGTACTAGACTTGAGCACAAAAGCTCAGGGCAAGCACCCAGGCCCTGAGTTCAAGCTCTTAGATAGATTAGATAGATGATAGATTTGATAGATAGATAGATAGATAGATAGATAGATAGATAGATAGATAGATAAATAGATAGATAGATCGACCTTCTTCAGTGGTGTAACATACACAAAATTTAGAATCTCTACAAACCAAACCTAAAGGACATTTGAATGCTACTCAATAAAAATGTGCTGGGGCTGGGAATGTGGCTAGTGGTAGAATGCTTGACCAGCATGCATGAAGCCCTGGGTTCCATTCCTTAGTGCCACATACAAAGAAAAAGCCAGAAGTAGCATTGTGGCTCAAGTGGTAGAGTGCTAGCCTTGAGCAAAAAGAAGCTCAGGGATAGTAAGTGTCCAGGTCCTGAGTTCAAGCCCCAGGACTGGCAAAAAAAAAATTGCAAGAAAAACAGCTTAGTCTGGGAGTTGGTCTAGTGGTAGTGTATTTGCCTAGCATGCTCAAAGACCTGGGTTCAATTCCTCAGTATGACATACATAGAAAAAGCCAGAAGTGGTGCTGTGGCTCAAGTGATAGATTTCTAGCCTTGAGAAAGCCCAAGGACGGTGCTCAGGCCCTGAGTTCAAGCACTAGGACTGGCCAAAAAGAGAAAGAAAAGAAAAAAGAAAGAAAAACCACTTAAAGGCCGGGAGTTTGGCCTAGTGATAGAGTGCTTGCCCAGCATGCACGAAGACCCGGGTTCGATTCCTCGGTACCACATATATAGAAAAAAGTCGGAAGTGGTGCTGAGGCTCAAATGGTAGAGGCTCTAGCCTTGAGAAAGTCCAAGGACAGTGCTCAGGCCCAGGACTGGCAAAAAAAAAAAGAAAGAAAGAAAAGCCACTTAAAGCTTAAAATCTACTAAAAACAACTAATGACAAAGGCTGAAAGCCATGGCTCAAGCGGTAAAGTGCTTGTCTAGCAAGTGCAAGGTCCTGAGTTCAATTCCTAGTACCTCCCCAACAAACAACTATAACAACAAATCCAAAAACCCATCTCTTAAATGGACAGAGAATGTCAAGTTAATTGAAAAAAACAACAAACCAGGTTCTAAGGAAGTTTCACCAAAAGCACAAAAGCTTGTTTGTACACACTCTGGCTTTACCTACCATGTCTACAGCCCAAGTGAATAGTGGTATGCAAATTCCCTGTTCAAGCCAGCATTTCAACCAGCAGCAGCTCAGTCACTTCACTGACTCCTCCTAACAATGCCCTGAAGCCCAGCAACAGGACGGCAGGAGTTAAGCCAAACTGTCCTAAAAGTTAGGAGGAAATAAGCATGCCACCTGACACTTTTCTGGCACAGCCTAAGCCGATTAGTTTAGGTTACAAACATGACTCCAAGATTCCAGCACGATGATGAAACTACTTTTTCTGTAAACTAAAAATAACCTATTATCAAAAGGGGTACATTCCTTAAGTATTTGCACTGTCAGCAACCCAAAATTCTATTTACTCGAGTCCTTCATCTAGAGTCTTACTGTATCAATGCCCCCATATTCCCATCTTCCCCTCTTATCCTAATTTTGGCCTGTAAACAGAACACGAGACCTAAACTTCTTTCCTAAGTCATGCATTTAAAGTTTCTCCTCTAATAAACAAGCATATACAGAGCTTCTTGGCTCCAGCCTTGTGAAAGAGTCAAGAGTTGAGCTGCAGCAAAGGATAATGAAAAGCAAAGAAAAAATGAAAGACAAGATAGGGCATGATCGGAAGTCAACTAAATGCTTTTCATCCAGGCAGGAATGGAAAGAGCCCCACCCACCCAGAACACAGACCAGAGCAAATGGTGCCCAGTACAGGGCCAGATCGTGCTTTTACACTTTAGACTAGACATCAGCCTGCCCTAAAGACCTCGAAGAATATTAGGCTATCCTGGGGCTGAAGGACGTTTTATAGGGGAAATAAACCCCCATAGTTTAAGCCAAAAAGTCAAATTGCAGCTTTTGAGAGCTAAGAGAAAAACTTAAATCATACCACCAAGAAGTGAGTTTTGAGAATGCCAGAAAACTCCCAGGTGGCTCCTCCAGCTCTCAGGCCTGGGGTTAAGCCAGCATTCCTCTTCCCAAAGCAAAAACTATGGACTTTGAACTTCCTTGTTCTCTGCAATCAAATCAGAAAAAAAATGCCACAATGCTGTGCCACTCTATAAGGCCCCAACAGATATTTGTTATTCCAGAATAGTCACTTGGGACACACATTGATAAATATACTTCCTACAGAATCAAGTACCCTTCCCTATCTCTTATGTTACTTTTACAACTTGTGTGTGTATGTGTGGTAAGGTGCTGGTCCTACAGCTCAAGGCTTGGGCACTGTCCTTGAGCTTTTGTGCTCAAGGCTAGTGCTCTACCACTTAAAGTGCAGTTCTACTTCTGACTTTTTGCTGGTTAACTGGAGATAAGGTTTTCATGGACTTTCCTGCCCCTGCTAACTTCAAACTGCGGTCTTTCTATCTCACACTCATGAGTAGCTAGAATTACAGACATGAACCTAAAAAAAAAAAAAGTAAAAAGGTTATCTATAAAATCTATACTCTCGGAAATATTTCTCCTGAAATAAAAACTTAGCTTAACTTCACTCAAGAAGCATGGTGGTAAAGTTCTAAACAGAAGCTATGCTGTGTAACAGAGTAAACAGAAAGATGCAGCCCTTCATCAAAAAGTACCAAAACATTAGATTCATGGAATCAAGCAATATCCAAACTAGAAAGATACTTGGAAAACAATTGTCCAGTCCCAAAGAGAAGAAACAGAGGCGTGAAGCAAAGCTTGCCACCAACTCAAGCATCTTATGCTACACCTTTCTCATAAAGGATTGAGCTTATGCAAACCAAGTGGCTAAGCCAAGGAGGAAAATAAATACAGGAAATGGTACCAAGCAAAGATATAGTATATAGTATCAAGCAAAGATGCCCACTCTTTGAGAGACTATTTTGTAATAAGACTCAAAACTAGTTATTACTCACATGCCTTAATTTCAGGAGCTCTTCTCTTAAATATCATGCAATTTTTATTAAGAAGACATAAAATTCTACTTATACTTCAATGGGCTCTTCTAATCACTAAAAAAGGGGCATGGCCTAGTAGCAGTGTGCTCGCCTAGCACGCACGAAGCCTGAATTCAATTCCCCAGAACCACATACACAGAAAAAGTCATAAGTGGCTTTGAGCAAAAAAAGTATCCAAAGACAGTGCCCAGGCCTTGAGTTCAAGACCCAGGACTAGCCAAAAGAAAAAGAAAAAAAACTATCAGGAACACATTTTTAAAAGATGACAATACTGGATGACTCCTCTGAGAGTTAGTTCTAACTCTAGTCAGGGAAACATAATTTTACTTCTCAAAATCCTAGTTTCTTTGATAGAATGAGAAGTATATATTTTTACCCATTCTAAAAAGCCCAATCTCAACAGCAGCCTGGCACTATACAAAAGGCAAAGTATAAGGTCTTGAGCTTGGCCACAAGCATGGAGAGAATGGCAGACAAGCTTCTTTCTCGGCTGTTACAACCTGACAGAAACCATTAAAGTTAAAGCTGGAGCAATAGTGCATACTTTCTTCAATGTGCCTACTAATACAATGGTTGCCTATGATGCTTTTAAGGATCTGGTTTGACCAGTACTCACAGATTGCTTAAATTTGCCTTTGATGATTGTTTCCCTCTCTTGCCTTAAAACCAAATTTAATATTTGTGTCTACTACTACACAATTACTCTATCATCCTCACTGTCATTCTCTTTTATTAAAGTGTCTGCATGATATATGTACATATTACATATACACATAATGTCTTAATCACAAGTAAATAAGAAATTAACAGAAAACAGAAGTGTTTAACGTGAACAAGCATATCAGTCTATAGCCAAATCAGCCTTCTCTGTTCAGAGGCTGTTATTTCCCAGGGATGTGGCTGATGGTGAAAACACAAAATGAGGTGAGGAAAAAAGAGGAAGATTTTGTTTTCTGCTGTCTCATCAATGCTCCTTAAAATAGAGGATAAAAGTGTACCAGAGATTAAAGCCAAGAGTTAAATCAATGCAAAAGTTAATAGAAGCTCTAATGTAAATTACGCAAAAATAATGAGTCTCAAATAAGCAGGTACTTGCCTGCCCTCCCACTAAGCCTGGGGTAAAGATGATTTCAATCGACCAGATTACAAGCAGCAATTTTCAAACCTCAGTACAGATACAGAATTACCTGGGTTCTTGTTAAAATTGCAGGCTCCCAGCTACTACCTTCCAACAAAGTCCTATTAAGTGGATCTGTGGTTGATCCAGTTTTGCATTTGCAGTGTTAGACCCAAATATACTGGTGTATTAAAAGGTGACATATAGGCTGATTTACAACAGCACCAAATCCACTTCTTCCCTTTAGTTAGATATTTTTGAGAATTTGGCTAATTTCAATGATTTAATAACAAGGGAATCGCCCTTCCTTATACCTTCTAAGGAAAAGGCAACTTTTTTTTTTTTTTTTCTTGCCAGCCCTGGGGCTTGAACTCAGGGCCTGAGCACTGTCCTTGGGCTTTTTCCTCAAGGCTAGCACTCTGCCACTTGAGCCACAGCACCATTTCTGGCTTTTTCTATGCATGTGGTACCAAGGAATCAAACCCAGGTCTTCGTGCATGCTAGGCAAACTCCCGGCCCCAGGAAAAGGTAATTCTGAGGTCTGCTCACTATCTCCATTCTTCACATGAAGGGCCTTTCTTTATGATAACAAACACCATCTGCTTTGGCTCCTTTTCCTTAAGGGTCACATTCCTTGACTTCATTGCTTGCTTTATCTTGGTCAAGTTTTCTATATCATCCTATCCAAAATAAGGTCCTATTTAAAATAGGAATCCCTGACAAAAGTGGTGACACACATACAGGTAATCCTAGTACTCAGGAAGCTAACTAAGACAGGAGGATCTTGAACCTGTAGCCAGCCTCAGCCTAGGTTAGCAGGACTCTTTCTGAAAAACAACAGGCATTTCTTCTCTAAGGTTCCTTACATTTTGTATGTGCTTGTCTCTCTTACTAGAATTCAACCTTATTAGAAAAGGGGCTTCCCTACCACGAGCTCTATATTCCTAGCACCTCAAACAGGGCTTCTATATAACAGGTTCTCTCCATAGTTTTATAAAGAATATGGCACTACTTCAGGAAAAAAAACATACATATATGTATACACACTATATAATATATAGATATTATATTTAGTGCATATATTTTATAAAATATTTAGATATATTATATACACACATAGTACATACAATTTATATATAAATATTATTATACATTTATACTTACATATTTAATCTTTCATCCCTGTAGTTTGCTGGCTTCACTCACTATCTGCAGGACTTTTTGCCCTGTGTGGCCATTCTTGCTTTTAATGGCTACATCACTCAGGAAACTGGATGTAAGTACTACATCAGAACAGTGCCTGCAGCTGACTTGCACTACTCTAAGGTAATGTGTAATTTATCCCCCAGCTCAATTTCACCAAACCCTTAAAGGTAATCTTTAGTCTACAGGTTTTCCAGTGACTTACATCATAGAAAGGACATGGCTTCTACCAAGTGGGAAGTCAAACACATTAGGAACATTTTCAACCAAAACAGAACTCACACCATTCCATCCCATTCTGTAATAAGTCAGCCAGACACTTTGTGACGACTCTGCTAACATACCTATGATTATTAATGTCTTAAAGAGTGCATACTAGACTAAAGTTTTTCTATATATCACCCTATTCATCAAAACAATTCTATCATTATACTCATTTTGGAGCTAAAAGATCCAACAATTTGCAACCAGTAAATAACAAGGCTGTGGTATATATTCAGATCAACTTGACTTCAAATTCTTGTTTCTAAGCACCCCCCATCTTTTGTGCTCATCACTAAACCTGGCACAACAAACCAACTTGACAGATGTTTGCTGTATCTATGAGACTTGAATATGGTAGTTTAATGAGATCTGTTTAGGATCAAAGTCTTTTACTTTTTATTTTTATTGTCATTTTAAAGATGATGGTGGCTCACACCTATAATCCTAGCTACTCAGGAAGCTGAGATCTGAGGAGCGTGGTTCAAAGCCCAGGCTGGCTTTGAAAACAAAAGTTCCTGAGATTCTTATCTACAATTAACCACCAGGAAACCCGAAGTGGAGCTGTGGCTCAAGTGGTAAAGCACTAGCCTTAAGCTGAAGAGCTCAGGAACAATGCCCAGGCCCAGAGTTCAAACCCCATGACTAACCCAAAAAATAAAAAAGGTGATGAATAGAGAGGTTACAGTTATATATGTCAAGTAATGAGTACATTTCTTTTTGGACAATGTCATCCTTCCCTCATCCTCTCTACCAGTTTTTTTTTTTTTTCCCCTCTCGCCCCTCTACCACAAGTTGTATAGTTCATTTTCAACAGTGTCTAGTAAATACCAATGCTGCACTTGTTTACCCTTTGTCTCTCCATTTCTGTGCTCCTCCTTTACCCTCCCAGATAAAGGATCAAATTTGTGTGTGTGTGTGTGTGTGTGTACCCAGAGTTCAAGACCCAGGTCAGACCAAAACAAAAAAAAAAAGGTTAGTTGGCCGGAAGTTTGGCCTAGTGGTAGAGTGCTTGCTTAGCATGCACAAAGGCCCTGGGTTTAATTCCTCGGTACCACATACAGCTTGAAATGGGGTTAAATGTACTTGCTTCCATATCTAATGGTACCCTAAAGTTCAAGACTAATAATCCCGATAGTACTTTACAAAAATAATTAGTGTGCACTGATAGGATAAAAACAGGGTAATAAAAGACCCTTAAGGCATTATCAAAAGACTCACTGGATCTGAAGCACTGAGACAAACACCTTCAATTCCAGTTAATTTATTCTTAGGAATAAACAGGTTCACACCTGTAATGGTAGCTACTGAGGAGGCTGAGATCTGATGACAGTGGTGAGATCTGAGGATTTAGTGCCCACTGGGGCACTAAAGTCTGTGAGACTCCAATTAACCACAAGAAAACTGGAAGTGACACTGTGACTCAAGTGAAAGAGCAAAAACCCTGAGCTGAACAGTGCCCAGGCTCAGAGTTCAAGGCCCATGACTAACAACCACAACCACAACAACAACAAAAAATGGATATATTCTAAGTGCTCTATGTTCTATAAGTGCTGCCTCTCCAACTACACTATTAAGTCTCTTAATAGCAGAGACCTGGTAAGATATATACCTCAATAATGTGCTATTTGTTTTGAGAGGGATTATAGCAATTTCCTCACCGTACACTGAGGAAGACAGGTGATGGGAGTCTGGGCTCCTTCCTCTATTCCTCTACATTCAGGTAACTGTCTACCTCCATGCTATGGCACTTATCTACTTGTCTTTATTTTTCATGTGTGTGTGTGTGCGTGCGTGTGTGCGTGCGTGCGTGCGTGCCTGCCTGCCTGCCTGCCTGCCTACCTCTGTGCGCAAACACACCAGTCCAGAGGTTCTAACTCAGAATGCAGGCCCTTCCCTATGCTTATTTTTCTTATAAACAAGAGATCCTGGGTTCGACTCCCAGTGGTGCCTTAATTTTCCCTTTCCTTACAATGGTGATATAAATGGTACCTCTGGTATTTAGTAAAGTCCTGTTCTGTACCTGATTTCAAAGACTGGTTATTGGGTGGGGGGTGGGGGGAGAGGGTAATGGGTACCAAGACATGTGAAAGGGTATCAATGTATGTGAATTAATGCACCTTCTATCTGGCAAATATCATGTAACCCTTTTACTAATTACAATAAAAAAAAAAAACAAAGACTGGTTATTAAAAAAAAAAAGTGGTGCTGTGGCTCAAGTGGTAGAGCACCAGCCTTGAGCTCTTCTGAAGAGCTCAGGGACAGAACCAAGGCCCAGCGTTCAATCCTCAGGACTAACAACAACAAAAAATTCTCAGATCTCACTCTCCTGAGTAGCTAGGATTACAAGGCCTAAGCCATGGGTGGCAGCGCTAGATGATTTCTTACAGCTAGAAAAGTTCTCTTTCTTAGGTACAGCTTATAAATATGATTCGAGTGCTGGGTGTTAGTCTTCTATAAGCTCAAAAAACTAGATAGAATATACTCAATAGTCTCAAAAGACAGAATCAGTTCTAATTAAATGCCATAAAAAGTACATTTATCAGGGCTGGGAGTTTGGCCTAGTGGTAAGAGTGCTTGCCTAGCTTGCAGGAAGACCCGGGTTCGATTCCTCAGTACCACATACATAGAAAAAAGCCGGAAATAGTGCTGAGGCTCAAGTGGTAGAGCTTTAGTTTTGAGAAAGTCCAAGGACAGTGCTCAGGTCCTGAGCTCAAGCCCAGGACTGGCAAAAAAAAAAAAAATTACATTTATAGATGACAATGCTGAGATTAGCATGGGGTGATTTTTTTTTGGGGGGGGGTCATGGGGCTTGAACTCTGGACCTGGGCACTGTCCCTCAGCTCAAAGCTACTGCCCTACCCTTGAACCACTTCCTGTTTTCTAGATTATTAATTGGAGATAAAAGTCTCACAGCTTTGTAGTACTTGGGCTGACTTTGAACCTTGATCCTCAGATCTCAGCCTCCTGAGTAGCTAGGATTACAGGTGTGAGCCACTGCCTCAAGCTAAAAAAGAAAAAAATTTAAGCCCAGGAGGCAAGTGAAAGAAAAACTGTCCAGGAGCTTCTAGGATTATATTATGTAACTGTACTCTAAATAATGACCAAGTAATCTAAAAATTTAATCATTGACCCAAGCTCTAGTGGCTCATGCCTGTAATACTGACTAGTTAAGAGGCTGAACCTGGAGCATCAAGGTTCAAAGCCAGCCCAATAAGACTCCATCTCTACACAAGACAATAAGTTGGAAATGAACTTTACAACTTGTGATAGGGTGGAGAGAGGGAAAGTGAGAGAAAAACATGGGAAGGGCTGACAATGTTCAAAAAGTAATGTACTCACTACCTTATGAATGTAACTGTAAACACCTCTATACATCACCCTGACAATAAAATTAAATTAAAAAAAATCCATCCCCAATAATCTCATAAACTTCATGGTCTTGAATGACCATTTGCCCTAACAAAATTTAATTATAAAGAAGACAATATGCTTCAGAGTTTTGCATTAGATTTTAGCAACAAAGCTTTCTTATAACTCAGTATTTCCTCTTCCCATCAACAACCAAACCTTCCAACTCTTCAGCAAATTATCCTTCACCAAACTTACCTAAAGAAAAATCTGCCCCTACCACTTCCTTCATTTTCCACATCTGTTACTACATTTATATATAAAGCCATGTGCCAGACTGCATTTTGAGTTTTACATCTGCAAGCGATCAAAGTGGTTAAGAATTAGAATTCCACCTAGGATTACAGGCGTGCTAGCTCCAGCCCAGGCTGGAGTAGCTAGAATGATAGGATTCCAGATCCTTGCTACTCCAGAGGCTGAGATCTGAGGATCAAGGTTCAAAGCCAGCCCAGGCACAAAAGGACCTGAGACTCTTATCTCCAATTAACCTCTAGAAAACAGGAAGTGGGGTTTGGCTCAAGGTTAGGTGGTAGCCTTGAGCTGAGAGCTCAGGGACAGCGCCCAGGATGAGTTCAAACCCTACAACTGACAAAAAAAAAAGAAGAATTAGAATTTGAGTGCACACAGTAGGTAGTAACAGGTGAATAAACAATTTAGCTCACAAAGGATTAACATAAAAAAGAAGTATAAAGCCAGGTACCCGCAGCTCATGCCTGTAGGCCTAGCTACTCAGGAGTCTGAGATCTGAGGACCACAGTTCAAAGCCAGTCTTGGGTAGGAAAGTCCAGGAAACTCTTACCTCCAATTAAGCACAGAAAAACAGAAATAGAGCTGTGGGTCAAAGTGGTAGAGAGGTAGCCTGGAGCATAAGAGCTCCAGGACAGCATCCAGGCCCCATGTTGAAGTCCCATGAACAAAAAAAAAAGGGGGGGGGGATAAAAAAAATGCCCTAAACAGATACAGATTAAAGTCAAAATTCCTTAGTCTGTCACTTAATTCCTGGCATGTTGGCCAGTATCTTTTTCCTACCTAGTATAGACCAATCTACTCATTATTTCCCCACAACAAGTTCCTTCACATCATACCTTTGTTCAGATATTTCTCCCAACTGCAATGCTATTCTCCATCTCATCAAATCTAAGAAGCAAATCAGTACTATCCTCTTTTCTGGAACCCTTCCATTCTTACTGCTTATTAACTTTCCTTTGTTGGGTACCTAGTACTATTTAGCAGGTAAACATAGCCTACAGTATACATGCTCCTCTTTTTATTTAGTACATTTTTGTATACCTGGTGTTTATATGCCTGATTACAATGCCTTCTGCAATGCAGAACTCCTCCCCTTTTCAGCTTATATTGACATTTTTATTAGCATACATTAGTTGTGCAAGGAGTGATTTTACTGTGACATTTCCACACATGTAGACAACATACCCTGATCAACATCACCCCTCCATTATTCTCTGCCATCCACCCCCACCTTCTTTTTTTTCATATATTTTTATTGTAATTAATAGAAGGGTTACATTATATTCACCCACCAGATAGAAGGTGCACATACACTGATACCCTTTCTCCTGTCTTGGTCCCCATTTTCCTCCCTCTACCCCCACCCTTCATATTGCTTTCCTCCCTTCCCTATCCAACTTCAACACTTCCCCCCCACTTCTTAAAACCATCCAGCAGGCTTCATCATTCTTTTCATTCATGCAAAAAACTACATGGGCCATATTCACCCTCATTTACTCTCTCTGTTACCCCTCTCCTCTC
Organism: Megascapheus bottae; assembly: GCF_031878675.1. Classification (NCBI taxonomy): domain Eukaryota; kingdom Metazoa; phylum Chordata; class Mammalia; order Rodentia; family Geomyidae; genus Megascapheus; species Megascapheus bottae. Next base: position 70,924,010 of record NC_143514.1, on the reverse strand, counting down.
CCACTACTGCCTATGCCAACAGAATACCACAACACCTGGGGACTGGGAGTTTGGCCTAGTCATAGAGTGCTTGCCTAACATGCACAAAGACCCAGGTTCAATTCTTTGGCACCACATACACAGAAAAAGCCAGAAGTGGTGCTGGGCTCAAGTGGTAGAGCTCTAGCCTTGAGAAAGCCCAAGAACAGTGCTCAGGCCTTGAGTAAAAGCCCTGGCATGGCAAAAAAAAAAATAGCAGAACACCTGAAAAAGTGTGAAGTAAATCATTTCTTAGTATTCTCACCAGTGCAACATTACAAAAATAAAATGGTTATTCAGCACAAAAATTTAGGGAAAAAAAAAAAAAGGAAACAGAGAAAGGTGCCTATCCTCAGGACTCAATCAAGTTAATTTCTTTTCATTGTTTATTTTTGGGGATGTTTGTTTTCTTTTTTAAGGTGGGGAGACATGGTTTACTATGTGTAAAATGGCTTCCAAATTTCTCAACCAGAGAGAAATTTTTTTTTTTTAATTTTTTGCCAGTCCTGGGCTTGGGCACTGTCCTTGAACACTTTTTGCTCAAGGCTAGCACTCTACCACTTGAGCCACTTCCGGCTTTTTGTGTGAGTGTGGTACTGAGGAATCGAACCTAGGACTTCGTGCATGCTAAGTACATTCTACCACATTCCTAGCCCTTACATCATTTCTTAACCACATGGTTGGTACATACATCTAATCCCAGCATTTGGGAAACTGAAGCTACATAGCAAGAATCTGTCTAACACAGATAGGATAGATAGATGAGAGAAAGAGAGAGAGAGAGAGGGAGAGAGACGCTCTTATCAATATCCTGAATCCTTCAGTGATTTTACTAAGTACCATTTGTATTCCTCAGTGGTTCCCCATTATTTAAAATGAGAACTCTACTGAATCTCACTATTGTCTTCCTCTCCTACCCCATTGTCTATCACAATCTTCTATCACCCTCTCTAACCCCAAACCCATCTCTCAGAAGCAATGTTCTTACACATTATCTTCCTGCTCCTTTATGCATGCCAGCTCAATCTGAGGATCTTCCTGCTACTGGCTTTCCTCCATCTTTCCCCAAATCCTCCCATATCTGCTACCTCCTTGTAATTCAGATCCATGTCAAATATAACTCCCTAGAGAAGACTTACCTGATGATCCAGGATAAAGCTGCACTCTTTTCCTTCCATTACTCCTTCACTGTATCCAAGTTTTTTTTTTAATGTATATCCAAAATATTCAATAGGAATTTCTCTCCAAACTAATGCATACACTCCATTCTGAAAGCAAAGATTTTGGTCAGGGTCATTTACCACTGACTGTATCCTAGTGCCCAGAATACTGTCTGGCATACAAAAGGTAGTAAATACATATTAACCAAAACCAGAAAGCGTATGTTCCCTCTTAGCTACTACCGTACTCAATAACATTTTCTATTTTTGTTTTCCATACCACCTACAACACTAAATACACTGGAATCCCCAAATAAGTTTTCAACTAGTGAGAGAAAGTCTTTCCTTTTCAGTTAAATCTCTCTAGTCACATCTTTATGTGGACAAATATTCGCTAAAGACTTTTTTTTTGGTGAGTCATGGGGATTGAACTCTGGGCCTGGGCAGTGTCCCTGAGCTCTTCAGCTCAAGGCTACCGCCCTACCCCTTGAGCCACAGTACCACTTCCCATTTTTTCTAATGACTACTTGGAGATAAGAGCCTCACCGTCTTTTGGTCTTCTGTGGTGACCTGGCTGGCTTTGAACTATGATCCTCAGATCTCAGCCTCCTGAGTAGCTAGGATTACAGGTGTGAGCCACTGCACTCAACTTCCCTAAAGAGCTATCAGGAGCCAAGAGCCCTCCTAATTTCTTTTTTTTTTAATAATTTAAAAATATGACTTCATTTTATTTGTCCATTTTTAGTTACCCTCCTAATTTCTTACTTTTTCAATTTATCACACCCATCACTAATAGTAGGGCTCTTTTTGCTTTCTTTTTATTTCTAATGATGATAGGAATCAAACCCAGGACCTTACATGCAAGACAAACATTGTACCAGTAAGCTACATACCAGCCCTCATCACTGACATTCTGAAAAGTTCAATAGTTGATCATAAACTAAAGAAATCCACCAGGCACAGTGGCTCATGCCTATAATCTGAGCTACTAAGGAGGCTGAGATCTGAGGATCATGGTTCAAAGCCACCCTGGGCACTAGAAAGTCATGAGACTCTTATCTCCAATTAACCACAAGAAAACCAGAAGTGGCACTGTGGCTCAAGGGATAGGATGGTAGCCTTGAGCTGAAGAGCTCAATGACAACACACTCAGGCCCTGAGTTCAAGTTCAAGCCCCAGGACCAACAAAAAAAAAGTGTCGGGCTGGGAGTTTGGCCTAGTGGTAGAGTACCTGCTTGCTTACTATGCAAGAAGATTCCTCAGTAACACATACGTAGGAAAAAAAAATCCAGAAGTGGTGCTGTGGCTCAAGTGGTAGGGCTCTAACCTTGAGAAAGCCCAAGGACAATGCTCAGACCCGGAGCTCAAGCCCAGGACTGGCAAAAAGAAAAAAGAACTTTGTGGCCGGGAATTTGGCCTAGTGGTAGAGTGCTTGCCTAGCATGCACAGTACCACATACACAGAAAAAAGCCAGAAATGGTGCTGTGGCTGAAGTAGTAGAGTTCTAGCCTTGAGAACACTCAAGGACAGTGCTCAGGCCCTGAGCTCAAGACCCAGGACTGGCAAGCAAGAGAGAAAGACAGAGAGAGAGAGACAAACAGAGAGTGCTAAAGAGCTCGGGGACAGTGCACAAGCCTAGAGTTCAAGCTCCACGACCAACTCACCCCCCCCCCAAAAAAAAGAAGAAAGGAAAGGAAAAAGAAAAAAAGGAAAGGAAAGGAAAGGAAAGGAAAGGAAAGGAAAGGAAAGGAAGAAATCCTGATCTGCCCAGGCACTAATGGCTCACAAGTGTGATCCTAGCTATTACTCAGGAGGCTGAACTCTGTGGTTTTAAGGTTCAAAACCAGTCCACAAGATTCCATCTCCAAAATAACCAGCAAAATGCAGGCCTGGAGTAATCTCTCAAGTGTTAAGAGTGTCAGCAAAAGAAGTGATAGCCCTTGAGTTCAAACTCTAATACTAGCAAAATAAAATAATTCCTGACCTCCCTCCTCTACCTCCCCTGCTCCCAGTCTGGTGATCTCATTTTACTAACCAATGAAATGCAACCAGTTACAGCTAGACCTGCAGGGCACCATATAAACATAATAGTTATTTTCTATGTAGAGACCACACAGAGAACTTTATTGTCCCATTATATATGTTAATCTCTCCCCTATTATTGTGCTTTCAGAAAATATTTTTCAAAAACTATAAAAGACATTCTGGAGAAATCTGGAGGCATGTGATTAGAGACTGAAAAGAAACAATCTTTTTCAGTGTGGTAATACTACAGTAGGTAGGTAGTACATCGTCCCCATGAGGGTTACACATCTGTAGCTTATCATATAGTTCAGAAAAAAAATTTTTTTTCCTTTTTCCCAGTACTGAAAGTCTCAGAGCACATGCCACACAAGCACTCTACTGCTCAGCTACTGCCTTAGCCTGGAAAAGAAAAAAGAAGAAAAAAAAAAAGCTTTTTTGAGATGTATGTGTGTATACACACACACACACACACACACACACATACACACAGTTAATAATAGCTACCACATGTAGCTATGTGTTTGGGTGGAAGGCACATGAATAGAAGGAAGAATGTAAGCAAATGCACTCATTATAGTCCATGTATATTATGTAAAAATTGAACTATAAACTTGAGGGAAGAGAGAAAAATGGGGAAGAACGCAAATCAAGATGCACTGTACTTTTTTCTTTTTTGGGGGGCGGGGGTAAGTCCTGGGGCTTGAACGCAGGGTCTGGGCACTGTCCTTAGCTTTCTCAAGGCTAGCACTCTACTACTTGAGCAATAGTGGCACTTCCAGCTTTTTCTGTGTATGTGGTTCCAGGAAATTAAACCGAGGGCTTCGTGAATGCTAGCCAAGCACTCTACCACTGAGCCACACTTCCAGCCCTGCAGTGTACTTATAACCTGACTTACACAACTGAAGTATCTTTCTGTAACTATTTTAAAATAAAATAGCTACCTAAGCCAGGAGCTGGTGGCTCACCCTACTAATCCTAACTACTCAGGAGGCTAAGATATGAGGACTACAGTTCAAAGGCAGCCCAGGAAGGAAAGAAAGTTGGTGAGACTCATTTCTCCAATTAACCACCAGAAAATGAAGTGAAGCTGTGGCTCAAAGTGGTAAAACATTTGCAAAAAAAAAAAAGCTCAGGGACAGCACCCAGGCTCTGAGTTCAAGCCTCATGACTGACAGAAAAAGAAAAAAGCTACCTAAGTATGAGGCAATTACAAAATCCAGGAGAAAGGTGTATAAATATTATACTAGTCTATCAAATTTTCTATATTTAAATTTTTTCACTAGAAGTTGGTAAAGGAAAATGTTTCATTTAAAAGGACTATTTAGTGCATTTTTCTAACTGTAACTACTTCAGTAACTTTCAATACAAGGTTTGATAAGTAAGCAAACCAAAATTAATCCAGAAACTGAGCCATTAACCATTAAAACACAGAAATAGTAACAGGAAAAACTACCCAAGGACAAAACCATCAATCCTAGGCCAGATAAATCCCTTCTAGTTTTTGTTTTGGCCATTAATGGGGATTGAATTCAAGGCCTTACACTGTTGCAGGGCAGACTTTCCACCTCTTGAGCTACATACACTTTCAGCACCTTTTTTGCATTAGTTATTTCCAAAATGCCCACCCTACAATTCCCTTACTTGTACTTTCTGTGTCACTGGAGATGCCAGACACATGCTACTGTGCCCAGCCAGGTATTGTGCATCTGTTGGAGATGGACTGACAGGTACACACCACTACAATCAGTTACTGGTTGAGATGGAGTGTGTCACGACCAAAGTGACATCAAAGTCGCTAGGATTATAGTTGGGCCACAGTGCCCAGCTAGGTCCCTTCTTAAACAGCCTTGGGGTCAGAGGAGAAAGGCACCATGTTTTAGAACACTGCTTCTAAAGTACAAGTGTGTCAGCACAACACATGCAAACTAAGGCTAAGATCTGGGGATCAAGGTTTAAAGCCAGTTGGGGCACAAAAGAGGGGCACAAAAGACCAAGAGACTCTTATCTCCAATTAATCCCTAAAAAATGGGAAGTGGGGTTGTGGCCCCAGGGGTGGAGTTGTGGCTCAAGAAGTAGGGCAGTAGCCTTGTTAGCCTTGAGATGAAGAGCTTAGGGACAGTGCCTAGACCCAGAGTTCAAGCCCTATGACTCCAAAAAACAAAAAAAAAAATACTGTTATCAGCCAGGCACTGATGGCTTACACCTGTAATCCTAACTATTCAGGAGGCTAAGACCTGAAGATCATTGTTCAAAGCTAGTCTGGGCAAGAAAGTCCATAAGACTCTTACCTCCAAATAACCACCAGACCAAAGTGGCACTGTGGCTCAAAGTGGTAGAGCTCTATCCTTGAGCAAAAGAGCTTGAGACCTTGAGTTCAAGCCCCACTAACAACAACAAAAACTATTTTCAGAAAGGTAACAGAAGCAGGCTCACAGTTCAAGCCCCACAACTAACCAAAAAAAAAAAAAAAAAAGTAATGGAGTCATAGTGTCACTTAGTGGTAGAATGCCTGCCTAACATACATGAAGCCCTGGGTTTGATTCCTTTTCTTACACAAAAGGCCAGAAGTGGTGCTATGGCATAAGTGGTAAAGCACTAGCCTTGAGAAAGTGCAAGGACAGTGCCCAGGCCCTGAGTTTAAGCCCAAGACTGGAGGAAAAAAATAAAAGGAATAGAAGAGCCGGGAGTTTGGCCTAGTGGTAGAGTGCTTGCCTAGCATGCACGGAGGCCTGGGTTCAATTCCTCGGTACCATATACATAGAAAAAAGCCGGAAGTGGTGCTAAAGCTCAAGTGGTAGAGCTCTAGCCTTGAGAAAGTACAAGGACAGTGCTCAGGCCCTGAGCTCAAGCCCAGGACTGGCAAAAAAAAAAAGGAATAGAAGATTGACTAGTCTTATTTCATGTCCACAAATCTCTCTAGTGTCTACTGTTGCACTCGTACATCTATCTGCTTCTTCATTTATCATTTTAATGTAGTATTTATTATATCTACTGCATGTGAGTATAATTACCACTAATATAATTTAATATTGCTCCTGCAATTCATGTGTAGGCACCAGCAACTTGAATTACCATTGACTGTTTTTGTATCATGAGTACAATGCTACCACAATGGAAAAAGACAAATGATGTCCTGGTATTAACTGAAACTGTTTTGACCCTGCAGATTCCTGTACTGGATTCTTAGGACCTACCCCCACCCCCAATGAATCCACAAATAATCTTTCAAGAATCACTAATCTGTACAAAAGGGCTGTGGATGCTCATCGTGCTACTCATTCAGTTGTTGAATTTTAGAAAATTTCTAAATAAATACCTGGAATCTCAGAACTCAGGAGAAAAGGCAAGAGGATGGCAAGACCCTGATTCCAAACACCAAACAAAACAAAACCCACAAGACAAAACACAAAAATATGCTCAACACCATTAGCCATAGATGAATACAAACCAAAACCACTCCACACCCACTAGTAATGTGACTATAAGACAATAACTGGGGCTGAGAGTTTGGCACAATGGTAGAGTGCTTGCCTAGCATGCACAAAGACCTGGGCTCAATTCCTCAGTACCACATACATAGAAAAAGCCAGAAATGATACTGTGGCTCAAGTGGTAGAGCTCTAGCCTTGAGAAAGCACAAGGACAGTGCTCAGGCCCTGAGTTCAAGCCCAAGGACTGGCAAAAAAAAAAAAAAAAAAAAAACAGGAAGTGTTGTGATGATATGGAAACATAAGGCCCCGGAGCCCCTGGGGCCTTGGATTCTAGCTTCCTCTCATCTCTGAGACCCTGTCCCTTTTTCCATGTCCATATCTGTGAGAACACATCTGCTTCTCTCATGACCCCATCATGTGGGAACCATCTGACCTGCTATATTGTGAACTACTCACTATTTCCATGTCTCCTTGTGTATCTCCCTGGGTGCTCAACTCACTCCCTCTGTCACAAATACATACCACCAGAACTAAGGCGATATGAAGGGAGATAAAAGCCTTTGTATAACTATCTCTGAGAGTCCCAGGAACAGGCAGAGCCTGCCACAAGGAGTATGTAGCAGAGACTTGCCAGAGATCAGAAACAGAAGAAGGGATGGGAGTTTGGCCTAGTGGTAGAGCTCTTGCCCAGAATGCATAAAGACCCGGGGTCCAGACCTCAGTACCCCATACACAGAAAAAGCCAAAGGTAGTGATGTGGCTCAAGTGGTAGAGCTCTAGCATTGAGAAAGCCCAAGGACAGTACTCAGGCCCTGAGTTCAAGAACCAGGACTGGAGAAAAAAAAAAAAAGTAGAGGAAAAACAGAGACTGCTAACAGTATTAACCTTGCAAATATATTTTAAAAGACTACTGAATTTGAGCATCAGTAAATCACTCTATAATCCTAGGTGCTCAGGGGGCTGAGATCTGAAATTTAAGGATTAAAGCAAGGTCATGTAGACAAATCCAAGCGACTCTTATCTCCAATTAACCACCAAAAACCTAGAAGTGGAGGTATGGCTCAATTGATAAAGTTACAGCCATCAGCAAAAAAAAAAAAAGTAGAGTTTTGTTTTGTTTTTTCTAATTTACTTTATTGTTGTTTTAGAGGTGATAGACCGGTTACCTTTACATACGTCAGGTAATGAGTACATTTCCTTTCCCACAGTGTCATCTGTTTCCTCATTCTCTCCCACTCCCTCTCCCATCTCCACCCTCAAGTTGCATAGTCCAGTGCACTCCACTGCTGCACTTTTTTACCCTTTTTCCTCAGATTCTGTGCCCTCCCCCACCCCAGATCTGCACATAAATATACCATATATAAGGTAAAGAATACAGAGTCATCAGATAGTGGAAAAACAATTTAAGAAAAAAGTTCTGGGGCCTAGAGCATGGCCTACGGGTAGAATGCTTGCCTAGCATGCACGAAGCCCTGGGTTCAATTCTTCAGTACCATATATACAGGGAAAGCCAGAAGTGGTGCCGTGGTGGAATGCTAGCCTTGAGAAAACCCATAGACAGTGCTCAGTTCCTATTCAAGCCCCAGGACTGGCAAAAAAAAAAAAAAAAAAAAAAAGTCCTTGTTTCCATATCTTTGAAATTTGTTTCAGTATGTGTATTTTATATACATGAAGAGGCACTTTGGGTATTGTACCTCTGTGATTTATTTATTTATTTGTTTGTTTGTTTATTTATTTATCTATTTAGTGGATCATGGGGCTTGAACTCGGCCTGGGCGCTGTGCCTCAGCTCTTCAGCTCAAAGCAATCACCCTACCCCTGGGGCCTGAGTGTTGTCCCAGAGCTCTTCAGCTTAAGGCTGAACCCCACTTCTCGTTTTCTAGAGGTTACTTGGAGATAAGAGTCTCAGGTCCTTTTGTGCCCGGGCTGGCTTTGAACCTTGATCCTCAGATCTCAGCCAAACTAGCTAGGATTAGAGGTGTGAGCCACCGCGCCACGCCAGGCACCTCATCTACCTTCATTTAATTTTTATAACAAATCAGAGATAAATACAAATATCCTGATTTTAACAAGAAATTCAACTTCAGAAAGGTGAATAACATGGGTCCAGGAGCATGGCCTAGTGGATAGAGTGCTCCTCAGTACCACATACACAGAAAAAGTCAGAAGTGGTGCTGTGACTCAAGTGGAAGAAAGCTAGCCTTGAGAAAATTCCAAGGACAGTGCTTAGGCACTGAGTCCAAGCCCTATGACAGGCAAACAAACAAACAAACAAACAAAAAAAGGTGAATAACAGCTCACAAGACTACATCCAGTAAGTATTACAAATTTATTATTGTACTTATCAACCTTCCCAATAGCCCTAAGAACTAGGTATTATCCGTATTTGTTTTACAAATAGAAAACAGAGGTTCAAGGAAACTAAGCAATTTTCTCAACATTACATTCACATTAAAAAGCAGAACTAATATTAAATCAAAAGCTGCCACTACTACTAAAGCTCTTGTCCACTAAACATAGTGCTACATTCAATCTCATCTAACATGCTTCATTCTTATACTCAACATATCCAGTGACTAATATGGCAATAGTCCCTTGCATGGAGAGGCACAATATACATTTGCTGAAGACACTCTGTCTAATATATATTAGACATAACAGGACTATCACTGGAGAAATGCTAGAACCAATACAAGGTTACTCCTCAGGCTTTCCAATGACAGTCTACAGGAGTGATGCAAAGAGAGAAAAAGGGCAAGTCTGACCAAGTCTGGATTACAGCAATGCAGAGTTCATGCGGTACATACTGCAGCAAAATCAGCTGCTGACAGCTGAAAGGAACCAAAGCAGCATAAGGCTATAAGCACTTGAATCTTAAAAATACCTCTTGAGGCTGCAGAAAACTAAAACAGCATGGAAACAATAGAATTAAGTTGAAACATAGTGTAATAGCTGAATCCCTGAAAAAAAAAATAACAGCAATAAGTCAAATTGGTAGCTCATGTCTCCAGTCATTTTTACCATTTTCTGCACATAGGAAGGTATACGATTTCCCTACACATTGCTTCAAGCTTCTCACCTTGTTACATTGCTAGACTAATGTAGGAATGACACACAGCATATTCCCCACTCCTCTAACAGCAAGAAAAGAACGAATAACCAAGAAATAGTTGGGCAGGGCCCTGGTGGCTCATACCTATAATCCTACCTGCTCAGGATGATCATCGTTCAAAGCCAGTCTAGGCAGAAAAGTCTATGAGACTCTTATCTCCAATTAAACACCAAAAAATGGGAAGTAGAACTGTAGCTCAACCTAAGTAGAACACTAGCCTTAAGCAAAAAGAGCTCAGGGACAGCACCCAAGCCCTGAGTGCAAGCCCTACAACTGATTCCCTCCCCCTCTCCCCGCCCCAATTTTGTGTGTGTGGGGGGGGGGTCATGTTTGATCTCTGGGCCTGGGCACTATCCCTGAGCTCTTCAGCTCAAGGCTACCACCCTATCACTGGGGCCACAGACCCACTTTCCCTTTTTTAGTGATTAATTGGAGATAAGAGTCTCTCGTCTTTTGTGCCCAGGCTGGCTTTGAACTGCAATCCTCAGATCCCAAGCTCCTGAGTAGCTAGGATTATGGGCGTGAGCAACCAAGCCTGGCCCCCTCAAAAAGTTTTGTTTTTTTAAGTAGCTGGAAATGATCTCTCATTCCAAATACCAAAATACTCATTCCAACCCTTTTATTTTTCTTTCAGAGTATGGTTTAATAATCTTTTCAACTTTATTCCTTTGAATTTTGATCGTGTCCTTAGACATCCACCTAAATGTTTTGTTTTTTCCTTGTAAAATGGGGCTACATATACAATTCTAGATCCTGAACCATTCAAAGGAACATTTGAAGAAAATACAATAGCTAACATGTACTGTCTTTATTTCATCTTATTCAAAACCCTTTGCATATGCTACTTGATAATTCCCCATAATAACCATAATAACAGGGGCTAGGAATGTGGCTTAGTGTTAGAGTGCTTGCCTAGTATGCACAAAGCCCTGGATTCAATTTCTTAGTACTACATAAACAGAAAAAGCAGGAAGTAACACTGTGGTTCAAGTGGTAGAGTGCTAGCCTGGATCAAAAAGAAGGTCAGGGACAGTACTCAGACCCTGAGCTCATACCCCATGACTGGCACAAAATAAAATAAAATAACCCTGAGACATTTTTTTTTTAATGTGGGTACCAAGGAATTGAACCTAGCCTTTGTGCATGCTAGGCAAGCACTCGACCACTAGGCCAAACTCCTGGCCCCAAAACAGACACTATTAATTAACCTCACTTTTCAGATGAGTAAACCGAGGTCCAGAGAAACTGAATTCCTTTCCCAGTTTTATAAAACCATTACACAGCAGAGCTTGAATTCAAACATAGGCCATAGAAGTCAATAAAGGTATGTTATTAAATTAATAAGACCTAAACAATAACAATAACCTAGTTGAAAAGTCAACAAATATTTGAATTATTTTTTGTCTACCAACACATACCCTGTACCTTCTGAGATGAAAATGTGATAGGCAATTTATTGGAACAGAGGCTATGGTCTCAAGACCTGGTCACACAATATGGCATTTAATAACAATTTGGGCAAGGGGCTTAACTGTGCTTCAAGGTCCTTGTACATAAGGAAATTCATGAAGTCAGTTAAAATTTAATTCAGAATAGTGATAGGCATATAGTAAGCACAGTAAGTATTTTTAGTTACTACTTTTAATATTATTTCAGTCTTTTGCCACTTTACCATTTTTATGTAAACAAACACCTAAAGTTGTTCCAAAGCAATCATGTAATCTTAGGTTTCACATTTTACCATCTCTAGTGGTATTACCATCCCTGCTCTGTATTTTCTAGTTTTGTGAGGGAGAAATAAGTGCTAAGGATTCAACCTAGGGCCCCAACTCATGTTAGGCAAGTACACTCTAGGCCACCCCAACAGTCCATTACAAGAATTAATTGTAATACATCACATTATACAAATGACTTTTTTTGGCTTGGGGTTTTTTTTTTTTGGTGTTAATGCTATACTAGGGCTTGAACTCAGCTTGTCTTGTGCTCTCGCTTGGCTTTTTTTGCTCAAGGCTGGTGCTTTGACACTTGAGCCACACTCCACTTCTGGAATTTTTGCTGGTAAACTAGAAATAAAGAGTCTCATAAAGTTTTCTGCCCAGGCTAGCTTCAAATACTGATCTTCAGATCACAGCCTCCTGAGCAGCTAGGATTATGGGCACGTGCCACTCACTACACCCGGCTCTTAAAGTTGTTATTGTTGTTGTTGTTTTTATTTTAATTTTTGATACTTTTTTTTTTTTTGGTCAGTCTCAGGGCTTGTACTCAGGAACTAAGTGCTGTCCTTGGGCTTTCTCACTGCTAGGGCTCTACTAGACCAAATTCCTGGCTCTGCTACTTTTTTGTGTTGCTAGAGATCTCACTAAAGGTCTCATGCACATTAAACTTGAGCACTAAACTTCACCACCAGCCAAATGGCCCCATTTCTGATTGTACTGGTAAAGAAACCCTATCACTATATATGTTTTTTTTTTGTTTTGGGGGGGGTTGTTTGTTTTTTGTTTTTTTGTTTGCCAAAACACCTCAAACTAAAATGGTAGTTATCTTCTTAAAACTCATTCAATCAGGGCCAGGAGTTTGGCCTAGTGGTAGAGTGCTTGCCTACCATACACGTAGACCCAGGTTCTATTCCTTGGTACCACATACATGGAAAAAAAAGCCAGGAGTAGTGCTGAGGCTCAAATGGTAGAGCTCTAGCCTTGAGAAAGTCCAAGGACAGTGCTCAGGCCCTGAGCTCAAGCCAAGGACTGGCAAAAAAAAAAAATATATCATTCAGTGAGGGGCCAGGAGTTTGGCCTAGTGGTAAGAGTGCTTGCCTAGCATGCATGAAGACCTGGGTTCCATTCCTTGGTACCACATACATAGAAAAAGCCAGAAATAGTGCTGTGGCTTAAGTGGTAGAGCACTAGCCCTGAGAAAGCCCAAGAAGAGTGCTCAGGCCCTGAGTTCAAGCCCCAGGACTGGCAAAAAAAAAAAAAAATCATTCAACCAGGCTTCGAATATAGCCTAGTAATAGTGTGCTTGCCTAGCATGCATGAAGCCCTGGGTTCCATTCCTTGGTACTACCTAGACAGAAAAAGCCGGAAATGGTGATGTGGCTTCAAGTGGTAGAGTGCTAGTCTTGAGAAAGCCCTAGGACAGTGCCAGGCCCTGAGCTTAAGCCCCAGGACTGACCCCCCCCCCCAAAAAAAATCAATCTACCTCCTCATTTGAACAATCCCAAGCCCAAAGGGTAGAATGAAATGCTGAAGTTCATATAAGCAGATAATGACAAATACTGAAGCTGAATCTCAAGACTGAGTCCAAAGTTCTTTATCCTCTCTGAACTATGTAATACCATAGCTAGATCAGGAAGGCAATAAATATGTGAAGAGAGAATAAGTCAAATCACTAAGAAAGACAGAAGGAAACAAGCAAAGATCCTTTAACAAAACAATAATCAAAAATAGCTTTACTTAAGCCAGGCACGGATGGTTTGTGCCTATTAATACTAGCTACTCAGGAGGCTGAGATCTGAGGACTATGGTCCAAAGCCAGACTGGGCAGGAAAAGTTCATAAGATTTTTATTCCCAATTACACACATACACACACACACACACACACACACACACACACACACACACACCCTAGCTGGAAGTGGAAAAGTTCATAAGATTTTTATTCCCAATTACACACACACACACACACACACACACACACACACACACACACACACCCTAGCTGGAAGTGGAACAATGGCTCAAGTAGTAAAGTGCTAACCTTGAGCAAAAAAACAAAGATAGTGTCTTTAGACCCCTTCGTTCAAAATCCAGGACCAGCACCCCACACCTCACGACCCAAAAAAGGCATTTCTCATGTCATCTCCAACATTTTAAGGAAGGACAGTCCTAGGAAAGGAAAACCCATGTCATCCCACTCAGTTTGAATAAGTCCAATCCATATTTGTTCACAATACTCCTTCCTAGCTATCTACAACTGAAATATATGAGCAAATTCAGGTCAAAATCTTTTTTTTTTTTTTTTTTTTGGTCCAGACTTAGTATTTGACATTTGCTTTCACTCACTGGCTGGGGCTCACTCAGCCACCTGAGCCACACCTCCAACCTTATCAGGTCATTATCTTAACAAGCTCCACCAAGTAACTATTAGAAGGCTCTGTTGTTATCGCACTCAAGAAATAACTCTGAAGAGTCTATGATACTAAAACGCTCACTGTAATTACTTAAGCAACAGAATCCTTGTGGTTGTTTTTTGTTTGTTTGTTTTGTCTGTCTGGGCCTGGGCACCATCCCTGAACTCTTCAGCTCAAGGCTACAGCCCTACCCCTTGAGTCACAGCCCCACTGCCCCTTTTCTAGTGATTAATTGGAGATAAAAGTCTCATAGTCTTTAGTGCCCAGGCAGGCTTTGAACCAAAATCCTCAGATCTCAGCCTCCTGAGTAGCTAGGATTACAGGCATGAGCCACCGCCTGGTCCAGATGTGTTACTTTTTTTTCTCAAAGCAGTACATGAACAAAGGAACATAATTTAACCCTCCGCCCCAGGCCATCCATTGGTATTCATTAGCCTTTTTCTCAACTTTTTTTTATTTTTTGGAGCTTTTTACCAAAGGACTCAATCCATATCACTGTTTTCAAAAATCTGCTCTAAAAAAAGACATGATTATTGTTTATATTATCGTTTTAATCACAGTCAAGAGCAGAAGCAGGCAATCTATTTATACACAAAGCTACAATAGGATGAAAGAAACAGTAGGAAGACTGGAAAGCTAAATCAATTATTTACTTAAGTTCACAAGGTACAGAGCACTGTAAGATGCACAGTGCCAACCCACTTCACCCCTTGTCTCCTAGACAGTATAAGGCCACAAGAAGAGGATCAGAGTCCAACTGCCAGTCAAGTACCACACAGAACAGTCTTGCCAGGCTAGATGCCAAGTTTTTATCTCCTAGTCAAAGAACAGTGGATGGGCAGCTCAAATATAGCCAAAGATTAAGGAAGACAAAAGCTATGAAAAATGTCTGGTTACATGCTATATTGGCTCTTCTGAAAGTACATTAACAGAAACAAGAGAAACGATGAGAGTAAAAGGAAAGTTGTATATAAAATGCTCTTAAAAGCAGAATGAAACAGGTGCCTGTGGTTCATGCCTGTAGTCGGTCATAGCTACTCAGGAGGCTGATAATATGAGGATCACAGTTCAAAGCCAGCTAGGGCAGACAAGTCCCCATGGGTCTCTTTTTTTTCGGCCAGTCCTGGGGCTTCAACTTAGGCCTGGGCACTGTTCTTGGACACTTTTTGCTCAAGGCTAGTGCTCTACCACTTAAGCCACAGCTCCACTTCCAGCTTTTTCTCAGTATGTGGTGCTGAGGAATCAAATCCAGGGCTTCATGCATATGCTAGACAAGCATTCTACCACTAGACTATGCTCCCAGGATCCTTCCCCGAGACTCTTATCTCCAATTAACCACTCAAAAACTGGAAGTAGAGCTATAACTCAAGGTGGTAGAGTGATAGCTTTGAACAAAAGAGCTCAAGAACAGCACCTAGGCCCTGAGTTCAAGCCCCACACCAATAATGATTTTCATTGACTTATTTTAGGATTGCCTGAAAGGAAGGACTCAAAGAGGGAACACTCAGATACAAGGAAGGTAACTGATAAAGAGTGAAGAACTAACCAGAGGTGGTGGCACATACCTGTAATCTCAGAACTAGAAAGGCTAAGGCAATAAGACTGCCAAATTTGAGGCCAGACTAGGCTATAGAGTAAGACCCTGTCAGAAATACTAGTGAAAATACTAGGAAAAAGTGAAAACTAGAGAATGCTATAAAGAAAACTAATCCATGTAGACTCTGAAAGTCACCAAAGCAATAAATATGGGAAGAGAGCAGATGATAAGGACTATAAAAAACTAGATGGGGGAGGGGAAACAGTCAGGAGCCAAGTGCCAGTGGTTCACATCCATAATCGGAGCTACTCAGAAGGAGGCTGACATCTGAGGATCAAGTTTCAAAGCCAGTCATACAAGAAGTCTATAAGACTCATCTACAATTAACAACCAGAAAACCCCAAGTGGCACTGTGGCTCAAAGTGGTAGAGTGTTAGCCTTGAGCTGAAGAGCTCAGGGACAGAGCACCCAGGCTCAGAGTTCAAGCCCCACGACCAACCCCCCCCCGACAAAAAAAGAAGTCCAGAAGAACAATAAAAAAAACTAGAGAAAACTGATTGTTCCCTTCCTTGCCCAAGGAGTTGCAGAATATTCCACAAAAAAAGAATAATAGTATTCATTAATAAATAAGTCTCACTTTCAGTTATGGATTGGGAGATAAAGGAAAGATTGAACTTTGCTCACACATGTACACAGGTTCTACCAGACACAGTATAAATGGCTGGTAAAGGAACATTAATAAATAAAGTAGAAGGGGGTGGGGCTGACCTTTATAATACTGAGGCACTAACACTAGGCAGAACTTTGAAGTAATTATCAGCAGCAAAGATGAAGGAAGAAGAGTAAGTAAACTACAGACCACATGGCTGCAAAGGACAAGGTGAAAGAACAGGGACATACCAAAAAAACATTCTAAGTACTACAATCTGAAGACAGAGGTTCAAAGCCAGCCCAGATAGACAAATTTTCAACTTTTATCTCCAAATTAACCAGGAAAAAGGGGGAAAAATAATGTGCAAAGAGGCTGATGGCTCCTACCTATAATCCTAATTACTCAGGAGGCTGAGATCTGAGGATCAAGGTTCAAAGGCAGCCCAGCAGGAAAGTACATGAGACTCTTATCTCCAGTTAACCACCAGTTAAAAGGGAAAAAAAAAAAAAAGGCCTGGAGTTTGGTCTAGTGGTAGAGTGCTTGCCTAGCATACACCAAAACCTGGTAGGCTAGATTCCTTGGTACCACATACGTAGAAAAAGCCAGAAATGGTGCTATATATGGCTGAAGTGGTAGGGTCCTAGCCTTGAGAAAACCCAAGGAGAATGCTCAGGCCCTGAGGTCAAACCCAAGACTGCCACTCCCCACCTCAAAAAAAAAAAAAAAATGGAAATGGGACTGTGACTCAAAGAGGAAGAGCAACAGATTTGAGCAAAAAAGCTCAGGGACAGCACACAGGCCCTGAGTTCAAGCCTCATGAACAACACCAACCAAAAAAAAAACGAAATGGAAATGGAAATGGTGGAAAGCTCAAGTGGTAGAACACCATCCTTGAATGAAAAGAGAGTAGGAGATCCTGAGTTTTCAAAGACTCGTACAAAAAATTCTGAAGCAATAAGTAGTCCGCCATTTTCAACTAGAATGATCTTCAAAATATACTTTCCCAGAAGCTTCACCCTGACACATCCTTTAATTTCATTTGCCAAGAATAAATTTGCTGAACTGTGTCAACAGTTTGTGTTTGTTTTTTGAATTGGACATTTGTTTTTAATAGGAATTTGTTGAGAGTTCTCAAAGGACAGAAGGGACACTATCCAAAAGATAAATGAATGCCATATGACTAAAACTAGAGTAAAATCATATTTGGTCTTTTAAGTCCTCCTTTTACATACAAATAGGATGAAAAAACACAGGGCAACACTGGTAAATATTTGGGTAGCACTTCAACATGAATTACTGACCCATTCTTTATTCTTATTCTTGTAATGCCTAACCCAAAGAAAGAGTAACATAAAGGACATGGGCTTTGGGAAGCAATTTAAAATTCTAACTTTACCAATTGCCCCAGAGGCATTTCTTAAGCCTCTATGAGTTCCACTTTGTCTATAAAGCTGAAATACTATTACCTACTTCAGGACGCAGCTGTAAAGATTCAAGTGTTAATACATGTCCAAGTACCTATACACACATTTTTTTACTGTCTACAGTAATTGTCTACTTACAGTAGATAGAAAATTATTAATCACTATAAACTAAGACACCAAGTTGAATCAGGTTACTGCTACACAATAAAAAAAAATCCTAAAATAACAAGTGTGTCCCAAAAATTCCTCTCCATCAGACAGTTAATCTACTTAACAATGAAGGTACTGATTAGGTGCAATTCCCATAACTAAGCATACAATGTTTAGTGGTTGAAAACATACTATTTTTTCCAAGTACTTCCAAAATAAACAAAACCTTAAAAAAAAAAAGTTCCAGACCAGACCATTGGGTGTAGTGGCTTATACCTGTAATTCTAGTTACTCAGGAGGCTGAGAGCTGAGGATCTCGGTTCAAAGCCAGCCCGGGCACTAAAGTCTATGAGACTTTTATCTCCAATTAACCATCAGAAAACCAAAAGTGGTGCTGTGACTCAAGGGGTAGTGCAGTAGCATTAAGCTGAAGAACTCAGGGACAGCACCCAGGCCCAGAGTTCAAGAAACACCAGACAGACAGACAGACAGACAGACAGACAGACACACACACACACACACACACACACACACACACACACACACACAGAGGCTTGATTGAAAGTCTATCTGAAGAACAGCAAGCTTTTGAAAGTGGTGCTGTGGCTCCAGGGGATAGGGCGGTAGCTTAATCTGAAGAGCTCAGGGACAGCATCCAGGCCCAGAGTTCAAGATCCACAACCCACAAAAGAAAGCCGGGGGGGGGGGGGGGGGGGCGCAGAATTTGCCCTAGTGGTAGAGTGTTTGCCTAGCATGCACAAAGACCCTGGTTCAATTCCTTGGTACCACATACATAAGAAAAAGCCAGAAGTGGTGCTGCGGCTCAAGTGTAGAGCTCTTACCTTGAGAAAGCTCCAAGGATAGTGCTCCAGACCGCATGCCTGTAATCCTACCTACTCAGGAGGCTGAGATCTATCTTTCAAATTTTGTTATAAAACAAAATACAGAAGTACACAGTGTGGTGATACACTGATACACACCAGTAATCCTAGGATTTGTAACTTACAAGGCTGAAGCTGGAGGACCACAAGTTTTGAATCCAGCCTAACCTGCACAGTGAGATTAAGACTAGCATGGGATACATAGCAATCCCCTATCTATAAAGGAAAATAAAATGCACAGAGATATAAAATAATACCATGTTTTGTCCTTCCTTCTCTGACTTGTTACCTAATACAAGTTATTCTCAATTCTATCAAGCTCATAATCATAGTTACCTTTCCTTTCTACTTTCTCTGTCATCATCATATCCTATCTCTTCCTTTCTCAGATCTTCTCTAATATATCTTATCTCACTCCATGAATTAGCAATTCAGCAAGCACAAAGACCCAAGTTTGATTCCTCACTACCACATACATAGAAAAAAAGCCAGAAGTGGTGCTGTGCCTCAAATGGTAGAGCTCTAGCCTTGAGAAAACCTAAGAACAGTGCTCAAGCCGTGCTCAGTCTTCAAGCCCCAGGATTGGCAAAAACAAAATCTAAAATGAAAAAGTTTTTTGTGCCAGTCCTAGGGCTTGAAATCACCCTGGCACTGTCCCAATGCCCACCTAAAATGAAATTTTTAGCTTCCTTTCCAATAATGTACCAATTCTTGGCTGATGAATCAGTTTAAGCGTCCAAGCATATCAAGTCACTGTCAAATTTATAAACTTTCATGGCTTCCCTAAAATTGACAAGATCAAGTCTCAATTCTTGGGTGTGATTATTGACACTGTTCACAACCTGACTGAACATTACTCATTAGTCTTAACTCCTCCTAGTCCATAACCTAAGCTATATTTTGGATCAGACAAATATACTCATGTCCAATCAATCATAATAAAGTTTACTTCAATCAAAGCATCCTTGGCCTTGCTTTGCCCTAACCTGGAAACTCATCCTCTTACTTTCTATCTATTCAAATCCTACTGACGCATCACTGAAAACTCCAGTCCAGCCAAAAGCCAGTGGCTCATACCTATATCCGTGCTACTCAGGAAGCTGAGATTTGAGGACTGCAGTTCAAGTTAGCCTGGGCAGGAAACTTGCATCTCTAATTAATCACAGAAAAAAGCTGGAAGTGGTGTTATGGCTCAAATAATAGAGTGCCACCTTGAGCAAAAAGGAGCCCAGAGCCAGTGTCTACTTCAACCCAGACTAATCTCAGTAAACTACATAGACAGAGTTCTTAGTCACTCTACACTTGATGGTATTTTAACCAAAAAATAATAGCTTGTTTTTTCGGGGGGGAGGGGGGGGTAGTTGTGTGGCTTGAACTCAGGGCTTGGGTGCTATCCCTGCTATTTTAGTTAGAATACGTTAGTATTCTCTACTACTTGGAGCCACTTCTGGTTTTCTGGTACTTAACTGGAGATAAAAGTCTCATAGAGGCTGGGAGTTTGGCCTAGTGGTTAAAGTGCTTGCCTAGCATGCATGAAGACCTGGGTTCGATTCCTCGGTACCACATACATAGAAAAAAGCTGGAAGTGGTCTCATAGACTTTTCCTCCTGGACTGGCTTCAAACCAAAAATCCTCAAATCTCAGCTTTTTTTTTTTTTTTTTTTGCTGGTCCTGGGGCTAGAACTCAGGGCCTAAAGCACTGCCCTTGGGCTTTCTCAAGGATAGAGCTCTACCACTTGAGCCACAGCACCACTTCTGGCCTTTTCTGTGTATATGGTACCAAGGAATCGAACCCAGGACATCATGCACACTAGAAAAGCACTCTACCACTAGGCCAGACTCCCAGCCAAATCTCAGTCTTTTTCGTAGCTAGGATTACACGTATAAAGCCAATGGTACCCAGCATACATTTTTTTAATAAGGCTAAATTATTCAATATTTAAAACTTCTTTAAGACTGGATTCTAATGGCTCATACTTGTAATCCTAGCTACTTATGAAGCAGCAATTTGAGGAGCAAGTTTGAAGCCAGATCCAGGCAGGAAAATCCATGAGACTTTTACCTCCAATTAACCACCAAAAAGCCAAAAGTAGAGTAGTGGCTCAAGTGGCAAAGCATTAGCCTTGAGCAAAAAAAAAGCTCAAGAACAGTACATAGGATAAGTGCACTTTTACACACTCCATACACACCTTTTTTTTCCATATTATTTTTTATTGTGATTAATAGAAGAGTTAAATTATATTCACCAGATAGAAGGTACATTACTTCATACACACCTTTTTTTAAAGCCATAGTAATTTTTAAAGTTTTACTTAAGTTTCTAATAACGTACATTTTAAAAATGACTGTCCAGGGGCCGGGAATGTAGCCCAGAGTGCTTGCCTAGCATGCAAGAAGCCCTGGGTTCAATTCCTCAGTACTACATACACAGAAAATAGCCAGAAGTAGTGCTGCGGCTCAAGTGGTAGAGCACTAGCCTTGAGCAAAAAGTGTCCAAGGACAGTGCCCAGGCTCTGAATTCAAGCCCCAGGACTGGCAAAAAAAAAAAAAAAAAAAAAGAAAGGGACCTGGAGTTTGGCCTAGTGGTTAAAGTGCTTGCCTAACATGCATGAAGACCCGGGTTCGATTCCTTGGTACCACATACATAGAAAAAAGCCGGAAGTGGTGCTCAGGCTCAAGTGGTAGAGCTCTAGCCTTGAGAAAGTCCAAGGACAATCCTAAGCTCAAGCCCAGGACTGGCAAAAAAAAACAAAAACAAAAAACTGTCCAGAGGCCAGGAGTGTGGCTTAGGGGTAGAGTGCTTGCCTAGCACGCACAAAGCCCAGCTTTCCAATTCCTCAGTACCACATACACAGAAAATAGCCAGAAGTGGTGATGTGCCTCAAGTGGTAGAGCGCTAGCCTTGAGGTATGGTTCACATCTATAATCCTAGCTACTAAGGAGGAAGCTGAGATATGAGGATCAAGGTTCAAAGCCAGCCTGGGCATAAAAGGACCAGAGACATTCTTATCTCCAATTAACCTCTAGAAAATGAGAAGTGGGGCTTGGTTCAAGGGTAGGGTGGTAGCCTTGAGATGAAGAGCTAAGGTACAATGCCCAGGCCCAGGGGTAAGTTGGTAGTCTTGAGCTGAAGACCTCAGGGACAATGCCCAAACCGAGTTAAAGCCACATGACCCACAAAAAAAAAAAAGAGGACAGTGTCAGGCCCTGAGTTCAAGCCCCAGAATTTACCTCCCCCACCGCCCAAAAAAAAAAACTGTCCAGCCGAAATGGGAATATAGGGTCAGATGCAAATAAGAGAGCTGTGAGGAACAAACTAGCCAGAGGGAAGCTTTTAGATATAATATAGATCTGGAGGACTATGGTTCAAAGCCAGTCTGAGCAGAAAAAAGTCTGTAAGACTATCTTCATCAACCAGCAAAAAGCCAGACTGGGATTGATACAGTTCCAGCCATGGCATGAGACCCTGAGTTCAAATCAATCACACATGCACATGCACACACATACATACACACACACAAACACACACACGAAATAGATATAAACTGCAAACTTTATAAAGGTTAGCAATGCTTGTTACATTGTAGCTCAAACTTCATTATGTAAGATCCTGACCCCCACACCCCACCACAAGAAAGTAAAAAGTATAAGAAAATACAGTTTGTAATCATAACTACTCAGGAGGCTAAAATCCGAGGACCACAATTCAAAGCCAACCCCAGGAAAGAAAGGCCATGAGACTCCTATATCCAACTAACCACCAGAAAAATAGAAGTGGCACTGTGGCTCAAAGTGCCTTAAGTATAAGAGCTCAGGGACAGTGGACAATGTCCAGGCCCTGAATTCAAGCTCCACTACCAAACTCCCCACCCCACCCCCAACAAAAAAGAAAGGAAGGAAGACAATAGTTTTTTTGTTTTGTTTTTTTGGTCAGTCATGGGGCTTGAACACTGGGCCTGGGCTCTGTCCCTGAACTCTTCAGCTCAAGGCTAATACTCTACCACTTGAACCACAGGACCACTTCTGGTTTTCTGGTGGTTAACTGGAGATAGTCTCATGGACTTTGTGCCCAGGCCTGCTTTCAACTGGAATCTTCAGATCTCAGCCTCTGGAGTAGCTAAGACTACAGGCATGAGCCACCAGTGCCTGGCCAAGACCTTAAAATGTAAGCATCAACCTACATATGCTCAAATAATCTGCCCCCCTCACTAGCTCTGGCAATAACTGCTCTGAACCCAACTCCCTTGTGGATAAAGTGGGGATAACAACCACAGAATTTTTATTTTCTCCCCAGAGTATCTCAAAATGCTAAGAAGATAGTCTAGAGGATATTTAAATTTAATCTTTCCTAAATGGTATATGAAGCCAACCCTTGATAAAAACAAAACTGCCACTCTTAGATGGGAAAGGATATTGTAGAACAGTCAAGCTATACAAACAAAACAGATAGAGAAAGAAGAAAGATAAAATAAAAATGGGACTTTCTAAGAACTCAATAGCAGAAGTTTCAAGCATTTCCTGAGTCAGAACTTGAGACTTGAACTAAAGCAAATGGTTCAAGTTCGGTGACTAAAGAAACTAGGAAAAGGAAAAAAATAATCTCATGTTTTCCTAGCAAGCCATAAATTCTTCCTAATGCATTCTTCTCTCTACAGAATATTAGCTAACACACATAGAGATTAACATTAAGGATATTTCACCACAGGTGGTAGAGCAAGACTTTCAACGATTTTACAGCATCTCCACCTTTCAGTATTATTTGGACATGTTGTGTTAATCATAACACATTAAGACCTTTTTTAAGTACAGGAACTACCATTAGAAATGAAAAAAAAAAGTTTAGCTCTAATATGTTTTGTAGAATGTATGTTTCGTGAAATGTACTTCCTCACAAACTGTCCTTCCCCTGATGAGATTAAGTGTCTCTCTCCCTCTCCTATTCTTCTAATTCACCTTACCGTAAAACATCTAAGTTTTCCTTATTTGCACACTTGCTCTCCAGGATCCACTGACATTACAGAAGAGCACTGGAACCTCCTAACATTACTGGTATAACCTGCTATCCCAAAAAGTAAAGGAGAATTTAAAAGAATAAAGGTAGTGGGCCGGGAGTTTGGCCTAGCGGTAGAGTGCTTGCCTAGCAGACACGAAGACCGGGGTTCGATTCCTTGGTACCACATACATAGAAAAAAGCTGGAAGTGGTGCTATGGCTCAAGTGGTAGAGCACTGACCTGGAGGAAAAGCCAAAGGACAGTGCTTAGGCCCTGAGTTCAAGCCCCAGGACTGGCAAAAAAAAAAAATAGTGGTAGCAAGGGCAGAAAAACTCAAGATTCTATCTTCAGTCAACCAGCAAAAAAAAAAAAAAAAACAGACAAAGCATTGCTTAAGTTTTGGAAAGCAAACTGTGAACAAGAAAAAGCCAACAAGAATATAAGACTCTCAAGTTTAAGCTTCAGTACCCACAAATAAATAAATAAACAAGTGATAGGAATATATAATACATTTGTCAAAGCTCACCAAATGTTAATTATATTGAACATAAGTCCCCATAATGCATACATACTCATTCAGCATTTACTGATCATCTGATACATATATCTTAAATTTATAGCAAATCTTTCAGCCTGGACTATCTGGTGCTTCACTGTGAGTTGACACTGTCCCAAAATACAGTTACATGAAAAATGTTTCAGTTTCTGATCATGAATGATAATTTAATGATGGCCTTTACAGAAGGATCACTAGCTACCCTCTTGCTATGAAACACATGATCTTGATTCTCTCTATATATGTTTTTGTTTTTGTTTTGGGGGGGGGAGGTTGTAGGGCTTGAGCTCTGGGCCTAGTCATTGTCTCTTCTTTTTTCCTCAAAGCTAGCACTCTACCACTAGAGCCACAAGCACCACTTCTAGCTTTTTCTGTTTATGTGGTACTGAGGAACGAACCCAGGACTCATACATGCTAGGCAAGCACTCAACCACTAAGCCACATTCCTAGCCCCAGTACTCTGAATTATAAATCCTTTCAACTTAAGCAAAAAATTCAACATCTATTGGATGAGAGGATATACCTGGGCCAATCCTTGTATGTCTACTGAAAACTAAAATACCTCAAAGGCATAAAGACAACAATACTAGAAGAAGACAAAACTACCAAGAAATAACTTCAATAACTTAATCAAGGGTCCACAAAGACCAACAGAGGGACTGAATCAAAGGCCTTAGAAACTAGGTTTCCTGGTTCTCATAGCATCATACAGTGTAAATAATTGTAGACCTTCAAAACAGATTTGAATTCAGGGTCTAGGTACTATCTCTGAGTTCTTTTATGAAAGGCTAGTGCTCTGCCACTTTGAGCCACTTTCTGTTTTCTTAAAGGGTGCTTTGTTTGTTTAAAGGTTTTTTTGTTTGGGTGGGGTTTTTTTTGTCTTTTTTTTTTTAAATATATTGGGGATTGAACCCAGTACACTGCATTTGCTCAGTAAGCACTTTGCCATTAAGCTACATCTCAGCCCCTTTTTTTTTTTGAGGGAGGGGGTAGCCAGTCCTAGTGTTTGAACTCATGGCCTAAGCACTGTCCTTGGGCTTTCTCAAGATTAGAGCTCTACCACTTGAGCCACAGCACCACTTCTGGTTTTTTCTATGTATGTGGCACGGAGGAAATGAACGCAAGTCTTCGTGCATGCTAGGCAAGCACTCTACCACTAGGCCAAACTCCCAGATCCCTCTTTTTTTCTTCTAATGCCAGTTATGGGGCTTAAATTTGGGCCTAGGTGCTGTCCCTAAGCTTTTCAGCTCAAAGCTAGTCTTCTACCACTTTGAGCCACAGCTCCATTTCCAGCTTTTTGGTGGTTCACTGAAAATAGTCTCAGAGACTTTTCTGCTGGACACTGGCTTTGAACCTCAATCCTAAAATCTCAGCCTCCTTAGTAACTAGAATTACAGGTGTGTAACACTGACACCAGACAGTCCAACTCCATTTTCTATTGGTTGCATTTGTCTTTTAGCTTCTGACCTGCACTTTAAGATATCTACCAGATATCCATCATGTTTGTAACCCTAGCAATTCAGGAGGCTGAGAACTGAGGATCATGGTTCAATGTCAGCCCCAGTAAGAAAATCTATTGAGCCTCATCTCCAATTTAACCACCAAAAAGCCAGAAATGGAGTTGTGGCTAAAGTGCTAGATATTAGCCTTGAGCAAAAACAGCTCAGGGACAGTGTCCAGGCCCTGAGTTCAAGCCCTAAGGACCCCCACACAGATACACACACACACACACACACACACACACACACACACACACACACACACGACACACATAAAAAGAGAAATCTACCACCTAGCAATAGTATTGGGTAGATAGTAGGCAACTCAACAGTGGTTCTCTTGGTATCAACTAGCTAAAATAAAGAAAAGGAATACTAATGAGCAACCCAAAGTATTAACTGCTGGTCAACACTGAATCTACCTTGCTGCCTTGTTTATACTTCAATCCATTCCCTCCACATTCCACTATTTCTAGTTTCTCAATCTTTGGTTACTATGTTTAGAAAAGTGATTTAATTTTAGAAACCTGGAAAATTCTTCTGAGTAAACTGAGCAAAACCTTAATCTGTCCCACGGGGAATTCTGAGCAAAACAATTATTCCGAACAAGAGAAGAATTTTCTATGGAGTTATTCAATTTAACCACACGAATGCCACCACAGCTGCACACTAAGTGACAGAAGGCAATCTGGAACATACTGTACAGATCCTCTGACAGGAAATATCCTAAAAAATCCAAACCCCTCCCTCCCTCCCTCAATCTGGAGTGGTTAAATCTTCCTAGGTGATCTGAATTCTTCCCGGCTCTGTCACCAGTCCAGTTGCTTAGGCCAGAACCACAGCAGTAGGTAAAGGAAATATCCTGAACAAACTCCACCCCCACCCACAATAACCCCAAAAGGCAGGGCAGTCCAGAGAGTATTCTCTCCTCAATCCATAGATAAGCCACCACGAGGCGCTCCGAAACACAATCTTTTCCCCAAGGTCATTCTAGTCAGTGAAGGTGCAACTGAAAAGCTGCAAAAAAAAAAAGCACTGCAGAGGCTCGGGGGAGGGGGCGGGGAGGTCAGGAGTACCCACTCCCTCCCCTTCTCCCACCCTTCAGTGTG
Source organism: Megascapheus bottae (assembly GCF_031878675.1). NCBI lineage: Eukaryota > Metazoa > Chordata > Mammalia > Rodentia > Geomyidae > Megascapheus > Megascapheus bottae. The sequence goes on along the minus strand of NC_143514.1, from coordinate 70,897,334 downwards.
AGCACTGGCCTCGGCATTTCCGAAACAAGCCACGACAGGCTCCGCAGCGTTAGGAAAGGGGCTGACGTGATGCAGAAACAGATGCTCCAGAGCAACGCGGTCTTCCTCGGCTCGCAGAGCCTCCTCCGAGGTAATTAACACAAACCACAGGCCGCTCCGAGATCTGCACCGGGCTGCGAAGCCCAGCCCGACAACCCTCGGGACCCCGGCTTCCCGTACGCCGGGCCTCGGCAAGCCGAAGGCCAGCGGCCCCCGAAAGCCCGCACTTCATTCCTGCGCTTCGGGAAGCCATGGCTCCCTCACCCGCCCGGCGGCGGGGCTGCGGAAAGTTCGCGGCGGCGGCGGCGGGGGGCGGGGGGCTCGCCCGCGTGTCCCCCTCGGATTCCACCATTAATTAGTCCTAAGGACTGTCTGCGGGCAACTTAAACAAAGCGAATGCCTCGAATTCCTTCCCGGCCCGCCGGTCTGGCTGCGAAATCCGCAGCGCCCGAGACGCGGGCCGGCGATCCTCGACAGCTGCGGACCCCCAGCCGCCCTCAACCCGCCGCCGCCCCGCGCTCCGCGCCCCAACCCCGCACTGCGAGGCGGCTCCCGGCCGCCGCCAACGCCGCCGCCTCCACCTCCTCCTCCCGCTCCCGGTTCCCAGCTCCCGGCTCCGGCTCTTCCTGTATGATCACTTCCTTCCTCCCGGTGCCCGCGGGCCCCGCGCAGCCCCCTCCCCGGCCCGGCCGCCCGCGCGCCCCGCCCCCACCGGCCCGCGCCCCGAGGACCCCCGCCCCCCGGAAGCGCCGCCCGGCGCCGCGGCCCCGACCCTCCCCGCCGGACCGCGCTCCCGCCGGGGCGCCTCCACAGCGCCTTCCCTCCCCCTCCGCAGCGAGGAGTCTCCTCAGAGTGTCCCCCCAACTTTAAAACACTCCCAAGGTCTCGACCCCCCAAACACAAGGCGCCCCTTCTGAGTTCATTCCCCAAAAATCAGCCAAACTCTTCTCCGCCTCACACCACATCCCTCCCGGCTGTGCCCGCCGGTTCTGCCCGGCCGCCCCCGGCTGCCCCGACCCCTCCACGGGCTGGCCGCCCCTCTCCGGCCGCCCTCCTCGCCCCCGCCCCAGACCTCGCGCCGCGGCCCTGCCGTCCCCTCGCGGACCCTCCCTCACCTCGGCGGCTCCGGCCCGCGTTCCAGCCGCCTCAGGCTCCGGCGCTCGGCTCCCAGCGGCCGGCGCCTCCTCCGGCTCCCCCGGACTGACAATGAGGGGCGGGGCTAATGTTGCGTCAGCGTTCCGAAAGGAGGGGCTTGGGCCTGTGGGCGTGGTTGGTTGTTCGGCTCCGCCCCTCCTGTCTTTGCTCCGCCCAGCCCAGGCCCAAGGTTTGAACTCAAGTTTTTGTTGCCACCCCAGCAAGACGCCCAAGGCCTAGGCCGGACGCTACGGGAAAGCAAAGGAGAAGACAAACCTTCCTGAATTCAGCAGGAGCACTCTCAGAAGGGTTGTGAAGATTAATTGCCATCATCCATAGAAAGCACTTAGCCCAGAATGTGGTACAAGTAATCACAAATGCTCAGCAAATGTATAGAAGGGACTCTTGACTTGATTCATATAATTTATCATATAATTGTCTTAGAAAAGACCCTTCCCAACTATGTCCCCACTTTCACTTTCTTTAAAATGAAAAGTGCAATGACCAGATGATCTCAAAAAGTCCCCCCATCATTAGAGATTTTATGACATGCTTGCTATGGGCCTATTAAGGCCCAATAAGGAGGAAGAGGAAAGCTTTGAAGGGAGCCAGAGTGAAAGACCCACACCCAGCGGTACAGACCACAATCAGAGACACACTTTCCCTGCGGATGCCCTCCCACGTGCTGGCATCCAGCAGTATCCACAAGCCGGGACACAGATGGGCTAAGGGCTGCTTCCTCTCAGACTGCAGCAGCATGGTTGGTCTCTTAAGACATATCTTGTGCAAGCTCTTTATTGCCTATGGAACAGAGGCCAAAGCCCTGGCCTGGTATGATCACTTCCTACCTTCGTATACACACACTCTAGAGTTTATCCAAACTTTTCCTCAGCACACCCACTGCTTTCCCACATCTGCCCCTTTGGCTGATGCTCTTCCCTTGTTCTCTCATCTCCGTGCACAAGGCCTCCTATCTATGCATAAGCCAACCTCCCTGCTCTCAGTGCCCAGGGGCACTGAGTCAAACTCCCAAATGGGTATAGTAGACACATTATAACTTGCATCAAGATGACCAGCATGACATGGTGATGCATGTCTATAATCCCAGCACCCAGGAGGGTGGAGATAGGAGGATCTGGAATTCCAGGCTATCTAGCTGGTTACATAGTGAGTTCTAAGCCAGTCTGGCCTACATAGTAAGACCATGTGTGCTTTTTTTTTTTTTACTAAAAAACACTTAAGCAACTGTAAAACCTCTGTATATCACCTTTATAATAACAATTAAAAAATTTTTTAAGTTGGGCACCAGTGGCTTGCTCCTATAATCCTAACTTCTCAGGAAGCTGAGCCAGTCCAGTCCATGAGATTCTTAAGCACCAAGAAAGCCAGAGGTGGAACTATGGCTCAAGTGATAGAACATTGGCCTAGAGCAAAAAAAAAAAAAAAAAAGCTTCAGAGACAATGCCCAGATCCTGAGTTCAAGCCTCAGGATTGCTTCCCTTGACTCCCTGCCCCGCCTCTGCTACCCCCAAAATGAATCAGCTAGGAGATGGCTCAAGTGATAAGAGCACTAGCCTTAAGGGAAAAGCTAAACTAGAGCATAAGGGTCTGAATTCAAGTCCCAGGATTCACACACACACACACACACACACACACACACACACACACACACAAATCCTTTTAGCACTTTCTGGTGGTCAGAACACACCCATTTGTAGAGTTCAAGTTCTGATTCCAAAAGATCCATGTTCTACCTCCTACAAATCCTCCTTTAGCCTCAGTCTCCTCATCTATAAAACTTGGATAATAATATATACTACTGTATGGAAAGCACCAGGCCCAGTGTTTCACAAGCAATGTGGTTATCATTCTTATCTTCAACGTTGTACTGTCATACATATTTCCTGCTCCTAACACCACACAATAATCTTGTGATAATCCTCCCAGTTATTTCACAGTGACAAACCTTAAGGACCTTAGCAAGAGGCCCTGAAAATGGCCCTGCAAAGCATTGCCATTGAAACAGAACCAGCACTACAGTCTCCATACCCCAGGTGAATTCTGCCATCAGAATCAAGGCTAGAGGGCATCTCTGTCACTCGGCCTCTCTCCAAGCTGCGAATTCTGCCTGCAAGTTCTTTGCAGTAAAGCTGACCCCATTTCTGCCACGTGCCTTCCTCCTCTCCTTCCTTACAGAGAGATGGATCTGTGTTAAGCTGCCCTTAGCATCTCTGCTGGTCTCCGAGAGAACTGCAGCAAAGTAGCCAGCTTGTGGGAAGAAGAGAAAGGCTTTGGGGTTCTGATTAATTTCCTGTGCTGTGGACAGGCAAATCACTATCCTGAAATGCCTGGGCTAGTCCACAAGGGCCTCTAACAAATTGTGTGGTTTATTTTTAGAATAAGCCAATCAAAAATGCACATGGCCACAAGATAGCTGCAAGCACAGAAAGGCCATCTCAGCCAGGCACCAGTGGCTCACCCTGTAATCTGAGCTACTCAGGAGGCTGAGATCTGAGGATCACAGTTCAAAAACCACCACTGCTAGGAAAGTTCATGAGACTCTTACCTACAATTAACCACCAGAAACTGAAGTGGCACTGTAGCTGAAAGTGGTACAGTGCTAGCCTTGAGCAAAAGAGATCAGGGACAGTGACCAAGCCCTGAGTTCAAGCCTCACGACTGACAGAAAAAGAAAAAGAAAAAGGAAGGCCTTCTCCTGAGCCCCTTTCCTCTGCTCATCTGAACTCTTAAGTACTGTAAACCCTGGCAAGAGAGAACTTAGTGCAGGAAGAATCTGAAGGTAGAACTATCTCCCTGAGACACTTAACCCAATACCACTTGTTCAACATTGACAACAAAAGATTTGACAGGACAAATCAAGAATCGTCACTTACCAGTTATTGTACCCTTGGGCTTTTTAAGCCTCTACACCTCATTTCCCGTCTGCAAAATGGGATTCATGATAGAGCCTGTCTCACACCTGGCTGTTAAGGATTGAATGAAGTAACACGTGGAAAGGCTTAGTTCAGAGCCCAGCATTCGGCTCATGCCAGGAAACAGTGGTAGCTATCAGGTTTAACATACCTTCCCCTTCTGTTTCTCTTGCACTGGCCTCTGGTTGGGAAAAAACGCTAAATTATAGTCCCATCTTCAAGAAACTTTATCAAAATCAGTCACCAGTGGCTCACATCTGTGATCCTAGCTACTCAGGAAGCTCAGACCTGGAGGATCTCAGTTCAAAGCTAGTTCAGACAGAAAAGTTCATGGGACTCTATCTGCAATTAACTAGTAAAGGGAGAGAGGAAAAAAAAAACTTGGCTAGAGTGGTGGCTCAAATGGTAGAGTGCTAGGTATGAGCTAAAATGCCAAGCAAGGCCAGGTACCAGTGGCTCACACCACTAATTCTAGCTGTTTAGGAGGATCTAGCCCAAACAGGAAAATCTGTGAGACTCCTATCTCCAGTTAACTATCAGAAAACTTCTAGCTCAAAGTGGTAGAGCACTAACCTTAATCAAAAGAACAGTGCTCAGGGCCAAACAAAAAAACAGCTAGAAGTAGAGGTGTGGCTCAAGTGGTAGAGTGCTAGCTGTGAGAAAAAATAGCCAAGTGAGAGTGCAAGGTCCTGAATTCAAGCCCTTATACAGTGTATATGTATGTGCGTGGATGCATACACACACACACACACAGACACACACACACACACACAAAAAGAAGTTATATTTGTTTAAAAAAAAAAAGCAGATAAGCCTGGCACTGGTAACTCACACTTGTAATCGTAACTATTTAGGAGGTTGAGATCTGAGGATCACAGGTTGAGACTCTTACCTCCAATTAACCAGGAAAAGGCTGGAGCTCAAGTGATAAAGAACTAGTCTTGGGCAAAAAAGTTCAGAGACAGTGCCGAGACCCTGAATTCAAGCACCAGAATCGGCATAAATGAATGAATGAAGATATATCGAGTGGTAGATTTGCAACTGACAGGTAAGAAAAAGGATCTAGAAGGGCTGGGAGTTTGGCCTACTGGTGTGCATTGAAGACCCAGGTTCGATTTCTTGGTACCACATACATAGAAAAGAAGCCGGAAGTGGTCCTGTGACTCAAGTGGTAGAGCTCTAGCTTTGAGAAAGCCCAAGGACAGTGCTCAGACCCTGAATTCTAGTATATATTGTTAAGTAAAAGAAGTAAGCAGAAGTGACAGAATTAAGATTACAGCCCAAAACATGATCATAGAGTATATGCTTTATCTGTACATGGAAAAAAATATGAAGAAGATAAAGAATTAAATGAAAGGCTTTCACCTGTTTTCTTTCTTTTTGCCTCGCTTTCTTCATGTATATTAAGAGATTGTTCCCCCTCCGCCATTTTTTTTTTTTTGCCAGTCCTGGGCTTGAACTCAGTGTCTGAGCACTGTCCTTGGACTTTCCCAAGGCTAGAGCTCTACCACTTGAGCCTCAGCACCACTTCTGGATTTTTCTATGTATGTGGTACCAAGGAATTCAACTCAGATCTTTGTGCATGCTAGGCAAGCACTCTACCACTAGGCCAAACTCCCAGCCCCTTAAGAGACCCTTTAAAACAGCCTTCACTCAAGGATAAGAGGGAGAAGGAATAAGAACAAATCTTTAAGCTACACTGGATGAGCATACTGGTGTAGTGACATAGACAGCTCTACAGGCCCCATCTCCTCCTCGTGTGATCTAGAAAAGACAGACTTTTCTCCTCGGGACTATGACCCCATCAAATCCTTATTCACTTATCTAACACAGCAAAAACTTGAGACAAGATTAAACTCCCAGGAACTGAAGATGGAGCTCATGGTGGTTTGTTTTAGTGTTTATAGGCTAGCAAACATGAGGGGAAGAAAGGGGAGAGGAGTAGGGAAGGAAGACAAGAGAAGGGAAGGGAAAGGGAAAAGGAAAGAAAAGGAGAGAGAGAGAAAGAGAGGGGGGAGAGGGAGAGGGGAAGAGAGAGGGAGAGGGAGGAGGGAAGGGAAGGAAGGAAGGAAGGGAGGAAGAGAAAGAAAAGAGAAAGGAGTGGGGAGACTGTTTTTGTGTGTAAAAGTCTCAGTCTTTTCTGCCCAGGCTGACTTGGAACGGTGATTCTCAGATCTCAGTCTCCTGAGTAGTTAGGATTACAGGAGTGAGCCACCAACATGGGTGGAAAGAAATTTTAACCAAATCCCAGGTATATGACTTACTACTTGACAATCTTCTTCTACTCAGTCTATTTTGGTTCAAATACTATCTCTTTTGGAAACAGTCTCACAGGCACACCCAGAAAGGATCTGTGCACCCCACAGCCTTTCCAATTGACACATAAAATGAGCAAATGCACTGTGCCATGTCTACCTTCCTCTCCCAAAGACGAGCAGCACGTCAGCCTCTCGTGACTACTGTGTCTGAATACCTGGTGTGTATTGTACCTCAGCTTGCACTTTCATTTCTCCGGTGGTGTGTCTCTGCAAGTTATTTTATTTTATTTTTTACAAGCAGCAGGTATCACTTTGTCATCAGAAAAAGAGGCAATAAAGGCAGATACAAAAACAATGCTAATTAAGCTAGGGTTGGTTCACGTTTGTGGGTTGGCAAACAATAAATTAGAATGCAATATGGTTATGGCAGGTAGCAAAGTCTCCTAAGAATCACAGGAAGTGACAGTGGGAGGGATAAGCCACTCTCTCTTCTCCTACTATCCCCACATGGCATGATTTCAACTCCTGTCACATTTTAGGGCTCTCATTGCTGAGGGGTACTTTACATCTGCAATCTCAGATAGGTAATGAGAATTATTATTGCTACTGGTTAGGAAAAGAAGGCTCCGAGAGGTTGAGCAACTCACCCAAAGTCCCACATAGTTCACGAGGATCTAAACCAAGACCTGTGTAACATCAAAGGTCAAGTCCTGAACCCAGGCACCATTCATTGGCCTACCACCCTAACTACCTAGAAGGCTGACATCTGAGGATGACAGTTCAAGGCCAGTTCAGATAGGAAAGTCAGTGAAACTCTTTATCTCCAACTTATCACAAAAAAGAAAGAAAGAAAAAAAACAAAAAAGCCAAAAGTGGACTTACAGTTCAAAGTGATAGGCCTTTGAGCTCTGAGTGTTCAAACCTGAGTACTGGTGTGCATGGGCCTCACATACAGGTCAAGTCCTGGAGTAGGAAGATGGATAGCTCAGTGGTAGAACAGTGTGGGGGGCAGGGGAGGGAGGGGTTTCCAGGCTCTATAACTTAGCAGCATTTCCCCCACTGCTTTAGCATGAGGTATGCTCAAATATTTTATGCAGATGAAGTGCTCTGTGGGTGGGAACACGGGATAGAAAGGAAAGCCATTATCCCAGCTCCTCTTCTGAGTTGTTTAACTCCCCTGGCACTCAGGCCTTCCACCAACTGTATCATCCCACCGCTAGCCTGGGATTCCTTTCTGATGCCTTTCTGCCCCTCATGAAAGGTCTGGCATGCATTCTCCCATTCCTTCAGTCTTTTCATTTAGGTCCTAACAAAGGCTGAGCGCCAACGTGTGCCAGGCACTGCACAGACTCTGATGGGGCAAAGGTCCTTGTCTTCTGGACCTTGGGGCTGAAGTAGAAACCGGACATTAAACAGGATTGCTTAATAACCTTTGCAAGGATCGGGAGGCCAACGCGATGAGGCTTCCCAAAGGGCCTGGCCCGGGAGGAGCTCGCGCCCACAGGACGACGACTCTGCTTATGATCACACGGCTGCTAAGCGGAAGAGCCGAAGCTGCGGACCAGGAGTGCCGCGGTCCGGAGGTTATGCTGCCCCGGAGAGCACTGCCCCGGGGAGCACTGTCCCAGGGAGCACTGTCCCGGGAAGCTCTACTCCAGGGAGCACTGTCCCGGGGAGCAGTACCCCGGGGAGCACTGCCCCGGGGAGCACTGTCCCGGAGAGCACTGCCCCGGGGAACACTGTCCCGGGGAGCACTACTCCAGGGAGCATTGTCCCGGGGAGCAGTACCCCGGGGAGCACTGCCCCGGGGAGCACTGCCCTGGGCTTCCTCGCTGCCTGTGGTCTGGTCCCGGGGCCTGGGCACGGCCGGCGCTCCGGGCCTTCAGAGGTTAGCTGGGTGAGAGTCTCACGGACCTCCCCGCCCCGCTGGCCGGGCCCCTCCACGCTCGGGCTCGGCCCCCGGACGCGGCCAGGCGGGAGCCGCCGGCTCTCTCGGGCCTCTTCTGGCCGAGGGAGGGCCCGCGCCATCGCGGCCAGCCTCCAGCGGACCCGGCCGCCGGGGTCTGCGCGCCTCCGCCCGCGCTCCCCCCCGCCGCCTGCCCCCCGCCGCCTCTCCGCGCCCCTCCTCCGGCCGTCCGCGGCCCCGGGACCCCGGGACGCCGGCGCGGGCGCCGCGCGCGGGGCGGCCGCGGTGACAGCCTGGGAAGCCGCCGGCCCCACCCACGGGCAGGGCGTTCCCGCCGCCGGCTTCCTGCGGCCCAGGCCGGGCGGAGGGGCCCCGGCTCCGCAGGCCGGGTTCCTGGCTTTCAATCCGCGCTTCCTGAGCCGAGGGAAGCGACCCAGCGGACCTCCAGCCCCGGGAAGGGAGGGCGGAGGGGGGGAGAAGGGAAGGGAGGGGCGGGAGGCCTCGCTGCAGCCCGGGAAGTCCATCCCGGGGAGCTCCAGACTCCCCCCTCCCCCTCCCCCTCCTCCCTCTCCTCCCCCTCCCTCTCCTTCCCCTCCCTCTCCCCTCCCCCATCCTTCCTCTCCTCCTCCTCCCTTCCGCTCCCTCTCCCTCTCCCTGTCTCTTCTCCCCATCCTCCCTCTCCTCCCCTCCCTCTCCTTCCCCTCCCTCTCCCTCTCCCCCATCCTTCCTCTCCTCCTCCTCCTCCCCTTCCCCTCCCTCTCCCTCTCCCTGTCTCTTCTCCTCCCCATCCTTCCTCTCCTCCTCCTCCCCTTCCCCTCCCTCTCCCTCTCCCTGTCTCTTCTCCTCCCCATCCTTCCTCTCCTCCTCTTCCCCCTCCTCCTCCCTCTCCCTCTCCCTCTCCTCCTCCTCCCCCTCCCTCTCCCTCTCTTTCCCTGTCTCTGCTCCCCCCATCCTTCCTCTCCTCCCCCTCCCCCTCCCTCTCCCCCTCTCTCTCCTCCTCCCTCTCCCCTCCCCCTCCCTCTCCCTCTCTTTCCTTGTCTCTTCTTCTCCCCATCCTTCCTCTCCTCCTCCTTCCCCTCCCCTCCTCCTCCCCCTCCTCCTCCTCCTCCCCCTCCCCCTCCTCCTCTTCCTTCCCCCCTTCCCCTCCTCCTAACAACTTCAATCCTGACAGCTGGCCTGAGGCAACCCACTTACCCCACACCACAGATTCCATCCCCATGAGGTAAGGTGATGAACCGGGCCCTACAGATGAGACAACCGAGGTCCCACCAGACCAGGAGACAAGCGCCAAGTCATCCACACTGCCACCTCCCAGGTACCTTGCGCAAAGTGTTCTGTTCTTTTCTTTTGGGTACTGGAGATTGAACCCGGGACGTTTCATTTGCTAGGCAAGCACTTTGCCACTGAGCTACATCCCATCCCTTAAAGTGGGGTGTGAGGGGTATGGAGAGGTGCACCTGTGTGCCTGCACGCACCCCCACACCCCAATATTGGTGCTTGAACTCAGGGCCTCACACTTTAATTTGGCTGATGCTCTGTCACTTGAGCCACACCTCCACTTCCAGTAGAAATGTACCCTGTCACTGTGTCCTCATGATGTGGAGGCAACTATCCTCCCTATCGATCGATCAATAGATCTATTTTGCCAGTCCTGGAGCTTGAACTCAGGGCCTGGGCACTGTCCTTGAGCTTCATTTGCTCAAAGCTAGCACTCTGCCACTTGAGCCACCGCTGGCTTTTTCTGTGTATGTGGTGCTGAGGGACTGAACCCAGGACTCATGCCATGCTAGGCAGGCACTCTACCACTACACCACATTCCCAGCCCCAGAGGTTTGGTTTAAAATGGAAACATTCGGGGCTCGGAGTGTGGTCTAGAGGTAGCCTGCTGGTCTAGCATGCTCAAAGCCCTGTGTTAGATTCCCCTGAACTATATATACAGAAAAAGCCAGAAGTGGCCCTGTGGCTCAAGTGGCAGAGTGCTAGCCTTGAGCAAAAAGTGTCCAAGGACAGTGTCTAGGCCCTGAGTTCAAGCCCTAGGACTGGCAAATAAGTAAATAAATAAATAAATAAATAAAATGTAGATGTTCCTCTGCGCGCGCATGTGTGTGTGTGTCTGTGTGTCTGTGTGTGTGTGTGTGTGTGTGTGTGTGTGTCCTCTAGGGCTTGAATTCAGAGACTGGGCCCTGTCTTGTAGCTTTTTCACTTAAGGCTAGTACTCTAACAACTTGAGCCACTGCCACAGATCAGAGTAAATGGTTCAATAATTGTAAGTTCTGATGAGTTGGACCAATGTCAGAATAGATAGATAGATAGATAGATAGATAGATAGATAGATAGATAGGTAGATAGACAGACAGACAGACAGACAGACAGACAGACAGAAAGTTGTTTCAGAGAAAGCAGCCCAAACTACATTTTTCCAGCTCTCCTTGCAATTAGGTAAGTGAGTAGTTTCCACCATTGGGAGGAGACAGATGACGTGTGCCACAGCCCAGCTAAGTGGCTCAGTGGCTCAGAGGTATGCTTGCTGTCACATCTGCCAACACTGGAATGACCTTGGAAGCCACAAACTGAACATGGCAAAGGGTTTAGTCAACTTTGGTTTCTCTCAGTCCCTTGGCTGAGTGGGGCACACACTGATTTGGGCATTGAGATTAGTTACCATAGTAACTGAAAGGCGAGTGACTTGAGTTCCTTGTATAGACCATGTGATGGAGCATGCGTGATCAACATGGAAGACTCACTAAGACACCCATTTAGCCCTGGCTGGCTCAAGCTGGTCACAAAGTCTCTTTTACTCTTCTTTTTTTTTTTTTTTTGTGCCAGTAGTGGGGCTTGAATTCAGTGCCGGAGCACTATCCTTATGCCTTCCTCAAGGAAAGCCACAGCACCACTCCCATCTTTTCTATGTATATGTTACCGAGGAATTGAACCCTGGTCTTTGTACATGCTTGACAAGCACTCTACTACTCAGCCAAACTCCTGGCCTCACTTTCCCTAAATTTTTTCCGCTCAAGGCTAACACTGTACCACTTGAACCACTGCTCTACTAATGGCTTTTTGGTAGCTATTTGGAGATAAGGGTTTCATGGTTTTCCTCTCCAGTCTGGTTTTGAACCAACACCCTCAGATCTCAGCTTCCATACTTGCTAGGATTACACCCACGAACCATCAGTACCCAGATTGGAAAGTCCTATCTGTTCATCTTATTAATAACTTATGTCTTGTCAATTCCAAAAAAAGATTTTAAGGTGGTTTCCACTGCAGCCTAAAAATCATCTGATCAATAATTAAAGAGCAAGGAGCAAGGAGTAATGAAAGCCATGGCAGAAAGCCAGCAGGGAAGGGAGAAAGCTGAAAAACTGACTACAGTAGAAATGCAAGGGTAAGTTTTCTAAGGATGGCAACTGTGACAGAACAAAAACCATGTCTCTGAGTTTCCTGGCAGTCAAAGCAAAGAAGGAAACAGCATGTGTTTCAAATTGTATAGGAAGTAGTAAACATGTGATTAAGAGTACAGACTTTGGAGCCAGAATGTGATGTTTTATTTTATTTTTTTGCAGTGCTAGGGATGGAACCCAGGGCCTTGGGCCTGGTAGTCACCTGCTTTTCCACTGAGTTACACCCCAGCCCCCATCATGCTCTTTTGAACCCCCGCTCTGCCACTTACCAGTCACATGATCTAAAGCAGTTAGGGAACTTCTCTATAGGCAGAGACCTGGAGGATCATAACCATGTTTCGGGACCAGCCTAAGGAAAAAAGTAGTGAGATCCCATCATAAGCAGGGTAGTACGCATGTGATCCCAGGTACAGGAGAGGTGTGGTAGGAAGATTGTTGTCTAAGGCCAAGTTAAACCTCAAGACCTTATTAAAAAAATAACACGTAAAGCAAATGCAGGCTCTGAGGGATGGGGACTAGCCACTCTCCTTTGTCTGCTCAAATGTGAAGGGCCTGCCTAAGCCAGCTGTAGGCCCTGAGTTCAAAACCACCCGGAAGAGAGAGAAGGACGCAAATAGATGAAGAGCATATATATTGAGGTCACATAGTGGCCTGTGCTGTGCTGAATCACACATTAGAATGTTCAGTGGTAGAGAATGTACTTAGTATATGCATGCTTGAGACCCTGGGTTCACTCCTAGCACCAAAAATTAGAGAAAAGAGAAACTGTTGCTCCGTTATGATTGGAAGAATCGGGGCCATGATTTGGGAGAGACCAAACTTCCCCTGCCCAGACTTCTCAAAGGAAACTTGTATAATTAACCACAGTGAATGCAAGAGCTACTACCCCAATCACTTTCACCACAGCTGCTGGACTGTGAGTTGGTTGTTTCTCGTACTGGATTTTGGCCCAGACAAGCCTTGGTGTACTTATTTACCAGTGACTATGTGGGCAGGGAGCTGAGGAAACTGAGGGTCTTAAATATTCTTCTCCTGACAGGCGCAGTAAATGTGGTGATGAGGGACAAAGTAATTGGTATCAGACATACCCAGGTATAGTTGTTAACCAATTCAAAACCTCAGTTTTCTCCCCCCCCCCTCTCTCTCTTTCTCTTTTGCTGGTTATGGGACTTGAACTCAGGGCCTGGGCACTGTCCCTGAGCCTGTTTTTGTGCTCAAGGCTAGCCACAGTGCCAGTACTTATGCTTTTTTTTTTTTTTTGCCAGTCCTGGGGCTTGAATTCAGGGTCTGAGTACTGTCCTTGGGCTTTTTCAAGGCTAGCACTCTACCACTTGAGCCACAGTACCACTTCTGGCCTTTTCTGTGTATATAGTACCAAGAAATCAAACCCAGGGCTTTATGCATGCTAGGCAAGCACTCTACCTAGCCCACCCAACTGGCCCCCAAGTACAGCTTTTGAATAGTTAATTGGAGATTAGAGTCTCATAGAAGCTTTTCTGCCTGGGCTGGCTTCGAACTGGGATCCTCAGATCTCAGCCTTCTGAGTAGCTAGAATTACAGTTGTGAGTCACCTGTCCCCAGCTAAGTCTCGGTTTCTTTATCCTTTCAGTGGAGATAATAACAAATACAACCTACTTAGGCGAGGTGCCTTAACAACTTCTTGGAAGAATATATACAAAACATTCATCACAATAGCTAGAACTACATTGTGCCGTTGGTGCACAATCACAAGATGAGAAAGTAGGGAGTCTTACCCACCTGGAAGCCTTGGCAGATGGAGAATAATTTGCAGTATTTTTTTTAAAAAGTAGGACAGACATGGTCAGTTCTCCCGAATGCTGGTTCTGAGCTGACTAAAATATGGTTTCTTTGCTTCTGCCTGGAATTCCTTTGACCTGATTCAGTGTGGTGCCAGCTCAGACTGGCCTGGTTTTGGAAACACTGAACTGAAGAGGTATCATGAAGCAGTGTGATCTGCAGGACCACAGCCTCAGGGATGGAGACAGGCAGTTCCCCTTTGTCAGATGTTTTGTCTCAACACCCAGACCTGTACTAAACCTTCTTTATGCATATCACCTTGTCCAGGTACCAGTAGTGTACACAGGTAGTCCTAGTTACTCAGGAGGCTAAGATCTGAGGACTAAGGTTCAAAGCCAGCCTAGGCAGAAAAGTCCTAGCTCTAACCACCAGAAAGCCAGAACTGGAGGTATGACTCAAATGGTACCACACTAACCCTGACAATCAAAGCTCAAGGGCTTTGGCTTAGCGGTAGAATGCTTGCCCAGCATGCATGAAGCCCTGGGTTCAATTACTCAGTACCATATTAACAGAAAAAGCCAAAAGTAGTGCTGTAGTTTAAGTAGTAGAGTGCTAGCCTCGGAGGAAAAAAAGCAGCTCAAGGACATTGCTCAGACCCTGAGGTCAAGCCTCAGGTCTGGCAAAAAATTTTTAAAAAAATTTAAAAAGCTCATGTCAGCACCCGGGCCCTCAGTTCAGGCCCCAGGACTGGCACACACACACACACGCACGCACGCACGCACGCACGCACGCACACACACACACACACACACGATCCCTATTCATAATTATGATTTACAAGTGAGAAAACTAATTGCTCACACGGCAAAGTGGCCTGATTCAGTTCACACAAAACATAGTAAAGCTGGGAACTGAAAAATATCGGGTACCCTTATAAGTCTCGAATCCTTAGACTACACAGCCTGTGCCCTCCATCCTGTACAAGGCTCTTATTTCCCTCCTTTGCCATTCTCTCTCTTCCTAGGCTTTCTGTTCACATCATCTAAAACACCTGCTCTGGAGTCCCATCCTTCTCCTGCCTCCAGGAGAGCCCCTTACCCTGTGGTAACTGTCTCGTGGCCAAAACAGTTTCAGTGGGGTGCTCCAGGGCCCATAAGAAACTCTTGGTGGATGAAAAATCAGCCTGCAGCTCTTATTTTCTCAGCTTCCTGGTTGATCTCTGCCTCCAAGCCTCTCCACCTTCCTTCATTCCTCCCTTTTTGTTTTTGTTTTTGTTTTGTTTGTTTGTTTTGTTTTTGTTTTTTTTGCCAGTCATGGGCCTTGAACTCAGGGCATGAGCACTGTCCTTGGGCTTTCTCAAGGCTAGAGCTCTACCATACCACCACTTCTGGCTTTTTTCCATGTGTGAGGTACTGAGGAATCGAACCCGGGTCTTTGTGCATGCTAGGCAAACACTCTACCAGTAGGCCAAACTCCCATCCCATGAGTATGTTTAACAGTGATGGAAATGCGCCATTCTCTTTGCTGAATGATCTTTGATACCTCTTGGATGCTCCCTGGATAAAGTTCAAACCAGACAGCTTGGTGGAGTCTCAAGGCCCAGCCTACTTCTCCTCTAATCCTCAAATTATTCACAGTTTCCAGCTTCAGAGCCTCTGAACTTGCAGTTGTCTGGTTGGTGTGAGATGAACATGTGTAAGGAAGCTGAGTGTGAGGCTTCTCAATGTGGTGGCAGGGACTTCTGCCATCTGTTTGACAGAAACTTTTCTGCCAGACCTGTGGTGCACCCCATTCTATGAGCCAGCGCTACCTCACAAGCCAGGAGTCAAGAATGGCCTGGGTGAGGAAGGGAAGACAGGCTTCCTGCCAGGTCTGTTGATGCCTGATTGCCTGTGTCTCAGCCCATGCCACCTGAGCAAGACACCCACCTACTTCTGATTTCTGCCCCTTTTTCCAATGCCTCTGCGCCACCTGGTGGATATGACTGGAATGATCCAATATGTCTTCCAACATCTCTGAGGTCAGTTCTTAACATTTCTCAAGGACAGAATGATCTGCTCTGTCCTCATCCCTCAGGGAGGTTCCAAAGTCTTCCTGTGACTATGGTTCTGAGAAAGGCAGAAGTAGATTCCGTTGCACAGTGGAACCTCAGGTCTGTCATGCATTCCAGGTCTAAGCACTGTCCCTGATCTTTTGAGTTCAAGGCTAGTGCTCTACCACTTGAGCTAAAGCTCCACTTCTGGCTTTTTTGGTGGTTAATTGGAAGTAAGACTTTCTTGTCCAGGCTGGTTTCAAACTGTTAATCCTCACATCTCAGCCTCCTGAGTAGCTAGGATTACAGGTATGAACCAGCTGGAATCAGGTTTCTTATATGAAAAGAAGGGGGATTGACCCTTCCATGTCTAAAATGACTCTGTTTACTCCAGGAGGGCAGAGAAACTGCCGGCTTCTTTGTCTTCTGACCTCAAGAGCAGTGGGATTTGCACTGGTGGTGCACAGGCATGCATCACCACCCCAGGCCTCATAAAGCATTCTTAGAGTGCCTAGTTAAAAAAACAAAAACTTAATGCCAGACTAGTACCACATTACTGTAGTTATGGTTAAACAACAGAAAGGCAGTGAGCATGCTCAGATGTGTATAGAGAGGGTTAAGGTCATTTGGTGGGGAGACAGAGAGTCAAGCAACTGGTCTACCAGTGATCCAGAAAGGTGCTGCAAGCTACAGTAATTCGGCACTAGTCTGGCA
Organism: Megascapheus bottae; assembly: GCF_031878675.1. Classification (NCBI taxonomy): domain Eukaryota; kingdom Metazoa; phylum Chordata; class Mammalia; order Rodentia; family Geomyidae; genus Megascapheus; species Megascapheus bottae. The sequence continues at coordinate 70,881,159 of NC_143514.1, read as the reverse complement.
TTAGTTTTGGGTTTTTTTTCTAGGCACTTTAAGAATGCTTTATGAGGCCTGGTGTGGTGGTGCATGCCTGTGCACCATCATTGCAAGTCCCACTGCTCTTGGGTCATATGATAGAACTATGAATCCTAACTTTGCTATTTCAGTGTGAGCACATTGTGTGACCATTCTGAGCCTTCATTTACCCAGCTACTGAATGAGGACAACGCAGTTCACACATAGTCAAGTCCTTTAGGGTTGAGGCACTAAAGCCATATCAAAACACAATGCTCATTCCAGGCACTGGTGGCTCATGCCTATAATCCTAGCTACTAAAGAAGCTGAGATTTGCAGATTGCCACTTAAAGCCAGCTGAGCATCAAAGTCCATGAGACTCTTATCTCTAATAAACCACCAGAAAATAAGAAGTAGAGTTGTGAGTCAAAGTGGTAGAATGCTAGTCTTGAGCAAAAATCATTCAGGGATAGCACCCAGACCCCAAGTTCAAGACCCCAAATCTCCTTCCAGCTGATATCCTCTATGCCTAGAGTCCTTGCTCCTACCCTTAGAAGCAAAATGCCCAGGGTGGGGGGGCAGCCTCTGGTGAAAGAAATGAATGTCCCACCCTAAGCTCTCTCAGAGAGAGGACACTTGTCCTTGCAAGTGACAGGGCTTCCCCTCCTCTCCCTCACCACTCCACCCTCCTGTGACATGAACCGAGGGGTGGAGCACAAGACAGCCATGGTGAACGACAAGCCATCGCCTTTCTAGTTTATTCCATGCACTTTGGTCTCCAGATGGACTGTGAGCTCTGCAAGAGTCCAGCATCTGTATGGGGACAAAAATGAGCCCAGAGCAGAGGTGGCCAACTGCTGACCCAGGGACCAAACCAAGCCAATCCTGCACTCTGGGAGATTATACTGTGTCTGATTCTTAATTAATGAGTTCCTTGGTGGCAGTCCTAGTCCCCCAAGCACCTGGTGAGACTGGCATTGTTACCCATGTGGAAAGGCTCTGTCTCCCTAATTCCCAGGCTGCCTTAAGAGGCACACATAGCTGTGGCATCTGGGGTCTGGCTACATCCTCTAGGGAGTTCAGAGCGTAGATTCTAGGCACAGCTGTCTGGCTGGTTTTCCGGCCTGATCATGTACAAGCTGTATGTACAAATGATTTAATTTCTTCAGGCTTCCAGCTCCTTATCTAAAGAATGAAAATAGGAACAATTTCATGTGGGCGGTGTAAACCCTCATAAAATGCTTAGGGCGTTCTTAGGTACATAGTCAGAGCTCAATAAATGCTGCTATTATCATTAATGGAACACGGGCTCAGCACCAGGTATCAGGAGCACAAAGATGGGTAATACCATGAGAGTGGCAGTGTACTTAGCTGGGAGCAGGTCACAGGGCAGAGGGACGTATGCCAAGGAGATGGGCTGTGAAACCGATAGGGCTAATGGGTACCATGTTCACAGTGCCCAGTTCTTCAGCTATTTGCTTGAGCACCAGGATTCATATCCTGGAGGCCCAGAGCTGCTGCTTTTCAACTGCCCTGCTGGACTTTGGTGCAGCGTAGTGGTGCTTGCCTAGCATGTACAAGGGAAGCCTAGCAAAGTCGTGCACATGTGTCATTCCAGTTGCTTACAAGGCTGAGGCAGGAGGATTGCTTAAGGCCAGGAACTTGAGGCCACACTGCAAGACTGGGTCTTCCCATTCCCCCGCCCAAGTCCTGGGGCTTGAACTCAGAGCTTGGGCAGGGTCCCTGAGCTTCTTTTGCTCAAGGCTAGCACTCTACCACTAAACCACATTCCCAACTTCCTGTCCCCCCTTTTTTAAAGGCAGGTCCAGTGGGTTAAGCTTGTAACCCTAGATACTTAGGAGGCAGAATTTGGGGGGACTGCAGCTTAAGGTCAGCACAAGCATAAATTCATCGCAACCAAAGAGTGGGCTCAGTGGTACACACATGCCATCCCAAGCTAGAGAAGCACAATGGCTGAGTGTGGTGGCACACACCTGTCCTTCTGGTGACAAAGGGAGAAACAAATAGGACTGCTGTCATCCAGGCCAGCTGAGCATAAAGCAACACCCTATCTCCACAAATAACCCAAACAGGGACTGGGTAAGTGGTTCAACTGGTAGAATTCCTGCTTACCAAGTGTGAGGCCCTGAATTAAATCCCAGTACCGCCAGAAATAAAAATAAAAAAATTAACAGACCCAAGAGTGGGTGAGCAAGGAATGGGCTGCCTGTGAGCTGAGCCCCCCCTGCATTGCTTTGGTCCTTGCAGGTTCCTGATAGCATCTCTGTCTCATGGTGTATGTCTGTGACTAAATGGGAAAGAATTAGGAGTGGAGCTGGAATGAAATGGGGGATGGGGAGAAGAAGACCCAGATACAGGCTTGCTGCATCCCCATGGATTATTTTTTCCCTTGGGATTTTGAAGACGGAACCCAGAGTATCACTCAGTCATACCCACTGGGCAAGTGCTCTACCACAGAGAAACAGCTTGCTTATTTATTTATTATTTATTTGTGCATCATGGAACTTGAACTCGGCCTGGGCACTGTCCCTGAGCTCTTCAGCTCAAGGCTACCTCCCTACCCTTGAGCCAAGCCCCACTTCCCATTTTCTAGAGGTGAATTGGAGATAAGAATCTCAGGTCGTTTTGTGCTTGAGCTGGCTTTGAACCTTGATCCTCAGATCTCAGCCTCCTGAGTAGCTAGGATTACAGGCATGAGCCACTGTGCCCAGCATCTTATTTTATTTTTGTATATGTGTACCAGTTATGGGGCTTGAAGTCAGGGCCTGGATAATATCCTTGAGCTGTTTTGGGCTCAAGGCTAGTGCTCTACCACTTGAGCCATGGTCAGAGCTCTATTTTTTACTTTTTTTTGTGGTTAATTGGATTTTGCTGCTCAGGCTGGCTTTGAACTTCTTCTTTTTTTTCTTTTTTTTTTTTTTTTGCCAGTCCTGGGCTTGAGCTCAGGGCCTGAGCCCTGTCCTTGGACTTTCTCAAGGCTAGGGCTCCACCACTTGAGCCTCAGCACCATTTCCAGCTTTTGTCTATGTATGTGGTACCAAGGGATCGAACCTGGGTCTTCGTGCATGCTAGGCAAGCACTTTAACCACTAGGCCAAACTCCCGGCCCCTGGCTTTGAACTTCTATCCTCAGATATCAGATTCTTGAGTAGCTAGGATTACAGGTATGAACCACCAGCACTCAGCTTCATGAGATTCTTATCTCCAGTTTAACCACCAAAAATCTGGAAATGGAGCTGTGGCTCAAGTAGCAGTAGGACAGTTGAACAAAAAGGCTCAGGGACAGCACCTAAGCCCTGATTTCTATCATTTCAGCACTTAGGAAATAGAAGTAGGAGGATTGCAATTGCAAAATTAAGGCCAGTTTGGAAACTCAGTCTCAAAAACTCAAAATAGGAGTTGGGTGCATGGCTCAGTTGGCCCCTCAACCAACTACATTTCACTAAGTAAAACTTCCTCGGAACCCAGCCATGCCTCATCTGTTTACATGCTGTCTGGGGTTTGCTTTCATGCTTCTTGGCAGAGTTGAGCAATTGCAGAGATGGTATGACTCGTGAAGCTGAAAATATTTACTGTCTGGCCCTTTAAAAGGAAAAGTTCACCATTCAAGGAAATATCACATTCCACTTACTAGAATGGCTATAAGAAATAATAAATAAATAAGACAAGAAGGATATGCACAAATTGGGATTCTTACATGCTGCCAACGGAAATGGAAGTTAGTGTAGCCACTTCGTAAAATAGCCTGGCATTTCTTCGGGCCAAATAGAGAGAGAAAATGATCCAACAGACCCACCCACAGAGACATTTCCTGGGAGAAATGAAAATGTCTCCTTCCATGCAAACACAAATCAGAACGTTCATCATAGTATTAGTTTCTGCAAGTAGTGGAGTTTGAACTCAGAGCCTCATACTTGCTTGCTGATGAATGGCACTTTACCATTTGAGCCATGCCCCCAGCTCAGTTTTTTTATGGTTATGGGGCTTGAAATCTGGGCCTAGGTGCTGTCCCTGAGCTCTTCAGCTCAAGGCTAGCACTCTACCACTTGAGCCATAGTGCCACCTCTGGTTTTCTGGTGGTTAATTGAAAATAAGAATCTCATGGACTTCTGTGCCCACACTGGCTTTGAACCTCGATCCTCAGATCTCAGCCTCGAGTAGCTAGGATTACAGGTATGAGCCACCAGTGTTTGGCTCACACAATTATTTACAATAGCATATAATGGAAATAATCCAATCTGTCAATTGATCAATGGATAAATATAATGTACTATAGCTAGACAGTGGACAAGGAGCATGTTAGACCGTGCCGAGAGGTAGGCATATACTGGGCTTAGGGAGCAGCCTCACAGGGAGAGCTAATTTAGTAGGTCTCAAATTCTAGATACACAGATAAAAACCTAGTACAGAAAGTAGAAGGGAGGCTAGGAGTTTGGCCTACTGGTAGAGTGCTTGCCTAGCATACACCAAGACCCAGGTTCAATTCCTCGGTACCACACACATAGAAAAAAGCCAGAAGTGGTGCTGAGGCCCAAGTGGTAGAGCTCTAACCTTGAGAAAGCCCAAGGACAGTGCTCAGGCCCTGAGCCCAAGCCCAGGACTGGAAAAGAAAAAAAGAAAAGAAAGTAGAGGGATTTATTTAAAAATCAGACTGTTAGCTGGGTGCTAGTGGCTCACTCCTGTGCGACTGTGTGTGTGTGTGTATGTGTGTGTGCGCACACACACACACATACACACACACACACACACACACACACAGCACCATAGCCCATCCCTATAGTCCAGTTACTCAAGAAACTGAAGCTCGAGGATCACTGGAACCCAGGAATTCAAAACCAGCCTGATCAACATGGTGAGATAATACTCAGTGGCCTTGTTGCCAGAGGTTCTGATTCAGTAGATCTGAGGCAAATCCAGGAGTCAAGTGTCAGCCAACTCCCAGGGGCATCATGACGCAGACATCCAGAGACAGCCCTGGGACATGGCCAGTTCGTATTCCTCTGGCAATGCCTTCCTTCGGGGGTTTTCCCCTCTCTCTCTGGAACCCCATCTCCTGTTTTGTATTCTGAACTCTGTGACCAGAGGGCCCTCCCCACACACACACCAAGAATCACAGACACCCTAAGCATTTAGTCCTGCTTCTCTCAGCCCAATACGGGTGCCCCAACGTCTGTGGCTCTCCCTTTTATTCTTCCCCAAGATGCCTTACACAGTGCCCCTCCCTCGAATATTTTGAGGGAGGAAGGGGGTCTGCTGAAGGATCATCCCTGGGAAACCTTCTACGAACTAGAGATCTAGAAGCTGAGGATGGAGAGGGAATGAGATGACTGGATACAAGAAACATCACAGATACATCAAATAGCTGTTAATATCATTATCACCATCCTCTCTATTGCAGCTTGACCTTAAGTGGATTAATACTTGTGTCTAGTATGACTGGTGCTTTGATGCTATGTTCTTTACTATCAATTTTGTATGTGTATGTGAGAGTCGTGAGGCTTGAACTCTGGAACTCTGGGCCTAGACGCTGTCCCTGAGTTCTTCAGCTCAAGGCTACTGCCCTACTCCTTGAGTCACAATACCACTTCTGCTTTTCTGGTAGCTGGAGATAGAATCTCATGGACTTTTGTGCTGGCTTTGAACTGCAATCCTCAGATCTCAGCCTTCTGAGTAGCCAGGATTGCAGGCGGCCTGAGCCACCGTGCCCAGCTTTTACCATCAGTTTATACTACTGCATACCTATTACCATTTTTTTTTATAACTGAAGGAAATATGGTTTAAGAAAGATACCCTGTTTGGTGCCTGTGGCTCATGACTGTGATCCTAGCTACTCAAGAGTCTGTGATCTAGTCTGGGAATGTGGCTTAGAGGTAGAGTGCTTGTCTACCATGCTTAAAGCCCTGAGTTCCATTCCTCAGTGTCACATCAAGAGAAAAAGCCACAAGTGGCACTTTGGCTCAAGTGGTAGAGTGCTAGCTTCGAGCAAAAGCTCAAGGACAGTGCTCAGACCCTGGGTTCAAGGAGAGAAAGAGAGTCTGACATCTTAGGATCACAAATCAAAGCCAGCCCAACTTTTTTTTTTTTTTTTTCCTTGCCAGTCCTGGGCTTGAGCTCAGGGCCTGAGCACTGTCCTTGGGCTTTCTCAAGGCTAGTGCTCTACCAGTTGAGCCTCAGCACCACTTCCGGCTTTTTCTATGTATGTTGTAGCAAGGAATCGAACCCCGGTCTTTGTGCATGCTAGGCAAGCACTCTACCACTAGGCCAAACTCCCGGCCCAAGTCTGTGAAACTCTTATCTCCAATTAACTACAAAAAGAAGAAGAGTTGTGGCTCAAGTGGTAGAGTGGCTAAGCACAAAAGCTCCAGTGACAGTGCCTCCTAGGTCCAGAGTTCAAGCTCCAGGGCCAGTAGGAGAAAAAAAGGAGGAGAAGGAGAAGGTGGTGGTGGTGGCAGCGTCGGTGGCACCTAGGCCTTGGTCACTCATGCCCGTAATCCGAGCTACTCAGGATGCTGAGATACGAGATCATCCCAGGCAGGAAAGTTCCCGAGACTCTTATCTCCAATAACTTCTCAGAAAAAGCTGGAGGTGGTGCTGTGGCTCAAGTGGTAGAGTGCTAGCCTCAACTAAAAAGAAGCTCAAGGCTGGGAGATTGGCCGAGTGGTAAAAGTGCTTGCCTAGCATGCATGAAGACCTGGGTTTGATTCCTTGGTACCACATACATAGAAAAAGCCAGAAGTGGTCCTGTGGCTTAAGTGATAGAGCTCTAGCCTTGAGAAAGCCCAAAGATAGTGGGCAGGCCCTGAGTTCAAGCCCCAGGACTGGCAAAAGAAGAAGGAGAAGAAGAAGAAGGAGGAGGAGGAGGAGGAGGAAGAAAGAAGAACCTTGAGTTTAAGCCAGAGGACCAGTAGAAAGAGAGAGGGGGCGGGGGTGGAGGGAGCCCCAGTTCAATGAGCTACAAGCTAGCAGCGTTTGACTTTGAATCGAAACATTGGGCTCTGAGGGTTCCCATCCCTCTCTTCCCTCCCCTAATGCTGGAGATAAGAGGTTCAGGGCCTCATCCAAGCCAGGTAAGTCCTCTCCCACTGAACTTCATACCCAGCCCCAGGTCCTAAGTTTTTGTTTGTTTGTGCCGGTACTGAGGCTTGAATTCAGGGCCTCACATTGGAATTTGTTCTTTTCAGTCCAGGCCAGTGCTCTACCACTTGAGCTAGACCTCATTTCAGACTTGTGCTGAGGCTGGCTTCAAACTGTGATCCTCAGAGGTCAGCCTCCTAAGTAGCTAGGATTAAAAGTGTGAGCCACCAGCACCTGGCCAGCTCGAGGTATCATGGGTTGTTTTTGTTGTTTTGATTTTGCTTTTGTTTTGCCAGTCCTGGGGCTTGAACTCAGGGCCTGGGAACTGTCTTTGAGTTTTCTCAAGGTTAGTAGTCTACCACTTGAGCCATACCACCATTTCTGGATTTTTTCTGTGTATGTGGTACCAAGGAATCGAACCCAGAGCTTCATACATGATAGGAAACCACTCTACCCCTAGGCCATGTTCCCAGCATCCCTGAGTAGTCTAAGATTATGTGAAAGCCACCAGCTCTTGGCCAGCCTGTGTTTGTTTGTTTTTGGTCGGTCTTCAGGCTTGAACTCAGCGTCTGGTTGCTTTCCCTGAACTCTTCAGCTCAAGGCCAGCACTCTACCACTCTGAGTCACAGAACAATTTCCAGTTTTCTGGTGGTTAATTAGAGATAAAGAGTCTCAAGAGTCTCACAGACTTTCGTGCTCGGGCTGGCTTTGAACTGCAATCCTCAGATCTCAGCTTCCTGAGTAGGTAGGATTACAAGCGTGAGCCACCGGGCCCAGCCAGCCTGAGTTTTTGATTGTCATGCTACACTGACAGCCATGGTTGAGGTTCATTGTAATAGCTGCAAGGCTCAGGCACAAGGTGTTGGCACATGGTATGTGCCGAGAAAATGCCAGAACTGAGCTGAAAGCATCTACATTTAGGTAGAGAAGGGGAAAAAAAAAACACCCAAACACTTTGGCAGGTTGCAATGTCTCATGCATTTTATTTGATAAGACTCAGCATCTTATGAACCCTAATGAGAACAGGATGTAAAAAAACAGTTCAGAAAAAAAAAAGTTCCCCATGGTGGCCCACTCAAAGCTTGGCGAGTTCAATTTATAAGAGTGGGTAATCATGGGTTTTAACCCTATAAAAATGGTGTTGGGATGCTGGGAAGGGTAGATGGTGACCGACCTGGCTCTGATTATCACTTTGCTCCTTCCTCACCTTCTCTATTTCTCTCCAAGTCACTGTTCTAGGTAAGGAGGACCCAGTGAGAGAAATCTTTTGTTGTTATTTTCCAACCAAACTTAAATTCTCTTTCAGTTCACATCATGCCCTGTATCCACGCCCAACTATATTAACTGTGTATGTACGAATCTCCGGTAAACCTAGAAGGCCCTCCTTCTGGGTCAGAATCCATTGCACAGGGTGGAACTTTTTCTCTCCTGAATCCCATCGGTCGTGTTTCTTCTACTGAAAGGAACCATGAAAATGTCATGCTAAGGGCAGCCATCAGGCCTGCCTCTTCCACACAGCAAGTTGGTCAGTGGGCAAGAGTACCAGGGCCATCAAATACACAATTCCGTTGATTGACCCAAGACTTAAGATATAAATTTACCCAGGTCTCAAGAAATAGAGAGGGAGAGAGAGGGGGAGAAAAAAAGAGGGAGAGGGAGGGAAGGAGAGGAGAGACGGAGAGACAGACAGACAGACAGACACAGAGAGGAGACAATCCAAGTTTGGTTATAGGACCCAAGAGATAAAGTGGTCCGAATCAGAATAAGACTAAGAGGCTTTCTGGAAATGAACAACCTTCTGAAATGCTTGCCGGAAGTCTTCATTGAACACAGTATAGATGATGGGATTGATGAGGGAGTTTAAATAGCCTAGCCAAGTGAAGAAGTCAAAGAGAGCCGGGTGGATCCAGCATGAGTCCCGGCAGATGGGCAGGACCAAGGATGCCACAAAGAAGGGCAGCCAGCAGATGATAAACGCTCCCAGGATGATGCCCAGAGTCTTGGTGGCCTTCCTTTCCCGAGCAGCAGAAATCCTCTTACGTTCCAGGAGGCTATCAGCCAGCTGGATTTTCACGTGGTTGAAAAAAAGAGGAGAGCCAGCTGTGTGCGAGTGGCCTTCGTGGAGACTGGGATTGAGGGAGCAGAGGGAGGACCCGGCAGAGCCGGTGATGAGGTGGGCCGTGGTGAAGCGCTTCCCGTAGAGAGAGGGCGGATTCAGGATGCGGCTGCGGGCCACCATGTAGATGCGGCCGTAGAGGATGATGAGCAAGAGGGACGGGATGTAGAAGGCCCCACACGTGGAGTAGATGGTGTAGGAGATCTGGGAAGTGTTCACCAGGCAGTCCGAGATCTCCTCCTGAGCCTTAGCCTGCCGCCAGAAGAGTGGAGGGATGGAGATACAGATGGAGATGATCCAGACCACAGCGATCATCAGGGCTGCGTGGCCTGCTGTCCTGCGTTTGCTGTACTCCAGAGCGTCTGTGATGGCCCAGTATCTATCCAGAGCGATGACGCAGAGATGCAGGATGGAGGCCGTGCAGCAGGTCATGTCAGAAGACACCCAGATGTCACAGAGGAGTTGGCCAAAGTTCCAAGTGCGAGTGGTGGTGTAGGCAATACTGATGGGCATGACCAAGATGGAAACCAGGAGGTCGGTGGTGGCCAAGGAGCCAATGAGATAATTGGCTGGGGTGTGGAGCTTCCTGGTGAGCAAGATGGTGGTCAGAACGAAGGCATTGGAGACGACAGTGGCCAGAGTGATGATGGACAGGACGACGGCCAGGGAGATCTTGAGTGCCTGGAGGGTCCCTGGATCCCAAGCCTCTGGGGTCCCTGTTGTGTTCAGGGATGGGCTGGAGCTATCCTGGGGAAGGCTTTCTATGGACTGGTTGGGTAGGGACATGCTAGGAGGCTCTCTCGCTCTTCCTACAGACTGCTGCATTCAGGGTTTCTGCTTGCTTGGTCCCCAGAGCAAAGTCATCTTCAGCTGCTTCTTCAGCTGCCTTTTCTCCTTCTCCTTCTTCTTCTTTTCTCAGTCCTGGGGCTTGAACTCAGGGCCTGGCACTGTCCCTTGAGTTCCTTTTGCTCAAGGCTGAGTACTCTACCACTTGAGCCACAGCCTCACTTCCAGCTTTCTCTGTTTATGTGGTAGGAAGGAATCGAACCCAGGACTTCAAGCATTGCCAGGCAAGCACTCTACCACTAAGCCACATTCCCAGCCTTGATGGTGAGAGTCAAACATCAGGGCAGGCCACAGAGAAAAGACAGCAGGAACTGGCTAAAGAAAATGGAGGCAGTAAGAGCCACCTCAGCTCACTGCTCTGGAACTTTTGCCCAGCAGATGGTCCAGGCCTCAGGAACACAAGCTGAATTTTGTTAGACAATCCCTAGGATATCACAAAGGGAGATAACATGGGATTCATGCTTTTGGCATTTTGGGCTCCTGATTGAATGAACACTTCAAAAACTTTCCCCATCTCTGATCAGAGGGGATTCTGGACTATCAGGTTGCTTGCAGGGAACTTTGAAAATGAGAGATGAAAAGAAGTACCAGGGGGTTCACAGAAGCAGCTCAGGCCACAGCTCAGCTTTCCCAGGCTCATTTTGACGCATCATGAAACACTGAACTCTGGTTCCTGTCCCACTGATCGTTTTTGAGGCTGAACAGACAAAACATTCTGGTTACCAAGACTGGAAGAATGCATGACTGGAAAGAAGGCCAAACAAACGAGATCACTATCAGTTCACTGACAGGGATGCCTCTGGGACTTAAAAAGAGAAGAGAAAAGATAGTTAGGTTACAGCAAGATGAATCGGAAGGTTGAAATTATAAAAGTAAAAAGCTGTCGCTTAATGCTGACTGTGATGCTGTAAACTTGCCCTTCTCAAAAGGGAGGAAATAGGGAGAAAAGGGGATCCCCACCCCCAACAATTCCCAGAGAACAGACTCATAGCTGTTGGAACTACCATGGGCTTGAGACAACTCCATGAAATCAGCATTGTAAACTGTGCACCAGAAAGCTTCCTTCTATTTATTCAGTCAGGGAAACTCAACCAAGCCAGCTGGGTGTGGGGGTATGGGGCTAAGGCATGTGAAAAAAACACCAGATCCTTACTCGATACATTTTTCTAAGGAGTGTCAAGTCAACTTTTCTTTCCTTCTCTTTTTGTCTAGTTCATGTTTTACATTTTATTTAAAAATTTTTGCCAGTTGTGGGGCTTGAACTTGGGGCCTGAGTATTGTCGTTGGGCTTAGGGCTCTACCACTTGAGCCACACCACTACTTTTGCCTTTTTTTTAACCAAGGAATCGAACCCGGGTCTTCTAATTTTTCTAAGGAGTGCCAAGTCAACTTTTCTTTCTTTTTCTTTTTGCTTGTTCATGTTATTTATTTATTTATTTATTTATTTTTGCCAGTTGTGGGGCTTGAACTCAGGGCCTAGGCACTGTCCTTGAGCTTTTTTGCTCAAGGCTAGTGCTCTACCACTTTGAGCCACAGTTCCAGTTTTCTGGTGGGTAGCTGGAGAAAAAGTCTCATAGACTTTCCTGCCTGGGCTGGCTTTGAACTGTGATCTCAGCCTTCTGAATACCTAGGATTACGTGTATGAGCCATTGGACCTGGCTACTTTTCTTACATCTATTTATATTTTCCATGTTCCTTAGAGTGAGCATAAATGACAATATATGAATATATAAACAAATAAACAATACCCCTCTCCCCCTTGAGTTGGACACAGCAGCTACTTCTAGCCACTGACTTGACCTGGCTCCCCTGTAATCCCAGCACTGAGGAGGCTGAGACAGGAGAAGTATGAGTTGGAGGATAGCTTGGGGTACACTGGAAGACCCCATGTCAAAGCAAAATAAAACAAATCATGACTACTTCATTTAAAAAAATGTATCTGCCTGGAAGAAGAGAGAAAGCTTTAACTGAGAATGCAAAGCAAAAGCTCTCAATTCAGGAATGTATCCCCCAGTTTAAATAATTGATTGTTTACTTATTGGTGGCACTCTTGCTGTGCCAATCCTGGGACTAAAGCACCTAAGGTGTTCAGGGAACAGTATGGCCCTCAACTTACGAATGGGTCAATGGATGCTCAGAGAGGTGATGTCATCTGCCCAAAGCCACCCTGGCGGAAGTGGAAGAACCGGGCCCACGGCGCTGGAAATGTCTACCTTTCTCCACATTGCCGCAGTTCAGGAAGAAAAGCCTCAGGGTGCAAGTTTGGGCCTCAAGGTAACAGGTGACTTCAGTTCCCATCCCATTCCCCGCGCCCTCCCCCCAGCCCCCCACCACTCCCAACTTGTTCCAGGCTCCATTCTACAAGTCTCCCACTGGCTTTCCTCCCACTCTGGTTCCCAAGGAAAATGGCTGGACTATTTTGAAGTTTTTCTTCCCTGTAGACAAGCTGGGTGAGCAAGGTAAGGAGTGGTCAGGCCCTGTGCAGGCCACAGCGCTTCTCCCCAGAGATTCCTGAGCTCCCAGCATTCCAGTGACCTCAGCACAGGCAGGGGTGTGGGCTAGGGGTAGCTGAAAGCCTGGCTGGTGACTTAGCCCTGGGTGATGTCTCAGGAAGAAGGACAGACCAGGCCTTGACCAGGAAGCCTGGCAGGACTCCAGACTGTCTCCCTCCTTTTCTGCTGTTGGCAGTCCTTTCCCCACCCTGAGTGAAGTTGGGGGAGATGACATTTTGTGTGTGTGTGTGTGTGTGTGTGTGTGTGTGTGTGTGTGTGTGTGTGTGTGTGATTATTGGAGCTTGAACTAGGCCTGAGTGCTCTTCCTTGGCTTTTATTCCCCCCTGGATGTGCATGACAGGGAAATGTCTATGGGTTCATCAGAAAGCACAGGAACAAGAATGATGCTATATAATGATTCTATACCTACACATTTTACATATTTTACCTCATGCATGAGCTAAAAGCAGGAGCAAAGCTTGGCATCTCAGCCTTCATTTTGTACATATCTACTCTAAGCCAGTCTCTGCAGTCACTGTGCAATCACCTTAGAACCAGGAAGGGCACGACTCACCACTGATCAATGGCATCTTTATGAAAACCAAAACTACCCAGAAGGAATGACAGTGCTTCCTCAGGACAGACCACCTGCCAGGCAACTTTCTGCCCTCAAATGCTAAAGTGGTAACAACTTCATAAACCCTCTAGAATGTGTGGGGGTGGGTTGGGGGCTGGTGGGACAGCTCATACCTGTAATCCTAGCTAATCAGGAAGCTGGAATATGAGGATCTCAGTTAGAAGCCGGCTCAGACAGAAATGTCTGTGAAGCTCTTTTCTCCAAGTACTCAGCCAAAGTCTGGATGTAGAAGTGGGGCTCAACGGGCAGGCTTGAGGGAAAAACACCAGTGAGCGGCTCCAGAAAGTAAAATGATGGGTGAAGCTATGATTTTTTTTTCTTTTTTGATTATTGTTATTTTTTGATTGGTTGTAAGACTTCAACTCTGGGCCTGGGCATTGTCCCTGAGCTCTTCAGCTCAAGGCTACCTACCACCCTACCCCTTGAGACATAGTGCCACTTCTGGTTTTCTGGTGGTTAATTGGAGATAAGAGTCTCATGGACTTTAGTGCCTAGGCTGGCTTTGAACCATGATCCTCAGATCTCAGCCTCCTGAGTAGCTAGGATTACCGGTGTGAGCCACCACACCCAGCTTTGCTCAGTTTTTTTTTTTTTAACACAAGGGTGGTACTCTACCACTTGAGCCACATCCCCACTTCTGGCTTTTTGCTGGTTAACCAGAGATTTAAGAGTCTCATAGATTCTTTTCCTTGGTCTAGTCTTGAACTGCCAGTCATTGGATCTCGGCCTCCTGAGTAGCTAGGATTACATGTGTGAGCCAGCAACACCTGGGCCAGATGTTCTACTCTATAAAATGGTTGGGAGTTTGGCCTTGTGGTAGAGTGCTTGTCTAGCATGCAGGAAGACCCAGGTTCAATTCCTCAGTACTATACACATAGAAAAGCTGGAAGTGGTGCTGTGGCTCAAGTGATAGAGCACTAGCCTTGAGGAAAGCCCAAGGACAATGCTCAGGCCCTGAGTTCAGTCCCTAGAACTGGCAAAAAAAAAAAAAAGTTCTATTGATAGTCTTTAATCTATGCATCTACACACCCATGTACACACCATATTTTGTGGAGTATTACATATTTATAAACAAAGAAAATAAGTCTGCTGAGATCTGCAGGAGATGGGAGGTGGGGAGATTCTACTTGATGGGGAGGAAAGGAAGGAGTCTTCCTGTCCATACTTGGTTATCCGTAAAAATAAATAAAGAAAAGAAAAAGGAAATAGCCAGGCACCGTGGCTCATGCCTGTAATCCTAGCTACTCAGGAGGCTGAGATCTGAGGATCAAGGTTCATAGCCAGCCAGGCCACTACAAAGCCGTGAGATTCTTATCTCCAATTAACCTCTAGAAAATGGGAAATGCGGCTTGGCTCAAGGGTAGGGCTGTAGCCTTGAGCTGAAGAGCTCAGGGGCAGCGCCCAGGCCAAGTTCAAGTCCCATGACCCACAAAGAAAAACAAAACAAAACAAAAAATGGGGCCAGGAGTTTGGCCTAGTGGTAGAGTGCTTGCCTAGCATGCACAACGCTCTGGTTCAATTCCTCGGTACCACATACACTGAAAAAACCTGGAAGTGGTGCTGTGGCTCGAGTGGTAGAGCACTGGTGGTGAGGGAAAGCCCAAGGACAGTGCTCAAGCCCTGAGCTCAAGCCCCAAGACTGGCAAAAAAACAAAAAAACAAAAAAAACCCCACCTCATTGGTAGCAACTCTATCTCCCAGGAAACAAGTTCAAAAAGACCCAGCAGCTCCTGTGCTGACATTCTCCACCCAACAGCCCCTCCTGGTGGGTCTAGGCAAACCCTTTCCCCTACTGGGCCCTTCTGTTCCATCTGTAAATTGGGTGACACCACCTTTCTCCCAGAATCCTTGTATGGTTTTAGTGGAGTGGGGGGAGGGGCATGTTGGCACAGTGGCAGGCACACAGCAAGAGTCTTTTCTTTTTTTTTTGTGGATGTTGGGGCTTGAACTCAGCCTGGGCACTGTCCCTGACCTGAATCTTCAGCTCAAAGCTACCGCCCTACCCTTGAGCCACAACTCCACTTACACTTTTGGTAGTTAATTGGAGAAAAGTCTCATGGACTTACATGCCTGGAATTGGCTTTGAACCTCAGATCTCAGCCTTCTGAGTAGCTAAAACTACAAGCATGAGCCACCATCATTTGATAAGTGCGTGTTTTAAACTCTAATCAATATGTGGAGGTGCAAGCAAGTCAGTCTTACAGTTCAGTTCTATAATTATAAAATCAGAAAAGTGGAGGGGGCAGGCAGGGCGAAGTAGTCAAAGTTCTGATCTAGCCTTTCCATCCAAGCAGTCCACTCAACTAAACTCGGAATGAGGTTTGTGGTGAGGCTCTGTGGGAGTGCCAGCACTGCAAAAATGAACCGAAATGAAATTAAAAAGCATGCATGTCCAGCAAAAAGATGTCTACAAGAACTTGTCACCAGCAGCACTCGTAACAAACTGGAAACTACCTAAGCAAAACATCAGCAGTAGACTGGAGGCATAGTTGTGGTACGTTGATGAGGTAGGATGCTAGAGTCAAGGCGAACCAGGTCCAGATGCATGAAACCGCAGAGAGCTGAGCAGAAGCCAGACGCCATGTGCCAGCAGACTTTGCAAAGTTCACCAACAGGCAACGCTGCCGCCCACTGATGAACCTTTACAGGGAAGGTTAAAGTAGAGAAAGCAGGATGGGTTCTGGGGCAGATACTGTTTTATTTCTTGGGTTACATGTATTCATCTATATAAATAATCAGGCTATAATCATATCTTTCAGGGACCTTTACTTTTGTAAAAATAAAAAACAAACAAACAACTTTTTGTAAAAAGTTTTGATCCCTTGAAACACTACAAAGCAAGCTGTATGTCATGGCTCACACTTGTAATCCTAGCTACTCAGGAGACTGAGGCTCCCAGGATCTGAGGATCCCGGTTAGAAGTCAGCCAAGGCAGGAAAGTCCATCAGAGTTCCATTAAACCACCAAAAACAGTCAGAAGTTGAGCTGTGGCTCAAGTGAGAACACTAGCCTTGAGTGAAAAAGCTCAGAGATCTGAGGATCGTGGTTCAAAGCCAGCCCAGGCACAAAGTCCAAGAGACTTCTACCTCCAATTAACCACTAGAAAACTGGAAGTGGCACTGTGGCTCAAGGGGTAGAGGGGTACCCTTGACCTGAAGAGCTCAGGGACAACACCAGGCCCAGAGTTCAAGTTCCACAACAGACAAAAAAAAAAAAAAGCTCAGGGACAATGCTAGACCCTGAGTTCAAGCCCTCGGACCAGCACTAAATGAAACAAACAACAACAACAACAACAAAAACCCCTAAAGAGTGGTGATTAAGAACAGTTCAAAGCCAGGTCTCATGCCTGTGATCCTAGCTACTCAGGAGGCTGAGATCTGAGGTTCCAAGCCAAGCCCAGGCACAAAAAGTCCCTGAGATTCTTTTTTTTTTTTTGGCCAGTCCTGGCCTTGAGCTCAGGGCCTGAGCACTGTCCTTGGACTTTCTCAAGGCTAGAGCTCTACCACTTGAGCCTCAGCACCACTTCCGGCTTTTTTCTATATGTGGTACCAAGGAATCGAACCTGGGTCTTCGTGCATGCTAGGCAAGCACTTTAACCACTAGGCCAAACTCCCGGCCCTCCCTGAGATTCTTATCTCCGATTAACCACCAGAAAACTAGAAGTGGCACTGTGGCTCAAGTTGTAGAGCCCTGGCCTTGAGCTCTTCAGCACCTAGGCCCAAAGTTCAAGACTCATGACTGACAAAAAAAAAAAAAAGAAAGAAAGAAAAAAAGAAAGGAAAAAAGAACAGCAGTGCCTCAACAGCATCTCTGTTGGTCACAGGCAGCCCTGGGCTCATCTCGGAACCTCTGCTTGGATTTTTCATGTGGAAAATGGAAACAACAGATGCTGCGTGATAGAATAGACCATAACTGTTCCACAAATTATAGCTCAGTGGGCCCTGCTTATCTGCAGGTTTTGCTTGCCATGGTTTCAGTGACCCCAGAGTCCACTGTGATCCAAAAATATACCATGGAAAGTACCAGAAACTGAACAGCCCCTAAGTTTTAAATTAGGCATAGGGTCTGAGCAGTGTGATCAAGTCTGGCATGGTTCTGCTCCGTCCCGCCCTGGATATGATTCATCCCTTTCTTGATCCAGGGTTTCCATACTATATATCCCACATGGCCTGCTCATTAGTCACAGAGGAGCCGCCTCAGTTATCTGATCCACTGTCCTAGCATCGGAGCTCCTCTTCACAGCATTCCCAGGCTGTAGCCACTTAATGCTGTATCTAGGCCCAAGGCACTCCCCTGACTTCCTCTCATCACTAGGGCATTACGTCATCACTCATCACAAGAAGGATGAGTGTGTGCAAAAAGATAGAGAAGGGAAGACATTGTGTGTGTGTGTGTGTGTGCACGCATGTGCACATGCATGTGCTATGGATAGAAGCCAGGGTCTTGAGCTTTACCCACTAAACCAAATCCTTACCTTTTATTACAGTATATTCTGATAATGATCCTATTGTTTTGTTTTTTATTTTTTATTTATTTTATTTTTTTTTACCAGTTTTGGGATTTGAATTCTGGGACTGGGTACTGTCCTTCAACTTTTGTGCTTTAAGGCTAGCATTTCACCATTTGAACTATAGCTTTACTTCCAGCTTTTTGTGCTGAATTGGAGATAAGAGTCCCTTGAATCTTCCTGCCAAAGCTGGCTTCAAACCATGATTTTTTTTTGGTGGGGGGGGAGGAGGAGGGTGTCATGAAGCTTGAATTCTGGGCCTGGGTGCTGTCCC
Organism: Megascapheus bottae; assembly: GCF_031878675.1. NCBI lineage: Eukaryota > Metazoa > Chordata > Mammalia > Rodentia > Geomyidae > Megascapheus > Megascapheus bottae. Next base: position 70,863,202 of record NC_143514.1, on the reverse strand, counting down.
TGAGCTCTTCAGCTCAAGGCTACAGAAGGTTGAGATCCAGAGGATCTCAGTTTGAGGCCAGCCTGGGAAGAAGAGTTCATAAGACTCTATTTCCAAAATAATCATCAAAAAGCCCAACTAGAGGTGTGACTCAAGTGTTGGAGTACCAGCTGAGCCAAGTGTGAGACCTTGAGTTCAAATCTTGGACAATAGACTGACAGACAAACAGATAGACATACTAACAAACTGCATTTGTCAGCTGGGTGTGGTGGCCATATCAGCCATCCAAAACTGAGGAGGCAGAGACAGGAAGACCTCAAATTAGAGGCCAACTTAGACTATGTAGGGAGAACCTGTCTCAAACAAATCTAAAACATTTTTTCAGTCCCTCTCCCCACTCTCCCCACACATACACACACACACAATGTATATCTTTAAAAAAATTAACTGTATGTGTATGCATACATAGATGTATGTATATATACATACACATATGTATGTGTTTTTTGGGTGCTAGAGATGGAACCCAAAGCTTCACTTATGCTAGGCAAGTACTCTACCTGAACCACACACCCTGAATTATCCTTCTAGTGGAAGCAGGGGTTTTCAGTGGGATGCTATCACCCCCTAGGGGTCACTTTGGGACTGCAGTTCCCTGCTGAACCGAGTCTTCCTCTGCCAGGCCTGGTAACAGGCAGATGTACCAACATCTTTACTCAGCACTGGGCACAGCCCAAAGGAAAGGTTGGAAGTGGCAACTGCAGGAGATCTCACCCTTGCCTGTGTTCATGCTTGCCTGGGGATTTTCTTTTTTTTCAAATGATGCATCTATCCAGTCGATGGAGGCTCACACATGTAATCCTAGCTACTCAGCTCCAGGCTGAGATCCAAAGATCCTGGTTGAAAGCCTGCTTGGGCAAAAAAGTCCCCGGGAGACTCTTATCTCCAAATAACCACCGAGAAACTGGAAGTGGAGTTGTGATTGAAAGTGGTACAGCACTAGGCAGGTACAGCACCCAGGCCCTGAGTTTAAACCCCATAACTGCCCACAACAAAACTTCAGCATCTGTGGGCCTGGATCAGGGCTTGAAGTTCTGCCTGTGTGTAGGGCAATAGTAACGTCAGTCCTGGGATTCACTTAAGCTTAGAGTGGAAGGATTGCTAGGAATCGCCCAGTCTACCTTCTTTATGGTGCTGATGTGAAGAGAGGCTCAGAGAGCCTTACTCAAAGTCACATAGCGAGCTCCAGGCAGAGTCCGCACACTCCCACCAGTGCCCAGTGCGCTATGCACTGCCTCCTGTTTGGACAGGAACCTGAGATGAAGGGAAGTCTTGGTTCAAGACATATGCTTTGGACAGTTTCAAATCTCCCCTAACCGCCCTGATTTCTCACAGTGGGGACAATCCTGAAAGCAGCTGACAGGCTGACTGTGCTCTGCAAGAACGCTGGAGAAAGAATTGTATCCCTTGGCCCTGGAGTGCAACCTGCCTCCTCTTCCCCACTCCAGATGCTGCACATCTGGATCACCAGAGAGCCCCTGAGCTGATGGGATGAACCATTTTCAGAGAAGAAGAGAGGCTGACTTCTCCAGACTGGGTAAAAAGGGACTAACCAAAAAGAATTCATTTCCTAGAAATCAAACACTGGGTTTTAGTGTTTACAGGATTCAGACATTCTGGTCACCAGCTGCTTTCCCTGCTCGAAGGCACAACGAGGCAGTGAGCAGGCGCACAAGCTCTGGACTTCAGTGGAAGCACCAGTCAGGAAGATAACTTGCTTGACAGTTGCATCATTAGCTGTGTGATCTCAGGTAAGTCGCTCAACTTTACTGGGCCTGTTTTCTCACCTACTCAGATCGAAGTACTTAATGCCTACCATGTATTGGTATGATCTTAGAAAGACTCACCAGAGGCACTAGGGAAATACCTCATGCATTGGGGTTCTCAGGGACATGTGCAGGCAGGCCAGTATTTGTGGGATTTTTCTCCCCAGAACATGGGGCATCTCTGGAGCTGGGATTTGACTTGGTTCATCCCTGAATGTGTTGGGGTTAATCCTTACAGGTACCCAATAAGGACTTGCTCAAAGAAGCTGGGTAACAGTGGCATATACCTGCAATTCTACCTACTTGGGAAGCTAAGATCTGGATATTTCTTTCTTTCTTTTTTTGGTCAGTTATGGGGCTTGAACTCTGGGCCTGTGCGCTATTCCTGAGCTCTTCAACTCAAGGCTACCACCCTACCCCTTGAGCCACAGCACCACTTCTGGTTTTCTGGTAGTTAACTGGAGATGAGTCTCAGAGCCACTAGTACCAGATGACATTTCATTTTTTTCCTTTCTTTCTTTCTTTCTTTCTTTCTTTCTTTCTTTCTTTCTTCTTCTTCTTCTTCTTCTTCTTTTTTTTTTTTTTTGCCAGTACTGTCCTTGGGCTTTCTCAAGGCTGGCGCTCTACCACTTGAGCCACAGTACCACTTCCGGCTTTTTCTATGTATGTGGTATCAAGTAATCAAACCCGGGACTTCACGCATTTTAGGCCAGCACTCTACCACTAGGCCAGCCTGGGTAGAAGCATCTGTGAGGCTCTTATCTCTGATTAATCACAAAAAAAGCCAGAAGAATGCCAAAGCACAAAACCCTGGCTCCAGTTCTTACCACCATATGTACAAAAATCAGCAGCCGCCACCAACCACTTCTCCTAGTCACTCAGAAGGCTGGAGGGGGACAGTTTGAAGCCAGGCCAGACACCCAAGTAGGATAAATCCATAAAGGTCATCCCTAATTAACTACCAAAAAGCTGGAAGTGGAGAGCCAGAGCAAGAGGCCCCAAACCAGCACCTACACACAAAGTAACAACCATAGGTAATAGTATTTGCCCTCCCTCCTTCACTTATTTAATTTTGATTTTACCAGTCCTGGGGCTTGAACCCAGGGCCTGAGCACTGTTCCTGATCGTCACTGTCACTCCCTCCTCCTCCTCCTCCTTCTTCTCTCAAGGCTAACACTACCACTTCAGTCACAGCACCACTTCCAGCTTTTTCTGTTTATATGGTACTAAGGAATTGAACCCAGGGCTTCATGCATGCTAGACAAACACTCTACCACTAAGCCACATTCCCAGCCCTCTTTATTTATTTTTGACAGAGTCTCACTGCATATCCAAAGTTGGCCTTGAACTCTCTAACCTCCTCCTCCGTCCTCCTTAGTGCTGGAATTACAGGTGTTACTACCACACTCAGTCTCTGTCCCCTATTTAGAACCCTCCAATGGCTCCCTGGTCTCTCAGAATAAAATGCAAAACCCTCACCGTGGTCTACAAGGCCCTTTGTGGTCTACGCCTTCCCAGCTCCCTTGACCTTACCTCTTTCCTATCAGCTGCCACTTAAATGTCACCATTTGACCAACAGACAGGCAGACTGTGTTCATTTTAGCACTTACTGCAGGCCTATCTGATATTTTCCACTTGTTTGGTGGTTTTCTCCACATGCTCCCATATGCCTCCCCCATTAACACATACCTTCTGTCTATCTCACCGCTATATCCTCAGGGCTTGAGCAATGACTGACTGACAGTAAATAGATGGGTCACCAGCCTAAGAAGTGCTCTGGGCTGGCAATACCATGAGTCATGTGCACAGAGGTGGTAGTAACTAAAGCCTGTGGGGTGGATGTGATTACCAGGGTCTATGAGGGCAGAAGAGGCCCTGGAGAGCAGAGTAATTCCTGGCTGTGCAGAGGACGCATCTGCATGATCAACAGAGAAGACAGAGCAAAGAGATGGCAATATTGTCTCAGGCACCAAGAGAAGAGTGTTGCTGGATGGAGAGAGTGTGGCGGAAGTGTTAACTGCTGCCCAGAGGGAAAGTTAAAGCTCAGTGCAGTTTTCTTGGGGCCTAAGGCCAGGCATCTATAACGAGAAAGACATCTGGGGTCTGAGAACTCCAAGCTCAGTGCATCTGCATTTCTGCTCATATTCACAGCACTGCCAAGAAAAGAACGGTCCAGTCATCCATCCATGGCCTGGGAGAGAAGGGATTTCTGGGGGACCCATTCCAGGGCTTTCCCATTAGACTACTGGCAAACTTTGAGGAAACACCTCTATATTTTTGGCTCAGTACCAAGTGGACAGACCTTTCCAGTTATGTCCAGCTGGCCTGCACCTCAACTTCCTACATCCCCATCCAGGCCCAGCACACTAACTTCCTATATACCCCTTTCCAAGACCTGCACCCCAAGTTCATACATCCCTTCCAGGTCCTGTACCCCAGCTTCCTACATCCCCTTCCAAGACCTTTCTTTCTGGATGGGTCCATGACAAGCTCATCCACTTCTGCCCACCAGCTGGGCAGGATCAAAGGTCGAAGAAGGCCGAGCTGCTCAAGTGGCCACTGTGCCATCAAAACAGCAAACACATGCTCACCCTGCAAACACCAGCAAGAGAACCCGAGGAGGAGATGGGAGCTTGTGCTGACCACAGCAGCCCAACTCTTTCAGGGTCTGGTGTTATGCTGAGCAACGGTGCCATTGGATTAACCACAAGCCTGTAGGGCTGGCCTTTGTTATCCTCACTTCTCAGAGAGGTTAAGAGCTCTCCTCCTCCATCCTCCTGAGATTTCACAGCTAGGAAGCGGCCAAGGGCCAGTTTGTGAATGCAGCCAACCTGACTTAATCCTCCAACTTCCACAGAGCTAGCCCCACAGGGGTTTTAGTCTTACATCCTACCACAGGGATTTATGCTCCTGTTCTCTCCATCTGCAATTAAAGCAGCCTCCTTAGGACCCTTCCAGATTAACTAAGATTTGTCACCAATGTAACAGGATATAAAATGGCATCTCAGCTGGAGGATGACAGTTTGAAGCCAGCCTGGCAGAAAAGTCCATGAGACTTTCATCTCCAATTAACCAGCAAAGAGTGTGTGGTTCAAATGGTGGGGGTGCTACCTTTGGGTGAAGAAGTTCATGGACAGCGCCCAGGACCAGAGTTCAAGCCCCACGACTGGCACAAAAATGAATGAAAATGGCATTCCCTTTATTCCCACGTGTCTGCAGGGCTGGAGAAGCAGCCTGTCCACGATGGCTATGTACACCCTGGCCCAGGGCGAGGCAAGGGACCCGGCCAAGGTCACAAGCCAGCCGGCGTCCTCCCCAAGCCAAGCTCCGCACTGGACTCGGAGGCCCCTCCAGAAAGGGGGCGCGGGCCGGGCCGGAGCCCTGCCCCGGAACTGCGCCCGACCTGGCCGGCAGGGGGCAGCGTCTGCTTCCCCGGCCGCCCGGGGCCACGTAGGGGCGGCTCAGCCCCAGCCTCGGGGAGCCCCCCGCACCCCTCCGGAACTCGCCGGGGCGCCTGGGTCGCGCGTCCAGGAGTCCGGGCCGCCTCTGCCGGCCGCGGGCAGCAGGCTCCGACGGCGACCTGGGACGCCGCCCTCCGGCCCGGCTGGCTCCCCGCCCTGCCCCCTGCGCGCGCCCCGCCCGTCCCGAGGTGGGTGCGAGTCAGGGGCGCCCCCCGCGAGCGCGCGCCCCCGAGGCCCCGGGACCCCGGGGCTGGACGTGGCTGCGACGCCCCCCTCCCGGGTCGCACGGGGCTCGGGCGCTCACCACTCCCCAGGCTGGCAGGTGCGGACGGGCTTCGGGTGCGCGCTCACCGTCCCGGCTCCCAGGAGCTCCAGCTTCACCTCCGGCCGAGCCCCGCCGCCCCGCGATCCCGACCGCCCTCCGCGCTCCCAGCGCCCTGCGGCTCCCGCTCCGCGCTCTGCCCCGCCCGCCGTTCCCCACGCTCCCCTCTCCCCAGCTCCTCCCCTGCCCGGCTCGCTCCCCACGCGGCCCCCGCCCGCCAGGAGAAGGTCCCCCCCATCCCCCGCCGCCCCAATCCCGGCCCCTGCGGCCCTCGAGCCCCCACCTGCCCGGGTCTGGGAGGCAGGCGAAGGCCCCCGGGCATGCTCCGGTTCTCCACCTGTAGGAGGGACGGTGAGCTGGGGTCGGAGGGTGCCAAGAGATGGGACATACCAGGCCCCGTGCGGGCATCCCTGTTCCTTGTCTTCATCCCAAACTGGATTTTTCCCCATTAGTTGCCAACTATTTATTGACCTGCTCTGTGCCGGTACGTTCTAGGTAGAGCACGTGGACGGAACCGAGGTGTGTGTGGTGGTGGGGGGGGGGGGGCATGGAGCTTCGAGTCTAAGGGGAAGGCGGCCAGAACACACCGAAGTCAAACCTAAAAATTATGGAGTCATGTGAAGGGTGGAAGGAGGTGGAGAGCACTCACTGCGTTGGAGCCAGACAGGAGAGGAAGTGGTGCCTGTCCCAGCACCATGCAGAGTGGACAGCACCCAGCCAGGTCCAGGGTGGACAGGTCAAAGAGGTCAGAGGGGTAATGCAGCAGATTCTAAGGGCCAGGCTGGTTGTGTAGGGTTCCAGCAGGTGTCCGGGGTGCTGAGAAGCAGGAAAGACAGAAGAGCTTAAAGATAGGAACAAGGGCCTTCCAGCCAAGAGAAACAAAGCCAGGGCAGGTTTGGTGTCCAGCAGCTTGGGCAGCGCTGGCCTTCTGTGTCCTTGCCAGTGTTTCTGTGTATTTTGAAGTCTTGTTATCAGGAGCTTCCACCATTAAGATTGATTTGGCATCTTGATGAGTTGACCCTTTTATCATTAAAAAAGTGACCTTCTGTCCCTGTCACATTGTCTCGAAGTCTTCTTAGCTGAGGATAAGGGGGAGGCTGCATGCATCTACAGGCACCCCATGGAGCTGTTTAGAATCTGGCACACCCCAAACTCCGCAGCTCTTTCTCCCATTCTTTTCCGTGTCCTTCTGTGTCCTTCTGTCTGCACAAAATTCTCTGCCCACCTGGCCCTCCCCTCCTGTGCCTACACCTCATTCTTCTGGTTTATCATCTGATGATTGGCTCAAAGCCTTTCAGTCTCTTCTCTTTTTTGGAAGGCTGTGATCAATGATCATTAATAATGCACAAGTTCTTTTTGTCTTAGCGCAAATCCCAGGCAAATAAATCTCTGGCAAATAGTCAGGAGTTATCGGCAGGCAACCACACCTCCACCATCTCCACTCTATTCAGGTCCTGGGCTCTTTGCCCACATAGGAAATAAGAAGACTGAACTGTGCCAAGTGCAAGCATGGCTTCAAATAGACCCTGACCCAGAGTCCCAAAGGATTAAAGGGTCTCTTCACCGCAGAGCTCAGCAGTGGAGCTCCTGCAGTTGAAAATTTACATGTGTAAATTTCCCTTGGCACATTCTAGGTGTGCGTCCTTTTATGAAAAGACCCTGACAGCTCCAACTGCTGCCCTAGGTAAAGATGAGCATTCGAGGGGCAAAGCTCTCCTGAGATGACTTCTAATGCAGCCTCTGATCACAATGGGTAAAGATAAAAGCAGCTCACAATGGTAAGTGACATTGCAAAGCTGCCTACCAGAAAAGGCTGGGTCTGTAAGGGTTCATGCCCGTTTCCCAGCCCCCTTCCTGGGGCCAACAGGCCTGTGAAATGCCATCCCTGGACTCAAGAGGCTTGTGGTGCAAGGAAAGAAGCCATGCATAGCTGAATCACGCCCTGTGTGGGAAAGAGGAGAGGAGTACCCTCTCACCCTGGGGGTGGGCCCTGGGCACAGCTGCCCTGTGCTGAGCCTTGAAGGATGGGAAGAGACATCTAGCAGACATGGCAAAGGAAGCAGGGGTGGTCTCCTGGGAGGAGTAGCTTGTGCAGCGATGCTGAAGCTAAGGAGAGGATTCCAGTGGCTGAAAGCTGCTGGGGTTTTGATATGGTGATTTGGCAAAGGGAGTGGCTGAGGTGGGCTGCAGAGGCAGGGAGACCCCCTTAGATTTTAATGAGTCTGGAGGTCAGGATGGGGCATGGTCACATCATCCTTGGTGCCAAGGGACCCAGGGCAGAGCTTAGGCGAGGCCATGACACACTGGACAGGGCAAGCTAGAAGACCTAGTACCCATGTGGACATGTACCTATCCCAGTCTCTATCATTCTTACCATGATGTCCCCCTCCCCCACCTCACATACCTGGAGCTATTCTTACTTGACCCCTGCCACCTACTGTCCATGTTTTCCTGAAGCAGATTTTCCAAACCCAGATCTGATTCCCAGACTGAAGGTCTCCATTTCTTCCCACATCTCCTGAGCAGGTCCTGCTAATCCATCCTGACATTCCTGGCTCTCCTCAATCCATACCACACCTTTCCTCCTTCCTTCTGTCCATCCACACACACCCTTCCAGGCCCAGCCGGGAAACGCCCATTCCTCCTATGTAGAAGAGTGTGATTCCTTTCTCTGGGGTTGACTGCTGAGCTGGGGTGAAATGCACAGGCTCTGTGGTGCCAGTGGGGTTTGACTCTTCATTGCACTGCTCCAACGCTGGACAATCGGACATGTTGTCTGAATTCTGTGAGTTTCAGTTTGCTCATCTGTACAATGGTCAAGCCAACCTCGTGGAGTCATGATAAAGGCCAATATGAAATCATTCAGTAAGGTTCCTGATACCTAGGCCTGGCAGATATACAGTACAGAACCTGGCATGCAGTGAGCCCTGTGAGGGTCCTTGGTCACTGCCATAGTGGGTGGACACTGCACCTTCCTGTGTCCATCTCCCCAAATACAATGAGCTCTCCAGGAGGAAGGGTTGTGTCTTATTCACTTATGTAGCCACATGCCTAGCTCTGAGTCTGGCACACGCTAAAGCTGGGTAGAGTAATGGATAAGTGAATGGAAGAAACCACCCAGCCACTCCTGCTTCCCAGAGTCCAGCCTCTAAAAGCAGGACTCTTCTCTGGGCCTTCCTTCTTCTGAAGTGTTGGCTAGATCTGGTGCCTGACCTGTATCTGGGGAAGGCTTTGTCACCAAACTGAGCTGTGCAGTTTCTTCAGAGACACTCTGTCTAGACAGAGGGGACATGTGTGCCCTGAGAAGAAATCACAGCCCAGAGGAGGATTCTCGGGAATCAGGAATCAGGGCCAGCCTCTGACTCTTTCCTCCTCCGACAGCTGCAGCGGCGGCTGGGCAGGTTCACTGTCTGTCCCAGGAGCAGGATGTAGTTCCCAGCATTTACCTGGGATAGCAGAGGGACACTGTGTAGCCCACCAGCTAAGGACAAGGGTGATACATTCAGATATGCGTGTTTACTGGCTCATGGTTTTGTACCAGACACTATTCTTATCATCTCCAATACCCTTGGGCAAAAGAACTATTGCTTATTTCCACTCTGTGGATGAAGAGACAGACTTACAAATTAAGTCAATTTCTCTCTACAAGGCTAGTAACAAGACCTCAGTTATGTCTGATGCCCTGGGAATCAGGCATCTCAAGTATTCAGAGCCAAAGCTCCTTCCACGCCACTGGGATAGTGGTGCAGGACCAGCAAGGATAATTAAGATGTGATTTCTCTTCTCAAGGAATTTACAACCTGCAGACAGAGGTGAAGCCTTGCTTGTCTCTGTATTCCCAGCCCAGGGCCCCGTCAATACAGTGTATGTTGCATAAAGCACAAAATGTCAAAGTTGGAACACTCTGGTTTTGGGAGTTCAAGTGTAGCAATTCGCTTAATTTACAGATGCAGGAGTGCTGCTTAGTAAGAACTAACTGGGGAATACGGTTGCAAGCTTGAGTTCTGGAGCCAGCTCACTTGGTTTGTGTCTCAGTTTTATTGCTTTCTGGCTGTGTGACTCCAGGTTGGTCACCTAACCTCACTGAGCCTCAGTTTCCTTGTCTGGAAAAAGGAGTGAGATCATCCACATATGAGGTTTAGCATAACATTTTACATCTGATGTGTGCATGTGCACATGCCTGCACCAATACTGCCATGTGAATTCAGGGCCTCACACTTTTTCTTAGCTTTTTCACTCAAGGCTAATGCTTTATCACTTGAGCCATGGCCTCACTACTAGAATTTTTTTGTGGTTAAATGGAGATAAGGGTCTTACAGATTTTCCTGCCCCAGTTGACTTTAAACCTCTACCTTCAATCTCAGCCTCCTGATTGGCTAGGATTACAGATGTGGATCACAGTTCCTGGCTTGGTTATCAACTTTAAACTAGGCACAGTGACCCAGTAGAAGACTAGACTTGGGGCTTCCTGTCTCGCAGTCAGGTGCTCTAGGGTGTGGCTAGGGGGAGAAAGGAGTTCCCAGGGAAGGGCTGTGGCACATGATCAGGTTCCTGCTCTCTTTGGGGACATACATGCAGTTGATTCCTGCACCCACAGCCTGAGCCTCCAAGCCCTTCCCCATTTTTAAAGCCTCCTTTCCTTTTTTCTTCCTGTGGACTGGAGACCAAATGCTCATTTCTTACGGGAACACTCTGAGACTCCTGATAACATGTCTGGACTTCGCAATTTCCTCTGGGCCAGACATGGTGGGCAGAGCTGCCCAACTTGCCTGAGCCAACAGGAAGTTTCCAGGAGCTGGGAGGGCTGGATGCCTATAGCCGTCAGAGATGCTATCTCAGCTGGATCTAGCAGGAGACTCAACCATCAACCATGGGGAAGAGAGAGTTTTCTGTTTGTTTTCCTTTGGCTCTACTTCTAACAAGAGAATTTAATTAAGAGCTCTATTGCCTGGCCTGGGAAATAGAAATCCCAGGGGAAGGCAAGGCTGGGGAGGCAGGGCCAAGGCTGGTGACTAAGAGGAAGGGAGGAGGGAGAGACAGAAGGAGGAAGAGAAGAGTCTCTCGTATCATGAAGAGAGCCCTGGCAGATACGTTCATCGCCTAGGGCGATATTTTCAGTTGGACCCCAGGTCAAGAATCATTCCCTATAGAATCCATCTTAAGGAAAATTTGATTCTGTGGTGCAAATTTAAAGAAGTTTAAAGCAGCTATGGAGACAGGGAAAGTCTTGCTGCTATCCCCAAATGTTTCTATTGATAGTGTTATTTTTTTTTAAGTTCTTTAATGTTGCTCATTTAAGCATGTATGACAGACTTTACTTAAGGTGACAGAGTATTGGGGCCTGACCTCCATCTCTGAGGCCTGATTCTAGCTCAGCTGCAATTAAAGGGCTTTGACCAGGCATTCGGTCCTTTGCATACCTCTCTTAAGGCATCTCTGTGTACGTGACTCGATTGAACCCCCCACAGCTTGGAGGGTCTCGCAGCAGCTCAGGTCTCTCGTGCTTTCCTGCACCTGTCCCGCCCAGTACCTGAAAGCCCCACCCAGACCCTTAGAGGTAGCACAGAGGCCCTCTTCCTATTGGCTAGCTTCCCAGTTCCCACCTTCTCCTACCCCAACAGTATATAACTAATTGTCTGATGCAATAAAAAGAGAACATGAGAGAACAGCAGATCAGATCTGCAGAGATCAGCAGAGAGATCTGATGCGCTTTCATGGTTAACACTGTTTCTAACTCAGCGTGGTTTTTTCTTCCCCGGTAATTGGGGGAGGGCTGGGTCATCGACACTTACCATCTCGTTCGGCTCCCAGGGGACTACAGGCTGGCCGTGTGTGTCCCTCCCCGTTCCCGTGTTGCTGCCCCAGAGAGAAGCAACAACAGAGATAGATGTGGGACCACAGCTTGGAGCAGCAGTGAGGGAGACTGTGACACTAATACAGGAAGCACCCGGGGTTACAGGCAAGGGGTAAGTGAGGATCAGTAGGGAGAAATCACCAAGAGGAAGCATCAAGGATGAGGGACATTCCAGGGAAGGAGATACACAGGTAGGCCTGGGAGAAGGTTCAAAGGCTTGACCTTCAGTCAAGCAGAGAATCTTTTGCCAGGTCAACAAATGACAAAAATGATTTTTTTTTAAACCAGTCCCGGGGCTTGAGCTCAGGGCTTAAGCATTATCCTTGGACTTTCTCAAGGCTAGCGCTCTACCACTTGAATCTCAGCACCACTTCTGGCTTTTTCTGTGTATGTGGTACTAAGGAATCAAACCTGGGTCTTCATGCATGCTAAGCTAGCACTCGACCACTAGGCCAAACTCCCGGCCTGACAAAAATGATCTTTAACACCACTACACCTTGTATGGTGGTAGATATACCACTGTGATCCCAGCACTTTGGAGGCAAAAGTAGAGGAATCTGGAGTTCAAAACCAGCCTGGGATGTATAATGAAATATTGTGTCAAATAACAACAATAATAGTAAGATAGATAAGGAAAAAAGGAAAAAAACACAAATATTTAAGGGGCTAGAATATGGTTCACAAATAGAGCATACACTCAGTACAGACAAGGGCCTGCGTTTATCCACAGCACCAGAAAACAACAACGAAGGCCCCCAGCTCAGGTATTTGATAGTCAGTAATTGAGGCAGCTGGTGGGGAAAACTCCAGGAGGTTATAGGGCAAGTGGAGATGAGGCCCTGCCCTGCAGGAGACCAGGCAAGAAGGTGTTGCCAGAAGGGCAGGGCCTCACCATAGCAAGGAGAAAGATGAGGAGTAGAGACGAGGGCTAGGCAGAGATGTCCCTAGGTTCTCCCAGGACCAATGCAGACCTGAGGGAGAGACAGACAGAGAGAGCGTGCTCAGTTGCAGAGCAGCCAACATTTCAATGCATTAGGGAAAAAACTGAGTTCATTCAGTGAAACACATTGAGCTGGGAAGGTGACTGGGCCCCTCCCCTCACTCTAACTCTCTCAGACCCCAGAGACAACTCTTACATATTTCTTTTTCTTCTTTTCTTTTCTTTTTTTTTTTTTTTTTTTGCCAGTCCTGGGCTTGAGCTCAGGGCCTGAGCACTGTCCTTGGACTTTCTCAAGGCTAGAGCTCTACCACTTGAGCCTCAGCACCACTTCTGGCTTTTTTCTACGTATGTGGTACGGAGGAATCAAACCCAGGTCTTTGTGCATGCTAGGCAAGCACTCTACCACTAGGCCAAACTCCTGGCCCAACACTTGCATATTTCTTAATGAACCTTCACAACAGCTTTTGAGAAGGGGAATTACCGTGTCCACTTTATAGAAGGACAACCTAAGGATCACTGTCCTGGGGCAGGGGAGGGGAGGGTAACAAGAGCTAAAGGGTGGCACCGGTGGCTCATGCTTGTAACCCTGGCTACTCAGGAGGTTGAGATCCAAGGACTGAGCTTTGGAGCTAGCCTGGGCAGACAAACCTGGATACCCTTATCTCCAGCTAGCCTGCAAATAAGGCAGAATTGGAGGCCTTGATCCAAGTGGTAGAGCTCCAGTGGTGAGTGGAGAAAAGGAAGGAAGAAAGGGAGGGAAAGGGAAGAGAGGAGAGGGGAGGGGAGGGAAAGGACAGCATAGACAGTGCAATGATGAGGTTGGAGGCGTGGCCCGGTTGGTAGAGCACTAGCCAATGAGCCAAAGGATGGGGTGCATAGTTCCAAGTCCCAGCCTCCCTCCCACCTAAAAAAAACAATGAAAGGAAAAGAAGAGAAAGCAATCACTTACCCAAGATTTCCTAGCTAAGAACTGACAGATCCAGGACCCCTAACAGGAGCCCGTGGTTCTGGGGCCCTCATCAACTTGACCTGAGATGACTTTTCTAACTAATAGGCATAGCAACAACTCCCCTGAACAGAGTGACAACAAGACTGAAATTCTCTGGGATGCGGTTCTGAAAGGATCAAGTAGGAGGGAAAGGCTGGGCTAAGTCAGAAGCGAGCTGAAAGGAAGCTCATGGGAGTAGCGGACTGTGTGCTCCCCTCCCCACTGCGCGCTCTGACGGGGGACCTCCCTGTCTGTCCCTCCACTGAGCTCCCAAGACCCATAGGCCTGGCGGAATTTCAGCAGTGCGCATGTGCAGTGCATCAGCGCAGAGAGAAGTCGGCGGAGGTTCTGGCTCACGCTGAAATGAGCAGCAGAGCTGCTGCGGGAAACCCACCCAGCCAGCAGTCTCATCACTGCGTAATCCCACCACTCACACAGGGACCCGACTAAGCTGAAAGGCAGGATTGAATTCTACAGAATGGCAAGGAAAGAAAATAATAATAATAATAATAATAATAATAATAATAATAATAATACACACGGGTGTGACTTCCAAATCTAACCTTCGGATAGTGAGATAAAGAGCAGCTCTCATCTCCCCAAAGAGAAGACCTTTTGACAGGCTCTGAAATCCGATGGAAACTTCTGGAATGGGTAATTAACCACGGGACACATTTGAGATGGCTAAACTTCCTTTTGAAATTTAAGATCTTCCCTTCAAAGCACAAAGAATCTCCAAATTTCCTGTAAAAAGCAATGATCATTGGCCGGGAGTTTGGCCTAGTGGTTAAAGTGCTTGCCTAGCATGCATGAAGACCCGGGTTTGATTCCTCAGTACCACATACATAGAAAGAGCTGGAAGTGGTGCTGAGGCTCAAGTGGTAGAGCTCTAGCCTTGGAAAAGTCCAAGGACAGTGCTCAGGCCCTGTGCTCAAGCCCAGGACTGGCAAAAAAAAAGAAATGATCATTGAAAAGGAGACTTCATAATGTGAAGGGGGGGTTGATTTTCACTTACCTGTCTGAAGAAATTTAAAATGACTGATACAACATATCATGGATGGGGAAAGGGGGAATGCCCCAGGTCACTTACCAGGACAAGGGCAGATTGGGCCAGTATTTGGGATATATATATATATTTTTGGGGGGGGGCGGCAGTCTTGGGCTCAGGGTATGAGCACTGACCATTGGGTTTTTTCTCAAGGCTACCACAGCACCACTTCTGGCTTCTGGCTTTTTTCTATGTATGTGGTACGGAGGAATTGAACCCAGGTCTTCTTGCATGCTAGGCAAGCATTCTACCACTAGGCCAACTCCCAGCCCCTGGTTTTTGTTTTGTGTTTTGTTTTTTAGAACAATTTGGCAGTGTCTGTCAATACGTTGCATAAGGAAGGCTTTTTAAACATTTCTGCTGTCAAGTATCATCTTACAAAAATACTCTCACATGCACAGATTGCTTATCATTGTGGAAAAGAACAATTAAGCTGACCTAAATACCTTTCAATTCCTTCTGGTTAAATAAATAATATTAATTCTACATTATGAGCTATCATCAAGCAATTAAGAATTTAAAAAAAGTAGGGCCAGCAATATGGCTCAGTGATAAAGCACATGAGTAGCAGGGGCAAGGTCCTGAATTCCAGTCTCCATTCCTACTTCCTCCCAAGCCCCCAGGTTCAATACATTTCAGTGTATTAATGTGATAAGTTCTCAGTTGGAAATAAGCTTAATGAAAAAGTTACTGGGCTGAGAGGGTAAGAATGTAGCTCAGTGATAAAGTGCTTGCCTAGAATTCTCAAGACCCTGGGTTCCAGCTCTAACACTGCAAAACAAAAAAGAAGAGGAAAAAGTGGATCACAGAATAGATTATAGGATATAATCCTATTCGGGTGCCTCCAAATGCAGTTGTGTATATGCACAGCTGGCTATATAGCTATAAAAGGCACGTAAAGTACAAGGCCCTAAGTTTAAACCCCAGTGTTGTCAAAGAAGGAAGGAAGGGAGGGAGGGAGGGAGGGAGGGAGGGAGGGCAGGAAGGAAAGAAGTCAACCAAAGCATAGACATGTTAGGAAGGCAACCTGAAAGAAATCTCTGACAAAAACCAAATGTCAGCCAAGTAGGGTAAGTGCAAGGCCCTGTCACTTTTTTTTTCTTTTTATATTGTAATTAATAGAAGGATTACATTATATTCACCAGATAGAAGGTGCATTACTTCACAAGCATTAATACCCTTTCTCATGTTTCTGTCTCCATGTCCCTCCCCCCCACTCCCTCCCCTCATCTTGTTTTTCTCCCTTCCTTATCCTACTTCAAATAAATAAGGGGCAACAAAAAAGAGATGGGAAATAACATAGTACATTAAGAACAATAATCACACATTATATGGCAAGGTACTGTCACTTTTTATTTTCCTCTGGATGCCATATTGTTGGCTTTTTGGGAGAGGGGTGGAGCGGGGTGTTGAACTCTGGGCTTGGGCACTGTCCCTGGGCTCCTTTTGTTCAAGTCTAGCACTTTACCACTTTGAGTCACAGTACCACTTCTAGCTTTTTCTGTGATTAGTTGGAGATTAGAATCTCACAGATTTTCCTGCCTGGGCTGGCTTCAAACCACAATCCTCAGATCTAAAGATCTCAGCCTGCTGAGTAGTTACGATTACAGGCTTGAGCCATTGGCAACCAGTGGACTTTTTTTTTTTTTTTTTTTAAGCCTGGGACTCATGTGACTTAAATTAAATATAAAAGGAAAAGAGTGATTTGAAGCTTGTGACAAACTGTTTTATATCAGTAATCTTTATGCTTACATTATATTAAGAGAGGTTACTTTCTGGCGCCAATGGCTCTCACCTGTAATCTTAGCTACTCAGAAAACTGAGATTTGAGGTCGGGAGTTTGGCCTAGTGGTTAAAGTGCTTGCCTAGTATGCATGAAGACCCGGGTTCGATTCCTCGGTACCACATACATAGAAAAAAGCCGGAAGTGGTGCTGAGGCTCAAGTGGTAGAGCTCTAGCCTTGAGAAAGTCCAAGGACAGTGCTCAGGCCCTGAGCCCAAGCCCAGGACTGGCAAAAAAAAAAGAAAATTGAGATTTGAGGATTGAGGTTCCAGCCAGTCCAGGCAGAAAAGTCTGTGAGACTCTTATCTCCAATTAAGCACCAAAAAGCTAGAACTAGATCTGTAGCTCAAGTGGTAGAGGGCCAGCCTTGAGCAAAAAAGCTAAAGAACAGAACCCAGGCTGAATTCAAGCCCCAGTACCAGAATGGGCATATATGTACACACATGTACACACACACACACACACATGCACGCACAAAGTCACTGAAGTTACTTCTGCCTCTAAAATTCTATATTTGTTTTTTAAATAGCTCAAAATAGTTTTTTTAATTTTAATTTAATTTAATTTGTTTTATTTTTTGTGGGTCGTGGGGCTTGAACTAGGCTTAAACTGTCCCTGAGCTCTTCAGCTCAAGGCTCCCACCCTACCCTTGAGCCAAGCCCCACTTCCCCTTTTCTAGACATTAACTAGAAATAAAAGTCTCAGGTCCTTTTGTGCCCAGGCTGGTTTTGAACCTTGATCCTCAGATCTCAGCCTCCTGAATAGCTAGGATGACAGGCATGAGCGCCTGGCTGGTTTTGTTTGTTTGTTTTTGTTTTTTGTTCTGTTTTGTTTTGCATTTCAACTCAAGGGTTCCCAGTCTGACGTGGGTCAGGATGACAGGAATGATTTGTTCATTATCTCTCAGGATCCTGACTCTCATAGGACTTTTGCCAAAAATATCAGCGTGTTTCATTATGTAAATAGCAAATGTGTCAGGACTGGAGGTGGAGCTCAGTGGAAGAGCTCTTCGGGCACTTCAGGTGCTGGCTTGACCCTGTAGCACTGCAAGATGTGGTGCCAGGGCTCAGAAAAGAAGAGAGATGCTTAAAAAAAAATTCACAAAGCAGGTGGCCACCAGCCCTGAGCTGAGTTGCTGGCTTCTCCCTTCCTGACCCAGGCCAGGCCCTAGGCATTAAATAAATAAATAAATAGAAGCTTCCTTCTTCTTCCTCCTGTTCAGCTTCCTCCAGAGGAGGCCAGCTGTGAGAACCACAGAATCAAACCTCAAACATCCTAAAGCAGTTTCAAATATGCTTCCACCAAGTGGAGGAAGAGCTTCCTCTAAGAAGATGCTAAATTGCCTTAATTATATTTCTTTCAAAGGCACAACGTGCCCATCTGCTTTCCCGGGAGGGGGTGCAGATGCATGCTGAGCACAAAGATAAATCAGCCCCACTACAAACGTAATTAGCAGGCCCAGGCCACAAAGAAAGACAAGGTTGTCTATGGCATGGGCAGCAGGCACCCAGCCCTGTTCCTGCCCATCTTCAACATGGGTGACTTGACAACAAGTGGGGAGGGCCCCCCAAACCATAGCAATCGCAGAAAGTCACTGAAGGAGCTTTGGGTGTCCCCAGGCTCCTTCCTAGTTCTGTGACCTGGGCAAATGCAGCCCCCTTTCCTGTGAGTCACAGAGTGAAGGGAGAAGATGAGAGGCCATGTGTGACCCGTGCTTACTTAGCATAAGGCCAGGCACACCTGAATGCTTAGTACTTGGCTCTCCTGTTAGGTTCATTTCTTACGTATTACTATTACTACGACAATGAAGACTATTATTGGTAATAGTAATAGTCATCGTAGTAGCAAGTTTTTGGTGGTATGGTGGATTTGGACTCCTGCCTTGCAGTTGCTAGGCAAGTGCGCTCCCCCGTCTCTCTTGTTCTCTCTCCCCCTCTCTTTGCTAGTTTTGGGGTTTGAACTCTGGGCCTACGCACTGTCCCTAAGCTCTCTTGCTCAAGGATAACACTACCACTTGAGCCACAGTTCTACTACTGTGGTTTTCTGGTGGTTAATTAGAGATACATGTCTCACAGAGGCCAGGACTGAGGCCTGATTGAGTGCATCTCTCGTGTGCATGAGACCTTGGTTTTTATTCTGTAGTACCACATACACAGAAAAAGCCAGAAATGGTGCTGTGGCTCAAGTGGTTCAGAACTAACCTTGATCAAAAAAAGCTCAGGGACAGTGCCCAGGCCCTGGACTGGCAAAATACAAAAAAAAAAAAAGAGTCTCATGGACTTTTCTGCTTAGGCTGGCTTCGATCTGTGATCTTCAGATCTCAGTCTTCTGAGCAGTTCAGATCACAGGTATGAGTCGCCAACGCCTAGCTCACCTTGGTATTTTTCACAGCACCAGGTTTTTCCTGCTGGGCTTATTCTGAAGGGGTGAAGATAAGATGGAGAAAAGCAGGTAGGAAGGAGAAATGTTCAAAGGCTGATTTATCACTTAGAAGAAAGCAGCCTTGGGCCTGGAGCATGGCCTAGTGATAGAGTGCTTGCCTAGCATGCAAGCCCCAGGATGGCAAAAGAAGAGAGCAGCACTGTCACAGAAGGAAGCCTTGGAGGAAGCTGAGCAGAGTCCAGCTTTTCCTTGGAAAGGCCCCAGGCAGGCTTTCCGTGAGGAGGGTAGTTTCTATTTTTTTTTTAAGCCAGTCTATGCCAGGCACTCTGTGAAGTATTTATTTGACAGTCCTAGGGACTGAACTCAGGGCCTGAGCACTGTCTTTGGGCTTTCCTCAAGGCTAGTGCTCTACCACTTGAGCCACAGCACCATTTCCAACTTTTCTATGTATGTGGTACCGAGGAATCAAACCCATGTCTTTGTGCATGCTAGGCAAGCACTCTACCATTAGGCCACACTCCCCCCTCCCCCGTGAAGTAAAACTTTCTTCCTCATCACACTGCTGAAAGAAGTGACTTTATTATAAAGTTGAAGAAATACATCTGGGTGCTGGTGGTTCACTCCTGTAATCTAGCTTATTCAGGAAGCTGAGATCTAAGGATTGCAATTGAAAGCGAGCCCAGGCTTTAGGCTGTGAGAGTCGTATCTCCAGTTAACTACCAAAAAACCCTGCAGCGAGCTGTGGCTCGAGTAGTAAAGTGCTAAACTTGAACAAAAAAGCTCAGGAACAGTGCCAGGCCCTGAGTTGAAGCTCCAGGACAAGGAGAGAGAGAGAGAGAGAGAGAGAGAGAGAGAGAGAGAGAGAGAGAGAGAGAGAGAGAGAGAGAGAGAGAGGGAGGGAGGGAGGGAGGGAGGGAGGGAGGGAGGGAGGGAGGGAGGGAGGGAGGGAGGGAGAGGGAGGGAGGGAGGGAGGGAGGGAGGGAGGGAGGGAGGGAGAAAGAAATGAAGAAAGAGAGAAATAGAATCGAGGTATGGCTCAAGTTGAATTCCCATTCAATCCTAGTACTGAAAAATTAATTATGTTGAAGAAAATGTGTTGGGAATATTGCTTAGCGGTGAAGTCCATGCACTGGGAAACAGAAACTAGTAAACATTATGTAGTAGGTCAAATACTCTCTTTCATTTAAATATTACAACCATCTTGTGAGATGATTGCTAATGATGAGGATACTAGGTGTGCAGGCTGAGATCCCCCATGGCTGAGAACCATACTCAACGCATAACAACACACTATAGCTGGATCAAGGACCCCGACCTGTTCCAGCGTTAAGAGGTTCGGTGACAATTAAATAAAAACCATGGACCATTCTTCAGCACATGTTTCTGAATTTGTAGTACAGTATGCATAGAATCACAAATGGTAACACAATACAGTTGTCAAAATGTACTTTTAAAACCATGATATAGTAATGTAAGCGTTTCTTTATTAACACATTTAATAACACAACCAGGCAGCTAGGGAAATAACTGTTCTAATTCCAAAGTGGAGATGAGCATGAAAAATATTCAAGCTATCTGCAGTAACCATAACGTAGACCAAACTGCCTGCTAGGCAGGGCACTAAAGCCACAGGAATTGCTAACAATATGTGGGTTATGGCTTGCATACAGAACTGAAGGGACGCTAAGTTTAGACAGATGGAATGAAGCACAGCAGGAATCTCTCCCTATCTAAGCTGGAGCCCCATTTGAATTCTCGTGGGGAACACTTGAAGACAGCATCCAGGCGACACTCCTGCCAAGACTCGAGCGGCAGTCAGTAGACTGAACTATATTAGAAATTAGACGTTATGGTTCCAGTACTGGGGCACTCTACCACTTGAGCCATACCTCCACTTCTGCTTTTTTGGTGGGGAACTGGTTTTGAGCTGAGATCCTCAGATCTCAGCCTCCTGAGTAGCTAGGATTACAGGAGAACCACTGGCACCCGGCTTCAAGTTATTTTTTGCGTGTGTTTGTGTATATGTGTGGCTTTTATTATTTTTTTTTACATTTTATTAGCTGTACAAGAGGATTTTATTTTAACATGTCTACACATATATACAACATACTATACTCTTCATTACCCCTCAGGTCAAGTTTGTTTTGTTGTTGTGTTTTGTTTTTTTGTTTTTCCTTTTGCGAGTCCTAGAGCTTGAATTCAGGGCCTAAGCTCTGTCCCTAAGCTTCTCTGTGCTCAAGGCTCTGTACGCTACCCTTGAGCCACAGCTCCATGTCCAGCTTTTTCCGTTTATGTAGTACTAAGGAATGGAACCCAGGGCTTCATGCACGCTAGGCAAACACTCTACCACCAAGCCACATTCCTAACCATCAGCTCAAGTTTTGAAACTGTCTCCGACTTGCTTTTTCAGTATTGGGGTATCTGAACCAGGATGTCACCCAAATCAGGCAAAACCTCCATCACTCAGCTACTTAACCTTTTTCATCTCAGTCCTTACTGTCTTTCTCAGGGATAAGGTTTTTTTCTCTCTTTAAGTGGGGACCTTCCCTGAATAAAGACTGCATGCCACCATGTGTAGCAAGCAGTAGGAATGCTTTGCTCATAGACTGAGTATGCAATTAGTCAAGATTCTAAACAAACAAAGGGTGGAGAAAAGAAGTGGGAAGGAAGACGTTGGCTCACATAACTGAAACGACCTAGAAACAGTACCATTTCAGGTGTGGCTGGATCCACACTCCATCTTCCCTATCTGAGCCACAGACCTGAGTGGGAGGAGCCCACTAACATGAACTTTACAACTTAGGTGGGGGAGGGTGTTCGAAGGGAAAAAGTGGGAGAAAATGAGGGAGGGGGTAACTCTGTTTAAAAAGAAATGGACTCATGGGGTATCACTGCGTGCCAAGTAATGCACCTGACGAATATAACTGTAACTTCTCTGTACATTATCCCCACAATAAAAAAAAGAACGACCCATTAAATCAAAAGAAATGTACTCATTACCTGATTTATGTAACTGTAATCCCTCTGTACATCACCTTTTCAATAAAATTTAAATAATAATAATAAAAAAGAAAACCATCACTCCCCAGGCCAGCAGAGGTCCTCTGGCTCCTATTCCTCCTCCTATTCCCTGGGTGAGAGAGGGACAAAGGGATCGCGGGAGAAGCCACACTAAAGCATACAAGATGGGGCTACTGATGCACATGGACAGATGAACTTCGTCACGCAGCAGGGGAGACCTAGGCTGCTCACAGGGCCACACGTGGGGTCATAGTTAGGGACAGATCACACAAGCAGAACTTTAAAGTGACTTGGAGGGTGTGGTGACTCTGGCGAAGCTCCCAAGGGAGAGGAAGTGAGTGGCTTGTGTGAGACTCTCTGCAGCCCCGCTGCTGGTAGCATTTATAGGCTGGGAGCCAGGTGGTATAGCTGTCCTGGTTTGGAGGGGCCTAGTAAAGCAAGAACCTTTCTTACGGGGTAAAGGGATGAGCTACAGCAGAGAAAGTGGCCTCTGGGGCTCTGTGAGACTCAAAGATGCTGAGCAACACATGAATATACATACATATCTATATTACTAATTTTTTTTGGTGGTGCTTGGGTTTGAACTTAGGGCTTGGCACTGACCAGGCCAACTCTATACTACTTAAGCCATACTCATAGACCTTCTTGCTTCAGTTATTTCTTAAATAGGGTCTTACTTTTTGCCTAGGTTAGTCTGAACGGCCATCCTCCCTTCCTAGATAAGATGGCAAGCTATAGCTAGTGGCGTTTTCTTTTTCTTTTTTTTGAATTAAAGTAAGGCCTGGGCTAGCCTCAAATCACGAGCCTCCCAGTCTGTACCTCTCAAGTAGCCAGGATGACAGGTGTAAGTCAGCAGCCCATGGAATTTCAGAGGTCATAGTATGCTCTCTAATGGACCTACTATGGGCCAGGTCACCCTTAGACACCCTTGTTGAGATGGAGATACCTCACACACTTGGTGCTCGTGACCGTGGATTGGAGTGGCTGGCTCCATTAGGTCAGTCCTCAGAATTATTTCTATGTCCCCGTTCTCTACTTGATGACTTCCTATGGAATTCTGGCCACGTCTGGACATGTAGAAATTATTTCCTCTCGGGGTCAAGAGTGTGGCCTAGTGCTTGCCTAGCATGAAGCCCTGGGTTCAATTCCTTGGTACTACCTACACAGAAAAAAAGCTGGAAGTGGTGCTGTGGCTCAAGTGGTAGAGTACTGGCTTGAGCACAGAGCAGCTCAGAGACAGAGCCCAGGCCCTGAATTCAAGCCCGAGGACTGGCAAAAAAAAAAAAAAAAATTGAACAATCACGTTCATTGAGACGAGTGATAAGGCTTTTGTCAAAAATAGCTAGTGCCAAGCCAGGTGCCAGTGGCCCATGCCTATAATCCTAGCTACTCAGGAAGCTGAGATTTGAAGATTGTGGCTCAAACATAGGTCCAAATAGGCAAGTTTATGAGACTCTTATTTCCAGTTAACTCCCAAAAAGCAGAAAGTAGAGCTGTGGCTCAAATAGTAGAGCATTAGTTATGAGCAGAAAAGGGACACTGCCCAGATCCTGAGTTCAAGCAAAAGGGCTCAGTGGGAAAGCAGTTGCCTAACAAGCAGGAGGCCTCGACTTCTGCCTTCAAAACAAGCAGACAAACAAAAACAGAGCTAAATTGTTTATCTGTAAAGTATCTTTTCCTTTTTTGAAAAAGGTACCTGCATCCGGAAGCTGTTATATAGATGAAGGGGTAATGTGTGTGGAGTTTGGCAGTACCTGGCACACAGTAGGGGCTTTCATCCTGCCCACCATCATCGTTGTCATCATCATCGTCATCATCTTAAGGTAGAGGAGTCATTGTAAACAAAGCCGTCAAAAAAAAGCTTGCTATATGAACTGACCTGTTATTTTCTATTTTTCACATTACCTAGAATAGTCAAGCATATGGTAGGCAAGCAAAATCAACCTTCGCACCAAAATTACACTATCTAAATTAAAATTTGTACCTTAAAATACATTTCTCTTCCTTAAAATATTATCATGGTGACAGATTTGACTCATGTAAGATCAAGCTTTCTCTATAGCAAATGACACTATAAACAAATTCAAAATAACAGATTAAAGGGAAATATTTCCACAGTAAACAAAAAGAGTTTAGGATCGAGGACGTAGCTAAGAGATAGAGTGCTTGTCTAGCATGTGTTAGACTCTGGGTTCAATGCAAAAAATAAAATAAACAAGAAAAATATACATAAATGTACAACGTAAAGGGCTAATACAAAAAATTTGCCCTGGTCACAAGCTGAAGCAGGAAGGAGGTTTGAAAGATTGAGGACAGCCTGGCTCTACAGTATTGGAGTCCCTGTCTCAAATATTAAGGGCCAGGGAGATGGCTCAGTGGTAGAGTGCTCACCTAGCAGGTGCAATGTATCACATTCCGGGGCCGGGAGTGTGGCCTAGTGGTAGAGGGCTTGCCTAGCATGCACAAAGACCCGGGTTCAATTCCTTAGTACCACATACATAGAAAAAAGGCAGAAGTAGTGCTGAGGCTCAAGTGGTAGAGCTCTAGCCTTGAGAAAACCCAAGGACAGTGCTCAGGCCCTGAGCTCAAGACCAGGACTGGCAAAAAAAAAAAAAAAGAAGATACCGCATTCCATTCTTAGCACTTGAAAACAAAACAATAAAGTCCTAAGAAGTAGCTAGAGTCAGGTATTGTTGGTTCATGCCTGTAATTCTAGCTACTAGGGAGGCTGAGATCTGAGGATCAAAGTTCAAAGCCAGCCCTGCAAGACAAATTCCCAAGAGACTCTTTATCTTCAATTAACCACCAAAAAACCAGAACTAGATGGCTCAAGAGGTAGAGCACTAGCCATGAGCAAAAATGCCAAGCATTCGAGAGAGGCCCTGCATTCAGGCCTCAGTACCAGCACAAAATGTAAGTATAAATAAAATAAATGGTTGATGATTTGTTTTTGGTCACAGTGCTGAATGGAGCTAAGGGCTCTGGGCTGGAGCTTTCCATGCCCCTCCGTGTCTCCAGTGTAACAGGAAGAACTCTTGGCTGCCTGGGACCTGCTGGGGTGAAGAAATGTTGTTTCTTTTTTTCCTCAAGGTCTGCATTTTTGCCCGACAGGCTTATTTCTCCTTACACCTCCTCCCAGCAGAGGTAAGAAACACGTCGTGACTCCTCGATATACAGAAGGGATCGGGGATCCCAAGGCATGGCTCAAGACCCAGAAGAGGACAGACACAGGCAGGTGAAGAGCAGGAATTCCTCGGACCCTGGGTTGGCCTCTGCCCCCAGGAGGCTCCCTTCCCTTCCCTTCCCCTTCCTTTCCCTCCCTCTCTTCCTCCTCCCTTTCCCTCTCTCTCTCTCTCTCTCTCTCTCTCTCTCTCTCTCTCTCTCTCTCTCTCTCTCTCTCTCTCTCTCTCTCTCTCTCTCTCTCTCTCTCTCTGATCTGAAACTAGGATTTGAACTTGGTGCCTGACCTGGCTAGCGCTCTACCAACTAAACCATACCTCCAATCCCCCTAGAATATTCTCCTGCTCCCCTAATGAGTCGCTGGTTCATGGAGAGCTGGGGTTTTATTCCTAGCACCCACACCCGCAATCACAAATACATACCCAGCATCAGGTTTCTAGAGACCTAGTCTCCAATTCTTCTGCCCCTGACAGGATACTAGGCAAGGGACTTCGCTTCTAAAGCTTTAGGCTCTCCATTAGGAAATGGAGGTGCTACTGGGTACTGGTGGCTCACATCTATAACCCTAGCTACTCAGGAGGCTGAGATCTGAGGATCAAGGTTCAAAGCCAGCCCAGACACTAAAGACTATGAGACATTTATCTCCAATTAACCACTAGAAAACCAGAAGTGGTCCTGTGGCTCAAGGGTAGGGCAGTAGCCTTGGGCTGAAGAGCTCAGGGACAGCGCCTAGGCTGAGTCCAAGCCCCATGACCCACCAAAAAAAAAAAAAAAACAAAAAAGAGGGTGGAGGAAGGGAGGGAAGGAGAGAAGGAGGGAGGGAGGGAGAGAAGAAAAAAGAAAAGAAAAGAAAGTGGGGGTAAAGATAAAGCTCTGCTGCTGAGGTGCAGGAGTGGAAATAATGTTGGAGGTGGCCACGTGCCACAGCAATGCCCCTGACTGCACTGTGGCCATGAGTGGAACCAGGCCGTGGACCTCCTGCAGTGTAGCTACAGAACCGGAAACAGGGGCCCAGCTCAGCAAAGGCTCCAAGGCTCAGTTTACAAAAATAACAGGCTAAGTGCCTCCTGGAGCAGAGGCAGCAGCCTCCTCCCCTTCTCCTGCTCCTCACACCTCAAGTGAGATTCGACAGGCTCAGTCATTAATTATTTCAGAAATAACAGAGGTGGCAACAGCTGAGACTGTAAACGCCCAGTTGGCTGGTTTAATTATTTTTCATAAAATAGTTGCATCCATCCAATCAAAGGCCCATTCCACAGAGGAGAGTTTGCACTTCTGGCCCTTAGGAAGCCCCTGGTAGCCTGGAAGGAAGATCACTCTCCCTCCGTGAGGGACAGTGACTTAGTCCAAGAGCAAAGTCTAGTCTGCTGTGGGAAGCACAGGCTCTGTACTTCCTAACCCTGTGACCTTGAGCAAGGTCACGTGCCTCGCCAGCATCTCTTCATCCAGAATTGCCAATAATACCACAAAACAGGATAGCCAAAAGGAACTGAAGCTACTCAGTGGGTGGGTCCCTGCCTCGAGGGTGCCAGCCATTGGATGTCACCTCCATGCTATCTTTCCCAAGGCTTCTATAGTTCTTTTCTTCCCAGGGGCTACAGGTGTCTGAGGGCTGTGTTGCTGATTGTGAAGCAGGCCTGGCACATGCCAGCTAACCTGGGACCTTGTGAGCCTCCTGACCTTTCCCTCTAACACTTGGATCTGTTGGATGTAGTCTGCTTTCTACAGGTGATAGCTTAAATAAAAAAAATTGCTGGCTCGGGGGCCGGGAGTTTGGCCTAGTGGTAGAATGCTTGGCTAGCATGCACGAAGACCCGGGTTCGATTCCTCAGTACCACATACATAGCAAAAAGCCAGAAGTGGTGCTGAGGCTCAAGTGGTAGAGTGCTGGCCTTGAGAAAGTCCAAGGACAGTGCTCAGGCCCTGAGCCCAAGTCCAGTACTGGCAAAAAAAAAAAAAAAAAAAAAACTGCTGGCTGGGCACAGTGGCTCATGCCTGTAATTCTAGCTACTCAGGAGGCTGAGATCTGAGGATCAAGGTTCAAAGCCAGCCTAGGCACAAAAGGATCTGAGACTCTTATCTCCATTTAAACTCTAGAAAATGGGAAGTGGGGCTTGGTTCCAGGGTAGGGCGGTAGCCTTGAGATGAAGAGCTCAGGGACAGCGCCCAGACCTAGTTCAAGCCCCATGACAATTAGTTTCCATGACAACACACAGCTCACAGCTCAGACTTTCAAGCAATCATATATTTTTTTTTAGTTCCAAATGCAAACTTGTCAACAAGTAACTTTATTTATTTATTTATTTATTTATTTATTTATTTTGCCATTCCTGGGGCTTGAAGTGGGCCTAGTACTGTCCTTGGGCTTTCTCAAAGCTAGTGCTCTACCACTTGAGCCACAGCACCACTTCCACCTTTTTCTGAACCTAGGGCTTTGTGCATGATAAACAAGCACTCTACCACTAGGCCACAATCCTGGCCCCCAAATAACTTTTATTTAAAATCCACAAATAGAACCTAACTCAGGACCAAAATGATGTCTCTGAGCCTTTTTGTGCTCAAGGCTAACATTCTACCACTTGAGTCACAGTGTCACGTTAGCTTTTTTGAGAAGTTTATTAGAGATAAGAGTCTCATAGGGACTTTCCTGCCCTAGTTGGCTTTGAAGCATGATCTTCAGATTTCAGTCACCTGAGTAGCCAGGAATACAGGCCTAAGCCACAAGTGCCCAATAAGATTCAGATCTCTTGACACCACCATGAGATGAATTCCTGAAAAACATTCCCTGCAGATCATAACCATTCACCTGGTGCTGAAGCCATTTGAAGTCTGCATAAGAAAGCCTGTGGAATTTTAAATATTGGTGGGAGCCTCCGCCTTGAAGTACCACATCCCAAAATGCCAGACACCCTGCATCTGTGAATCACCTCGCTTCATTTAATTCTGGCGCCTCCTGCAGAGATGTTTTGCCCACAGATGTCATCAGAGCCACTAGGCATCTGCTCCCAGGAAAAGTGCTGCCATTGCCAAATGAACTACTTAGAATTGCAGTGCTCAAACACGTGTTTCCAAATAACAATAACAGCTGCCGTTTACTGTGTCCCTGCTGCAACTGGAGGCTGTATGCTCCCAGTCAATCTTCAGTCCAGTTAAGGAAGCAGTACCATCTCCCTATGCACTGGAGACATTGAGGCTCAGAGAAGGAATGCAAATTTGCTCTCACAGCTAAGAAATGGCAAGACTTGGTTGGGTGCTGGTGGCTCATTCCTGTAATCCTAGCTACTCAGGAGTTGCAAATCTGAAGATTTTGGGTTCAAAGCCAGCCTAGGCAGAGAAGTCCCTGAGACGCTTATCTCCAATTCACCACCAGAAAACCAGAAGTGGAGCTATGGCTCAAAGTGGTAGAGTGCTAGCCTTGAGCTGAAGAGCTCAGGGGCAGGGCCCAGACCATTACTGGAAACTCCATTACTGGAAAAAAAAATAATAATAAATGAAAATAAAAATAAAATGAAGCCCATCCTTTTGCTTTTTGCCAAGCTTTCATCTCCTTACCCCATGTCATTCTACAGGACCTGTCACAATCAAGGAGATCCTACACTCTCTCATTTATTAAGGGGAGATAGGGGGCTCCAGAAAGGGGCTGTGACTGGCCTAAGGTTTTTTGGTAAATGGCTAGGTCTAGGACAAACACAGGTGTGTCCTGCCACCAGGACTTGTACGAACTGTGCTTTGAGTCCCCTCTGTGGCTCCTCAGAGCGGGAACACAGTATAGGCTTTGAGAACACACAGACCTGCCACTGGATGTGCGCTCTCCATGTATTCCATGCAGCCATTTTCAGCCACTTGACCTACTGCAAATGGAAGTAATAATTTGTGCTTCAGAATTATCCTGCAAGACAATAGGCAAGTTGAGGGTGTGGACTCTGGAGCTGCTTAGGTGTCTACTACACTTCTGTGTGTGTGTGTGTGTGTGTGTGTGTGTGTGTGTGTGTGTGTGTGTGTCTCGCGCGCGCGCTGCGCGCGCGCCCTGGGACTTCAACTCAGAGCCTCCCAATTTCACTTGGTTTTTTTGCTCAAGGCTGGCTGGTGCGCTTCCACTTGAGCCACATTCTCACTTTTTGACAGTTCTTTGGAGATAAGAGTCTCACAACCTTTACTGCCTGGGCTGGGTTTGAATCCCAGTTCTTAGATCTCAGCCTCTGGAGTAGTTAGGATTATAAGTGGGAGTCACCAATGTCAGGCAAACTATTTTCCTTGAGCAAGTTTGCCTTTGTTCTCTAGCTATGATTTGGGAATACTAGTGCTTGCCACATAGACGTGTGAGAACGAATGAGATATTTGTCATCAAATGCTTAGGCTAGGTCTGGCACATACTAAGCAATCAATCAACAGTAATCACCAGTAGATACCACATGGGGCTTTCAGCCTCACTACAAGACCACAGTGCTGGGGGGGCGGGGCATAGCATACCAGAGATGGCATCTGTTGGCTCTGCTGCCACTTCTTGCTGAATGGTTGCAGAGGGAGGTCCTTATGCCGGGGGCCTCACAAGTCCCCTGACCAAGCTGGTGTTTCCATAGTCCCACGGGCCCCCTCACTTCATTCTCTCGTAGCCCAGCTCTCTGGAGGAGCTTGTGAAGTCCGTGATAGATTTAGTTCCTCTAAGCCTCCTGAATGCATCTACCCAGATGTCAGCCACTTATCAGCAATTAAGCTTCCATCATAGATGTCAAGACAGAAATACATTTTGCTGCTGAGTGGGGAGGCGTTTATATGGGCTGTCAGACTCAGACTCTGAATACTTTCCTTGGCTTAACAAAGATATCCCTAGCCTTATGAATTGTTAAGCCAGAAAGGACCCTGGAGAGGCCTACTTTATGCAGGTAGAAACAGCCCTGGGACATCCCAGTGACCCAGGGGCAGACACAAGGGAGACAGACCCCTGCTGCATTTATTGGTCAGGTTCTTGTGAGGGACTGAACCCTGGGTCTTGTGCAGGCTAAGCATGTACTCTTAGGTATTAAGGTTATTATTAGTAGTAGTAGTTTGTAGTAGCAGTAGTAGTATTTAGTCTGTCATGGAGTTTGAACTGTGGGCCTGGGCAATGTCCCTGAGCACTTCAGCTCAAGGCTACTGCCCTATCCCTTGAGCCACAGTGCCACTTCCCGTTTTCTGATGGTCAGTTAGAGATAAGAGTTTCGTGTCCAGGCTAGCTAGGATTACAGGCATGAGCCACCACACCCAGCTTTCAGGTTATTTTTTCAGCTTTAAAAACTGCAAATACAGGGCTGGGAGTTTGGCCTAGTAGTAGAGTGCTTGCCTAGCATGCATGAAGACCTGGGTTCAATTCCTTGGTACCACTTATATAGAAACAGCAGAAGTGGTGCTGTGGCCCAAGTGGTAGAGCACTTTCCTTGAGGAAAGCCCAAGAACAGTGCTCAGGCCCTGAGTTCAAGCCCCAGGACTGGCAAAAAAAAAAAAAACCCTGCAAATACAAAGTGGTATTATGGCTCAAGTGGTAGAGTGCTAGTCTTGAGCACAAAGAGGCTCATCAACAGTGCCCAGACCCTGAGTTCAAGCTCCATTACTGTCAAAAGCAACAAAGTAACAATAACAACAAATCCCCTGAGATACAGGTTAGGTACACATGGCTCATGCCTACATAATCCTAGCTTCTCAGGGGCCTGAGATCACAGTTCAAAATCAGCACCAGACAGGAAAGTCCATAAGATTCTTTTTTTTTTTAATATTTTTTATTGTAATTAGTAAAAGGGTTACATAATATTTGCTAGATAGAAGGTGCATTAATTCACATACATTGATACCCTTTCACATGTCTTGGTACCCATTACCCTCTCCCCCACCCCCCCCCATAAGATTCTTATGTCCAATTAATCACCAGAAAACCAGCAGTGGTTCTGTGACTCGAAGTGGTAGGGCACTAGCCTTGAGCAAAAGAGCTTAGGGACAGCTCCTAGGTCCTGAGTTCAAGCCCTACAAAACACACACACACACACACACACACACACACACACACACACACACATTCATGTAGGCACTGGTAGCTCAATCCTATAATGCTAGGTACTCAGGAGGCTGAGATCTCAGGATCAAAGTTTGAAGCCAGCATAGAAAGACAAATCTGAGAGAATCTTATCAACAACCAGAAAGAAAAGTCAGAAGTAGTAGTGTGGCTCAAGTGGCAGGGTGTCAGCCTTGAGCCAAACAAGAACAAGAGGCCCTGAAGTCAAACCCCAAACAGTTGTGTGCATGCACAAATTTCAGATATAAAATGAAATTTTGCTGCTTAGCAAGTGCTAGTGAAGGGGCCAGAAGTGTAGCCTGGTGGTAGAGTGCTCTCAGCATGCACGTAGCCCTGGGTTCAATTCCTCAGTACCACATACACAGAAAAGGCTGGAAGTGGTGCTGTGGCTCAAAAATAGAGCACTAGCCTTGAGAAAGCCCAAGGACTTGGGAAAAAAAAAGTGCTAGTGAAATCCTTCCACCTGCCCTTTAGTACAAGGTATAGAATAAGTCACCACTCCCTGCAGTCACACAGCAAGTCTAAAGTGGGCCTAACTAGTGGTCTGCTCATCAGTGGGCCTCTTCCTCCTTGTCCTTCTGCAAAGAAATCCATCAAGGTTTCTCTGCTTCTCTGTGCTTCCTTTCTCTCCAAGGTAGTAGGGCTTGGGCATTGAGCTTGAATACTCTATTATGGTTGGTCCTTGTTCATGGTTCTGGCCTCATTTTAACCCCTCTATGCCATCTCAGCCTCCCACCTTCAGGAAGGCTTGTAGTCCCCCTTGCCAGGAGGCTTCTAGCAGGAGGAAGCAGAGTCATCAGCATGTGGGCAATAGCTGCTCAGTTCTTCTAGGCTGAGTGGTTCACCTGTGGTCCACACATTCTCACAATCTTCCCAGAAACCTCGGAGTTACTATCACCAGTCCATGCTTTCAACTAAGGTCTAGAGAAGCCTAAAAATCTCATTCGGTTAGGATGGAGTAGAGCAAAACTTGAACCTAAGGTTGTCTTAGGCCAGACTCAGACCTGGGTTTTGAGATCAGCCAGGAGGGAGTGTCAATCAACATCTCATTACTACAA